>NC_142010.1:33795399-34465816 GCF_049901735.1 Notechis scutatus | reverse complement strand
TTTTTGCAACCAGAATTCTATTTCAGGTAAACGGTGAAGCAGCTACTAGGCTAATGATTTATGAGAGGATTAAAAATGTAATTTTGGCAGAGCACTTCCTAAGATCTGGGTATTGTAAAATATGCTGTTATAGAACATTTGATTCTCAGACATCAGCTACACATTTTGGGGAAGGTGCCTTTCAAATGTTTGGTTTGGCATATAAAAATACAGGTATTGAGATGCTCCATAAGAGCATGGATTAAATTTTTGAATTCGATTTGAATAATATTTTCACTGGTTCACTTTGAATTTGCCAAAACTTTGTAAACATTCTTAAGAATGCAGTCTTCTGGGTCTAGATTAATTAATAAGTGAGTACATGTGTAAGACAGAATCTAGTTTATTAAGAATAATTTATTTAGAGAAGTTTCTCAGTCTTCTGGTGTCTTGGCAGAGGACTGAACTTAAAATTACTATTTCTGCTTGAGGTTTCATTTTGCCAAACTATTCAATGATGAGAAAATCACTGTAACAAAACTGAAGAATCTTTTTATTCAGATCATCCCCTGTAGTTTTTCTCGGCAGTGTATTTCCATCTGATGAGTGAAAAAAAAACCACCTAAGATATTTATAAAAAAAAATCTCCTTATACACTAAGCTGTGTAGCAACATCTTTTGTTGCTCTTCATCTTAGGTAGCATTCAAGTTTTTAGTCTAAGTACAGATACAACCTTAACCCCTGTTTAAAACAGACCTACCAAATTTCAATTTCTGGATTTTTAGTTTAGTAGGCTCAGATGTTTTGGAATGTACTTGCTGCTGTTTCTGGAGCCCAGTTCCAAGGTGTACACAATAGGTGTATATGTAAAAAAAACATTAGGGTTCTTCATATTCTTAGCTGTTTTCTTGTAGAGCTTTCATCACCCAACTAGGTAACACCAACAGAGCAAATGTAAAGTATCATGCTAACACCCATGGTGTTACCTAGTTGGGTAATGAAACATCTCCAAGAAAACAACCAGACTCAGACAGCACCAAGGACTCCATAGTTCAACCCTGAGGTACAAATATTCTCTTCTATAAGAACAATCTAATAAGGTTGTTAATAAACATTGTGATTATTAAACCATAATAAGCTTATGATTTATAACCCATAAAATTTCAGTATTTCTGTTTCATTTTCATATCTCTGTGCCTGATGCGTAATCTTAAGTACCTGAATATGACTGAAATTAGATTTATCCCCTGCCATTGCTGCTATCCCTTAAATTTGTCCCTAAATGTCATTTCAAACTACATGCTCTTCAGGGGTTGAGAAAACAGAAAAATCCAGGACATGTGAGGGCAGAGCATTATGCATCTAGGAATGCAAACAGGCTAGTCAATATGATTTAATATTTTCTCCGAGGGTAATTTTGGCAGCAGTCTTTATGAGACATTAACTAGCTAATATATTCCATTTTGATTTTGCTTCTAAGCTGCAGCCTTGGCCCTGTAAAACTGCATAGAATTTAGATTAAGCAATGAGAAAAAAGAACTTTGTAGAGAGAAACCATAAATTACAACCAAATGCTTTTTTTTTCTTTTTTTCTTTTGCATTAACTTTGTTTCAAACCCTTTCCATCCATCCAAAGATAGAATTACAGAATGCACATAGCAGGATGGTACAAGGCAGTGGTGCTTTGCTACCGGTTTGGACCGGTTTCACCCAACCGGTAGTAACAAAAGCCTCTGACGATCAGCTGAGAGGAGAAGGAAAAGCGCAGGATAGGCCCTGCCACCTACGCCTGCGCTTTTTTTCTTCTTTATCCTCTCAGCGGATTGGTGCTGCTGGTCTCAGCTGATGTGGGGAAAGCTGCGCGTGCGCGTTAGGGTGCCCACGCATGCACGTACAATCACCGAACCTGTAGTGGAACAGGTAGGATCCCACTGCTGGTGCAAGGATCTTTCCTCTGTTCCCTTCAAACCATGCAAGGTTAAGGGTGTGTTTAGGCAGAGTAGTTCTCCCATATCAGATTTCATGATCAAGGTTTCTCAGTGGGACGTCTGCCTTTCTCTGCAAGTCCAATGATCACAATTCTTTACATTGGGAATTTTCCTTTGTTTCAGAATCATGTTGTCCCATGTTGAGATGACAGCAAAGATGTTTCAGAGACACCAACTTCAGTCCTAAGATGGCGCCGCTGAAATCTGATTTCAGTGGTATGATCAAAGCCTGATTTCTTGCTTTCCCTCTTTTGAAAACAGTGATTGAAAAGAGGTGTGTTAAGCCTCCACTAAGCTTATCATACTTATTTTGGTTTGGGCTCCTTTCCCTGAGAATTTCCCAGCAAAGCAGGAAAGGGGGGAGATTTGGGGGAAGAAATACAAAAAGCCATTTCCTCCCCCCACCCACCCATATTTGTCCATTTTTAAAAATTGAGCTGCCACATTTGTAGCGGCCAATGAGAGATGTCAGCATCAGTTGGAGAGCCACAGTTTCACCACACTGCTCTAGGCATCGACATCCCTCTCCACCCCCCCCCCAAAAAAGAAAGATGAGATGCTAATTTGACACAGGGTTACAAGACTGTGTATCCTAGGGTGTGTGTGTGTGTGTATGTGTGTGTGTGTGTAATACCATATATATATGGTATTCAGCTTTGTTGGGGTATTTTCCCACGTCATTATAGTTGTGCTTTTAAAGTTGTAGCAACGTTTCGGCAGAATCTCATCTGCCATCAATAGGCTTGTGTATTGGATTTGTCTGTGTGTCAGGCTTTCACAGCCGTTTCTGTTTTAAATTTGGTGCTAGCCTCGTGCTGTGTTAGAATGGTATTTTCTTCATCCTGATTGGTTGGGAGTCTTGGTCTGTGTTTATTGGTCTTGGAGTTTGCTGTGTTCTGCTTGATTGGTGTTTCTAATATCTTCTGTCTGTAGCGTTTTTTTGTCTTGATTGGCTGGCAACATTGTGTTTCGTGTATTGGGGACTTGTAGTGCGGCTTGGCTTCTGGTGAATGGCCGGCTATCGTTTATTAGGAAGCTAGGTTTCATCTGGGTGGCTGGTTGGGGTGTGTTTGGGCTGGAGGTATCGGGTGTGTGTGTGTCTGTTTGTGCCTAGGTGTTTGCTTGGCTAGTGGTGTGGAGATTTTTTTGTTTGTGAGTGCAGGCTTCCAGATAATTGACAGTCTGGTAGAGTCATCTCTTCTATTCATGCTTGAAAAAAGTTGAAACCTCCCCACCAGTATTTATAGAGAGACAGCAGCTCTGATCATGCTTTGCTTGCACAAGCACGAAGCTGAAAGCACCAGCCTGAAAATGGCGAGTGGGACCTCGTCGAAACGTCGCCAAGATACTCTCAATTTTACACAGGAAAAGACCCGAACATGCCAAGACCTGAATACCTGTACCCGTGAAAATCTGCAAATATATACATGCATACATTCATAGTAAATCTACAAATATATATATGCATACATTCATAGTAACAATTATACGTGTATGTGTGTGTGTGTGTGTGTGTGTGTGAATTCTTATCACAAAAATCCTTTGAGGTGGATAAATCCATGCATATGTAAAACTTGGGAATCCTCTATAGTATTCTGTCAGAGAATATGAGGGAAATAAGGACTGCCAAATTCTGCTGTGGCGCACTGTACATATTCTGAAATTTGCTTCATTTAGTAATTTCCCTCCCAATTAGTTAGAAGGCTAGGAGGTACTGTCTCAATATATTTCAGGGTTTCAGATTGTGAGAGGCTGACATGAAGGATTTTAACAGATTTTTGCATCCGAATTAGTCCAGAGAATGGGGACTCTTGATTGATCCACATAATTAGTGCTGACATTTCTGACATCAGATGAAAGTGTTCTTGCATTTGATAATATGCAATTATCAAGAGCCTTCAAAGGCTCTTGCTGTCTGTGCCAGATACTGAATCCCAGTGATTCTTTCTGCATATTGTCCTCTGTTCTTTGTTTATCTCAGTGATAGATATGTCTGAAGGAAAAGATGACCATGATGATAATAATGGGTGCAGATCAAAGGTGGTATTCAGCAGGTTCTGACCAGTTCTGGAGAACCGGTAGTGGAAATTTTGAATAGTTCGGAGAACTGGCACATACCACCTCTGACTGGAGATTTTACAGTATCCTTCCCCTGCCACGCCCAACAAGCCACACCTGAACAGAACCGATAGTAAAAAAAATTGAATCCCACCACTGGTGCAGATCCTAGAAAATACCAGTTACTTTCATATGTATAATGACTATAAATTTAAAAGACGTTGGATGTTGAAAATGGAAAATCTGAATTGAATCCAATTGCAACCATAGCGACTCACTGGGTACTTTTTGGCCAGTCAACTTCTCTTGGGGTTGTTGCTGAGGGGAAAAATTGAGCCCCTGAAGGAAAAATGGGATATAACTCTAATAAATAAACACTAAAATTTGCATGTCTGTGGAGGTTCTCAGTCACCCAGCTCATGGTTGTCCTAAAGGTGCTTTAAAAGAAAGGCCACTGGACTTTTATTTTTAACACTCAATAACCACCTAATTGGTGTCCCCAGAGCAGGGGTGGGCAAACTTTTTGGCTCGAGGGCCGCATTGACTTTTAAAATTTGACAGACGGGCCGGGTCAGCACAAGATTTTTTGGGAATCGCCCCCACCCTTCCCCCCTCTTCCCCTTCCCCTCCCTCGGAGGCCCCTGAGTCAGGAGTTGCTACCGCCGGCGCGGTTCCGCGCGGCTCCAGTCCAGCGTTGCCTCGGGAAGGGAAAGGCAAAAAGGAAGAGCCGCGGCGGTGCTTTGCAATGGCAGCAGCGGCACCGGAGGCTCAGGCTCAGCGGCTCCTGGTTTTGCCTTTTCCTTCCCAAGGCAACGCGGGACTGAGCCACTGAGCCGCGCCGGCGGTAGCAACTCCTGACAGCCCCAGCCGGACACCTGAGCGGAGCCCGGGCAGAACTGCCTGTTGTTGCTGCCGGAGCACCGCCGGGTCGCCTCCTCCAAGCAGCCCGCCCGCCGGGCTTCCTCCCCCGCGTGGCTCGGGGCCAGGCGTGCGCCGCAGTTAAAAGGAAGCCAAAAGTTGCTGGGAAGTTGCTCGGGTTTCCGGGGCTTCCAGGCTTAAACTTTGCACAGGCAAAGTTTGCAGGTGGAATGTCTTCCCGCCGAGGAGCGGGAAGGGTTCCGCCCGGCGGGCTGCTTGGAGGAGGCGACCGGCGGTGCTTGGTTTCCTCCGCCACACGGCTCGGGGCCAGGCGCGAGCGCCCGCGAGAAAAAGGAAGCTGCAAGTTGCTCGGGTGCTGGGAGCAGGCTTTTAAAGTGCCGCCCGAGCAGGACCGCCGAGCCGGGAACGGGCACCAAGGCAGGGCAAGGCTCCACCAGCAGTGGCCTAGCTTTAGGTGGCTCCAAGCAGCCCGCCCGCCCGCCGGGCGGAACCTTCCGCTCCTCGGCTGGAAGACGCTCCCGCCTGCAAACTTTGCCTTTGCAAAGTTTAAGCCTGGAAAGCCCCGGAAAAAAAGCGGGATCAGCGGGGACTCACCTTCGGAGAGGTTGCACTCGAAGGTGATTTCGAACTCCCAGCCGAGGCCTTTGCAAAGTTCTTCTTTTCTTTCCTACCCGAGAGCGCTCCGCACTGTTTTGCAGCTTTGGGGGCCACCAGGTGCATGGGCGTGTCGCCACGCTCAGCGATTTTTTTCAGGGTGGGCGGGTTGGACAGACCAACGGGCGGATGTGACCCCGCGGGCCGTTAGTTTGCCCACCCCTGCCCCAGAGTCATCTGAATGAGAGAGTGGAACCATCATGGGACTGCTGAGAGAAATAAGGAGTCTTATCCCTTCCTCCTATTGAGGGAGAGCTGTTCATTTTTGACATAGATATAGGAGTGGGATTCTACCAGTTTGGCCCAGTTCAGGTGAACCGGTAGCTTCAAGGATCAGCTGTGAGCAAACGGGTTTGCTCCAACGATCAGCTTTTGGGCCCACCTGCCTGCCCCGGCTCTAGTCTGTGCTTTATATCCTGATTTTCATGATTCGTGGGTGTCAGCGTCAGCTGTTTAACACACAGAGATTGCTGGAGAAAGTCAGTAGCAAATGCTGTCTCTGCGCACATGCAAAGTGCACGTTTGGTGTGCTCACCGAACCGGTTGTTACACAGGTTGAATCGCACCCCTGCATAGATAGCTTCTTTGACTTCTCTTTCAAACCGGCGGTTCTCTCTGTCCAGAATGTGAACCTTGCTGTCTTCAAAGGAGTGGCCCTTTTCTGTCAGGTGCAGACAGGGTTTTGAATTCTGCCCTGATTCATTGGGGCCCCCAGAATTCTAATGACTGACTGCAAAGGGTATGCTTTCCTTTCCCCACTACTTAGTTAGAACTAAGGAAGCTTCTTGCGTAAGAGGTGAAACGTCTTCAAGAAAAAGAAAAACCAAGAATGTTGTGCATATTCTGAAACTTGCTGCTGTTAGCAAAATAAAGGTGGGATAAAAAATGATCAGAAAAAAAAATCAGTGGTGTAATATCTTTCTGGTTTCTTGTTTTAACCAAAACAGAAATTTTCTTCTCAATCTATCATCGACAAAAATGCTGGAGGCTCCATCACTTTATAATCTTTGCAATCTTTTGATTGCTGGAATTTAAAAAATAAAAATGGGAAAAAATTAGTCCTGCAGTAGAATTTAGCTTCCTTGATACAACCACATTACCACACTGGAGTTTATCCTTCACTTTTTTGTGTCTGTGGAGACCCTTAATCATTCAGGGCATGGTTGTTCCAAAAGTACTTTCCCAAAAGGCAAAACAACTTTTCTTGTTTTTTTTTTCCTTGAAAATGTTTCTGTTCTTATTCAAGAAGGTTTTTCAGTTCTGAACTGAAGAACAGAACTGACAGAACTGAAGAAACTTTTTGGATAAGAAGCAAAAAAAATTCAAGGAAAAAAAAACACAAGAAAAGTTGTTTTGCCTTTTGGAAAAGCATCTTTGGGCTTCACATTTCTGTTTGTGCATATAATTTGATGATGAGTGTGTGAATCATCCCTTGCCCCGAGAATCACTTTTCATCTGCTGTTCCCTCTACATCAGGACTGTTAATCTCCCAGCCCCTGGGTCGGATGCATTCATGCACTGGCCACACCCATGCCTGGTTTAGCGAAGGGGAAAAAAGTTGCAATATGTCGTGTGACACCGCCATGGCAATACGAGTTTGACACACCTGCTCTACATGGTGCCCTCTAAATTTCTTGTTTCAATTGGTCCTACTGTTTACAGGAATGTGTCATATACAGCTCTGTCGTGAAACAATTGAATTTGAATGAGGGGTCCTTGGTGCTCTCTGAGTTTGGTTGTTTTCTTGCGGATGGTTCATTACCCAAACTAGGTAACATCAGGGGCGGGATTCAAATTTTTTAACAACTGGTTCTGTGGGTGTGGCTAAGTGGGCATGGCTTCTTTTTTGCAGCCCCCCCCAATTTTTTTTGCTTTCTGGGCCTCAGGGAAGCCTCCTGGGCGAAGTACTAGGACAGTGAGGGAGATCCCGTCACAGCTGATCATCAAAACAACTGATCGTTGGGAGGGGAAAAAAAGGAAATACCTTAAGGAGTGAGTGGGAGGAGAAGAATGCAGTCAGCGATATCGCACATGCGCGATAAAGACTGACTGGGCGGGGAGGGGAGGGGTGGGCAGAGAGAGGTGGGGCCAGTCAGGGGCACAATTTGCTGGTTCTCTGAACTGTGCAGAATCATAACAACTGGTTCTATAGAACTGGTCCGAACTGGTAGAGTCCTACCCCTGGGTAACATCAGTGGTAGCAGGGAATGGGGTTTGTTCTCAATTTATATTCTAGTGGTTGACCCTGTCGGTGTTGGTGGGAATGATCTTGGAAGTTTTTTGGTTGGGCTGTTTATTGTTAGCTTGTTTGGCAGTTCCTTAATTGGGGTATTGTTCATGTTTTGATTGTTGGTCTGGTATTAATCCTGGTATTAATCGATGCTCATCGGCATGTTGATTGCTGGTGGGGAGGGGTTTTGATCTTTTTGTTTCTTTTTTAGCTTGTTGATTGTCTCTTTTGCACAGTAATGTTGTTTATGTCTATGTGTTTATTGATGACTGATTTCTCAAAGTGCTAGCCTTCAGGGATTCTTTAGTGCTTTGGGACTCGGCTTGGTCTAGGACAGTCATGATTTCCCACTTGAAATTATGGTTAAGTCTGTCTCTATGTTAGGAAATTAAAGATTTTTCATTATGTCTTCTGACTGCAAAATTCATCCATGAACAATAATTAGCAGTTTGAAGTATGAAATCTAAGGTTCTTCTTGCCTCCTCTATTATCGCTAACATTCGTTCCTAGAACTCTAGAATTTCAATGGAAAGTTAGCCAGAGATCATTTTTTTGTTTCTTTTTTGATAATAGTTTGAATAATGGAATGTAATTATTCTTCCCCTTGGGGGAAGAAAGGACACATGCTTATTGCTGGAATCAATCAGACAAAAGTGGAAGGAGCCCACAGTCACTTATGGTCATAGAAGGACTTGGGAAGGCTTGCTGTATTGGAAGGGTCTTCAAACTTGGCAAGTTTAAGACTTGTGAACTTCAACTCCTAGAATTCCTGAGTTAACATGACTGGAGGACGAATTTTGGGAATTGAAGTCCACAAGTCTTAAAGCTGCCAAATTTGAAGACCCCTGCTCTATTGGCTCAAGTAGTTTAATGAGGAGGTGGAAAGTTTGTGCCTTCATGCTTGCAAGATTCTATTAATGTAGCCTTACATTAAGTAGAATTAGTTTATCTTGTTGTGTTTTCTGTTTGGTTTGCTGGAAGGGCTGACACAGTCTGTAAGGATAATTTTTTTTACAGATGTCATAAGTGCCTGAGCATTATAAAAGATGATGGCAGATTTATTTTTCTCTCATTCTGGTGGAGTGTTAAGATGTCATAAATGTTTCACTTGTATTAAATCATGAGTGCTTAGTTAATTTTACTTTATTTATTTCATCTCAATTCAAATTATTGTACTTATATTCTTTGTCTGTCCTGTTTCAACTGTCTACTGTGTTCTCTCATTAAACAGAATTTCTCCTGTAATCACTGATTGGAGTATGACGCCTTTATATCTTTCCCCTAAAATTATAACACTTAATATAATACATAACTTTCATTCGGATTCTGCTTGGTACATTCTAAAACTACACACTGTATTTTGAAAAAAGAAAAAAATTATAAATGTATAATATAATTAAAACAGCAATCCATACCAATTCAATTTTATCATTAACATTAATATTCATTTAAATCTTAATGTTTTACACATTACTTTTCAGATAAGTATCATACTTCTATGGGAACACTTATAAACTTTCCATAATTAATTCCCTCCCACTTCACTTATATTTTATAAAACATTGAGTAATTAAAATGTTCCCGTTCCTTCCTGATTCAATTCTCTCATTTATCCCACTTTTTAATCATACGTTGTTTCCCATTTTCTAACATTATTTCTATTACAAATATAACAATACAATCTTATGTACCTTCACAGAATCCCTTTTCAGTTAAATTTTCACCCATTATCTCTAAATAAGTCCTGTTTCTTTACATCTTGCTCCAAACCTTTATAACTTCTCTTCCTTTCCTTCTTCCCTTTCTTCTTCTCTCTCCCCTTTTTACCCCCCTGTCTCTCCACCTCCTTTTTCCTCTTCTGTATTCCCCTTTTCTGTTGCTTTCCAACTTTGTATCCAATTAAGAAAGTTAAAAGAGAGGAGAAGCTATATAGAAAATGTAGAACAGTAATAAGATAAGGAATGGAATATAATAATGAGCATGAACTTGAATTTGTGTCTGTACGAAGAGATGTAACCCGGGATTATGCTGCTTTCAAAAAAGATGTTTTATGTTTTTATGTTTTATGTTTTGTTTGTTTGTTTGTTTTTAAAAATCAATAAAATTTTCAAAAAAATCATGAGTGCTTGGCAGTATCTGAATCCTGTGATTTCCAGCTGTGATTTTGGTAGTATCAAAGAATCTGGAACTTGCTAGATGGCAGCAAAAAGACAACAAATCACTCTATGCTACCATCTATTGGTGATCTGTTTGCAGCAAAGATCTGGTAATCCGATATTACTATAAAACCTGGGAGCTGTCCGTAATTTAAAGACCAACCCCCCACACCAACCAAAAAAAAAAAAAAGCCCCCCAAAAAAAAATAAAAAAAAAAAAAAAAAAAAAAAAACCACCAAAAAAAAACAAAAACCAAAAAAAACAACACACCCCCCAAAAACCCCCCCACAAAAAAAAAAAAAAAAAAAAACCCCACAAAAAAAAAAAAAAAAAAAAAAAAAAAAAAAAAAAAACCACCCCCAAAAAAAACACCCCACACACACCACCCCCCAACACCCCCCACCACACACACCCATCTGTTTTAAAGGATTAGTTTTTCAAAGTTTCCTTCCTTGCTGCCTTGGGACAAGATTGTCAAACCCGACTTTCTCTTTCTCTTTCTTTCTCCTTCCATCCTTCCCTCCCTCCCTTCCTCTCTCCTTCCCTCTGTCTCTTTCTTTATTTTTCTAGACTGTCCATCCCTCTCTGGATGATGTACGTCTGTTCTCCTTCTAGTTTCTTAGTGTCCTAAAGGCTACAATCTATATACCCAATAGAAATGGTTCCAGTGAAGTCGTTGAAAAAAGATAACGATGGTGTGATTGTTTTAGAAGTCTAGAATCTATAAAGGCCAGTCTTCAGTTTGTCTCAAACACTGTTTTAGTAAGCTAATCTTTCAGCCTTTATCTATGAAAAGAAAAAGAAAAGAAAAGAATAGAAAGACAAAGTGTATGAATAACAGTAAAGAACAACTTCAAAAGTTCTTAAACTTACTAAGCAAGGAGTTTCAAAATATATTGTTTAGTCTTAAAACCACTAGAAGAATTTTAAAACAAAGCAATGCAATATGAGTATATTCAATCATTTGAAAGACATACATAGTGCAACATAAATATGGAAAGTTTACAAGAAAAAGAAGGAAAAACATTAAATTATCACAAAAACTCCCAGTGTCCCTCAAAACAGCAGATCCTTACATATTAGTAAAGTTTAATGAGTTTACAATTTCACTTTTTCCATGCTAGATCCTGCTAGATGCCAACATTTAAGGGAAGGTAAAATCTGGTAAAACAGGTAGATACAGGGAGAGGCAGTCCCACAAATAAGTTGGCCCTGAGCCATTCAGGGCTTTAAACATGATAATCAGCATCTTAAATTGCACCAGAAAAGAATCTGGAAGCTAGTACAGCTCACCCAACAACGGTATGACCTGGACAAATTGTGTGGTACTTAAAAGTGCCACTGCATTCTGGACCAGTTCTAATTTCCAGATGATCTTCAAGAGCAACTCCATGTAAAATGTGTTTTACATTGCAGGCAGCCCTCGACGTACAACCACAATCTGATGCTAAGCGAGACAGTTAAGTTCATTTTGCCCCATTTTGTGATCTTTCCACAGCTGTTACTGCAGTTGTTAGGTTAGTAACAAGGTTGTTAAGTCAATCTGGCTTCCCCATTGACTTTGCTTGTCAGAAGTTCACAAAAGGTGGACTCTTGGACACTGCAACCATCACAAATACATGCCAGTTGCCAAGCATCCAAATTTTGATCATGTGACCATGGGGATGTTTTGTAACTTCGAACAGTCAGTAAATGAACTGTTGTAAGTCGAGGACTACCTGTAGACCAGTCAACACTGTTCAACTATTTACAAAGTGTACACTACTATTACTGTTAATCTTCTCATCACTCCTTATTCACCCGTCCCCTCCCACTTGTGATTGTAGGACTGTAACATTGTTGCTTGTATCCTTACGATTTATATTGACTGTTTCCTAGTATGATTTGATTGTTGATTGTACCCTATGGCTATCATTAAGTGTTGTACGTTATGATTCTTGATTCTTAACGATTCTCCTCCATGCTGCATTGAGAGCCCAGGATGGGTTGATTCCTTCCTATGACGTCATTTAGCTGAGTCTGTACTAAGATATAAAAGCCAGTGACCAGGTCAGGATTCTTGATGTTTTCTGAGCTTGGTGGTTTTCTTGCAGACGTTTCATTATGAAACTAGGTAACATCATTCGGTACACAGACCAGGGTGTCAGTGACTGTGAATAAACCTCCAGGTCCAGGAATGCAAACAATTTGGCACCACTTTCACTTCTGAGGATGCCAGCCACAGTTGCTAGAGAAACATCAGAAAGAGGATGGGTACCAACACGAGTTCGAAAACTTGCAAGACTAAATCTCTGATCTGGGTGACCGACTCAGATTAGATCCTTCAATAAATTATCCTGGGACACTTCATTTGCGACTCAGGCCTATTAACTGGGAAATTCTCCACCCTTAGAACGGGAAATCTTTACTTTATTTTATATGTCAGTTCCAGAGGTGGTATAAGAATAGAATAGAAATAGAAATAGAAATAATAGAAATAATAGAAATAGAAATAGAATAGAATTCTTCATTGGCCAAGTGTGGTTGGACACACAATGAATTTGTCTCAGTGCAGATACTCTCAGTGTACATAAAATAAAAGATACATTCGTCAAGAGTCAAGAATCATAAGGTACTACACTTAATAATAGTCATAGGGTACAATAAGCAATCAAATCATATTAATAATAGTCAATAAAAAGGATACATACAACAAAGTTACAGTCATACAATCATAAGTGGGAGGAGATGGAAGAAAGGAAAGAAGGATGGGAGGATTAATAGTAATAGTAATGAAGACTTAGTAAATAGTTGAATAGTGTTGAGGGAATTATTTGTTTAGCAGAGTGATGGCGTTCGGGGAAAACACTGTCCTTGTGTCTAGTTGTTCTGGTGTGCAGTGCTTTATAGCGGTGTTTTGAGGGTAGGAGTTGAAACAGTTTATGTCCTGGATGTGAGGGGTCTGTAAATATTTTCACAGCCCTCTTTTTGACTCGTGCAGTATACAGGTCCTCAATTGAAGGCAGGTGGGTAGTAATTGTTTTTTCTGCAGTCCTAATTATCCTCTGAAGTCTGTGTCTGTCCTGTTGGGTTGCAGAACCAAACCAGACAGTTATAGAAGTGCAGATGATAGACTCAGTAATTCCTCTGTAGAACTGTATCAGCAGCTCCTTGGGCAGTTTGAGTTTCTGAGTTGGTGAAGAAAGAACATTCTTTGTTGTACTTTTTTGATGACGTTTTTGATGTTAGGTATTCAGCAGGTTTTGACCAGTTCTGCAGAACCGATAGTGGAAATTTTGAGTAGTTCGGAGAACTGGCAAATACCACCTCTGACTGGCCCCGCCCCCATCTATTCTCTGCCTCCCGAGTCCCAGCTGATTGGCTGGGTCTTCTTTTGTTGCCCTGCACAGGAGAACAGAGCTGGAAAGCAGGTTAGTGGGTTGGGAAGGGAATGGGATTTTGCAGTATCCTTCCCCCAGGAGTGGGGTGGGAATGGAGATTTTACAGTATCCTTCCCCTGCCATGCCCACCAAGCCATGCCATGCCACGCCCACAGAACTGGTAGTAAATTTTTTTTGAATCCCACCACTGGTCAGTTCCAAACTAATGCTAATACATTTATTTTGATAGGACTGTTCCTTTCCCTGCTGAATTTGCATAAAGTTTAAGGGTCCATGACAAATGATGGAGGGGGAAGTTAAAACAAAACTCGCTTACTCAATATTCTGAAGACTGGGGTGTTTGTGAAGAAATGTCAGCCTGAATAATGAAAATGAGTCTGTGGATGTTCCTACGTGATGACTGAGAGGAGATTTTATTAATTAGTTCATTACAGATAGCTTTCCAAGCTCCAATTTTCTTTTCTTGTTCTTCTTCCCTTTCATTACGGAGCAGTTACTCAGCACAGGAAAAAGAAAGCAACTAATGATTTATGGGGTATGCTTAGATAGGCAACAAAACATCTCAGTTAAATGGATAATTTATGTATAAATAAAAAGGAAGAGACAGATTTTTATAGATCCAGTGGTACAAACGGCAGTAAATTAGCACTTTGTTACAGCATTGCATAACGTTTAAACTAAATGATGTGTACATGTTAACTCGCAAACTTGGCTGTATACAATCATGTCTGTGTACAATCATGCAAAGAGTTTCTGCATTAGGTTTGCTTGATATCACGTTAATGTCCTTCAGCCAAGTTTTGAGAGGGCATATCATAGAGGGCGTGCATAAGCGCACCAATGTGCCTACCGTCCCTGTCCTATTGTTTATTTTATTTTTTTATTTTTCTTATATGTATCCATGTATTATATGTATCCATGTTTTTACTTATACCTATTATCTTGTAAGCAATTGACAAACCAAATAAATAAATAAATAAATAAATAATAAATAAATAAATAAATAATAAATAAATAAATAAATAAATAAATAAATAAATAAAAATAAATAAATAAATAAAAAAATAAATAAATAAAATAAATAAAATAAATAAATAAATAATATGGATTAAGAGAGTTAACTGTTTAGCAGAATTTAGTAATGTGGAATCTCCTTAAAGCTTTAAAACGGCTAGTCTATGACTAGTCTAGAGAGAAGAAGGACTAGCGGTATTCCAGTATTTGTGGAGCTGCCACAAAAAAGAGGAGGTCAACTTATTTTCCAAAGCACCAGAGGCAGGACAAGAAGCAATGGATGGAATGGATAGAAATTAAGCAAGAAGAGAAGAAGCAACCTGGAATTATGGAGAAGTTTCCTGACAGTGAGAACAATTAACCAGTGGAGCGACTTACTTTCAGAAGTTGTGGGTACTTCATCACTGGAGGATTTTAAGAAGTGAATTAGCTACTTGCCTGAAATGGTATAAGGTTTTCTGCTTGAGCTGGGGTTGGACTAGAAGACCTCCAAGGTCCCTTCCAGCTCTATTCTGATATACAAAATAAAAGTTAATAGCCTTTTGTTTATGTCCAGTTGTTTTTATGCCAATTGGCAACGGCAGAAGCCCAGAAGATTTAATTGGTATCTGCATTTGACAAAAAAAGTGCAGAAAGTCAACTTGTTTGATTTTTATAATGCTATTCCTGTCTTTTCCTGTTATTAGTATTGTGTGAGAGAAATTGCTTGGGAACTAAACAACATCAAACACCTTTAATTCAGCTGTTCTTAGTTACATTTGACTCAGTCTCTTAGAAATAACTTTTTAAATATATAGTAAGGAGAACCTTTATATTGTGGGCAAAGTGTGCCAAGCGGAGCTGTGGGGCTTTATTATTTGTTTTTATAAAAGGGAGTGAAGAAAGGTCTTCCAAACTTAGGAGTGGGGAGTTAGTAATGACTCCTGGCAACTTTAGCCATCACAGTCAATGTTGGGAATTACAAGCCAGCTATATTGGGAATATCACAGGTTTTTCAATTCCTGCCCTACATCAGTACTACACTGTGGTGGATTATAAATAACTTGCTTTCTTTTAGCCTTTAGAAAAGCAATGAATGCATGAATTATTGTATAATTTGGATAATTTTCTGAGGGAGCCTTTTTAATGTCTATTTTTTTAATTGAACATAATCAGTTGTACTGTTGCAATCATTTAGATGTTGGTGTCTTATTTGTTATTGCTTATACTGCCTAAAAACAAATGCTGTACATTTCCAGAGACTTTAAACGGAAGAATTCTGCGAATCGTAATGCAACATGTCTGGATAGCATCAGGATAAGAAAAACAAACCTGAAAAGAATGAACTGCCTCTGATCTTGAAAGGACAATGGCTAGGGATTCTTCAAAATAGCAAACAAATTTGCAAAGCCCACACCTTTTCCTCTATGCTTCCTTGAGAAAACCCTTTTTTCCCCTTGCATCAACAAGTTTGCAAATTCCCAAGAATGAATTCAGGTTTGTCTGCCTCTGGTGTGCAGAGCTGAGTCATCACCAATTATATAGTGTTCTGCTGGGGATAAATGTTGTTTATAGAAGATGATTTAAAGGGGAAAGGAAAATGCTTGATGCAGAGAAGTTCAGGACAGTGTGCCAAGCGGAGCTGTGGGGCTTTATTATTTGTTTTTATAAAAGGGAGTGAAGAAAGGTCTTCCAAACTTAGGAGTGGGGAGTTAGTAATGACTCCTGGCAGCTTTAGCCATCACAGTCAATGTTGGGAATTACAAGCCAGCTATATTGGGAATATCACAGGTTTTTCAATTCCTGCCCTACATCAGTGCTACACTGTGGTGGATTATAAAATTGGGAACAGCCATTTCCACTGTCATGTGGTTTTATTTTAAAAGGCTTAGTAAGAAGCAACATTTTTTTTGAACCAAGGGGTTAACTAACTTCCTTCCTTCCTTCCTTCCTTCCTTCCTTCCTTCCTTCCTTCCTTCCTTCCTTCCTTCCTCCTCCTCCCTCCCTCCCTCCCTCCCTCCCTCCCTCCCTCCCTAGGCCACTTACCAAGTCTTCAGCCCCTTCAGAAGGCCAAAAGGGTGGGTGTAGATCTCACCTCAGGGCAATGTTGTTCCTGGAGGTGAGGGTGGGGGAAATCCATGACAGAAATGCCTATTTTCCTCAATTCTGCCCTCTGGAATTCCTCGACTGATGGGTTCTGCAGCATGTTTCCTTTCAGACCCAGGTTGGATGGGCCAATCTCATTTGGGGGTGAGATGGTTCTTCAGGTAGCCTAGATCCATACCATGAAGGACACATACAAAATGGGTTCAAAAATCTGACCTTTGAAACCTGAGACAATGACTGCTACTGTGGGCTCCTGCTGAGGTCATATGATCTTCCGAGATCATTTCACAGCCAGTCTCGCAATCCCTTGCTTCCTCCCTCACCCAACACAGCCGCTTACCTGCCTGCTGGAAAAGGAAGGAAAGGGAGGGACGGAGGGATAGTGAGGAAGAAACTCCCAGGTATCCTTCCCGGCCAATGTTCCTCTGCATGCTCCCCCAACTTATTTCCTGTCCACCCCCCCTGCACCTTCCCTGACTCATGTAGTATCTCTTGCAGACCTCCAGGTACCCTTCCTGACCCACACCTCCAACACAGGGATGGGCTGCTGGGGGTTCACAGGGGTTCAGGAGAGCCCCTAGCTAAGATTCTGTGCAGTTCGGAGAAACCCTAAATCCCACTCCTGGCTGGCCCCGCCCACCCCACTCTGCCCCTCACAGGAGTCCCCATGTGGCCCCGCTTTGGATGCAGGTAAGTGCAGGGTGCGTGTGAAGGCTTGGGGAGGGCAAAAAACCCGGGCCTCCTGGAAGTTTGGGAAGGCCAGAAATGGGCCCGTTTCCAACTTCCAGAGAGCCTCCGGAGCCCGGGGAAGCTGTTTTTGCTCTCCCGGAGGCTCAAGGAAAGCCTCCAGAGCCCAGGGAGGGCAAAAATGCCATGGTGCAGGAGACCGACTAGGCCACGCCCATCATGGCCACACCCACTCAGCAACCGGGCAGAGAACCCTTTGCTAAAATTTTTGAAGCCCGCCCCTGTTCCTATATGCCTTTCATGATCTGCAGGACACTTCTTAAATGCCCCTATTATCCTTCTCGACTGGTGCTGCCTCCTGCCGCCGCACTCCGGAACAGTTCTTTCTTCCCTTCCCCCTGACTATCTGCAGTGTAAAAAGCTTTTTCCAGATTCCTCAGGTGATCGCTTCTCCTGCCCACCCCTTAGATCAGTGGTGTCCAACCTTGGCAACTTTAAGACTTGTGGACTTCAAGCAAAGCTGGCTGAGGAATTCTGGGAGTTGAAGTTCACAAGTCTTAAAGTTGCCAAGGTTGGACACCCCTGCCTTAGATACTCCAAGCCCTCCAAAACTTCTAAGGCTAGTCCTCTCCCTTATAACCAGCAAAGTCTAGACAAACCCTTTCTCCCAACTGTTCTCTGATCCTAAGCTCTCATTGCATTGCCCCCTTCCAATGGCATCCTTGGAGGGTTTTTTTTTTTTTTTGGAGAGGGGAGGAATAGGATTTATATGGAATTTATTGGTAGCAGGTTTTTTTTTTAACTGTAAACAAAGAGAACAATTTTTCATCAAGCATGCTTATCTCTGGTAAATCTATTTCATTTGCAGAGTTTTATGGGTAACAGGATATCGTTTTTCTTGGCAGTAAACTTTGGGGAGGATGTGGTGTTGACTATTCAAGAATCTTAAGGAAAATTTGAAAGGAAAAGATTAACATTTGTAGTTCCCTTGAAATCTATCTGAACTAGCTTTAAATGATATGCAAGTGATAATGCAAGTTAGATATTTAGAAGAAGGAGCATAGCAACACTTTTCATTTATGAGAAATATTTATAACGCATGTGACTGACATCAGCAAAGTTATCAAAAATTCATTTCTCAATCTTCCTAATATACAGTATAAACATCTTTTTTCCTCCCCACAATACATATGATATCTATCTATCTATCTATCTATCTATCTATCTATCTATCTATCTATCTATCTATCTATCTATCTATCTGGTTGTTATCGCTGCCCATCTCCCCCACAATGGCATTGGGTGATGTACATGATATAAACAGAACAATTAAAAACAAAACCTTTAAAACTATTGAAAACAACTAAAAACACAAAGAAAACTACACAGAATGCATTAGAATCTTACATAAAATTCAGCCATTCCTAAGCCTACTGATAAAACCTAGTGTTCTGAAAAGCAAAACACAAGGAAATTCATGCACTTTACAGGTTGTTATTAAATGCACAAAAAGCTGTATTCTGTTTTTGCACCTGCCCCATAAATTGCAGAGAAATTTATTGCCATGCAAATGATTTGTAATTTAGCAGAACTAACACAACTGGTACAGTTATAAAAGAAACATGCACCACATTTTAAGGGAGCATCTGGATGACTGAGAATCTCCATAGATTTTTCTATTCTATTCTATTCTATTCTATTCTATTCTATTCTATTCTATTCTATTCTATTCTATTCTATTCTATTCTATTCTATTCTATTCTATTCTATTCTATTCTATTCTAATATAACAGTATAAGAGAACTGGTTAACAGCTGGAGATGAACAGGTTTCGATACCAAGCTTTAAGACCGGGTTCACTCTGGCACATGTATGCTGCATATAAGATATGATGCTTCTTCTGTTGTATTTTTGTCAGTTGCCGTGTGTATTTCCTTCATATATTTAAGATAAGGCAGCTGTATTAAACTGGCACTTTGTCCTCTTTGCTGGCACTTGCATTAGCAAAGTGGTTCCTTTCAAATAGAAAACAGATGTTCCAGAGGCTAATGATACAGAAGAAATTGGAACAGGGCTTCAGTATATGCGATAAAGGAATGGGAAAATGAGTAGGAGCAAAGAAAGAAAAAATGACATGTCTAATGAATTAATGAGAAAATGCTTGTTTGTGGGAATTGGATTTTCATTTTAGCCAAAATAAATTGTTTGGTTAGCTCAGAATATTAGGGGAATCCATTTCTGATATTAAAATTACTTAGAAAGGGTCTTAAGACCCTTTTTCTAATAAAACTCAGTTTATTTTCTAATGAAAACCAGAGTGCCCACATTCACTTGTTTTTCTCATGACCTATCTTTGCCCTTCAGCTCTGTACATTTCCAACCTTTATTGACTGTTGGACAGGGAAGGGAACAGCAGCATCTTCTCCCTCGAGCCGCTCGGAGCATCCAGACTGTGGGATGTGCTTCTGAGTCCTCTTCTTTCAGGCTGAGCTTTAGACGAGGAAACGCTCCGCCCCTCCCACGTGCATCGCGCAGCGTCTCCCCAGTCTTTTGCTCAGCCTCGAAGAATCAGGCTGCGTTCAAAGAGCTCCTTGGCTGTTTCATTGAATCCTCCGTCCTAATAAGGTCTGCTTCCTTCCTCCTCCTGTGCAAAGGGTCAGGACTCAAGGGAAATTTTTCCCTGTCCTCAGGGCGAAGATTGCTGGGCTTGCAGCGCCTTCAGCGACGCCCCCCCACCCTTATCAGATCGCTGTCGCTGCCTGCGCGCGTTGCCTGTGGCACGCGCTCCTCCTCTGGATTCCCCCACCCTAAACGCCAACCGGGAGGGCTATCGCCCTAGGGCTTTAGGAGCGCCGAGCTGACCGGCCAAGCCTTCCTTTTCTTCCGTCCCAAGGCGCCCAGGCAGTTCAGCTCGCGGACGCCATTTTGGCTCCACCTCGTGGCCGGGCGCTGAAAGTTTCTTTTTATTTAATATTCAGCTGCGGTGAATTAAATCTCCAGGCCTAGGGTTAAAGCCTAGCTGCCCATCGAACTGCCTGGCTAGTCTTGGTTAGTGCTTGTTGGCCTCCCGCAGCCCTTTTCGGGCGAAGTTGCAGCCTCCCCCTCCGGTTTTTTTCTTCTGTTGTCTGGAGGCTGGCTGCCAGAGGCCTCTATTCAACTCTAGGCCTCAGGCGTTATTCGACTGATTCGGCACTGAGAGATATACATCCAAGGAAATAACTATAATAGAATTTATATTTGATCCAAATACAAAAGGAATAATAACAAAAAGAAATAATTTTTTGGTACAGCAATTTTTCTCTTAAGATATTGGATATATGGAGTACCTGTATATTCAGCTGATATAAAGAATATAAAAAGCACTACAGAAAGGAACAAAACAGGATTACATAGCTAAATATATATATATATATTTCTGTTATCTCTGTACAAGTAAAATTCCAAAGGGGGAGCGGGCCAGCCTCATCCTCACCCGGCCTTATCCAGGCCTGATCTGGGTGAGCCAACCCCTTATTAATCTCTATTGTTCAATATGGCACGACAATTCCTCTAAACGCCCTTCATTGAAGGCCAAGGCAAAGTCCCACTATTTGGCGCAAGCAGGACAAGGAACCTAAGGGCTCTAGAAAGGACAAGGAACCTTCCAAGGTTTCTCAACGTGACGCCTTAAGGCGCCACAAGGCGTTAGAAAAAGAGTTCGACAGGCGTTCAAGGGAGTCCCGCTCTGAACCGTCTCTACCTCCTCCTCCACCCCTACCTCTATTCAACCTTCTCCCCCAGGCCTTTCTTCCCTACCTAGGCGCAGTTCGCCCAGGGTCTCCCCGACCCCCGGTCCTACGATGAGTCTGACACCCGAAGCCACTTTTACACCCACGGCTGCTGGTCTGCGCCAGGACGAACCTTCTACATCTGAGGTGCCACCTCACATCAGGGCTTGGATGGAATCAGCCATCCGCCAGAGTGTTATAGAGGAACTACAGCACATGTCCAGATCAGGCTCTCCTCGAGTCTCCAGCACGACTCCTTGTCTATCAGATCCCTTCCACAACCGGTCCCCGGTTGCTCAGGTACTTCTCTCAGAGGGACAGCCCTCCCCGGTTGGGGCCCAGGTTGAGGAGGAAGGGGACTTTAGGGATTCGAGGAGGAGGATTCCCAGATGGGATCCTCCCGCTACAGTGAACCTCCCTTAGAGACTGACATCATGGAGGGGAGATGTCCGAGGACGAGGGCACTTCGACTGACCAACCCTCCTTTGGGGGCTCTTCAAACCACACATGTTCAAGTCCCTCCTTCTTAAGGCCAAGAATGTCTGGGCCTTCTTTCCCAGGCCCCTGCTGACCTCCCCCCATCCCAGAGGGCCCAGAAGATTCCATTTTCACCCAACCAGTGGTTGAAGCTGCGTCATCCCTTCCCCCCCATATTCGTAGATCTGGTAGCGAAGCAACTATCCTCCACAGGGACCCTCCCACACCTCCCAGCCAAGACAAGAGGTTCTTTAATCTCGATTCGGCACTGTCCAGCCTCCTGAACATTCCAGAGGTCGATGACCCTATTGTGGGTCTAGCTTCCTCCTCACACCTAGTGAGGCCCTAGAGGCCTTGAAACCTGAGGATAAGCGGTGGAGCTGGCCCTGCGCAGGCCCACCTATCCGACGCCTGGGCCATTAAGTCAGCTACCGCCTCTTTTTTCACTAGGTCCTCTATCCGCTGGCTACGCCAGCTCAGGGAACACGTCCCAAGCTTCCAACCTGAGGGCGCACCAGGACATTGGCGGTTAGGTGGCTGCAGCCGAGTTCTCGGCTGATGCCACTTACCAGTCGGTGAAATTCTCTTCCAGGGCCATCACGCCCCATGTCACGGCTCGTCGCCTGCTATGGCTCAAACACTGGCAGGCGGACGAAAGAATAAGGTCAAGCTGGCCACTGCCCCTATTACAGGAGACAAACTGTTTGGCCCGGCCTCGAACCCCCTGCTGGTCGAGGGTCGCAGCAAGAGGAAGTACTTGCCTTCCCTTCTTCGAAGATCGGAGACCAGGGGCTCTCAGCCCTTTCGGAGGAGCTTTCCCGCCCTTTTCTACCAACCCCCTTCCCGCCCAGATTCCCCCGACCCTTCCTTCCGATCCCAGGATCGCACGGACTCAGGCGACAGGACCAGGCAAGGGGGTGGTTATAAGAGACCTTTCGTACGTGGGAGGAAGGCCCTACCGCAGAAGGTAGAGCCTCCTTCTCCCTCCCCATTGGTGGCCGCCTCAGCCACTTCGCCGCCCAATGGGACAAATCCACTCCGATGCATGGGTTAGAGACACAATAAGGTTTGGTCTCGCCCTCGAGTTCAAACCACTCCCCCTGATCGCGTTTCTTCCCATCCCTCCTCAGGGGATCCCACCAAACGCTCATTAATGGATGCAGCCATCCATCACCTGCTTGATATTCAGGCCATTCAACCTGTCCCTCCGGCTCAGAGAGGAAAGGGATTTACCCCATCTCTTTGTCGTGCCCAAACATTCTGGGGGCTGGAGAGCCATCCTAGACCTGAAACGCTCAACCGTCACCTTATCCAGCGCAAATTCAAAATGCACACCTTGCAATCCATTCTCCTAGGCACCAGGCGCGGGGAGACTGGCTGTCCTCCATAGATCTCTCTGAGGCATACCTTCATATTCCTATCAGGCCCTCTCATCACAAATTCCTTAGGTTCTGTTATAATGGCCTTCACTATCAATACGTGGCCCTACCCTTGGGCTGGCTCAAGCCCCCAGGACCTTCACCAAGGTCCTGGCGGCCCTGGCGGCCCACCTCTGGAGAGCATTCCCGTCCGCCTCCACTGCTACTTGGACGATATCCTTATCCTGTCCCCGCTCCAAGTCCCAGGCAGTCAGGGATACCAGGGTCACTCCTTTCGCCCACGGGCACACGGTTTCTAGTCAATTGGCAAAGAGCTAACTTACCTCTTCCACGAATCAACCACCTGGGTGCCATAATTGATTCGGGTCTCAGAGAGTTTTTCTCTCCCCAGAGAGGTTTCTTAGCATTCAAACCCTGGTCAAACAAATTAGACGTTCTAGGAGGGTGGCCTTGCTTGACCTCTCTAGATTGTTGGGAAAAATGGTGTCATGCATCTCTGTTATTCCCTGGGCCCGCTTACACAGCAGGCTCCCTCCAGTGGTTCCTGCTCCCGTTCCAAAGATCCGGAAGAAGCAACTCAAAGATCAGAGTCAAGGTCCCTCCAAAGGTCCTCACGCCTCTTCTCTGGTGGACCAATCCGCCATCAACAGAGGCCACCTCTTTGCGGAGCCTCAAAGACTCACCGTCACTACCGACGCAAGTCTATCCGGTTGGGGGTTCAACTGCACTCTCGGGCGCAAGGCAAATCAAGATGCAGCATCAACTCACGGGTTCTGCGCTGCTTCCCCCAGATCCGCGAAGGCAAACAGATGGTCACGTTCTCGAACAAAGATGCAGCATCAACTGGCTAGAGCTCCATGCCGCCCATCTGGCTCTGCGCTGCTTCCCCCAGATCAGGGCCCGGTGACCAAGCAGAATGGCGACTTCATCCATCCCTGTTCAACGCCCAGGATCGGCCCCAGTGGTGGATCTGTTACCCCATCCAACACACAACTCGGTTTTCTCGTATCCGCTCAACGAACCTGCTGCCAGCCCCAGGGCTCCTATATGCCTTCCGCTCCCGCAGCCCAGAGTCATTCAGAAGCTTCGGGAAGCAGACCTTCTCCTGGTGTTTGGCTGCAGCACTTTCGCCCCTGCGCCAGATCCCCCAGGTCTTCCTCTCAGGGGCCTTCTGTAGCTTCAGGAGACCAGATCTAGAGAGTAGTAGTAATAGCAATAGTTGTCAAGGTTTCATACCCAGTTATAGCAATTACTCACTCCACAATGCTCATGCTGAATTAAGTTTAAAAATGACTTACAAAATCCATATGCACGTATGTTCATTATACATGTTATTTTCTGGGTCTCTTCTTCCTAACTTTCATATCAACAATGATGTGGCATGTTCAAGAGTTCTGCCCGAGTTTACCAAACAGTTTTCTCTTGTGAAAATCAAATTCCAACAGTGTTTAACTTTTACAGTTACGATCTTTGAGCCATTGCTTCTGAGACCCATGGCCACATTGGTTTCTTGGAGGACAGAGACATGTATAGCTGTTCGCTGTTTTCAGATTCAAGGAAGGACACTCTCCCACTGGCAAAGTAGAAGTAGAATCAACTACTACATGTGGAATAAGGATAAAAACTTGATTGGATTAGTCATTTGACCTGACCATATCAAAGGTATAAAGCTAATACAAATACACAAGTAGATACAAAGAAAACAATAGAACATGTTCATAGTAAGTTGTCACCTTTACAGTTAACCCAGTGGTGGGATTCAAAAAGTTTTACCACCGGTTTGGTGGATGCGCTTTGTGCATGTTCACACACTCTGCGAGTGTGCACACCAAATGTGCACTTTGCACAGGTGTAGAGGCATTCCAACTCACCTCCTGCAAGCCTGCACTCTCCCGGTCGTGCAAAGCAGCTGCACTTCAAAAGCGGAGGATAAAGGTGAGTATGGGAGCCCAGGCGGGTGGGCCCAACAGCAGTGGGGAGAACCGTTTCGGTCTTCGCTGCTCATCGCTGCTACCAGCTCAGCAGAACTGGGCCGAACTAGTAGAATACCACCACTGAGTTAACCCCAATCTCACCTAACTATTCAGTCCTCTTCAAAATGGCCTTTGAAATGAAGAGTTTCAAAACTCTGGATGATCCCTATTGCCATGAACAGTCTAGCAACACCTCCCGCTCAGCAAACCCAATCAAATCTTAGAGATCTTCAGACCCCTTGTAACACTAGATGTAAGATGAGCAACCTTAACACGAGTGCATTGCACCATCAGATTCAGATAGAATAGAACAGGACAGAACTGAATAGAATTCTTTATTGGCCAAGTGTAATTGGAATTTGCCTTCACTGCATAAGCTCTCTGTGTACATAAAAATACATTCATCAAGAATCATAAGATACAACACTTAGTGATAGTCATAGGATACTAAATAGCAATCAAATCATACAAGGAAACTAAATAAAATAATATAAATTGTAAAGATACAAGCAACAAGATTATGGTTACAAATAGGAGGAGATAGGTAATAGGAAGGATGAGAATAATAGTAATACAGTCTTAGTAATAGTTTGGCAGTGTTGTAAAACAGTGTTGGACATCAGAAAAAAACATTGCAATGAAAGAAGTCAGCGTAGTGAAGAATGTCATAGACCAGGCAAGCTGCTTTGCTATACAGAATCTTCAAGGAAAACCCAAGTAACCAATCAGTTTGCATATGCGAATACATCAGGTTCCTTCAATCTCATATCTGCAGATGACTGACTGAAAGGGATACATTACAAGCCATTCCCAGCTAGCTCCCCTTCTTGTTCTCTCACAGAGATGATTGATGTAGGAGATAACCAGACTGAGCCTGATGGTGGGGTCAAATGCATAATCAGTCTGGAGTCCCTACACTCCAAACGAGACCTAAGTGCATTCCCCTTGACTGTTATCAGGCACCAATTTGCCTTGACCATTAGTAGATCAGATTCTTGTGTATAGGAACCTTGAAATGAACTTGTAGTACTTTTGAATCCTATCCTATTTGAATCCTATTTCTTCTCCTCATTTCTTACACCTTACAATTAATATTACAATGATTCATATATCAACGGGGAATCTAGCAGGATGGAAGAATAAACTACGTGATCTACCTGAATTTCTGTGCAATGTTGGTCTGCTTGCAATAAAAGAGATCTGGTTAACATCCAGAGATGAACAGATTTTGATACCTGGCTTTAAGCCCTGGATCATCCTGGCATGAAAAATAAAAGGTGCTGCATGTAAAATAGAGAGGAGAACCACTGGCCAACTCCTGGAAAAGTATTAAAAATTGTGATATTTCACACATCTTAGCATGCCGGGTTCAACCAGTGGGAATTTCTGAAGGTGTAGGAAACATGGCTTAAGTTGTTGAACTGATGCCTTATTAATGGTATGTTAAACAGAGTTGGGCAGTCCCATTTGTTATCAGAAAGGCCTCTTCATTAATCTTTTCTTTGCTCTTTGTATTATGAGGTGAGTAGAAGACAGAATCTTCCAGAAAATGTGTTAATAAAATATGGGAACTCATGGTTGAGTTTAAAATTGCCTGTCAGATCTGACAACACAATCAACAAAATGGCTCAGATAATGTCCTACTTCATCTTTTTTCTTTCTTTTTAAAGAATCTTTTGAGGTGAAACAAAATCCTTGCTTTTTTTTATTCAGAGTGATGAACTTTTGTTTTAATGTGGTACAATATATTATTTAACCTGACAGGATTGCTTATTGCTTTTTTGTTATTTCCAAAATGTGAATAAATGTACCAAGAAAAATGGATTGATGTATTTTGCCAGTTTTCCTCTTATTCTGTGTAATTCTGCATTATCCTGTATCCTTTCAGCCAAATTCTGAAAGATCCATTTCCCTTTCTCTCCCTATCGCCTGAGGTCAAATAGTGTCACTCAAAACAATTCATGGTTTATTTCATTTATTCCAAGTGGATAGCTCTAGGAACCAAAGTTCACAATCTTATTTTTGTAAAATATTCCATATTGGTTTTATCATGGCATCGTATTATGAGGGCTGAAAAAAGGAAGATCATGGTTCCTTGCAAGAAGATAGAAGAAAATGAAAAAGTGGGATTTTGGAAGTTCTGGAATAGATTTTTTAGAGTTTATTATTTTAAAAATGATCCTGAAAAAAATATTATGCATCAATCCAGTAATATAACTAAATATTCATACTTAATTGATAAAACTGCTGCCAGCTAAGTGGACAACTGAAATGACTGTGTTTCCCATGTAGTTCTCTTTTATGGTAATGAGCCCCTCCATTCTATACATTTATTTTTAATGGCATACACACACTTTTCATCTTCTTCATTTTTGACTAAATGAAGACTTTTGCATCAGTGTATAAGAGGACTTCAGTGTTATAGCCTCTGGCTGACGAATGGCCTAAAAAGTGATAGGAGACTCTATTTTAGTTTCTAAAGGGAAAAAAAAGTCCTTGAATTTGTTTCTTCCACATGGAACTCATCAGGGGTGGGATTCGACCAGTGTAACTACCGGTTTGGTGATTTACAATTTGTACGCGCATGGCCACAATGGCCCTTTCAGGAGAGAATCAGAGTTGGGAAAGTCCATTGTGAGGAAGATGGAATGTTGAGGTCATCAGCTGAACAGAACAGAACAGGAACAGAACAAAATACAATAGAATTCTTTATTGGCCAAGTGTGATTGGACACACAAGGAATTTGTCTTGGTAGAAATGTTTCAGTGTACATAAAATAAAAATACATTCATCAAGAGTCAAGAATCACCAGGTGCAACAGATAATAGTCATAGGGTACAATAAGCAATCAAATCATACTAGGAAACAGTCAATATAACAGAAGATGGAAGATTGGGGTTTTTCTAGGTTGCCATTTCCTTTAAGGGCTGCAACTTGGGCTTTACTATTGGCTGGTAAATCATAGAATTATAGGGCTGGAAGGAATCCTGGAAGTCTTTTAGTCCAACCTCCTGCTCTAGGAAGGAGTCTTATACCATCACACTCAAATGATTGTCCATTCTATTTTTTTTCAAAATCTGCAGTGATGGAGCACGCACAACCCCAGGAGCCAAGTTATTCCATTGATTGACCGCTGTTAACTGTCAGAAAATGACTCTTTACTTCCAAGAGATTAAGAGAGAGACAGCTTTCACGCCCCCCCCCATTCTTCTCTAAGCTAGATATACCCAGGGGTGGGCTTCAAATAATTTAACAACTGGTTCTCTGCCTGATTGCTGGATGGGTGTGGCCATGGTGGGCGTGGTTTAGTCGGCCTCCTGCAGCACCCTGGTTGCAAAACGGGCCATGGGGGGGGGGTGCCCTCTCTGGGCTCCAGAGGCTCTCTGGAGGTTGGAAACAGGCCCATTTCTTCTGGTCTTCTGGAACTTCCAGGAGGCCTGTTTTTCTCCCTCCCCAAGACTCCATACGGGCCCTGCACTTACCTGCAATCCAAAATGGGCCTCATGGGGACTTCTGGAAGAGGAGGGGTGGGGTGGGTGGGGCCAGTCAGGGATGGGATTTGCCGGTTTGTTGAACTGGCCATAAAATTAACAATCAGTTTGCCTGAACCGGTGCGAACCCGTTAGCAGCCCACCCCTGGACATACTTAGATCTCTTTCCCGCTCATCATACGATTTAACCTCCAGATCCTTTATTGTGTTTGTTGCCCTTCTCTGCACACTTTCCAGAGTCTCAACATCTTTGCATCATGGTGGATGTAGTATTTAAGTGAGGTATCAGTGGTGCAATGTAAAGTGGTACTGCCACTCTTGTGTTGACTCCATCCCTCTGTTGATGTGAGGAAGCTTCTGGTTTTTTGTTTTTTGTTTTGGTTTAGAGAATATTGCAGAAGGGGACAGGAACAGTCGGGGACAGGAACAGTCAATTTAGGTTTGATAGTACAGAGAGTCCTTGACTTACACCACAATTGAGCCCAAAGTTTATGTTGTTAAGTGAAACATTTGTTAAGTGAGTTTTGCCCCATTTTTCCACCTTTCTTGCTACAGTTGGTAAGTGAACATTGCAGTTGATAAGTTAGTAACCCAATTGTTAAATGAATCTGGCTTCCCCATTGACTTTGCTAGTCAGAAGGTTGCAAAAATGATTACCTGACACTATGAACCAGTTGCCAAGCTTCTGAATTTTGATCACATGACCATGGGGGATGCTGCAAAGGTTGTAACTGTGAAAAACGGTCATAAATCACTTTTTTTCAGTGCCATTATAACTTTGAATGGTCATTAAATGAACTGTTATAAGTTGAGGACTACCTGTATTCAGCAAAGAGATGGACTGGATTTGATCCTGGTCTTGTCCAAAGAGGTGGTGGTGATACCACTGGTGGTTGCAGCCTCCATTTTATTTGTTACATTTATTTTCTCCATTATAACTGAATGCAAATTAATTTCCTGAGTGATCTTAATCAAATGATATCAATACTAAGCCTGGTTCCAACAGTGTTACCTGTACTAGATTGTGTACTTTTATTTGGAAGACGGTACCCATCAGATAGTGCAAGTCAGTAGTTAACTTCTTGGGGAGCTCATGAAGATGGAGTGCAAAGCCACTGTATTACTTCTGATATTGCCAGAAAAGGCAATTCAAGTGTACTTCGCTGAAAAGTAACAGCTATTTTCATTTCATTATGAAGTGTGTCTTAATGCAAATCGGATGTATACTCTGGATTTTATTCCTTATCAGTTTCCACAGAAATAATTATTCAGCATACTAACCATATTTGTCCCCACTGGATGACAAAATGGCTGTGGATTAATCTATTTTCAGAGTTCAAAGAGTAAATGATCAGAAACCTGGCAAAGATTGAATCTAAGCTTGCCATGTTGTGTAAATGTATCTACCAGCTTCTTTAACTAACCTAGGCTTTGTTTGCGAACTCATCCAGTTTTTAGTAAACAGAAGATTATCTGCTTATAGAATTTATCCTGTACGACATACTTGTCTTTATTTTTTGTTTTCATTTTGCTCTAAGTATAGAAAGTGAGATCTACCTGACACATGCACCTGAAGATGTTAAGAAGTGACCTCTGTCTGTTTCTTTCTTGGTTAATCTAGATATATTTATTTTTTGTTATGGGGTGCACCTGTTCTCTGTTTGGTGATGGACTGGTAGTTAGTTGGCTTTAATAAAAATGGAGCTGGAGGGTGATTGATGATTCTCTCTCATGCATCGCCAGAGGTACCTAGTTGGCTGTTTGAAAACATGTAACTCTGCAATTTTATTTTGGAAAAAAAATGTTTTTAGCATTATTGTCATAAACAACTGCAGCCACTTGATAAAATATAAATTGGCCACCTAGGAGAAAAAAATGAACAAAAAAATTTCATTGTTTTTTTAAAGAAAGATCTGTTTAAAAAAGGTTAAAGCTTTCTCTTTTACTAATATTGGTTCTGTTGAGTATGCCTTTTTTATTGCATTGTGTTTGCTTTTATGCTGAATCATTGCAGTTGCAACTGTAACCTTTACTGTATTTGGGGGAAAACATTCTGACTTATATATTATTAAATGCCTAAATGTTGGTTAGTTCCAGTTCTCACCAAAAAGGAAAGGAAAAGGAAAGGAAAGAAAGGGAGGGAGGGAGGGAGGGAGGAAGGAAGGAAGGAAGGAAAAAGAAAGGAAAAAAAAAGGAAAGAAAGCAAAGGAAGGAAGGAAACAAAAAAGAAAGAAAAAAGGAAGGAAAGAAGGAAGGGAAAAAGTGTCATGCCACATTTAAAAAATTCAGATAGGTACCCAGATCAGTAAAAATAAAAAGTATCTACATTTACTCTCATACTAATTTACTTAGAAAATTAGGTATTTTGAAATTCCATATTAATATTTAGGACTAAATCAAAATGCATAACATTTTGCTGTCTGAAGTTTTTATGGAATACAAATCATAAAGAGAAAGGGAGAAGCCTATTCTTTTGTAATCATAAAGTCTACATGGTGGGAATATTAACAGAAGAAGCATATGTAATGACAGTTTTATTTGTCCATCCATTCTTCCATCCATCCATCATCTGTCTGTCTGTCTGTCTATCTCTCTGTCTATCATCTATCTTGTCTGCCTGCCTGTCATCTATCTAATGTATATGCCACCCATCTCATTATCAAGTTAATTAATTTCAAGTTAACTTTGACCCTCCAACTTCCAAGGACAGCTAGCTTTTAACTTCTCAGTTCATAAGTAGGTACATCTGAAGTAACAGGGTACCCAAATTGGAGTTGGGCCACACAGCCTAAAAATTCTGGCAGGTGGAAACTCCAGGCACCTGAAAACAAGAGATAGGTGAAGATTTTGACAGACAGTCCTTGCCAATTTCAGTCATAAGCCAGGTAGTTAAGATGACATTTTTATTCATTCTTTTAATATTCTGAACAGCAAAAATGACAGGCAAAAAATCATATTTCTACAATATTAGCAGGAATCCTGTGCCTAAAATGGAAAACAGCAGGAGCCAAAAAAAAAAGCACTGTTAATGCTTTAATAAAGTAGCAGAACAGGTCTTTCTGAAACACTAAGAAGGATGGAAATCGTTTTTGAGATTACAAACAGGACAGATGATTATATATACTAGAAATGTATCATGCATTCAGACAACCATACGTAGCTAGGATTGTATATGTAGCAGATTGCTTGTTTCTGGTAATATCAGGCTGATTCTCTGTACTGAGTTCAAGTACTGTAGTTTTGTTGAATCACAGTGCTCAACAGTCCCATGGACAATGGTGAAGGTCCTCAACATTTAAGTTAACATTTTTTGGAAAGCCAGCATTTCTCTATCCGTGGTAAATTGAAGTATGGGAAACTATATGCTGATCAGCAGATGTTGCACATATAATTGGCTACATCACCACTATTTTTGGCAGCCTCTTCGTGAGAGCTGTCTTATTAGAATTGGCCCTGTGCTCATTGTGGAATAAATGAGCATCTATACCAAGTTAAAAAAACAACTTTCTTTTGAAAGATGGTAACTAATTAATTTGATTTGTATTATACTTTTTCTAGGGGAACTCAGAGTAGCCTAGACAAAACTCCCTTCCCCTGTTTTCCACCAAACAAGCCTGTGAGGTAGGTTGACTTGAGAGAGAATGAGTTTATCTAACACAGTGTGACACAACCTGGGCCTCTCCAATCTTAGTCCAGTATCTTGATTACTACAACACACCGAGGAGAAATTTCTCATATGAAATTTCTCATATGATTTTCATTTCTCATATGAATCCATAACGTGCAGAGCAAATACCACCTTAAATTGATAACCCTATTCTCAGTTTGGACTGTGGTTGTTAGTATCTTGTAGGAAGCCTGATGGGTAGTGGAATTGATCATAGACTATCCATGACTAGAGACCGAGAACAGAGTAATTAAAGAAAAGAAAGATAAATTAATCTATACATAAAATTAAAAATTGGAAACAGTAATGGTGTTGTTATAATATTTCATGTGGTATGTTAGAATGAAATATCTGGACTTCAAAGAGTTAAAATAAAATTGAATGGGAATACTGATACAGTTTTTGATAATTTTTCTCATATTCAGAATGCTTAATTTTCAATTTAATTCCCATAAATAACTTCTAGCCTTTCTAAAAGAGCTTAATAGTATATTTTATACCTTAATTCTGCAAAGTACCACATTAGGCAGATGTGAAGATATGAATCAAAACATCACTGTGCCAAACTGCCCATTAATGAGTGGAATAAATCTCTTGATCTTGGCAAAATGTGGCAGAACAATCTGTACTATTCGATTCACAACCTGAAGTTGTAAAGTTTAATAATATCACTTATTATACCATCTTGAACAAGTAAATAATAATTCTAGAAAAAGGTTTGTAATAACCTTTTCTCTTTCTTGTTCTCTTATAAGGGCCTCCTAGTTGCAAGATGAGCTGCAGCAACAATAAAAATATTACTGTGTGGGGAGAAATAATTTGCCTTGGAGGAATTTTTCTACAAATTAACTTCTTTTTTTAAATATAAATTTTATTTGGGTTTTCACAAAAAACATAATACAAATAAAACATCTTTTTTTTGAAAATAGCATGATCCTGGGTTATCACTTCTTCATACAGACACAAACTCAATTTCATATTCATCTTTGTGTTCTATTCTATATCTTATTACTGTTTTAATATTTTCTCCATAGTTTTTCCCCTCCCTTGGTTTTCTCAACTTTATTTTTAATTATCTATCTAAATGCAATTATATATCTTTTTTAAAGTTTCAGTGTCTTTCCAATCATTATATTTATACTTTTGTCTGTCCTGTTTCAATTTTATATTATCTTTTCTCATTGAACAAATTTTCCCCTGTAGTTACTAATTGGAGTATGACACCTTTATATCTTTTAATTTTATCCATTCAACTCTTATTTAAACTTCAATTTATGCCTTTAAAATTATAACATTCAATATAGTACATAACTTCCAATCAAATTCTGCTTGTTCAAATTCACTATGTTCTTAAAAAAATTATATATATATGACAATAGTAAATAAAACACTCATTCCATTCCAATTCAATTCTATCATTAATACTAGTTAGAATCTTAACGTCTTTAACATTTCTTTTCAGTTGAATATCATACTTCCTTGTGAACACTTATACTTTCAATAATTAATTCTTTTTTTTTTTCAAATCATTAATAATAATTAGAATGTTCCCATCCTTTCCTAATTTAATTCTCTCATTCACTTTATTTCATTTATTTATTAACAAACATTTCACTGCATTACAATAAGTATTTTATCCATCATTTTAATCATACATTTTTTCATATTTTCTAAAATTATTTCTATTTCTAATATAACAATACTATCTTATGTACCTTTTCAGAATCCCTTTTTCAATTAAATTTTCACCCATTATCTCTAAATAGGCTTATACTTTCAATCCTTATACTTTTTCCCTGTTTCTCTATATCTTGTTTCTGTCTTTTATAACTTCTTTTCCTTTCATTCTACCCCCTCTTCTTCTCCCCATTTTGCCCCCTTGTCTCTACTTCTAATTCTCTCTTCTGTGATCCTCTCTTCTGTTGCTTCCTAATATTGTAATTATTTTTCAAATTATTCTTTTTTTTGGGTTGTTTTTTCAAATCTTAAACTTTTCACTCTTCCCCCCCTTTCCTCCCCCCCCCCAACATAAAATTACTCGATCATTAAAGATGCCTTCTTCTTTGTCCCAACCTTCTTGTTCTACAAGCGTTTCTTGTTGTTTCTCATAGTTCCAGATCTCCATGTCTAAAAAGTGAAATACGAAGCCAAAAGAACCTCTTCCTTCTTGTGCATCTTCTTTCTGTTTTTTAAGTTCCATTTTCAGTTCTTCTAAAAGTGATGCCATTTTAAACACTTTTAAAAAACCACACGATTGATTTTAGTCATTTAAATCCAATAGCCAAAAATCCAAAAATCACCAAGTAATCCAAATAATCCAAAACTGTTTTTTCTTGCTTCTTGTTTCCACTTTCTCTTCCTGGGCTTCTATTATTTTGTTACAAAGTTTCAGTTAAAATTTATCTTTTAGGAATCTTGTTAAAGTTTCACTGTATTTTCCTTTTAGTTCCAGGCAGTCTCCTCCATTTTTCGAGATCCCACCCTTTTATTCTTTCCTTTTCTCTCCTTTCCTGCTTTTAAAGGTTTTTGAGTATCCAAAAGTCTTTATTATCCTTTTGACATTTGAGGATTTTTGTCAATTTCTTTCTTAAATCTCTTAGCTGTCAGTATAAGAAAGGGAAGGAAAAAAAAGCCAAATCCTTTCCCTTCCCTCTCCCTTTCACTGCTTCAAAGTCTTCTTTGGGAACAATGTTATTTTTTATAGTTCAAATTCCAGGGTACCTTACGTTGTTGCTTTTTCAGTTTAACCTGGTCAACCAAAACTTTCTCTTCTTATCTTCCTCCTGCACATTCTTTTCTGGTCGAGTTCTTCTTTGAGGTGGCCATTTCTGACCACCACTGCAACCGCCTTTGGGAAAGGGAGTAATAGCCAGCTGAGGAGGAGAGATGCGACTCTCCTTGACCCTGCTGGTGGTCTCCCCCCTCTTCACCACCTCCACGGGATGGCTTAGCCCCGAATCCAGGCGGCTCGGGGCGCTCCGGCAGTGAGCACGGATTGAAACCGCGCACGATCACGGATTTTGGTCTGTCACCAAAGAAGTTCAAACGGAAGTCGCCTACAAATTAACTGCTTAAGGCAGAGTCTTCCACTTATGAGAAAAGAGTGGTATTCCTATTCTGTAGCTCAGCAATCCACAACATTTCTAGATTGGTGCCCTGGCCCAGCGGGAAGTGGTAGGCGCATGCACTCACCTAGCTCCATTTGTTTGAGTGGCAGGCCTGTGTGCCCTCAACTTGCACAAATAGTGCTTAACATGTGAGAGGAGGGTGCTTGCGCTCATGCTCAAAGCTCCACTTGCAAAGTGGAGCTTCGCACGTGAGCGCTTGCTCATTTCTTGCAGCCTGGTTTTGAACTGGCCACAACCTGATCGTGGGGGTTTGTACCCCCCTGCTGTACTCACTCTCGTTAAACAGGTAGTGCTCAACTTTAAACAATGACAGTGATAATTTTTAAAAATATAGTTCTCTATAATAATGATAAGGGAACTCTGCAGTTCTCCTCCTCCTCCATTAAATAGAAAAACCACTGATATTTTTGAGAATTCAAACTAAATCAGAATTCATGTTTGCTTTTGGCTTAACATAATATGTGAATGCAGCATTGCGGTTTATAAACTGTGATCTGTAGCTTAATATATTGAGTGGTTCAGTAGAATGTCCTTTCTTGGAAGCTGTTGGGATCTATTTGAGGAGGAATAGGATGAGATCTACAAGATAAGATGGTATGGATGTAAAGACTTCAATTTCTCCAGTATACTGTAGCATGTTTTGGGTCCCATTAACAAAGCAGTGCCTTCCTTGTGGATGTGCCTGCCTTTTGGAACAGCGGTAACCATAAGTCCCTGGTTCTGTGACCTTTTATTTTCTTCCATTCAATTGTATCCAGTTGTTGGAGATTGGTCAAGTTCCTGAAGTTTTCTTATCCAGGTTTTTCAGAAGTAGCCTACCATTGCTTCCTTCCTAAGGCGGAAAGAAAATGACTGGCTCAAGGTCACCCAACTGGCATTGTACTGAAGATGGGACTAGAAGTCACCATCTTCTGTTTCTAGCCTGATGCTTTAACCACTGCACCAAACTGGCTTTTTTGGGTCTTTTATGAAAGCCATAAAGACCTGTCTTTCTCTGCAGGCCTTAAGACAGGATTTCAATGGTATTTGTTGTGTGTATTGTTGTGTGTTGTGTGTATTGTTATTTGAGGTGTCTAATACTTACTGTCTGGGTTAGCCTATTTATTTATTTTTTCTAAATGGGGACAATACTTACGTGTCAAGAGATAGCTAATAAATTGATTAAACAAATGAACAAATAATGTAAAAGAGGATTGTAGACAAAATAAGCATTTTTCCAGCTGGAAGCAATTAAACACCTGGTTTTGAAAATAATATTATTTAGAGTTTTGCTATTATAGAAAAAGTGCTGAGCCAGTCCTGAAACAACTGTGGCAGAAACAGATGGATATTTGGATTGTACAGCCAAAAGTGTTTTGTGGTCTGGATTGTTTATAACATCTAGAAAAACTGGAATTATAGCCAGAACTAATGAATCTAAGAATCAGTAAAGGAATAAGGACTTATTATGAAGGAAACGCTTGGGTTGGCGGTAGCTACATCTGGGTTTCCTATTCAGTGGGAATTGTATCCTGTTGGTGTTGTGGCCAGGAACCACCCTGCCATGAGGCGGTGACAATTTGACCACTGATACTCTCAAAGGATTGTTAGACTTGCTATTTTCTGTATTATTAAGTTGGAAGTAAACAGATGCATTTGAGGTTAGCTAACCAACTACTCAAGTACTAAATGAAAAGCCTACCTTAATTATGGAAATCTTTCTCATAGGTAACAATATTAACTGTCTGATCTTTAGAATGATTATAATCAGTGGTGGTATTCATTTTTTACTACCGGTTCTGTGGGTGTGGCTTGATGGGCATGGCAGGGGAAGGATACTGCAAAATCCCCATTTCCACCCCACTCCAAGGGAAGGATATACTGTAAAATCCCCATTTCTACCCCCACCCTACTAACCTGCTTTCCAGCTCCGTTCTCCTGTGCAGGGCAACAAAAGAAGACCCAGCCGATCAGCTTGGACTTGTGAGGCAGAGAATAGATGGGGAAGGGGCCAACCAGAAGTAGTATTTACTGATTCTCTGAACTACTCTAAATTTTCTCCAGAACCGGCCAGAACTGGCTGAATACCACCTCTGATTATAATTAGTTGATATTACCAACAGAAGTTAGTATGAATTTCAGTATTATTTTTTAGATTGGAACATTGTCGAAAAGGTGGCACATTCACTTGCTAAAATAAACTTCTTAAGTTCTTGAAAGCTTAGCTATGGGTTAATAGAATTGGGTAAAACCTATGCCGAGGCCCACAATAACAGCCGTGGGAAGAATAAACCAGTGATTTGGCTTGAGCATTAATTCCATAGCTTTGTATCGTTTCTGTTGCACTTAATATACTCTACCCCTGCAGGACCAGTTGCTGAATACCTTCTGTATATTTTCTTTTCATTCTTCATTGCTTTCTACTCTGTATGGTAAATAGCAGCTTAATATTTAATTTTCTCAGTGTGCGCAGACATCAGTCACGGTTCATAAGAATATTTAACAAGTAATGTGTACCGCTAAGGACAAGGCATCTCCCATGAAAATGCAAATTGGACATGCTCTTTTTTGGTTGGCTAAAGGTAACTGACCCTCAACACAGCTGGCAGGGATTGAAGGCAAGCGCCATCTAGCTTGTCTTTTTTAACAGCTGTGGTGAATCATGTAAAAATCAAAACTTATTCTAGGCTCAGGGGCCCTGGAATCTCCTCTAAGGCTTTGTGGCTTTAGAGAACTGAAGTCTGGTATGTTGTCTGTGCCAGAAAATTTTCATTTCTGTTTGATGCACAGAGCTGTGGGTTGCAGAACTGGTAGGCTCTTTAACAGAATAACAGAATAAAAGAGCTTAAAAGGGACCTTGTAGGTCTTCCAGCCAAACCCCTACTCAAGCAGGAAACCCTACACCACTTCAGACAAATCTCTTAAAAACTTCCAATCTCTTCTTAAAAACTTCCAGTGTTGGAGAATTCACACCTTCTGGAGGCAAGTTGTTCCACTGGTTAATTGTTCTAACTGTCAGGAAATTTCTCCTTAGTTCTCGGTAGCTTCTATCCTTGGTTAGTTTCCATCCATTGCTTCAAGGTGCTTTGGAGAATAGGTTGACTCCCTCTTCTTATGGCAATGTCTCTCTACCTTTTGGTTTCTGCAAAACTAGGATATTTCACTTCAGTGTTACAAGTAGGAAGGCCGCTTGCAGGTATTTAGTAGCAGTGACCTTAGGTAGGCAAAAGTATGACATAATGTAGCATTATTTTCAAAGAATCTAGCACGCATGACATTGCGCTGAGAAATATTCTTGCTTCCTCATTGTTTTTTTTACCATGCTGTACTTCCAAACATGGCTATATACTTGTATGTTCATTTCTTCTTTTCCACCACCCATGCTAAAGTATGCTTCATTTCCTGGACTTCCTTGGAAGATTACAGATCCTTCTGAGATCTATGGCCAAGGACCAAAGGATTTGAGGGATCCTTAGTGCTCTTTGAGCCTGCTTGTTTTCTTGAAGACGTTTCATTACCCAAGCTAGGTAATATGTGCACTAACTAGGTAAAAGTGCATAAGTACTGATGATGTTTCCTAGTTTGGGTAATGACCCTTCATGTCAACCCTGCGCTACCAATATTCTCCTTTATTAGTATCACAAGGACTGCTTGGAGACAATCTCATTCAATGCCCATGTTGCTTCTGAATTCTAGAAGGTGAGTAAGTGTATAGTAAGATTGCCTGCCCAATCCCTAAAGAAATCTCCAGGGACTCTTATAGTCATGTTCACCAAGCACAAGGGCTTTTTAAATTGGATTTAATCCATCTCAATGGACGTTGGATAAAGTGACAATACGCAGGTTTACCAGAAAGGGATGTAGCTTCCCACCCATAACATAAACCCATTTTTCAAGAACTTTCAAAATGATTTAACCTTTAATCTTAATTTTATAAATATTCAGACTATTGCACAACGATCCTTATAGAATGGTTGGACAGTGAATACGGATGGTCCTTGACTTGTGACCATTAGTTTAGTGATCATTCAAAGTTGTAACAGTGCTGAAAAAAATAACTTACGACCTGTCCTTGTTCTCACAATTGTTGCAGCAATCCTGCCGTCACGTGATCAACATTCAGCTACTTGATAACCGGCATGTTTACAATGGTTGCAGTATCCTGGAACACACACACACACACACACACACACACACACACATCTTTACTGAATTTCAACCCCTCCCAAAATAAAAAATAAATGAGCAAAAAGAAGAACTGAAAAAAGTCAAGAAAAGCAGGATTAAAGGGCCAAACATAGAAAGAATAATTTCCAAATTTCTTTGGCATATAGATAGACAGATAGATGGATGGATGGATGGATGGATAGATAGATAGATAGATAGATAGATAGATAGATAGATAGATAGATAGAGATAGATAGATAAAAAACACATCAAGTCTTACTCTAAAGTTCACAATCATTTATATTTTTTCTATAATTCCATATAATTCTGATCATTGAATTTGAAATAGAAATCAATCATAGTCATAAGTCGATACCTACCTGTACCAGTTTCATCAAGTGCTTTCTTGTAGAATATCACGAACGACAGGTCTAATCCTCCTCCTATAATCATTCCTTTCCCTATCATGCCTGTTATCAAATAAATAACCACTGATTAAGGAGCACATATAAATTCTCAAAGCCTATTGTTGCTATGGTTTTGGCTTAGGAAGATAGAGGAGAGGAAGAGAGAAATGTGTGGGACTCTGGAAAAGGAAGGGCTTTTCTTCTTCTTTCACATGAAACATTTCTGAATCTCTGGGTAAAAATTCTTCATCTGCTAGCGATTGTGATGTAAAATTGCTAGAAGTGGGAGGCCAAGTTTGTGAGGCTTAGCAAAACTTTGTTAAGACGGGAACAGGCGTGTTTTGGGGCTAGACAAGGTTGTGCTTCGGAAGTAATGAGGAACAGGTAACCTTCCTCTGTGTTCAGAGCAAGATGAGTTTGAAAGAGATTAATCAAGTTTGAAATCTTTTAATATCTCTTAGAAGTCAAATTGAATTGAATACTTTATTTGGCCAAGTGTGATTAGACACACAAGGAATTTGTCTCTGGTGCAGAAGCTCTCAGTGTATATGCAAAGCAATAGAATAATGGTAATCTTAATCATAACTGGCTGCAAATTTAATTGAATTCCCACTTCCCATTTTTTTCTTTTCCTTTTCTTTATGCTTTCAACCTACCTGAGAAAGATTAGGCATGCTTTTCGTTTCTCTTTGGGTTATATCCATTATCCCTTAGTCATAATTGGAACTAGAGGTTCAGCCTGTTTCCTTTTCCAAAAAGGCTGAAAATGATTTCCCACCCCCGTTACTGGTTCTTTGATTTTATTAAATGTGGTGTTGTACTAGCATTTGGCACATAATAAGCATTTCCTGAGCTGTTGTGAAAGAGAAAGGTCTTTGGATTCTGCAGTCTACGAATCCATTCATTTACACACCCTTGTTTTATTGGGCCAGTTGGAGGATACTCAAGAGATAGGCTCCAAATGGTTTGGAGTTGAATAGTAGAGTCCGTGTGGATTACAGTAAACCGGTCTTTTCTGCTTCTCTCCAAGAATGGAAGGGCTTAAAATAATTTTAGCCTATGTTTTCAGAAGTTAATATATTTCAGGTATTTCCTTCCTCAACCCAGGGGTGGGATTCTACCAGTTTGGACCAGTTTGGGCGAACTGGTAGTTCCAGTGAGTGTTTGGCCCCACCCACCTGCCCCTGCTCCCTCCTGTGCTTTATTTCCTGGTTTTTTAGCACAGCTGATTCATGCCGCAGAGGGCCTGAGCTGTTTCAGTCACAGGGCTGCAGTAGAAGGTAAGTAATTCATCTGAAAAAGGGCTTTTTTAAACGTAGAGCATGCATGCAAAGCACACATTTGGCGCGTGTGTGCCAAACCGGTTGTTACACCAGTTGAATCGCACCACTGCCTCAACCCATGATCTAGTACAGTGTGGGAATAAACTTTGGCTTGGGTTTAGGTACTGATTAATCTAAGACCTTATACATACATGCTTGTTTAAAGGTCACTGAGATAGTGCAAGGAAATTAAAAACAAACACTAGAAACAATCAAGCAGCTCAGACAACTGTAAACAAGTCTGTACTATATCTAATTATTGTAATCCACAATGTGATTGTGCTTGCTATGGACTAAAATCTCAATAAAAGGGAGCACTGGAATTTGCTCTAGGCTCTCATCCCGAGAACACATGCCTGTGCCTTATTTTTCCATGAGAGACCACCACAGTACAGGGGTGTCAAACTCAAGGCTCGGGGCCCAGATCCGGCCCGTGGGGTGCTTAGATCTGGCCGGCGGTGTCGCCCTGGAAACAGCAAAGGACCAGCCCACGGTGCCTCTGCCAGCAAAAACGGAGGCCATTGCAGCTGAAAATGGCACTCGTGAGGGCTGTGTGCGGCCCTCCCAGGCTCCATTTTCACTGGCAGAGGGTTACAGGAGGCAATCGCAGATGGAAACAGAGCTCGGGAGCCCGTTCTTGAACAGAACAGAACACTCAGGCCACCAAAGGCGCTCCTGACACGAGTGATGTCAGCTGTCCACGCCCACTCTGACCATGCCAACCCCAGCCCACTGAGATCAAACACAGCTCTGATGCGGCCCTTAATGAAATCGAGTTTGTCAACCCTGATCTAATAGGATACTTCTGTTCTTGTTCCAGAAAACAGGACCTACGAGGACCGAAGTGTATGTAATGCTAAAGAAAGAGATTTATAAACACTTCAGGAAGGGTTTTATGTTGGAGGGGTTGTAGTATAAAATGGGTGGGTGGAAGAGAAACACCACACAGGTAGAACTGTAATACAAAATGACTGGGACTGTATTATGCATAGACTCTCCAGGGCTTTGTGATGGTGGGTTTGGGGATTTTCTTTTTAAGGCCAAACATTGTTGGTTTTAGCAACAGAGGTTAACCGAGTCTCCACCTGGGCAACAGATAAAGGCAACTGTGCCTAATTTTGCTTTAGCCCAAATCTTTGGGATCCTAAATATCCATCCTTGTCCTAGCAAGCAGTTAGTTAGGCACAGGGCTTTATAGTTCTGTCAAATTCCTAGAACAATTCAGTGAAATAGAGGTAACCCTTGACTTATGACTGTCGTCCATGTGGCATCCAGCATCCATTTACATCCACTTGCAGTATTCCCATGGTCACATGACCCCAATTTAGAAGGTTTTCTTTTTGCCGGAAAACAAAAAACACCCAAATAAGGTTGGTCTTTTCTACTTATGACTGTCATGACATAAAATGGAAATTCCAGGCTACGTTACAGTGGGAATTTGAGGACTATCTATAAGTTGTTTTTCTAGTTTGGAAGCAGTAGGAAATAAGCGTGTGAGAGATACGGTTACGATTTGGATGATGAGATTTAAGTTGAGTAAATGTGTTTTGTTTGCTTGATGTATAATCCTGCCTATCCCTCAAGAGTCCAAGCAATGTGAGTTGCAGATTATTTTGCATCCCTAAACTAAGCTGGCCAATGGTGCCACTTCCTGCAATTGCAAAGATTTGCATGATTAGAACAATTTGGAAGGAGAGATCGCTTTGGTATCCTAGTGTTCTCCTAAGCTTTGGTATCCTAGTGTTATTCAGCCTTAGGGTAAAATTGGCTTTGAGTGCCAAGGCAGGCACTCTCTCTCTCAGTCCAATCCACCTCACAGGGTTGTTGTTGTGGAAGAAATAGGAGGAGGAAAGAATTTTAGGAATGTTCACTGTCTTGAGTTATTTGTAAAAATAATAAAAGGTGAGGTGGAAAGGAAAGGAAAGATATAGTACTCTTCTTCATTTTTTCCTCATTTTTCCTTATTTTTTCCTCATAGCCCTGGCTTCACAGGAAAAAGGCAGTTGAGATTGCAATGTGAATGTCTCACTTACATGGCCTAGGGGCCAAATTGTAATGTGGGGTCAAAATTATAGTTTGCATAAATTCTGGATTGCTTAATTCAGCAAACGCAACATCCTTGATTGGCCCAGGTTCAGAAAGTACTTCAGTTGAACTTCAGAATACAGGTAGTAGTCAACATATGACCACAATGGAGCCCAACATTTCTGTTGCTAAGCAACAGTTGTTCAGTGAGTTTTGCGTTGTCATAGGAGGGGTGTGTGAAAAGGAAAATTTGAGGGTCAGAGATGTTGGGAGGTTGTTTGAAATTTGAAATGGGGGATGTTTTTGAAGTCTCCTATGGTTTTTGAAACGTTCCCATCTCTTCGCATGGCGAGTCGGGTGGGTTGATATCCCATGGCTTTTATACCCATCCATTTTATTAGCCTTTTAAAAGACCATTATGTCCTGCTGAAATGGCTGCACGATGTTTAGTTTCTGTTGGAGAGTTCTTGATTCGTGGACCAACGCAAAGGAGTTTGTGCTCAGCTTTAATGAGCAAACAAGCAAAACATTTTGAAAGAAAAGTGCGCAGATAATACAATCCATGGCTCAAGGACAACTCTTGTCCACTTTCCCTGCTTATCCACTGAATACTTGAGCAGCCGATTTCTTTCTTATATTTGACTGTAGCTCCATTTACAAATATGAGCTAGTAGCGCCCCCTGCTGCCCAGAGGTGGTAAGAGGAATTTGAAAATTCCAAAATTCAAGAGTCTGGGGAGTGTGGAAGAACTTAAGCAATTTATATGCAAATAAATATTGTAGCGTGGCGTTCCTGAGGATTAAAAAAAACCCTTTAAATTGTAGCAGCAAATATTTACCAAGTAAGACGGCTGCATGGCAATATCTACTGTTATTATTTTCATATATAGATTGCACTAGACTGGAAAAATAAGATGTGAGAAGTGGACTTCACTGTTTGAGCTAGTGGAAAGTTTTGCATAGCCCAAGTGCAGCGTGACCTGCAGATAGTCCTCAACTTACGACCACAATAGGGACCAGAATTTCTGTTGCTAAGCAAGGTAGTCAAGAGAGCTGTGCCCTATTTTACAACTTTTTCCCCCAACAATTCTACATAAATCAGTTGTTAAGTGAATCACATGGATGTTAAATAAATCCAGCTTTCCTTATTGACTTTGCTTGTTGGAAGGCCGCAAATGATGATAGGTAGGCACGCTGATGCGCTTATGTACACCCCCTTTTATGCTAAATCACATGGTTCTGTATAACTATAAATATATGCAAGCCTATTTTATTACTGCTTTAAAAACAACTGCTTTCAAAAAACTTTTGCCAGAGCAATTTATTGTGGCTTATTTTCCAGAGTTTGCTTGCTTTATTCATAACTTTTTTTCCCCAGAGTTTGCTTGCTTTTTTCATAACTTTTATAGTTTAACCCAATCAGAAGATAAACTATGTGTAAAATAGATAATGCAAATAACACAAATAATGCAATGAACGCTAATCATGTCTGCCAGGATGGACACTTCTTAGCCATGCACTGGGTTTAATAGCTTGGTAGTATAAAGCTGTTTGGACTCTTGTTCAAAATGCCAGGAGGGAAGAAGCTGTGGAGACATCTGGAGCAAGCCATTCTGCAGATGTTCTTACCAAATGAGCAGATTCAGTATTGGCAAGGAAGCGTCTGATGTATTTTGGAACTATCATGTTTTAATTAAATATAGCACAGTGTTACATAATCACAAATAAGCCCCACTGAGATCAGCAAACTTTACTCTGAGAAAATGTGTGCAGAGTGATGTCAATTATCTCTTAAAAACCTCCAGTGATGGAGTAGCCACAACTTCTAAAGCAAGCCATTCCACTGATTAATTGTTCTCACTGACAGGAAATTTTTCTTTAATTTTAGGCTGGGTCTCTCTTTTCATGAGCTTCCAGCTGTTATTTCTTGCTCTGCCCTCAGGTGATTTGGAAAATAGGTTTCACCCCCTTTCTCTGTGACAGACCCTCAAATATTGGGAGACTACTATCATGTCACTCCTAGTCCTTCTCTTTGTTGAGCTAGGCATACCCAACTCCCGCAATTGTTCATCATATATGGGTTAGTCTGCAGTCCCCTAATCATCTTTATTGCTCTTCTGTACACTCTTTCTAGAGTGCGGAGTGACACGGTATTGTTTTAAGAAGAATTCAGATTGCTTCCTATAATAAGTATGAATTATTTCCAGTTAATGGAAGCTTATGAAAAAGCTTTCTTTTTTAGTTGTTACTCTTCGTTTTCCTGTGTTATACCAAATTACAGAATTGCTAATATTGTTGACTAAGGTATATTTTACTATATTTGCACAGCAGAATAAGCCATAATGTGGTTTATTTGGTTTTGGCTCAGGGTGCTGTGAATCTGGCCATTATGGTTGGTGGACCATGACGCTTGGATCAACATGTTATTGTTGTAGTTTATTGAATAAATCATGATTAAACAAATATTACTTACCTTAATGAGTGAATATGATCTTGATATGAAGATGACTAAATTCTTGGCAGATGGAATATAAGTGTTAAGCTATGTATTGAGTGATATACTTTCATGGTCTACTCTTCAGAATTGATAGAAGGCATAAAGATGCAATTGAGAAATACTGTTTCTCAGTTCTTTCTTTTATAGTGGTAAACAACTGTTTTTTAAGACTAATTAAATCTGTCGGTTCTGAAAAGACATGGAAATAATCAGTGTTGTCCTGAAATTAAATCTGTGGCTTTACCACTAAAGCCCTTTGTTGCAAATTAAACTGAAAACATAGGAAAAAATGGGAAAATTACTTGACCGTGAATTAAAGAAAAAGCAATCAAAGACTTTAAAAGATACCTAAAAGAAGCTGGCTCCAATTGCCTCATCAGTCAAATAGTCTGTGGGATTTTAATGAGAATTGGTTGTGGTTATCTTTACATCTGTAACTGCAAAAATAATGAAATTTTATTTTCATCATAAGAGTTCTTTTGAACAAACAGTCTTTTAATATCAAGTAGCTTTTCTGGAGGTATTTTAGCTATGTTTTATCAACACAGTTCTCTCTCTATGAATCAAATTCTGAGAAAAAAATATAACTTATCTGTCTGTCTCTCTGTCTATCTGTCCATAGCTATACTTAGTTTTATAGTAGAACATAAATTTTCATTCCCTGGAAGGTTTAATTCAAGGTTCAAGTAGTGTTGTGACAGATCTGAGATGGAACCTTTGAAGAGCCACTATAGCATTGTGGTTTGACTCTGTTCTTCAGGTTAGGAATTCTGCAACTTTTAACAGAATCACCAGGTATTCCATGTAGAACATATGTGGACAGGAATAAGAGGAAAACATGCTATAAAGAATGGATAGGACACCATCACTTCAATTCCCTCATGATTTGCTAGCCAATCTGTTTCAGTAAGATGTGTCTGCTCATCTATTGTGAGATTGCTGACAAGGGTTGATCTGTGGAAATGGACTGGTTGATGGATTGCTGGTTGTGTCTTTCTGCAGGAATTGGACAATTATATTTACTGCCTCCTAGAAGGAAGTCCTATGATTCTTACATTTAAAAAAATAGAATCTTTGTAGTCAACAGGATTTGCTGCAGGTATACTACTCTTTACTGTAAAAAGAAAAAGAGAAGTTTGAAACCAGAATGCAGTCCCAAAGTTGCAATCCTTGATGGCACTCTGACAAACTGGTAGATCTATCAGGTATCCCAGCTAAATTATTCAAAAAGATCCTTTCTCATTTCTCAGACCAGAAAACTCCAAGAGTCTAAATCACATCAGTGTGCATGACGCTTCCTTCACTGTGCTCAAAACAAGTGACTGTGTACTATGCATCAAATAACCTCAAATATAAATAGAGCTTCATGGCTGTCATAAGAATAAATTAGCGATTCTTTTTCCATTCTGCTAGAAATACTATGAAACGGTTGTATAAAACAGCTTTAAATAACATATGCTCAAAATAAGGCATGTATCATGCTTTAATTAGCCTGAAAGGATGCCTGCCAAAGCAAGGAATCACTAAGATTGTTTCTGTGTTCGAATTTTGTTTCAATTTGGGTGGATGCTGTAGACGTCTAAATCCTCGTATAGAATGCAATCGTTGTCCTATTGCAGAACAACCTTTTGAAATGGAGACTTAATTTGGACCTCAGGTATTTTGTAGGTGTGCAGGAAGTTCAGGAAGAGAAAATGTGACAAGCACCTTCCTCTACAACAAAATCAGCCGGAGATCTATTTTTGGCCTGCAGCATCCCCTACAATATTATCTGTGAAACAGCTCACTTTCTTCTGTCACTCCCTTGGTAATGAGCCAATCCAGGTTAGCAGATGTACCATAGTCACCTATTCACACAATTGTTAGAATTAATCTGGAAAATGTCACATTCTTTGACTCAAATGCTTATTTGTCTAGCAAGGGAGAAATCCCAGTGCCTTCATTATATATCTGGTAATAGCACCCACCCACACACACACCTCTAATGAAAATGCTGTCACCAGTAAAAAGAAGTTTGCATTTGACTTCATGGTAGCTGACATATCTTTTTCGATATGATTCATGCACTGTAAGCAGATTCTGAGCTGTCAAGAGATTTAACAGGCATCCCGTGTAGAAACAGCATTAATTAATGCCTGGGCAAGACAGAGCCAGCTCTCCTACAAAAGCTCTCAGCCCTATCGCTTTGGCGTTGACTCTGTTGATTCTACTTCTTCCATTTCGCTTTAGTGCTCCACAGAGAGAGTTTGTGTACCAGGAGGGGGCCTCATGCTGCTAACCACCTCATCTTAGAAGTGACAGAGACAGTTGTTTCAAAGGAACAGCTTTCACAAGGTCTGAACTGAATGTTCGGAAACCAGACTAGTCTAGTTAACAAAGCCTAACAAAGCAGGTGGCTTCAAGCCAGTTCCACTGTACAAAGAGGAAAGAAATGTGGGAGTTTAAAGCTTTGATTTCCCTGTAAATAGGTTTTGAATTTGAGATGCAGTAATAAGTGGGATTTTGTTCACAATGGCTTCATTAGTCATGTCTGCAATATATCTACTTGTTAGAAAGCCCTCTTGAGTTCTTGGATGCTTCTTGTGGCTGCTTCCCATTCACTTTCTCAAGGAAAGCTTGGTTCATGTATTCATTTATGGATCTTGCTACTTCTGGAGGAACCCTCTCTGTTGATTGTTGATAAGCAGTTTATTCCAAAGAAGTCAGCAATAGGTATTCTAGTGCCTGAAGGAAATTACATCTGAACCTTGAACACCTGTGGACTTCAACTCCCAGAATTCCACAGCCAGCATGCTAATATCACCTTGATCATAAAAGATCGGGGATTCACACATTTTCAAGATGCCAAGATTGGAAAAACTTGGTTTAGGTGATATATACCTACTGAGCACATTTCACTATAAACTCACCAATGACATAATGTGTTTCCTTTCTTTTATTATGTAATAAATAGAAGTTACTGTTTTTTCTTTTTAAAAAAGGAGCAATCTGAGAAGACTCTTTACCTCTTGTGGTAAAGCAGAGCAATTGCAAACTTCTGTTAAAATTGCCAAAGTTGAGACATGTTGATCAGGAAAAGACCTACTTAGGATCCTGTCCTCTTGAGAAGTGAGAGGAAAGGGGCCAAAGAACAAATTTCTCAGGGTTGTCTGTGCTGTCCAGCCAGTATATAGTTAATAGGGAACTGGGATAGTTAGTTAGGAATTGGGAGCTGTCCCTTAAGGGAATACATCATGGTAAATGTACTTAAGGTATCCTGGGAAATGTAGTCCATTCATGTGATCACATCAGTAATCCTGATTGGTCACTGAATTGACCCTTGGTGGGTTGGGGGAGGTTCCTTCACTCTTGCACGGACTCCAGCATCGTGTGGGCGTCTCTCCCCTTTGCTCCACTACTATGGGGTGAAAGATCACTATCCTTTAGTACCATAAAGTCAGTTATGCAGAGAATTGGACATTGAGAGGAATCTCGATGTAACTGTGAGTTATACTTGAGGATGCCTCATGAACCAATAAAGAGACTTCGTATGAATGCCTTTGTGGAGTTTAAATCTGTCTGCCTTTATACATTCAGCCAGTATTTATAAAGGGCAGAACAGTGTCCTTGCCATTATGACTGTGCTGTTCACATCTGGCTTCCTTACTCCTGCCTTCCTGAAAGGTGCCAAAGATATTTCTTTTCATTGAGAGTTTAGTCACTCAGTGACTGGGCAGCCATCAAGAATTTTGTTTCTTGTTATTTTAATTGAGGGGCATGAGAGTTGTGATTTAGGAAATGCTTTGATTTAATGTTCGATGTTTTTATACTCACTAAATTGCCCAGAGTTAGTGCGTGGTTTACAGATAGTCCTCAAATTAGGAATGTAATTGAGCCTGTCAACTATGATTGTAAGTCATGATGGTTGTAAAACAACTCACCATGTGACAGGATCCAGTTCAACAACCTTTTTTTTTTTTTTTTTGCAGCAGTTGTTAAGCAAACACTGTGGTTATTAAGCGAACCCATTCTTTCTTAAGGGGTGGTTTTTTTTTTTGCCACATACTGGAAATAAATGTTGGTTTCTGACAAAAAATATTGTAAATCACAGCCACGTGGGACACTACAAGTGGATGTAAATGTGAGCTAGTTGTCAAAGATGCAAAATACGTTCAGGTGACTGCTGGGGGGTGAGGATGATGTCCAAATTTCAAAGTTGGATTGTAAGTAGCTTTTTTTGGGGGGTGGGGTGTATTGTAACTTTGAATGGTGGAGTGGTGTGGTGGCCTAGAGGTGGAGCTCTCACCTCACAATCAGGAGACTGTGAGTTCAATCCTAGGTGGAGGCAGATATTTCTCTCTCTGGGCACACTGAGAATATATCTACTGAACAAAACCCCACATTGGTGACATGAAGGGCATCTGGCCATTAAAACACTCTGCTAGCCCCAATCGGTTGTCCAGACTCCACCTCTTAAGGAATTATGGGGTTGTTAAAAGAAGAAGATTGTAATTTTGAATGGTTACTAAGCAACTTATCATAAGTGAAGGGTGCCCTGTTAACATTTTATCGATTAAAAATGGTTGATTGAACTATGACAATAAATGACAATGAATATGAAACCCTTGTATCACTGCTTGTAGAGCAGATGGGTGCAACATGAGCTTGAAACCTAGGTGCACAGCAATGTTTTACACAAACTGGCTTTTTATATTGATGATAGAGCTGTCCTTTTGGTCATGTCTGACTCTTGATGATTTTCTCTCCACATCTTCTGATCATGCAGTATTTCTTTGCGTTGTTCTATGTTCTGGCTGGTGTCACCTTTGATGGTGTCCAGCCACCGTGTGCTTTGGGCAGCCTGGTTTCCTTTTACTTTTAATTGAAGGCTTCATTAAATCAAGACTTGACAAGAGGTATCCACTTTTAGAAGAAATAATTACACATTTGGGAGGAGTTTGCACCAGTGGTGGGATTCAATTTTTTTTTACTACCGGTTCTGTGGGCATGGCTTGGTGGGCGTGGCTTGGCTTGGCTTGGTGGGCGTGGCTTGGTGGGCGTGGCAGGGGAAAGGATACTGCAAAATCCCCATTCCCTCCCCACCCCACTAACCTGCCTTCCAGCTCCGTTCTCCTGTGCAGGGCAACAAAAGAAGACCCAGCCGATCAGCTGAGACTCAGGAGGCAGAGAATAGATGGGGGCGGGGCCAGTCAGAGGTGGTATTTGCCGGTTCTCCGAACTACTCAAAAGTTCAGCTACTGGTTCTCCAGAACTGGTCAAAACCTGCTGAATACCACCTCTGGTTTGCACTCTTTGGAAATGGTGAGAAAGAAGTCCTTTGGATTGTGTGTAAATGCACCAGCTCCCTTGCTTCAATCAGAATAGAGCTGGAAGGGACCTTGGAGGTCTTCTAGTCCAACCCCCTGCTGAACCCCCGCCATACCAACGGTCCCCAACCTTTAACGGGTTTGTGCCTGGGGGGGAAGAGGAGAACCAGTGCATTGCTCACACAAGTATATCTGCGTGCATTTGTTCGTGTTGCCTCATCACTTATGCAAGTTGTTCTGCATCAGCCAGTCGCTCACATGCCCCGGTTCTGAACAGGCTGTGGCCCAGTGCTGGGCCACAGCCCAGGGATTGGAGATCCCTGCCCTATAAAAGCCACAAGTATAAATGAGCTATATTAGCTTTACTTTCAGGGTCATGCAGAAGGCTGGAATAAGTGATGCTCCTGAGGAAACACGTATTTTGTCACCAGACTTGAAATTCTAGAACTAGAAAACCTTGAATTACGCCGTCTTCGGTCTGACTTAAGCATGGTATATAAAATCATACATTGCAATGTCCTACCTGTCAATGAATACTTCAGCTTCAACCATAACAACACAAGAGCACACAATAGATACAAACTCAAAGTTAACCGCACCAAACTTGATTGCAGGAAATACGACTTCAGCAATAGAGTGGTCAATGTCTGGAATACTCTACCCGACTCTGTAGTCTCTTCCCCAAACCCCAAAAACTTTAACCTTAGACTGTCTACTATTGACCTCACCCCTTTCCTAAGAGGTCTGTAGGGGGCGTGCATAAGCGCACCAACGTGCCTACCGTCCCTGTCCTATTGTTTCTCTTATTCTTTTATTTTTCTTATATGTACCCATTTCATGTATTCACAACTATGTATACACTTATACTTATTATCTTGTAAACAATTGGCAAATCAAATAAATAAATAAATAAATAAATAAATAAATAAATAAATAAATTTTAAGGTACATACTGTAGTTAGACTCTCTTAAACGATATATGGACTCAAAGATTCCCCCACAAATTTTATTAGACATGTGGCTAATTCGTACTCCTGCTAGTTGCTGTGTGTAATTTTTTTATTAGCATCTCAGCCAAATGATGGAATCTGGAAGTGATGGCAGAATCTCAGGGTTTTTTTGGGAGTAGTTGCTTAGACATATGGTTCTTTTTCCAAAGAGGTTTGTATGGCACTCATTTAAAGTAATGCACAAAAGTGTCATATGGTATTGGGCTTGCTGTTTTGATATTTGCCGTGAAGATTCAGGAAAATAATTACCAACCAATGCAATATTTTGATGTTTTACTTCTGCTATCCACTCAACTTCCCCCCCCCACCCACCCACCCTCCGGCCGCCAATCTTTTGGGTTTCAGCATCCCAAGTGTTCCATCTGTCATGCATTGCTCAGTGCTTTGTTCCAGGATTAATGGCCTTTACAAAGCTGTCTCTGGCTAAATTGGTTGGTTTCCCATTGCCGAGTGAAGAAACTTGGTTCCATGACAGGTCTGATCACAGCCAAGAAGATTCCGTGCTTAAATGTTTTCAGCTGGTGGGAGAATTTGGTCCTGTAATCTTTAGAAGGCTCCTCAGATAGTGAAGGAAGATAATGACCCCTTGGCTGTCTTTATGAATGAGGCAATGGTGGGAGAAAAGAGAGAGAGGGAGGGAGGGAGGGAGGGGGAGGGAGGGAGAGAGAGAGAGAGAGAGAGAGAGAGAGAGAGAGAGAGAGAGAACATATAGTGACAGATTTCTCTAATCCACATGAAACATTCAACGTGACTCTAGTATTTCTTCATTTAGGAATGTATCCAGTTGGGCTTCTTCTTCTTTTAATGTTCATGCTTTGTTTTGTCTTTTTTTTAAAAGCACAATTAGAGCAAGCCTCTGATGAAATTCATGAAATTCCCTGATGAGAAGACATCACACTATAGTATTTCTTTTCTTTAACTTTGGTGGGAACAGAGTGAAGACCCCAGAGGTCTATTGCTAGAGGAAGTTTGAGACCACCAACCTGTAAGATATAGATTAATCTGGTGTTTCTGCTACATTTGCATTTTCTCTGCCAAACTTATTATTTTATGTCTAGGTCAATCTCTGTACAACTGATCACCAAGAAACTGGTTGAAACAGATGTGTGATAAAATAGCTGTGTTGTCCAGAAATTGTCATCAAGCCATTGTGAAGCATTGCATGGAATGTCTACTTATCCATTTTGTATTTACAAGTGCTAGAAAAGAACAGAGAATATATCCTGTTGATCATGGTCAATATGAAGAGGATCAAAATGGAGGACCATCTCCAGTGATAACTTAGGCAAAGATTGTCTTCAGACATAGTGCTTAATGAAAACACTACTCTATAATCCCAGTTAGGTTTGAACCTAATCATAACTCAGAAACAACACATGAGCTTCTGTCCAGTTAGAAAGGAAAGAAGCAGGGATCTTGGTTAAAAATTGATTTGTTTAGCAACTCTTTCTGGAAGGATAAATCGAATTGGAATGGAGTGATAGACTATCATCGACAAATATTTGTCTCCACCCCTCCAAAAGGGAGGAGGCAAATGATAGACAGGAAGGTAGTAATGGAAGCTTCGCCTTCCCTGGCCGTTACAATTTAGTTTGAATGATAACAATTATGAGCAAACATGGGCACAGGTTTAGAAAATATTTGCAAGAGTATGTTACAAGACTTAAGAACACTGTAAACTAATAGTGCCTAATTAAAAGTATATATAAATGAACATTTTTTCTTGTAAGAACTACTGCTGACAATGATTTGATGCTTTTTAAAATTCTATTTTAGTATTTATTTTGAAAATACAGAACCTTAAAAAGGAAAATCAACCAATGACAAAAGCAATTAAAAAGAAAAAAAAAGAAATAAAATATGTGTGTGTGTGTGTGTGTAAGTAATTACATATTCTGTTTCTTTCATATATACACATGATCTTAAGGAGCAATAAAAACATTTTAAACTATTTAAACAACGCTGGTTTTGCCTACATGATTTGATTCAGATGTGTGTTTGATCTTCTTGGTTAATAGAGTTGATTGCAAATTGCCGCAACCAATTGACTGATTATTATTGTATGTAAAGGCAGCAAGTCTGTGTATCGAAATTATCTATTTTTTTTTTTCTTTTACTGTGGCTTTTTTGTGTGTGTGAAAGCAGTCAGCTCATTTCTCATTCTCACCCTGCGTGACAGAAGGTTATTGGATAATTGAGTCTGTCCTTGAAGAGAGATGACAGCTTTTGCTAGAAATTTGACAGTTGACTGTCTTTCAACACAGTTGCCTTGCTGGGTGACTTCGGAAGAGAGTGGTTTTGACTGTGCTTTCTTTTTCCCTATTAAGGATCTTGAGAATCTGTCATTTGATGAACTTCAACAATTATACCTTGGAAAAAGATATCATGCACCTGAATCTGCGCCACTTGGACATTTTCATTAAATTGATTGATTGATTATGTGCTATCAAGTCATTTTCAGCTCCTAGCAACCCCAAGGATTTCTCCATGATGATCTGTCCATAATTAGTCCTTCAGGTCTCCCAATGGTGCACTCATCGGCACTGTTATCTCAGTCCATCCACCTTGCTGTTGTTTGTCACCTCCTTCTCTTTCCTTCTACTTTCCCCAGTGTTCTCCAGAAAGCCTATTTCTGAGAGCTAGGTCAATAATAGAGAATACAGTAGTCCTTGATTAATGGCTATCTTGATTAGTGATGAATGAAGGTTATGATGGTGCTGAAAAAGTCATTTTATGACTGGTCTTTCTTGCAGCATCTCCATGGCCTCATGATTTGGCATTTGTGTTCTTCATAACTGGCTTCTGCCAAGCAGAGTTAGTAGAAAAAACAGCAGTAAAAGTTATGGTCTTGTGGTATCTGACTTAACAACTGTGGATGATTTGCTTAATGACCATGGAGGAAGTGAGGCCACATAAATCCATTGTAATAATCTGATGGCTTAACAAAAATCATGTCATTTATCAATGGAGTTGGCAGTCCCAATTGTTGTTGTTGGGCGAGGACTACCTGGATATGTAGTTCCTGGCTGAACTGCTGGTTGTTGTTTTTTTTTTTTTGGTGTTCTCTGAATTATTTTCCTGTTGATGTTTCATTATCAAGGTAGGTAATATCATCATTACATTTCTGGTGCTCATTTGCAACTGCTTCTAATGTTTAGGATTTAATGAGTAACAAAAGAATCACAAGCAGCACTATGTTGTTGTGACAGTAGTGCTAATAGGTCATAGTTTCGTACACCTGTAGTACCTTGGTTTGCAAATGGTTTTTTTTAAATAAAAGTTTTATTTAAGTTTTCACAAAGCATACAAATACAAATAAAATATCTTTTTTTGAGAACACCGTGGCCCCGGGTTGTCACTTCTCCATACAGACATAAACTCAATACATATTTATCTTATACATTCTAATCCATAACTTATAACTATTTTCACAATTTTTTCAATAGCTTTTCCCTTTCTTTACTTCCTATGGCCTTATTTTAAAATATCTCATTCCTTTCTTAATTCAATTACATATCTTTTTCTAATTTTTAAAATCTTTCTAATCAATGTTTTTATACTTTCGTCTGTCCTGTTTACAATTTCATATTATCTTTTCTCATAAAACAAAATTTCCCCTGTAATTACTAGACTGGAGTGTAACACCTTTGTATCTCTTTTCAAATCTTGTTTAAAAATTTAAGTTACAGCTTTACAGTTATAACATTCATTTTCTAACCTCTATTTTATAACACATACCTATTTTCAATCGAATTCTGCTTGGTACAGTCCCTTAAAAATACACACTAAATTCTTAAAATAAAAAAGTATATATCTGTGTATATATGTATAACAATAATAAATGGAATAATTATTCTATTCAAGTACAGCTCTGCCGTTAATATTAATAACAATTTTTTACATTTCTATTTCTTTTAACAAACATTACCTAGTAATATCAGTTGTCTTTCACTTTAATCATATTTCAATATTTTACTTATTGCTGTCTTTAAATAAAAAACAAACAAACAATAGTTATTAACAATAGTCAATAAAGTTACTATTCTTATTCAAGTTCATCTTGCCAACTGATAAAAATCTTCCATGTTTCAACAGAAAGGGGGAAAGCAGAATAAAAGGGAGGTGGAGAGACAAGGGGTTAAAGAGGACAAGGAGAAGAAGAAGCAAGGGAGAAAGGAAGGGATGAGAAGCTCTAATGGTGGGGAGCAAGATATTAAGAAGCAAAAGTTTTTCAGAGATAATGGATAGATCTTATTGTTAATGGGATTCTAGAAAGGTACATAAGATTGCATTTTTATATCTGTATTTAGAAGTAATTATAGAAAATTAGAAATAATATGTAGCTTAAAATGTGATAAAATATCTAACATAAATAAGTGAAATTTTTGTTAAGAAAAAGAGAGTACTGTAATGAAATATGATTCAAGATTGTGATGTGGGGGGTAATAATTGTGGAAAGCATAAGTGTTCCCACAAAGGCATGATATTCAATTGAAATGGATAAAATGTTTAAGATATAAATGATTGTTAAAATTAATGATTAGAACATGGTATACTAGCAAAATCTTTTGTGAAATGAGATTTGAAGTAGAAGAAGGAGGAACATTTCAACGAAATATTGAGCTATAATATGTGATGTGGGGGGATAATTATGGAAAATAGGGCTCTCATAAAAGCATGTGATTTAATTGAAAAGTAATGAGTTAAACGTCTAAGATATGAATGAATATCAATACTAATGAATAGATTTGTATTATTTTTGATAATATAGTATAATTTTAGAATGTACCAGACAGAATCCCAATGTATGTTATTATGTATTTTATATTAAGTACTATAAATATAAGGGAAAAGATAAAGGCATCATACTCCATATAGTGTACAGGAGAAGTATTTCTTCTTTTTTTTAAAGAAGAAAAATAAATGATTGGCTGGAATAGAACAGACAAAGAATAATAAATATTAGGATATGAATTGAGAGGAGGGAAAAAAAATTGAGAAAATGTAAAGGAGAGGAGAAGTTATATAGAAAATTGAAAATGTTAATAAGATATGAAATGGTATGTAAAATGAATATGAAACTGAACTTGTGTCTGTACCAAGAGTTTTAACCCGGGACTAAGCAACTTTCAGAAAAGAGATTTTTTATGTTTTGTGTTTATGTGTATTTATGTATTGTTTGTCTTGAAAATAAAACTTGTTTAAAAAAAAAATCTTCCATGTTTCTTTTCAGTTTTTTTTAAGCTTTCTTTTTAAATCATTGAGAGCCTTATTCTCTTAACAAATATTCCACTACACATCAATAGAAAATTTTTCTATCACTTTAATCATCTAACCTATTTTCTAACCCTTTTCTATTTCTAATATAACAATGCTATCCCATGCACCCTTGCAGAATCCACTCCTTAAGTTAAATTTTAATCATTGTCTCTGTGTCTTTTAAATAGGTTTATACCTTTAATTCTTGTACGCTTTTCCTGTACCTCTATATTTTGTTTCTGTCCTTTGTAGCTTCTTTTCCTTTCCCTCTTCCCCCTCTTCTTCTCCCTCCCCTTTTTATTCCCTTTTCTATCTGATTCTCCCTTCTGTGATCCTTCTGCTTCTTCCTGATATTATAATTACTTTTCAAATTACTCTTTTTTTGGTTGTTACTTCAATGAGTTTTTAACTCCCTTTCCCCCCCTTTCCTTTTTTTACCCCGCTTAAAATTGCTTGGTCATTAAAGATGGCTTCTTCACTGTGCCGCCCTTCTTGTTCTGGCAGCGTTTCTTGTTGTTTTTCATAGTTCAAGATCTCCATTTCTAAAAATTGAAATATGAAGCCAAAAGATCCTCTTCCCTCTTGTGCTTCTTCTTTTTGTTCTTTAAGTCTCATTTTTAACTCTTCAAGGAGTGATGCCATTTAAAATTTTTTTAAACAACCCCCAATTGATTTTATTTTGTTTCATTAGGATCCTCCATCCAAAGTTCCAGGAATCATCCAATAATCCAAAACTGTTTCTTGCTTCTTTTCTCACTTTCTCTTTCCAGGGGCTTTGTTATCTTGTAACAAAGTTTCAGCTACAGTGTATCTTTTGCAAGCCTTGTTAAAATTCCACTATTGATTTTTTTTTAAAGTTCCAGGTGGTCTCCTCCATTTTCCGGATTCCACCCTCTTTTTCCTTTTTTCCCTCCGCTACTTTCTTTCTTTTTTTAAAGAATTTTTTTTAATTATCCAAGAATCTTTATCCCTTTGACCCTTTATTTTCAGCTAGAAATAGCCTATTAATGTCAAAGTGGATTACTATCAATTTCTTATTTGAATCTCTTCTTCTTAACGTTCCAAGTCAATTAAAACTGTCAGTGTGAGAGGAAAAAAAGCCAGTTCTGTTTCCTTTCCCTTTCTCTTTCACAGCTTAAAATCTTTTTTAGGAATAGTATTAGTCTTTAAAATTCAGGTTCCAGGTACCTTAAATAGATGTTCTCCATTCAACGCAGTCAGTCAAACTTTCTCCTTTAAACTTCCTCCTGCACAATCTTGTCTGTTCGGGTTCTTTGAGGTGGCCATTTCTGACCACTGCTGCAACCACCTTTGGGAAAGGGAGTAATGGCCAGCCGAGGAGGAGAGATGTGGCTTTCCTCAACCCCGCTGACGGCTCCCCCATCTTCACCACCTCTATGGGGTGGCTTCAGCCCTGAATACGGGTGGCTCGGGGTGCTCTCGCAGCGAGCACGGATCAAAACCGTGCATGAATGCGATTTCGGTCCATCACGGAAGAAGCCCAAACCGGAAGTCCCCTTGCTTTGCAAATAGTTGTGAGGCAGGCAAGGAAGTGATTCTGTGGATTCATTGGCAAACCTTAGTGCTTCTCTGTTTCTCACCACTGATTGGGGCAATAAAGTATTCTAAAATCTGTATGATCAAACTATATCTCTCTCAAATCTGTGGTGGTGTTACAATATATCATCTTCTCATCAGGTGATTTTTCTTTCTTTGTTGTTATTATATTGAGATGCAGCTTTCAAATGAATCTTGATAGAAGAGCAACGTGCTTGTATAACATTACCCAAAAGATGTTCCTTAAAAGTTGATTACTTGATTAACGATGTAAGATCATTTGAAGAATTACACTACCTGCACAATGGATCCAAATCAAAGACAAATTTGTTTTAGATGAAAACTAGTAGTCATATTTTAATAGCATTACTACTAGATTTTCAAGAGTTGCCTTTTCTCAAGTCCTGTGAAAGGTTGATATTTGCATAATAAATCATTGTACTCCTTTTGCTACAAAGTAATTTCAAAAGGCTGATCATTGTCTCTAACCAGTTTTGATATGAAAGGTAAACACTAGGAAATGGTAATAGTACCATTAAAGTCATCCACATTTTCTCTCCAGAAAGAATGTAATAGCATTCTTCAAGCCATTAGAGGAGAAAAATGAGAGCTGTGCTAACCTGCAATAATTACAATAATAAAGAGGAAAGGAGCACTCTAGGTATTACAATAGAAAAAAAAAGCTCATTAGATATCCTTATCCAGATAGCGCCTACTCCATTTGAGGAATATTAACCTGTACATTAAGAGCCCAATCTCAGTTATTTGAAAAAAGTATAAGATTACAAGCTAGCCTAATTTAAATTGGCACTTGCTGTCACAATTTTTATTCATTTTAAAAGGAGGACGAAATAGGGTAACCCCTTATCCATTTGCACCCGTATCTGTTTAGATGTGTATTTTTCATTCTAAGTAGAAGTGCCCTAGAATTTGGAACTCTAGCTAGATTTTAAAAAAAAACCAGCCTAACAAATTATTTGCTGTAAAGTTTAATGAAATATTCTTCATAAATAGAGAATTTTGAGGTTTTGAAAATTACTACTTCTGCAATTTACTTATCTAGGAACTTTTAACGCCAACATAGCAGAGATTAGGGGAAAGACGTTCCAGCATTTATATTACTACATAGAGAAATGCCCTATTCTACTACTTTACTATTTAAAATGTTCCCCATATACCCCAGGAGTCAACAGGACAATGTTTATCATTTAATCCAGCCAAGCTCCATGATGGATATCTCTTTAGTTTTTAAATTACTTTATGTAATTCAGGGGAAAAAAGGATTTTCCAAAGCAATCCCCTCTATTTCCATCTTTACTATTGTTTTAAAATTTAAATTGATTGAATTAATTACATTTAATGTAATAAATTAACATTTATTATTGCTGGTTATCACCTTTAAAGCTCTACGTAGCTTAATACCAGGATATTTGAAAATGTTTTTTTTTTAAACTTTCTGTTTATTTGCTTCCTTTTTGAAATCATTGCAGTGTCCCACTTAAACTTTCTGATTGGATGAATTTTACACATTTGACAGACAAATCTTTAAGAGCAGCTAGGAATTCTGTTTTTATTGCTGATTTTATGGTATGGTTTGTTTTGGGTGTTCGATAAGTTAAGATAATAAAATGAAACAAATGTTAAGCTAATAATTCAATAAAAAATTTCAAGCATCACTCTCCTTCCAGCTAAAGGGAGGATGGGACCTATTCTGTTATAATAAGAATTTTCCCGCACTGTTTGCTTAGAAGCTTTCTTGTGTCTGTGTGTTTCATGTTGGAGACTTAATAAAAATGAAAAGTGCTAGCAATAACATATTGGCAATTTCTCCAGAATGCTGTTTTTTTGCTGAAAAGATAAAATAGTTCACAGTACACAATGGTGTCCCATTGTTATATATTTTTATGAGCACCTTTTAGAAATGACCTTAAGTTTACATCTTCTATCTCGCCTCATGTTAAATACATCTCAACTGTATCTCATCAAAGTCAAGGGCAATAGTACTGTGGTTTTATTTTACAAACTATTGAATTGTGCGTTTTTCTAGTTAACCTAGTGGAAGTTGACTGGATGACAGCTGAGAATGCTATTCAAATGGGCTAAGTGTCTGATGTGTAATTTCCAAGGTAGGGCAGTTGGAAGTTCCTAGGGTTGTGATTTCTGATCCGTTAACAAGTATGCATCTTTTTTTTTAATGTATTCATAAGAAAAATAATGAAAATACCATGAATCTGATGATTAGGCACACTGCTGAATATGGCTCACTTTAAAGCTACTCATGTCTGCATTTTTTTTTTCTCTCAGTGGAGATCATACTTTAGCAACCCAGCCCCCCTAATCCCCTCTATATGATACTGCAGAACCCTAAAACTAAAATAATTTAATTTGAATTAAAATAATAATAATTCAAAGGAATAATTGGAATCTCAAGAGTTTGCAGAAAACTTAAATTTGTAAATATTTTGTTGTGAGTTTAGTTTAGTTTACTTTATTGTCATTGCAACTCATACAACAAAATTAAATATCATCTTCAGTGTACATTATGACTATGAAAATAAAGACAAACACACATCCTTCACATTCTATACATTGAATTGAAAACCCCTGATATTGCATTAATATTGCACTATACAGTAGAAATCAATAGAGTTACTGCCCTGGGATAGAAACTATTTTTCAGCCAATTTGTCCTTGTTTTTATTATCCTGTACCATCTGCCAGATGGTAATAGTTCAAAAAAAAAAAAAAAAAGGGTGCCAGGATGAGATGGATCTTTAAGAATGTTTTGAACTTTTTTAAGGCAGCGGAAGCTATAAAGCTCTTCCAAAGAGGGGAGAGGGCAACCAATGATCTTCTGGGCAATGACATTAACCCTCTGGAGTGCTTTCCTATCTGCCACTGTGCAATTGGCAAACCATACACAGGTTTGAAGAAGAAGAATGTGAAATGGACAAAATCTTGCAATGGTTTGAGTTTTTGTGGGGTGAGGTGATGGTATCCAACCACAGAAAATGTGTAGCTGGTTTTTAAGGAAATCCCTCCCTCTGTCTGTTGTTAATCATAATGTCTTGGATGTAGTCCAGGACATATGGCACATACCAGATTGCAAAAGCAGATTTCAGAGAAATGGAATAAACTGTGATTTGGTATATTCTCCAAAGACCTTGTCTCTTTGGAACCTCTCTATCCTTCCCTAAAAATTTTAAGACAATCATTTTAATGGATATGTATGGCTTTTTTTTTTTTTTTTTAAATCAACTGGATGAGATTGTTTGGGGGAAAACACTGGTAGTCCGGGAAACAGGTAGTCTTCAATGTACAAGCACAGTTGGAACCAGGATTTCCAAGCAAGGCATTTGTTAAGGGAGCCATGCCCAATTTTACAACATTTTGGCCAGGATTGTTAAGCTGTTAAATGAATCATGCGATTGTTAAATGAATCCAGCTTTTCCCATTGACTTTGCTTATTGGAAGCCAGCTGGGAAGATTGCAATTGATGATCACGTGACCCTGGGACACTGCAGCTTTCGTAAATGCATGCTGGTTGGCAAGCACTCAAATTTTGATCACTTGAACATTTATTTATTTATTTATTTATTTGATTTGCCAATTGTTTACAAGATAATAAGTATAAGTGTATACATAGTTGTGAATACATGAAATGGGTACATATAAGAAAAATAAAAGAAGAATAAGAGAAACAATAGGACAGGGACGGTAGGCATGTTGGTGCGCTTATGCACGCCCCCTACAGACCTCTTAGGAAAGGGGTGAGGTCAATAGTAGACAGTCTAAGGTTAAAGTTTTTGGGATGCTATGAAGGTTATAAATGCAAAGACTGGTGGTAAGTAATTTTCCCCCAGTCCCATTGTAACTTTGAATGATCACTAAATGATTGTACATTGAGGACTATACCTGTGGCAGGGACACACTCTTATCTTTCAACTTCATATTCTCCTCCTGGAATGGAGGCCACTTTGCATAAGTAAAGTAATAACCAGCAGTCAGCACGGGTTTGTTAAAAACAGATCATGCCAAACCAATCTCATTTCATTCTTCAACACAGTGACTAAATTAGTAGACCAGCAAAATACTGTGGACGTAATATAGTTAGATTTCAGCAAGGCATTCGACAAAGCAGACCACAACCTACTTCTTAGTAATCTAGAAAAAAGTGGAATAGATAGCACCACCACTAGATGGACTCCCAACTGGCTGGCAAACCGTACTCAACGAGTAGTCCTTAATGGGGCTAAGTCTACATGGAGGGAAGTAAGCAGTGGGGTGCGACAAGGTTCCGTCTTAGGCCCAGTACTCTTCAATATCTTCATTAACGACTTAGATGAGGGAATAGAAGGGGAACTTACCAAATTTGCAGATGATACTAAGCTGGCAGGAATAGCTAATACCCAAGAAGATAGGCTCAAGTTCCAGATGGATCTTGACAGACTAGAACACTGGGCCATATCTAACAAAATGAAATTCAATGTAGAGAAAAGTAAAGCCCTACACTTAGGCAAGAAAAACCAAAAGTACACATATAGACTTATGAAACCAGGCTCAATAGCAGTAACTGTGAGAGGGATCTTGGAGTCTTAGTGGACAACCAGCTAAATATGAGCCAGCAGTGTGCAGCAGCAGCCAAAAAAGCTAATGCAATCCTAAATTGTATAAACAGAGGGATACAATCAAGATCAAGGGAAGTACTAATACCACTCTCTAAAGCCTTAGTAAGACCACACCTAGAGTACTGCATCCAGTTTTGTTCACCACATTATAAAAAAGATGTTGAGACTCTCGACAAAGTACACAGAAAAGCAACCAGGATGATTAGAGGACTGGAGGCTAAAACATATGATGAATGGTTGTAGGAACTGGGCTTGGCTAGTCTAGTAAAGAGAAGGACCAGGGGAGACATGATAGCAGTCTTCCAATATTTGAGGGGCTGCCACAGGGAGGAGGGGGTCAAGCTATTTTCTAAAGTGCCTGTAGGCCAGACAAGGAATAATGGATGGAAACTGAACAAGGAGAGATTTAACCTGGAAATGAGGAGAAACTTTCTGACAGTGAGAACAATCAACCAATGGAACAACTTGCTCTCGGAAGTTGTGGGAGCGCCATCACTTGAGACTTTCAAGAAGAGATTGGACTGCCATTAGTCAGAAATGGTGTAGGGTCTCCCGCTTGGGTGGGGGATTGGACTAGATGACCTACAAGGTCCCTTCCAACTCTGATTATCTGTTATCTGTTATCTGCATAATTGGGTTTAACAGAAGTTGGAAGGGACCTTGGAGGTCTTCTAGTCCAACCCCCTGCTCAAGCAGGAAATCCTACACCTTTTCAGAAAATAGCTGACCAATCTCTTCTTAAAAACATCCAGTCTTGGAGCATTCACAACTTTTGGACGCAAGTCATTCCACTGAATAATTGTCCTGTCAGGAAATTTCTCCTTGGTTCTAGGTTGCTCCTCTCCTTGATTAGTTTCCATCCGTTGCTTCTTTTTCTGCCTTCAGAGAATAGCTTGACTCCCTCTTCTTTGTGGCAGCCCCCTTGATAATGGAACACCGCTATCACCGCCACTCCTTCTTTTCTTTTTTGATTTAATTGATTGGATTTAATTTAATTTAGTCTAGGCATAACCACAAGAACAAGCAAGAACAACTGGATTTAGTGGATTGTTTTATTTGTAAAGACAATGCCTTTCTCACTCAATTATTACAGAAATAAATCCGCTCCTGAGATTATTCTCGTTATCAGGGAATTATCCTGCATGCTTTATTTGCAGCTTCTCTTTAATGCATTTAATGATTGGGCCTAGCTTCATATCTCTGAACATAAAGATAGAAGGTTGAATGGATCCAAACGGGTTTGTTTTAACTTTAATGATTTTTCTGCTATAGTGTCCTCTACTCTTCCTCCACCCCCCACCCACACACAGTGTGTATTCACAAGGGGAATATAGACATAAAATAGGAAGGTGGGGAAATACTCATTTTCTTTTCTAAAATGGAGCTGTTAAAAAAAAAAAAAGTATAAGGCTGGTTGGTTGGCCAGTCCTGGTGAAGATATTGGCCTAAAAAGGAGAATAACCAGTAAACTATGAATGCTTGTGATTTGCCATGCTATCTGATAGTTAGGGTCATGTCCATAGTTAGCTTATGTTTGGTGTATCATGTTAAATGAATTCCCTCTGTAGAGTACAACACAATGTTAAACAGTTTAAAGAATTCAGCTGCAAAAGCTGTTGAAGAACATGATATAAGTGGTTACCTAGATTAATATTGTGTGTCAATGTCTTGCTTTTCCATAAATAATGCAGCAGTTAGTAAAGCCAGTTGTTACAGTGAGAATCAGTGTGTTCTAGTGATTTATCTGGACTAGGTTTGGAGAGACTCCATCCAAATCCAGTAACCTCAAGTTTTGAAAGCTCTCTTGTGTATTCGTAGACCAGTCAATATATCTCAATTAAATTTACTCCATAGGGTTATTGTAAGGAAAAAGGGAGCCCTCAGATGTTTCCAGTCATGTTTTTTTTAAAGAAAAGGTGGAATATAACCCAGCGTAATTTTTAATGGCAAATTTTACAGATCCTCACTAAGTTTATTATGCATCCTCTTCCTTGTGCCCCATTTCCTGGTAATGCATAATGACAAGAAATTGATCCTTCTCATTTGTGATATTTAGTAGTCACCTAATACATTTGCTATGTCATGATAAGGAATTTTACAAGATGAATAAAAAAATTATGAACTTAATGAGTTGATCAGTTCATGTCATTGCTAGCTTAGCATCATACTTAAAGTCTGATGACTGTTGGATTATTGCTTGGAACCATTCCAAGCTTATAAAACAGCAGTCGCCAACCGGTGGGACACAGCCCACGGGTGGGCCATGAGAAAATTTTGGTGGGCCGCAGAGAAATCTCACCCCCAGAGCACCCTCACAAAGCAATTAATCCAGGCTGCACAGATACACAAGGCTGCACTGCCCACATGGCCCACGGGAACCCTCCCCGCCCACTCACTCCTTACCCAGTAAACTTGCCTGCTAAATTGCTATTTTTCCTTTTTCCAACCATCATCTGTTCTGCTGTGCCGGGAGATTTAGATTAGCTAGGAAGCAGGAAATAGTTGGATTTCTTGCTTTCTAGTTAGTCTTTAGAACTTTGGCTCAGCACAGCTGAACCTCCCTTAGGGCTGAAGGTTTGCTTGCAAGCAAATTCAGTGCAGACTCACAGCAAGCAAATTTGAGAGACTGAGCTAGCCGATGGCAGATAGATAGATCACTGAATGATTCTGTGAGCCCGCTTTGCCTGACTTTGGGTAAAAGTTGCTCTTTTTTAAAAATAAAAAATTCAATATTTACATGCATGGTGTGTTGTGAGTTAATTTTGTGAGTTTGCTTGTAAGCAAATTTTATGTGACAGACTGAGCTAGCCAATGGCAGATAGATAAATCTCTGAATGAATCTGTGATTCTGTGAACAACTCAATTTGCCTGCCTGCTTTGTCTGCTTTTGGGTAAAAGTTGCTCTTTTTTTATAAAAAATTCAATATTTATATAAATATTTATAATATTTACATACAAGCCATGCCCAGCCAGTCACATGACCACCAAGCCACACCCACAAATTAGGCCACACCCACAGAACCGGTTAGTGTTCCCTGGGATCTAAAATTATGAGTTTGGTGGTCCCTGAGGTCCAAAAGGTTGGCGATCCCTGTTATAAAACACTCTGGATTGTTTTGCAAATGACTTGATGAGAGTAGCTCTCTACTAGCAGAAGAAAGCTGATGTATATGAAGTAGTCATTGTAAGATTTGCAGACCATTCAAGCTTTATGCTTTGGACAACAAGGCCTGACTCTTTGCAACAAGCAAATGATGCATAGGTAACACTGTTCATATGTACTCTTCTTCTACTTCTTTCAGGAACATGGGAAGGTCACGCATGCATGTGCAGGGGGCAGGGGAGCACAGTGGGGTCACATGCACATGTGCAGGGGGTGGGGAGAGCATGAATGGGGTCGTGTGCGCATGCCCAGGGGATGGGGAAGCGCGGGGGGGGGGGTCGCACGTGCATTGCATTATGGGTGCAGGCACGCATGCGTACTAACGCACCTTCGGCATGCGATGACAAAAAGATTAGCCATCACCAAACTGGCTATCATGGGCCTTTAGTTCCTTTTTTTCCCCGGAGGTGCCAAAACCTACAGATTCCCACCCCACCTAGTAAGGTATAGAAGCTAGAAATTTGTGGAAAAAGACATTCCTGGCATATAAACATCTTGGATTTTGTGGTCTCTTTCCACCCCATGTAGTGTATTTTTATTTTGATATTCATGTGCAGTTTCCAAACTCTGGCCTCTGATCTTAAAATCCATTCTTTTTAAATAAATGCAAATTATTAAAAAAATAATAATTTCTTTGGAACCTGGACTGTCAACTTTTCGTGCAAAGCATATATATTCTTATATTTTTATTTTATTTCTAGTTGTATGGGTGATTTGCATGAATATTCTTAAACCTATTTTCTATAAAAATGAATATATGATATATATATATATATATATATATATATATATATATATATATATATATATATATATATATATATATATATATATATATATATATATATATGGTATTCGGCTTGGTTGGGTATTTTCCCACGTCATTGTAGTTGTTCTTTTAAAGTTGTAGCAACGTTTCAGCAGAATCTCATCTGCCATCATCAGGCTTCTGTATTGTGTCCGTCTGTGGGTCAGACTTTTACAGTCTGACCCACAGACGGACATACAGAAGCCTGATGATGGCAGACGAGTTCTGCCGGCGTTGCTACAACTTTAAAAGAACAACTACAATGACGTGGAAATACTCCAACCAAGCTCGAATACCATACATGTAATACCATGAAAACTTAAGAAAAATATATATATATATATATATATATATATATATATATATATATATATATATGTATGTATGTATGTATGTATGTATGTATGTATGTATGTATGTATGTATGGTGTTCGGCTTAAGAAAACAAAATATATATATATATATATATATATATATATATATATATATATATATATATATATATATATATATATATATATATTCTTAAGTTTTTGCGGGTACTTACATGTATGGTATTCAGCTTTGTTCGGGTATTTTCCCACGTCATTATAGTTGTACTTTTAAAGTTGTAGCAACGTTTTGGCAGAATCTCATCTGCCATCATCAGGCTTCTGTATTGTGTTCGTTATATATATATATATATAACAAAACGTGCAGTTATTTTGATATCTGACATCTAGAGGCAATGCAGAAAGGCATCTCCAGTGGCAGTGTATTGATTATGCTGTCCCATCTGTCACTTCTTTGGAAAATTATAAATGCTTCTGAATTAGGAAGATGTGCACAGTTTTTAAATCATGTTTTGACTGTTTGATGTAGACATCTTTTACAAGGTTGGCAGAAGGGGCTGATTGTGCATATATTTAAAAATGGGAAATATGCCATTAGCTTCTGCAGAATAGAGTGTAAATGCGAATCTCCTCTTTATGTTTTTCAGGTAAGGAATTACATTCACTGAATCCAGGATGCCTTTCGAACCTGACAGATGTTTCCATTTTACTGTCATTTGTAAGCTTCTAAATCATGCAAAAATGTTCTAGCTTGTGAAATTAGGGAGCCGCTTGTAAGTATTTTTAAAAATCCTCTTGATAAAATATTTTTAAACTGCTGGACAATTCCTGTTATTATATATGAATGGTTTCCTGCATGTTGCAAAGGATTGGCTTAGATTATCGTTTTGGTTCCAGTTAAAAAGCTGTATCATTCTATGATTCCTTAAGAGAACAATCTTCTCTTTTTTTTAATGTCCGTGTCTGCTTTATATACAGCTAAACACATGGTTAAAAAATAATAATCTGTAATGAAGAGACAAAAAGTGCATAAGCAAACAAACATTTCCATCTTCTGGGAATAACCAGCAGGCTAATAAACATAGAAGGTACATTACAACTTTTTCCTAAGAAATTAGTGCAGCTCATCACTTTTCTTCCTTTCTAGAAGAAAAGGATTCTGGTTATTTCCCTCCACCCCAACACCTTAAATGTTTGAACAACCAGGAAGGATTCATGTTGTTGTTGGCACATATCCCAATTTTAATTGCTTTCAGGGACAAGAAGTATAGATTCTAGGAAGCTTTTAGTACTAAGGAAACGGACTAATTCTTCTCTTAGTTCAGATATTGCTGATCAGATAAAGTAGCAAATATATTTATGACTGAGATAATTGTATTCTACAAATAATGCTAGTATATACTTCTATAATGTATATGGCATATTTTGTAGAATATTTTATGGGGTTGTTCATGATCTGGTTCCTAGGACCACTGAATGCCAGGTCAGAAGCAATTTGTAGAAGCTTGGCCAACTGGCTGCATTCTCTGAGTAGTGATTATTGTATTAGTTAGGCTGGATGGCACTCTCTGGTTGGGGAAAGGGTAGAGAAGGGGGACATCCAATATTGGGGGCAGGAGTAGGGCAAGCAGTAATATCTCTACAGTAGTGGGCAGAAAACAAACTGTTCATGGGGAGCTTAAATCTATACCAACACACTTGGTAGTGTTTTCCGACCCAGGATGAGGTCATGGATCGCAGTTTTGGCTGCTTCTACTGAATGTCAGGTTGGTCTGTGATAAGCCCATCCTCCTCCATGGGTGTGAGAAAAAACTTGCCATGTGTGATAAAATCTGAAATAAATACTGACGGGGTAGAGGGATGATCTTGGCTGGATCAGCAGTGGAATTTCCCAAAATGAAGAACCTGAGGATTTCTGGGTATGGAGTCAGAAGCAGCTCAGGTGTTCCTGGAAACAGTGGATCTAACATTCAGCAGAGTTCACATGCTAGATCACAAGGCATGTGAACTGTTTTGGGTTTTGGGAGATGGTAAAATTTGGAGATAGCATTACTTGGAGATAGCATTTGGGAAGAAGAACTGGCCGATTTGGCCCTTGGTCTACCTGTGCAATACAGAGGCCACATGATGCTGTCCCAGAAGTGGGTGCCATTTAAGAGTGGCTATAATTCACAATTCAATCTGTGTAAGAAGGCTGTGAGCTGTGGTGGTGCAATGGTTAGAGTGCAGTACTGCAACCTACTTCTGCATCCAGCTGCCTACAATTTGGCAGTTCAAATCCCAGCAGGCTTAAGGTTGACTCAGCCTTCCATCCTTCCAAGGTGGGTAAAATGAAGACCCAGATTGTTGGGGGCAAAATGCTGACTCTGTAAACCACTTAGAGGGAGCTGTAAAGAATAGAAGAGAAGAGAATTCTTTATTGGCCAAATGTGATTGGACACACAAGGAATTTGTCTTGGTATATATGCTCTCAGTGTACATAAAAGAAAAGATACATTCATCAAGAATCATAAGGTCCAATATAGGGTACAATAAGTAATTATATAAGTACTATATATAATACAACAAGCACTATAAAGCAGTATATAAATCGAAGTGCTATTGCTATGTGGCAGAGTAGTTGCTTCCCAATAAAGATTTATGAAAAAGATAAGTGGATGAGTTGTGATGGGGCATGGGAAGTAAAGTGTGGGACCCTGGGGGATGAAAGCAGGGAAAGCAGACCCAAGACCTGTGGGTGTGAGAAGCGAGGAGTGCCTTTTTTTTTTTTTGGAACAAATTTTATTAATTTTTAAAGACATACAAAACATAAATACACAAAAACACAAAACATAAAAACATAAAAATCTCTTTTCTGAAAGTTGCTTGGTCCCGGGTTAAAACTCTTGGTACAGACACAAATTCAAATTCATATTCATTTTACATACCATTTCATATCTTATTAACATTTTCAATTTTCTATATAGCTTCTCCTCTCTTTTAAATTTTCTCAATTTTATTTTATTTATCTCCTCTCAATTCAAATCATAATATTTATTATTCTTTGTCTGTTCTATTTCCAGCTATCCATTTATCTTTCTTCTTTGAAAAAACCTTCTCCTATACACTACACTAAATGCCTTTATCTCTTTCCCCTATCTTTATAATACTTAATATAAAACACATAACTTTCATTGGGATTCTGTCTGGTACATTCTAAAATTATACTATATTATCAAAACCAATACAAATCTATTCATTAATATTGATATTCATTTATATCTTAGACATTTAACACATTACTTTTCAGTTAAATCACATACATTTCATTACAGTACTCCCCTTTTTCTTAACAAAAATTTCACTAGGTTATACTAAATATTTGATCACATTTTAAATTACATATTATTTCCAATTTTCTATGGTTATTTCTAAATACAAATATAAAAATGCAATCTTATGTACCTTTCTAGAATCCCTTTTTCAATAAAATTTATCAATTATCTCTAAAAACTTTTGCTTCTTCACATCTTGCTCCCCACCATTAAGGCTTCGCATCCCTTCCTTTCTCCCTTGCTTCTTCTTCTCCTTGTCCTCTTTACCCCTTTGTCTCTCCACCTCCCTTTTATTCTGCTTTCCCCCTTTCTGTTGTTTCCTAACATAATGTCCCCTTTTCACCTTAATCTTCTCTTTTGGGTTGTTTTTCCAGATCTTAAAGTCTTCTTTTCCTTTTCTCTTTCTTTTTCCCTTCTCCGACCAAAGTTATTTGTTCATCAAAGATGACTTCTTCTTTGTCCCCACCATCCTGTTGCTCATTCAACTTTACATAAGTATAAACCGCCATTTCTAAAAATTGAAAAAGAGTGCCAAGGACATCTTTCCCTTCTTGCTTTTCTTTTTCATATTTTTGATATACAAGTTTCAGTCCATCCACAAGTGATGCCATTGTGTAGAGAAAAAGTTTTCCAAACAATCACCCAAGTGCTTTTAATCAGAAATAATTCTCAAAAGTTCCAAAATCACCAAACAATCCAAACAAGCTGTTTCTTTTAAATACCTTTTCCTTCTTCACTTTCTCTTTCTGGGGTTAAAGTTTAATCACAAAGTTCCCTTTAAAATATATCTTTTAGAAGCCTTGTTGATGTTTAGTAACTCTTTAAAGTTCTAGGCAATCTTCTCCTTATTTTCAAACTTTGCTCCAATTTTTTTCCCTCTCCCTTCCCACTCACAGCCAAAAAGCTTTTTCCCATCCGCTGTCACGTTAGGAAGGAGAGTGAAACGAAAAAACAAAACAAAAAACTTTTCCTTTTAGAATATTCGCAGCTCGTAACTCTCACAAGAAACAATGTATACTTAGCAGCCTTCAAGATTCCAGATCACTTTCTCTTGCTTTGTCCCAGTTGAAAGCAGCTTTCATATTTCTTCCAGCTTTCTCCCTCCTGCACCTGCTTGTCCGGCTGCAGATTTCTTCGTGGTGGCCATTGCTGACCGCCGTTCCTCTGCCTTGGGAGAAGGGGGTTTAGCCGGCTGGGGAGGGGGTCTGCGACACCCCCAAGCCCCTGCCCGGATCCCCTGTCTTCAGCTGCCTCTACGGGCAGCTATATCCCCCAGATCCAAATGGATTGGGGGAACCTGATGGCGAACGCAGCAGGGATCGCGCAGTGTCGCGAATCCCTGCCGCCGCCGAAACTTGCAAACCGTAAGAGAAGCGAGGGGTGCCTTATCACCTACTATGTCCTTCATGGCATAGACCAGAGATCTTCAAACTAGGCAGCTTTAAGACTTGTGGACTTCAACTTGAGTTGAAGTCCACAAGTCTTAAAGCTGTCAAGTTTGAGGACCCCTGGCATAGACCCTGGTTGTTTGAGGGACTCCCTACCTTCAGTAATTTCTGCTTGTCCCACACATTTTGACAAAAGTTGACATTTATCCAGGAGATAAATAATGTCTCCTGGTGGGACCCAGGAATGGCTGAACTAAGGCTTAGTCCAATGTATAAGACACTGAATTTTATACAGATGAGTTGTACCTTGTAGATGGATATAACCAGCTAAAATAAAAAAAATGGTGCTACTTTCATTATTCCAGATTCTAATTCACCTCTGATAGGAACAACTAACTAAAATTTATTCCTGTGCATATTTTTTATGTATCAAAATGGTATGTAAAATTGTAAGATAAGAAATTCACTTTGGGATGAGAGCTTAGACTACAGAAATATGACTGCCACTATTAACTTTCTGGCATGTTTTCAAAGCTGTTCCTTGTTCAGAAGAATTGCTAATAGCCTTATGCTGTGGATTCTGTTTTCTGTGAGACATTTGCCACCATTCATTCACAGATATTGGATTAGTCAATACTTCTTCAATTGGTAGCCAGTATATTGGCATGTTTAGTAAGCTGTCATCTAAGCAGATGGTCAGAAAATATCTGGCAGCACAGAACTCTGTGCATATTAATAAATATTTTCGCATAAATATAATGGACAAACTTCAGCCATGTTGGAAGTGAAGCCTGTATGCAGAATATTAATTTACACAAGCGTATGTGTCTGTATATGTAAAATATTTAATGTTTAAATTTTAAAAAATGTTTTACGTTTGGGGAACCTTTTACAGAATTACAGACTTGGGAGGATAAATTTAAAAATGGGAAAAGAAATGAAAAGGTGAATTAAAATGGTTGTTTTGTTTCAGCTGCTGCTTGAATAAAATTATAGAGTGACCACTAAAGTTATTTGAAGAGATTTCACCGTGAATATAGTTAGATCTAATTACTTGTATTTATAAGGAAAGGTCCGATACACAATGTTTCATCATGATGCCTAGCATGTTTTCAATCTATTATAGTTCTTGATTATGTACACATTATTACCTATGTCCTGGGAAAGAAGGAAATTCATGGCTTCTTTCTACAGTCAATTTAGAGAAATTCACCGGACAGATATTTGAATCTTTTATTAGTGCCATTAAGAGTATTGTCTATCATCAAATTAGAGGTAGTAGTTTTAATGACCATGAGATCTGAATCATAGAAGAGCACAGCTTACTTATCTTTGGAGGGATATACTTGGCCCTATAAGTCTCAGGGAGAGGCGTTGTACAGTATAAGCCAGTGGTCTCCAAACTTGGCAACTTTAAGACTTGTGGACTTCAACTCCCAGAATTCTCCAGCCAGCTATGCTCCACAAGTCTTAAAAGTTGCCAAGTTTGGGGACTCCTGGTATAAGCAGTAATATGTAAATGTTACAAATTTACATACCAGCCTCTCTCTTTATGCATATAATATAGATTGCAACTTATTACTTACTTATATCAAGGACCCCAAACTTGGCAACTTTAAAATTCGTGAACTTCAACTCCAGAATTCCACAGCCAATATGCTTCAAGATTCAAACATCTGTCCAGTGAGTTTCTCTAAATGGGCTGCAGAAAGTAGCCATGTATTTCAGTACAGTCAACCAATACACCGGTGGGAAATGAAGCTTTAAAAGTTTCAGAATGATTACTTAATTTTGCCTTTTCTTTCAAAATGGCCCAAATATGTACCATTTTCAGACACCAGGTGGCAATAATACCACCAATGTGTTCATTTGGAAAACATATTCTACATAGGGAGATCCGAAGACTAAAAAAATCCAACATGTGTGAATGAATATCTAGATACCAAGTTTTAAAGGATAACTAAATTCCTAGGTGTTTAGATTCTATTCTAATATGTTCCTTTTTATATGAATATAACTGAAAGATTTTAAAATATATTAATTAAGTTTGTGGGAAGTTGTTTAAAGTTTGACATTCTGTGATAGTGTAAATTCACTGGTGCAGAACGATTTGCAGAATAGAATTCTTGTTCTTTTTAACTTCTCAATGGCTTTCTATAATCATTGCATATCTTTTTAGACTGGCTTCGGAGGTTAAATGTGGGGACGCACTTTTATTCTACTTTTCAAACTTCAAACTTTCAAAATTCCCTTTGCTTTTAACAATCTTGGCCCTTCAAATAATGTTCTAGAACAATTTCTTTTCCTTTTTAATTTGTCCCTTCTGACAAAGTACTTCAAAACTTTAATGGGACTCTTTTGGAAATCCAATATAGGAAAGTTATCCAAGTCACTCGTCAGGTTTATTATTTGCATGTCTCTTTTAATTATTAAGACTTCAGGAAATCTGGAAGTATTAATGCAAAGGAAATAATATTACTAATATTACATTACAGCTTCTCCAGTCCAGAACTGTGGGTCAGAGCATCTGAAATTAATGTTCCTAATAAATGTCAGTTGCTTATTGTCTATATTTCGTATTTTGCTTTGGCCCAGAAAAGCTAGGCAAAGCAAATACAGAATGATACTATAATAGTATTTTTAAAATCTAATCTGAAAAAGGAATTTAAAGGCTCACGAATAGTACTTTTTCTGGTTTTATTAATGTGTTTTTTATAATTGACAAAAGGAATTTCTTCTTACTGTTAAATATGGGATTTATAGCAATAGCACTTAGACTTATATACCACTTTATAGTGCTTTACAGCTGGGGTGCATCCATAGTTTTGTTGTACTTGTACAATGACAATAAAGTTCTTCTAATTCTAATTCTAATCCAAGAAGCTTCTTCAGCTCTGACAGGATAGTGGGGAATGGAAAATGGAGAATTTCCTCCTAACAAAGCACTGAATGGAGATCATATATAGATGAGTTTAAGATAGGCAAAGGAGTGAGACAAGGGTGCCCACTATCACCTCTGCTGTTTATTTTATCCTTAGAAGTGTTACTTGCCACAATCAGACGAAATTCAAGAATAAAAGGGATCAAAATCAGATAAAAAGAATTCAAGGTCTGAGCATTTGCAGATGACCTTGTATTCATAGTGGAAGAACCAATAAAAAATGGACAAGTACTTCTTCAAGAAATAGAAAAATTTGGAGAAGTTGCAGGATTGAAAATAAATAAAACTAAAACTAAAATGATAATTAAAAATTGCACTGCAAAACAGAAAATAGAATTACAAAATAAAATGGGACTACAGAGTGAAAAAAAATATTTGGGAATATGGCTATCTACTAGGTGTTCGTCAGTTAAAAAGACAATTATGCTAAATTAATCGAACAAATTAGGAAAGATTTGGAATTATGGGGGAAACTACAATTATCAATATTAGGCAGAATTGAAAATGAATACCCTACCAAAATTGATGTATCTCTTTTAGATGATCCTGATAAAATTAGGAAGACCATTTTTACTGAATTAAATAAAATAACAACCGAATTCGTCTGGCTGGGCAAGAAACCACACATTAAATTAAAACTGATGCAGGATAGTAAAAGCATAGGTGGTTTTGGGCTACCAGAATGGGAACTTTATTATCAGGCAGCGATATTAAATTGGGTTAAGGACTGGGTTAAATAAGACAAAAGAATACTAACAATAGAAGGTCATGACCTCCAGGAAGGTTGGAACGCATACTTGTGGGAGAAAAAGGCAAAACGCATGCCTATTTTAACCGACATTTAATAAGAGATTCGTTAATACAGACATGGAGAAAAATTAAACATTATATGAAAAATACCACGTTGGTTGTCAACCATGGAGGCCACAATATACCCAAATAGATTGGGCTTAGGAAAAATGATAAATTATAATGAATTATTAAACACCCAAGGGAAACTAAAATCAAATCAAGAACTTAAAGAACAGGGAATTACAATCAATTGGTGGCCATATCTTCAAATTCAAAACAGATACAAAACAGACTCAGAAGAATTTGGATTTGATAAGGGGCAAAATCAATTAGACAAAATATTAACTGGACAAGAACAAAAATTTATATCCAAAACACATAGATACCTGTTAGACTTTAAAATGGAAGAGGAAACGGTTAAGAATACTATGATAGCATGGGTGCGGAATTTCGGATATAATATAGATTTAGAAGAATGGGAAAAATTATGGAATATAAACTATAAATTAACAACAGCCTCAAAATATAAAGAAAATTTATACAAAATGTTTTATCGATGGCACCTAGCCCCGGCAAGGTTAGCCAAGATATACCCAAATATCAGCCCAAAATGTTGGAAATGCCAACAAGTTGACGCTACCTTTTACCATATGTGGTGGCTATGCCCCAAGGCCAGGATCTATTGGACCAAAATCAAAGATTGGATACAAGGAATCACAGGACATCAAATTGAACTCAAACCAGAACTCTATTTATTGGGAATAATTAAAGACCGATACCCGAAAAAGATCAAATACATAATCTTACATATTCTAGTAGCAGCCAGAATAGCTTATGAGCAAATGTGGAAAGGGCCTAATGTTCCAACAGAAGAATTAGTCTTACAAAAAATAATAGACTGCGCAGAAATGGATATGCTTACATTAAAAATGAAGGAAAAAGAAGAATCCGATTATTACTCAATTTGGCATAGATGGTATGAAAGGGTTAGAAAAATCAAGATAAGGAATGAAAAGCGAAGATTATATAGAAGAATCCTTAAGGGAATGATATATAGATATGTAGATATATAAAATAGATAAAGATAGATATTAATAACAAGTATAAGTAAGGACAATAATTATTGGTGATGTATATGAATAGATGATAGAAAATATAAGATAATATTGTATGTCGATGCAAAATGCTGTTGAAAATGTAAATACAATTTGTACTGGTGGAAAAACAATAAAAATTATTTTTTGGGGGGGGAAAAAGCACCTTTGGGACAACCATGACTTGGATGATTGAGAATCTCTACAGACTTCTAGAACAGATAGGTAGTATGTATAGTGATGAAAGCATCAGTTTAGGACCAGGGGTTTGAGTTCTAGTTCTACCTTAGGCACAAAACCAGCTGAGCTGCCTTGGTCCAGCCACTCTCTCGTGTCTAAAACCATAGAAAGGCAGCAATGGCTAAAAACTTTTGAAAAAACTTGGTGAGAAAACTGGAAGAATTTTTCCTGGCTATCTCTGAGAATCAGTTAGGATTGAACCGAAGGGGGAATGGGGGGGAATCCTACTTGAAAGAAATTGATTGCCCAAAACCAAAATTGTTATCTTTTCATATGCAAAGAGAGAGCAGCCCCTCTGACAGTGTTGTGTATCCCAGCAGTGATCTAACTACCATTCTCTAGGGCTGAACTTAAACAAACTGGGAAAACTTTAAAGGCTGGATATTTATATTAACTAGTTAGAGATTGCACTAAAATGGTTTGTAGTGTTTCTAATGATTTTATGGCTGTTTGAATCTGGTTACTTAAAGGTTTCAATCTGGTAATTTTGGTTTGTTATTAAAAAAAAGGCTGGAATGAGGGAGGTATTTATGCGTATCAAGTTTCTGTATAAATGCTTGATGTAATTGCATGTGAGTTCGAAATGATTCTGTGCCAGACATATATACATTTAAAGGATGTCTAGCCAGCTTTTCAGAATCTCTAAAACCAGGTGTATAAATATAAAACTAATCGACATGAAATGGAATAAAAATGTGAACCACACAAGAAGCTGTGTGAAAAACACAGATTAAAAATACAGACAAAATGCCTATCTTATATTAATGAAATTTCAACAGTCTGATTTTTACGTTTTAAAATCAATGTGATATTGAGACTTTTTGGAATGCAACTGAGCACAAATTGGAGCCACCTAAATTAATCTGCAGCAAATTAATTAATGCATTAAAAATAAACCTTCTGAAACACTTAACAAAAATGTACGCAGTCATATTTTGTTTCTGTTTGTTTCTTTCATCTGTACGCACACGCACTTGTATATTATTATTACTATTTTGTTCTTCCTTCATTTTTTAAAAAAATCAAACTTTATTGCATCTCCTTTTATTACCCATTAGAAATAGGTTGCTTACCACTTCAAGTAAATAAACAAATAATAAATAAATACATAATCCAGAGTCACTTCAAAATGAGATGGGCAGCAAATAAATTTATTTAGTAATAAATAAGTTTCACAGCAGATAAAGAAAGATTTATTGATGTTACTTGTTTTTACATCTCCTCTGCATTTTAGATGATACTTCCAATTTTTGTTTAAGGTTAAAACTGAGCATTGACTGGATTCAGTGTTTTTAGTTTTGGCTTAGTGTGCTACATGAATCCAGTCAGTCATTATAAAATGTAAACCATTGTTTATGGCCTGCAGAAATGAGGGAATCTAGTCATTGTAGTTTGATAGTTCTTCATGGATTTACACAATACATCGATGCCTTTGGTTCATCTGTCCTAGGTTCTGGCCTCATCTGCTCAGAAACTTCATAGCTGCTACAGAATAAAGTCTGTTCTCATCCTCTGTACTTGGCTTCAGTTTGTACAGGTAGTCCTTGACTTATAACAGCTCATTTAGTGACAGTTCAAAGTTACAAGGGCACTGAAAAAGTTACTTATGACTGTTTTTCACAGTTATGACCTTTGATCACAGTTATGACCTTTGATCAAAATTCAGATGCTTGGTAACTGGTTCATACATAGAGCTGGTGCTGTGTCCCAAGGTCATATGATCAGTTTTTGCAACCTTTTGACAAGCAAAATGAATGGGAATGCCAGATTCACTTAGCAACCAGGTCACTAATCTATCCACTGCAGTGATTCACTTAACAACTGTGGTAAGAAAGGTTGTAAAATGGAGCAAAACTCGCTTAACAAATGTCCACAACAAGATTTTGGGCCCAATTGTGGTCGCAAGTCGAGGATTACTGTATCAGTTTCTCTTTTTCTCATCTCAACTTTGCTCAAGATTGACAGAGAGTTGTAGAAACCCTTCAAGCTAATTAATTCTTTATAGTACTTTGTTCATCTGGGGATGATTTCTCTTGTGATTTATGACAAAATTAAACACCTTCAGATGGAAATTAGAAAAAAATGCCATAAAATCAATTAAATCACACAGCAAGCGACAGTAGAAAAGGGCGCGGGGAGTAGTTCCACAACTAGGATTTTGACTGTGACAAAGAATTCAAAAGTTCTAGTGAAAGAATTGCACAACTATTTTGTCTCAGGTGAGGGTGATAGTAATATTTAATGCGGTAACAAGGCCAGGCATCCTCTGGGATTTTACTGCGTGATAAATGTCATCAAAGCTCCTTGTTGAAACAACCAAGGTAAGCAGAGAATTTTGAATTCTGTGATAGGGTAACTAATGCAGATTAAGTTGATTTTTTTTCCTATAGAGCAAGTTTGGTCTAGTGGTTAAAGCACCAGGCTAGAAAGCAGGAGATTGTGAGTTCAAGTCCTGCCTGAGCCATGAAAGCCAGATGGGTGTTATTTGGCCTGTCCTTCTCTCTCAGCCCTCACAGGTTGTTATTGTAGGGCAAATAGAAGGAAGAAGGTGTGTTAGTTATGTTCTCCATCTTAAGTTATTTGTAAAAATAATAAAAGTGGGATTAAAATAAAATAATTTTTTTCTTCACAACATCACTTTCTGCATAACATCAATGCAGATGAACAGTTTCTTTCATTTCTGTTCATCCAAAACAGGGGCTATCATAAAATAAATGCAAAAACTTAACTAAATATGTATTGTGTCTGTATAGAGCTGTATATTTAACCACCTACACCCAAAGACATTCTTACACTAATTCCCAGTGGGTGACAGGCAATATATTAGCTTTGGAAGCCTTCATTGATCTAATTCCTCTTCTCTGTCCCTCCCTCCCTCTCTCCCTCTTTCATTATTTTTCTGAAACTAGTTTCCATGGTGATCACTGCAGCTTTGATGGTTGTGAGTCTGGAGGAGGTTGATAGTTCATTAAAACTGAGTTGAAAGAAGCATGGGGGTACCTGAAGAGTAGCTTTCCATCAAGAGTTTCCTCACCACCACCACTTCCCACAATCTCTCTTTTTATGAAAGAAGCTATCTTTAAAGAAAGGAGGGATAAGTAGCAGACTAGAGAAGAATACAGGAGATATTCTGCTCTTATGCTCTGTGATTCCCCCTTCGCCCCTGAGCTACCACAGCTTAAAAGAGACATATTTTAACATATATACTAAAACTATATATACTAAAACCCCACTTGTCATACTCTTTAATTAGGCAAATTGGTGCATCATAGGGCAACCATTTTTTTTTTTGAATCAAGGTACCTCAAATGGGCTTACTTTCAGAATGTGTTCCAAATTCAGACTCATGACTCCTAAGGAGGTGAAATTTGGTAAAGTTGTGGCTGCTTCAGGCTACTGGCTGCTGCAGCACTACTGTTGCAATCACATGATCTTCGTTTACAGTGTTCTGTGACAGTTTCCTAGCCAGTCTCGCAATCCCTCGATCCCTCTGCCACTCAGCAGGAACCACTTACCTGCCTGCTAGAAATGGAAGGGAAGGGATGAAGGCAGGAATAGGGATGATGGAAGGCAGGGAGTGAAGGAAATGAATCCTTAGCATACCTTTTCTGCCCCAAGCAGCCTCCTCCCCCCACACATTTCCCCTGTGTGCTTTTCTTGACCCATGGGGCACCTCTTGTGTCCAGGAAATGTCCCTGATCTGTGCAATATCTTTCATATATTCCAAGCAGAATGATGGACAATGACCAGGATAATGTATTGGCTGCCTCAAAATGGCAGGAAATTCCACTACCAATTTTTGTAAATTGATGCAGGAGGATGTCAGGATGCATAAAAATATGGATTTTGAATGCTGCCTTTGCCCCTGAGGTTACAGGTTGCCCACCGCGTTACAAAGCATTATTGGTGAAGATGAAGTATTTTCTTTTGTGCTGGGAAGTATTACAAAAACTACATAATTTTTGTTTCATCTCCACATCTTGCGTTTCTGATCCTGGCATTTTAATCTATTTTTCCTTGAAGCTTTGACCTTTTTCATTTGTCTTTTTATGTCTGTTTTTTTAACCTGCTCTTCTTTCTTACTCTTCACGAAAAGTCATAAATATGTATGATATTCATATTCAGTAAGTAAATGTCCTAATTTTTGATTTAATGGTATTTAAAGATATGAATTCATTATAACGCTGCTCAGAATGGCTTGTTTTTATGCACAGATAGTAGTTTGCCATGAATTAAATGCCCAGCAACAAGAATGAATATATTGTCATAACTAATTACTACATTTATTATACTTAATAATAAACTTAGGGTAACAAAGCTAATTCCTTTGTTGATGTGCATTTTGGCAGTTATTTACCCTATGGGTTAAGAGAACCCTTATCAAAAAAAAAAATGTCATGTTTGATTGCTAGACTGATAGCAGAGAGTAGGGTAATCACTCTTATAATAACCAAAAAGAAAAGATATACTGTATTATACCTGGACAATTCTTAAATTATGTTAGATTTCTTTTACGGAATAATCACAGGCATAGTATGTGTGGCCTACAACACAACCTTCTAATGGCTGCCTAAACATATTTACTGTTAATCCATATAATCTGCCTATTGTGAAGACCTGCTCTCTACCACTGACTATGCTACAGAAGACACGGAGCCCCGTCTCAAAGCCCATAGCCATCCTTGCTGCCCTCACCCACAAAACAAAATAGAATAAGAGTTGGAAAGGATCTTGAAGGTCTTCTAATCCAGCCCTCTGCTGAAGCAGGAAACCCTATACCATTTCAGAGAATTCTCTTCTTAAACACCTCCAATGTCAGAGCACCCACAACTTCTGAAGGAAAGTTTTTCTACTGATTTATTGTTTTCACTGCCAGAAAATTTCGCCTTGAATCTAGGTTGGTTTTCTCCTGGATTGTTTTCTACCCATTGCTTGTTGCGCAGCCTTCAGTTGCTTTGGAGAATAGGTTGACACCCTTTTCTTTGTGGCAGCTCTTTAGATATTGGATACTGCTACCCCTAGTCCTTGTTTTTATTAAATTAGACATACCCAAGTATTTTGGCATGGAAATAGCGAAGTTTCTCTCAGAAGATAGAAGATGATTTGCAGACCTGTTTTTGAGTGCAAGGGAGACTATAATGCTAGGATCCGGTTATGTTCTCACTTAGGATATAAACATGACCACATGTCATCACACTTGAGGCTCCATATCACAAATAATCCATTGTCGGTGCACACCAAGGTGTTCAGGAATAAAAGTAGCATGGAAGTCCTGACTCCTCACTTATATGGAACATACATTTTTTAGAGAAAATTCACTCATTCATAAAATGGAATATTCAGATATGGCTTTAAAACACAGTAACTCACTACTTCTTCCCTGGGGGTAACTACAACTGTATGTATAATGGTTTTTTTGGAAAATGATGTAGATGTCCTGTAGACCACTCCATAGCTGAACACTTTTCTCACACAAAACCAAAGCCCCTTTCTTGGAGTCTGGTTCCAACAATATGTATGCAGCAGCTGGATCTGGCTTGCATAAAGCCAGCTGACCACTATGTTGCCAGTTAATAGAGTTTGCAGTCCTTTGTAAAAGAAAGAAAAATGATTGGGTGGAAGGACTGCAAATTACAAGCAGCGCCTTGGCATATTTTCTGTACTAAGATTGGTAGCAACTTTCCTGCCGTTGGGAACACTTGAGTTTCAGCCAGAGGGAACCAGTAGTCACCAGTCTTATAATGGCCTCACCAAGAAGCTGTATAGAAAAGAACAGTCCATGGTCTATTTCAGATGAATGTTAAGAACATTCTGGGAAGCAGAGTGGTTTTATGGATAAGGATTTTAGTTTGCAGATTTTTCTCTGATTTGGAAGAAAACATATAGGGGATATTTAATTAGGTTCTGCTGGTTATTTATAAAACCCAAGAAACCTTGAAGTAACATCCAGTAATTTTTTTCCGGTAGAATAAGGCTGGAAAGCATATGGTATAATTGTGTCATCTGTAGAAGGAAGAGTTGCTATTAAAACATTGCCACATCCAGCAAGATTTTGCTGAGGACAGGAGGACAGATTTTTCTTCATCAAATGAGTGTCCCCAAATACAATCTTTTTCTAAAGTAAAGATAAAAATAACATTGAAGCAACCTTGATTCTGGGTGACTATATTCAAGCAGTTTTCTTGGTAACTTTATGGAAATGATTTGTCATTGTCTTTAGCTGGGCTGTTTTTTTTTTTTTTTTGCTGTCTACCAACAGGAATTCTTAGGTAACAACTACAGTTATGTTGCTTAGCTTGTGAGAGTATTGACTGTTTGCCTAACATCAAAAATTTGGTATCCCCCACATTTTTTGTGGCCGCGCCCAAAATAAATTTGCCCCCCCTAAATTAAGAAAACTTCCCCACCAAAAAAACACCAAATAAAAAAAAAAAAAAAATGAAGATATCAAAAATTTTTTTAATTTAAAAAAAAAAAAACCAAAAAAAAAAAAAAAAAAACAAGCCAAAAAATAAAAAAAAAAAAAAAAAAATAACCCAAAAAATACTTTAAAAAAAAAAAAAAAAAAAAAATAAAAAAAAAAAAAAAACAAAAAAAAAAAAATCAATAAAAAAATTTTTTTCAATCTTTTTTTTTTTTTTCTCGTCACATAACTGACTTAAATGTAGTGATTTACTTAACAACCATGCCCAAAAAGGGTGGAAAAATCAAGTCTAATTCATTCAACAACATCCTTGCTTATCAATGGAAATTCTGGTTCTAGTTGTGGGTGCAATTCAAGGATTAACTGTACTACTTCATGTACGTTGTGTTACAGAAGACAGGTAAACATGTAAATGTGAGTCAGGGTTATCAGGAAACACCTATAATTAGCACAATCAACCAATGCTGGATGAACTGACTCCTAGTCAACCACTAATTCATCTGGAATTGTAAATCCAGGAGAACCTCAACTACAGACCTGATGTTTTATGGAAAGTGTGACCTTGTGTAGTGTCAAAACTAGAATCAGGTTTGATCAGATATTGACAATCAACAAATTCCCCTCCTCCAAAGATTTAATTTAAATACTTTTAAAGCCATTTGGAGTCTTCCAGTCATATGTTTTTTCACCTCCTGCATTTTGACTGAACCACAAGTAAAAAAAGAAACTTTGCGATGACCCATTTGAGGCAGTTTTGTGGGAGGATTAGAATATTTAAACCCTAGTCTACAAAATCCTAGAAAATGCCTTTCCCTTTTCAAAGTAAAATTCTATTAGGTTAAATTACATTTCATGCATCTCCAATGGAAAAAATTGATCAGATTCACCTCACCCCTGTGAAATCTTGATTATTATTTTTTGTTATTACTCAGTTGCCAGCCTTCTCTGACTCTTCATGACCCAATGGAAATCATATTAACCAGGATAAGAAACAAAGAAAGATGGAAAGGAAGTGTGTGTGGCATTACTTTTAACAATGATTGTTTTTAACAGAGTACAGAACCTGCACAAAAAAAGTTAGTGGAGGGGGATGGAACCCCATCTGCTGCTCATTCTGGTATGCAGTGGAGAACAAGTGCCAAATACTCTATATATACCTTTATATTTTCTATATATTTTTTAACCGTGTGTATTTGTGGGAAGAAGGATAATATTAGATGGATTTGCCAGATCAGATTCAAATGCCAGAATTATTCTAAATGTCTTCTTGTGAAATACTTTTTCGGATTATAAACTAAAACACCATGTGAAAATAAGGAGGTGAAATAAGGCGTATGGAATAGAAATTAGTATATAGGCTGTTTCATTCATTATGCAAAATATTTCAGTACTATAGTGTTCTACAATGATTCTATGTTAGGAATTAAATGCTATTTGAAGATTCCCTTTTCACTTACATCCTGACCTGAAGTGTTCAGTATCCAGTAGCACCGAATTGTGGGATGCATCTTTCAGCCACATAGTATACTTAGACTGGGCAAAGTGTTTAAGAGAGATGTTCATAAATCTATTTATGTAAATGAAGCATCCTTCCCTGGAGTATTAAAGTAGCTGTATCTTTAGAGGGTTTAGCCAGGCTGTCTTTTTTGTGAATGTATATGTGAACAGCTGCTTCACTGGTGGTCCCATGAAAAGTGTCATGTTTTCCCTGCCCTGTTTTCTCCAAGAAAAAGACTAGTGTTGTAGCACGTCAATACCCCTAGCATTAAATGTCTTTAAATCCTAGCACCTTCTCTCCAGCTAGGCAGGAAATAATAGGCGAGCCTTGATTTCTAAAGTCAACGTTTTGGAGGTATGTTCCCAAAACCTTAACAGTGAGGCTGTATATGTAATCTCAACTTACAACACATCACTTATGACCATGCAGAGTTATGACAGACCTATCTTGGAGCCGCTTACAACTTGGATTCAAGGTTCTGAAGATGTTCCCTGACCTGGTCATATAATTAAACTTTGGATACTTGGCAACACAGCTGCATTAATGGTCATTTCCAGCATCCCATAATTACCCGATCACATATTATGATGGCTTTGCTGAAAACTAATACTTTGGATTTCATTGGACAATTTTTTCCCCCAAAAAAAATTCTTTTGGTGATTATGATAGACCTTTTTAAACTGTACACAAATATAATTTCAGAATGACTGTATCATGTAGTGACCATTAAGTGGTGAATAGGACAGGACAGGACAAGACGAGAGTCTGAATTTTGATCATGTGACCATGGGGATGCCGCAGTAAGTGTGAAAAAATGGTAATAAGTCACTTTTTTTTCCAGTGCTGTAGTAACTTTGCACGGTCACTACACAAAATGTTGTAAATGGAGAACCATCTGTATTGCAAAGCACAGGATAGGTTAATGGAACCTCCTAAGCCAATTCATGCAGACCAGAGGTGTCAAACTCAAGGCCCACTGGCTGGATCTGGTCTACCCAGTGCGAAGAACAATTAGGCAAGCGTAGCTCTGGCCCAGTCTACCATTGTGAAGAGGAAAGATCAGGCCAGCATGGCATTGGCCCAGTCTACCCAATGCAAAGAAGAAACATGCCAGCAGTTTGGAGAATGGCGTCAAGCTGGCCATGCCCACCCAGTTGACCACACCCACCCATCCCCCTGAGATCAACCGCAGCCCTGATGTGGCTCTCAATGAAATTGAGTTTCACAACCCTGATGCAGACCATCTGAAGCCTCAGTGCCAGATGTGAATCTGGTGATTGTCTTGGTGTAAAAACTGTCTCATCCTTCCTCTCCATCCCTTCAGCAGCAGCTGTCAATTTAAAGCAAGGTTTTGCACAGTTGACTGATCAAACAAGCTGCAAGGGATTTTTTTTTTCTTTTTTTCTTTTTTTATGGTGAAGCACTTTTTAATAAAAAGCCATTATTGGAGACAAAACTTTATCTTCTGTCTCTAATAATAGCAGTAGTTATTAAGGCAAAAGAAATTGTTTTTATCCAAATGTAAAAGCCAGCTTCAGACTCTGGCTATGTCCGACACTGTGGCCTTTTTGTTGTAGCATTTGATCTCTTTTCAGTGGCAATTATTTCTCAGTTGAATTTTACTCCAGATAACAAAAACTATCATACAGCGGTTCCTTCAGGGCACAAAGTAGTTGAGCAAGTAGCCAGAAATTATTTTAAATAAGTATGTAACTTTTTCTTGTGAGAAGAAAGAGGTCAAAAACATTGCTTACCTTTTTTGTTTCTAGTCTGATGTAGATAAAATGGCAAAATTTGACTTTCTGCTGCGTGAATGAACTGTAGCAACCCTTGTCTCCTCTCCCGATATCTTTTGTCCCTCAGAGGAGGCAATCAGAAAGTTCAGTTTCTGATTTTGTATAAAACTTTGCAACCTTTGCACATGGGAAACATGACATGTTTTAATCATGGTTATTGAGAATAAACTTGGATCCCTGAGGTAAATGTTTTCTGTTTTGGAGGATCAGAAATAAAAATACAGTAGTCCCTGACCATTCATTTAGTGACTATTCAAAGTTACAATGGCACTGAAAAAAGTGACTTATGACCCGTCTTCACACTTACAACCGTTGCAGCATCTCCATGGTCACATGAACAACAGTTGGGCAACTGACTTGTATTTATGCCAGTTGTAGTGATCCAGGATCATGTGATCATCTTTTGTAACCTTCAGACAAGCAAAGTCACTGGGAAAGCCAGTTTCACTTTAACAACCACATTACTAACCTAACTGTCATGCCCCATTGTAAAGTGACTCCAAGGGAGAGGAGGAACAGCCAACAGGGAGTGGAAGTGTGGCTCCGGAGGTTTGTGGAGGAGGCTAGGGAAAGGCAGAGGCCAGCTGAGCAGTCAGAGGAAGACCCAGGCCCATCCCCTCTTCATCCTAGGACATGCAGGGAGGAACGGAAAAGGGAACAACATGGCTTATGGTAGAGGAAGCAGCCATGATCCCCCTCATTGGATGCAGCTGGGAGGAATAGTATATAGGAGGGGCGTTTAAAACACATTGTTGCTAGAAGCAAAGCGTGTTTTATTTCTGGCTGAGGTTTATCTTGGTTGGTGTTCTTCGAATGGACTGTGTCTTGTTATCTTCTTGAAGTTTGTAATTAATTATCCTGGTCTGTTGTGGAAATTCCTTCAGTGCGGTTTGTTTTGGTTTTTTTGGTTTTTATCTGTTCTTTGAGTTTGGACTGTATTATGGAGATTTTGGAAAGAGTTAAATCTCCAACTGCGAACAATTGAACAGTGAGGCCAAGTTGGAGGTATTAAAGGAAATTGATTTATGTTTGGGAATTTATTTTGTGTGTGCCGCTTCCCGGGTCTGCCATCATCAGGCTTTTGTATAGTGTTCGTCTGTGAGTTAGACTTTTACAGTGGTTTCAGATTTAAATTTGGGGCAGCCTATTGCTGTGCCAGAATGGTTTTTCTTCATCCTGATTGGTTGAGAGTCTTGGTCTGTATTTATTGGTCTTGGAGTTTGCTGTGTTCTGCTTCTAATATCTTCTGTCTGTTTTTGGGCTCTTTTTGTATCTTGATTGGCTGGCAACATTGTGTTACTTTATTGGAGGCCTTTAGTGCAGCTTGGCTTCGGGTAAATGAACGGCTATCATTAGTTAGGAAGCTGGGTTTCATCTGGGTGCCTGGTTGGGGTGTGTTTGAGCTGGAGGTATCAGGGGGATCTGTTTGTGCCCAGGTGTTTGCCTGGCTTGTGGTGTGGAGATTTTTGTTTGTTTGTGAGTGCAGGCTTCCAAATGATTGACAGCCTGGTGGAATCATCTCTTCTGTTCATGCTTTCTGGTCTTTTTCAATCTCTATGGCTTCTCTGATGATTCTGTGGCTGGGGTTTTCTATAGTGGCTAGGGTTTTGGTGCCATTGAAGTTGATGCTATGACCTGTGGCTTCCATGTGTTGGACTAGTGAGGAAGTGTGTTCCAGCTTTTTGACTGCATTTTTGTGTTCATCCAGGCGGGTACTTATTCTTCTATTGGTCTGTCCAATGTATGTGGCCGGGCATGATGCACAGGGGACTTCGTATATGCCTTGGTTTTCCAGGTCAATTTTGTCTCTGGGGTTTCTGAGGATGGCTGCTATTTTTCTGTCTGTTTTGAAGGCAGTCTTGATGTGGTGTCTGTATAGTATCTTACTAATTTTGTCTGTAGTGCCTCTTATGTAGGGCAGGACAGCTGTTTTCTTAAGTTTTCTTAAGTTTTCGCGGGTACTTACATGTATGGTATTCAGCTTTGTTCAACGAACAAAGATGAACACAGTACAGAAGCCTGATGATGGCAGATGAGATTCTGCCAAAACGTTGCTACAACTTTAAAAGCACAACTACAGTGACGTGGGAAAATACGTGAACAAAGCTGAATACCATATATATGTGTGTGTGTGTGTGTGTGTGTGTGTGTAGCATGTATGTATGTATGTATGTATGTAGGAGTGTATGTGTATAATAGGCAGCCCTTGACTTGAGATCACAATTGAGCTAAAAATGTATGTTGTTAAGTGAGACACTTGTTATGTGAGTTTTGCCCAATTTTACAACTTTTCTTGCTACAGTTGCTAAGTGAATCTTTGCAATTGTTAGGTTAGTAACAAGGTTGTTAAGCAATCCTGGCTTCCCAAGTGACTTTGCTTGTCAGAAGGTCACAAAAGGTGATTACATTACCCCAAGATACTGCAACCATCATAAACATGAGCCAGTTGTCAAGCATCTGAATTTTGATCATGTGGCTATGTGGATGCTGCAAAGATCATAAAGTGTGAAAAATGGTCATAAGTCCTACCCTACCCTACCTTCTCCTCTCCTCTCTGCATTTATCTATTTACGAAAAAAACACATAAAACATTGGAGGAGGAATGGGAGGACCAAAGAATATGGACAGTTTTCCTATAGTTCATAGTGTAGCTTTCTTAACTCCTGGAAGCTAATGGCTCAGTATATCTGGGAGCAATCAGGTTTCATAAGACTGTCCTGTTGTTTTGAGAGCTTGGAAGAGGAAATACTGACAGGCTAGAAGAGAAGGAAGAGATGGGCAAGAAGAGGATGCTGGAATTGGGTATGTCTAGTTTAATGAAATGAAGGACTAGGGGTGATAGGATAGCAGCATTCCAATATCTAAGGGACTGCCACAAAGAAGCGGGTTTACCTATTCTCCAAAGCATCCGAAGGCAGGGCAACAATGTTAAGAGTTTGCAGCATAAATTCATGTCCAGAAAACACACTGATGACTGATTCAGCAGGATCATGAACTTCTTTATAAACATGTTAACATATTGAAGTAAAGTTTACAATACCATTAGTAGATTCTTTCAATGTAACATAAGCAAAAACACAAGCAGCAGCAGCAGCTCAGAACAGATATCAGTTTTAGCAAGCAAGCAAGTCTAGTTTCACTTTCAATTCTCAGCAAAGCACACAGAGCCAAACCACACCCAGGCTGTCATCTCCCATTGGCTGGTCTGTTGCCATGCTTACTTTGTTAATCATGTCTCTGCCAGTTAATGAATATACTCTGACAAACAAGCAATGAATGGATACTAATCAAGGAGAGAAGCAATCTAGAGACAAGGAGAAATTAACTGACAGAACAATTAATCAGTGGAATGATTTACCTCCAGGAAATTGTGGGTGCTGTAACACTGGAAGTTTTTAAGAAAAGACTGGACAACTGTTTGTCTGAAATGGTACAAAGTTTCCTGTCTGAGCAGAGAGTTGGACTAGAAGACCTCCAAAGTCCCTTCCAACTCTGTTATTCTGTTACTAGATGAACATTATACATTTGAGACCAACGTAATATGAAACTCAAAGAAAACAGAAGTGTTTATGCCAGAATCTTGCAGGATATCACGAGAATATGCTTTCTCTCTTGCTAGAGAAGAGGAAGCTTGATCAAGCTTGAAGAACCTCATGATTGGTATCTTTCATTCTACTTGGAAACAGTCCCTGTTTAAACCTTTGATGTGAAACTCAAGGTTGATCGGAGAAATTGTATGTTGTGAAAATAGTTACTTCCTCTTTGAGGAGAACGCTACTGTGTGTCAATGGGAGATTAAATGGTCCTGTTGTAAGGACCTCCCAAGTGGAAAGCATGAGACTGCCAATTAAAGAGGTGTTCCTAGATGATTTGATTGTGTTAGCAATCTGGCAGAGGGTAAAAGTGTCTGTTTTGGAAGTTTCATGTTGCTTACATAAATAATAATTAATGTCTTTGATTTGTATTACACCTGTGTACACTGTGCCTTTCCAATTTTCTGGCTCGAATTGTTCTTGCCAAATATAATGGAGATAGAAGTGGCAAGGAGACACTCAGAATCTATACAGTACATAAAATTTTACAGTCCTCTCTGGACTAATCTGTTATCCCAGATAAGGTTTTTTTTTTACTGCAGGTCAGTATAATAGGTCTTTAATGGGTCCTTAACTGGAAATCTGCGATGTCAGAATCGGCAGAGGTGGGGAAAATGACCTATTTGATCAGGACAAAACAATAAGGGCTTTTATAAAAGACTGGAAACCCTTTATGGATATCTAATATTTTGTTGCTAATCCAATATAAAGGATGGGAAAGCAAAGTTAGATTGTTTTTGCTGGACTGAGAATATACTCTGTCCTGTTTTTAAGAAAATCAAAAGGCTGCATTGTTTAAATCATGGGAGTCTACTGCTATTTGCCATTTCCATTCGTGCTCTTTTTTTGCAATCTATTAACTTTTAAGGTTAACTTATTAAAACCAGCAATGCCTGGACATGCATAGATATAAGCTTCTCTTTTTTTTTTGCAGCCTTGAATGGAAATAAAAATAGAAGTAAGTGAAGAGATTCTATCCTCTTGGTTCATATGTAATATGTTTTTCATTTGATTTTAATGCTGAGCTATACACTAACAGCCTTCATTTTCATTATTAAGCTACAGGGTGAAAATTGCTTGGTTGTTCTTTCCTGTATTGTAAACAGCCACCTGTTTCAATGTATATAAATTTTGACTCCAGTGTATATTAACAGAATGCTGAAGTAATTTTTCCCCTCCTGCAAATTACTCTATTCTCTGTGACAGCATTCAATATCAGTTGATGAATGTCAAGCCTTTATGGATAAGACCTTTAATTTCCTAATGTTTGCAATTGGAAAAGCTGCTTTGGCTTGCATGGTATGTCCTGAATTCAGTGATCCGTATTATCACCAGTGAGCAAGTCAGCAATCTGCTAGCAATATTTCTGACATTTCGGCAGTAGCTACAGCCATGGAACCTGCACTAAATGTTCACACTCCAGTGGCAGGACCGTAAAGCAGCAATGCGAAGTAGTGTATACTTCTCCATTGCACTGCCATTCACAGTCTTAATTTCTTCTTTCTATTCAATGTTCTGGGGAAGGAACATTGACTGCTGAAGCACTGGGACTCCTTCAGAAGACCTTGGGATGCTGTCCAAGGTGCTACTTTCCTTGAAGTGGTGCAGTTGCAATGCCTACTGCTACAGTATATTTTTGATTTTCTTTGAGTATCTTTTGAAGGAAGGAAGGAAGGAAGGAAGGAAGGAAGGAAGGAAGGAAGGAAGGAAGGAGGAAGGAAGAAAGGGAAGGAAGGGAAAGAGGGAGGGAGGGAGGAAGGAAGGCAGGAAGGAAGGAAGGAAGGAAGAAGAAAGGAAGGAAGATTATTATGGAATCTTCTCTAAAGATGTAATGGATCCTTATCATTAATACACCAAAAGTACAGGTTATCTTTTCTATCTCTATATACAGGTAGTTCTCAACTTACAACAGTTCATTTAGTGACCACTCAAAGTCATAATGGCACTGAAAATATGACTTACGACTATTTTTCACAGTTACAACTTTTGCACCTTCCCATGATCATGTGATCAAAATTCAGATGCTTGGCAACTGGTTCATATTGATGACCATCGCAAGATCATGCGATCACCTTTTGTGACCCTTCTGACAAGCCATGTCAATGGGGAAGTCAAATGTCAGCTTTGGAAGCCATATTAGCACCGGAAGCTTCCATACTGCCACATTCTTGAGCTTGGGAAAATGGGAGGGGGGAATTTCTTGGAGCGTATGTGGTTAGACATAATGGCATTCTTCTTCTAGGTCAAGGTCATGTTATTTCTGCACATGGTGGAGGAGTAATTGGGGGATGTCTCAAGTTGGGACGGATGGTGATTGGGGCATGAGATGCAATGAGGGGGTGCAGTGGGTGGAGTTGTAATACTTTACTTATTGAAGGGAAATCCAGAACTTTCAGATTCGGGATTTCCCAGATGTGCCAGTTTGCTACTCTAATAAAAAGAACTTTTGAGAAGATGTCTGTCTCGGAGTTATTTGTTGGAATTGAGTTTTTTTGGAACGCTGACATCAGATTCACTTAACAATTGGGTTGCTAAGTTATCGATTGCAGGGATTCACTCAACAGCGGTGGCAAGATAGGTCACAAAATGGGTCAAAACTCACTGAACAAATGTCTCCCTTAACAACAGAAATGTTGGGCTCAGTTGAAGTCATAAATCAAGGACTACCTGTACAATTCTCCTACTGTCCTTAAGTTTAAAATAAACATATGCAACAATAGGGAACTGGCCAAAGAAGTAATAAGTTGAATGGATGTGGAAGCAAATACAAGAATGTAGACTGCATAGTTCTACATTTTCTGGTAAGATTAAGCCCTCATAGGGTTCAGACAACCGCTGTAAGAACCAGAATACAGCAAGAGCAGAGAGTGATATAAGTGATGTCCCCATTCATTCATTCCCAGGATTTGTAAATTAGAGGCACAATAAACCCTTAATTTTATGGATCTTTTGTTAGGGACCTTTGAATGTAATGGATACAGTCTAGATTTTAGGCAATGGTGGCTTTCACCCCAATCGGTGAACACAGTTTTGTCATTGGATGACTCAATGTAGACAGTGTTTGTGCATTTTGTGTATATTATGTAAGATTTGTAAAATCCCATTCATCTCCCCCCCCCCCCAGCACACACTCCCCCCTCTAGCAGCTCAATGAATTGAGAAGGTTTTGAATCTAATATAGTAGAGTGTTAAAGTTGTAGAAGGATTTGGATTTAACCGTTCATTGACCATGGGTTTTGTCCCAGCTAATTCAATAACTTCACCTGGTTCTTTTTGTCAGGATAAAATGAGCAAAATTTACCAGGTATGCCACCTCTCCTTTGCATAGGAGAAAAAAACAATACTAAATGTGTAATAAAATAATAAATAATATAATAAAATAATAATGACATGGGGTATAAAGAGATTAAGGTATTTGTGTTGCTATCATATCATCCTGCCACAGGAAAATTATAAAGCATGCAATCATAAGCATGTATTTGAAGCAGTAATGATCCATATATTTCCACCATTTACATACAGATATTCCTCGGCTTACAACCACAATTGAGCCCAAAATTTCTGTTGCAAAGTGAGGCAATTCTTAAATGAGTTTTTCCTCATTTTACGACCATTCCAGCCACAGCTTTTAAGTGAATCACTGCAGTTTTTAAATTAACACAGTTAACAGAATGAGGTAGGACTTATGACTTATGAATCTGGCTTCCCTTTTGACTTTGCTTGTCATAAAGGTTGCAAAAGATGATCATATAACACTGGGACACTGCAACCATCATAAATATAAGTCAGTTGCCAAGCATCTGAATTTTGTCCATGAGTCCATGGGGATTCTACAAGAGCTGTGTGAAAAACGGTTATAAGTCACGTTTTCCATTGCCATTTGTGGCTTTGAATGGTCACTAAATGAACTGTTGTAAGTCGAGGATTACCTGTTTTCAAGTTTGTTTCCAGGGTAGAAACAAACCAGAAATCCAGGGTAGTCACCAGAATTTGAAAATGTTTAGAGTACTTGGAGGAGGTGGACACCCAACTTTGACACTTGACAGCAAACACTGTAGATGCCAATTGATATTTTTGCTATGGCCAAATAAGGCTTCTACTATTCTCTTTCAACAAAAAAAGGTCCTTTGTGAGATTGGATGGTAGGCAGGAAAATACATGCACTCAGAAAAAGCTCGGTCTTAAATTTACTTCATGTGATTCCAAAGGCATCAGAACAGGAATATACATAGTTATTGTCATTAGAAGCTCCACCGAGGTCAGAAATGCAAAACTAAGAAAGAACCTTGGAGGTGTCTACACTCTACAGAGCATAATGGTAAAGATATAATTAAAGCAAGTCTAACTCTTGGTGTTTGTTAACACATCAACAATGCAGAAGTAATTTCTACTGCAATGTGTTTCTTGTTTGTTATGGTTGCTTTTCACAACTTCCTCTTAAATTGAAATGACCGACAAAGGTTATCTCAGATGTTAATGTTTTCTATTCAGAAGTGCAGACTGAAATTGAGATCGACATTTCTTTCCACACAATATTTACCTAATTGAATAATAACATAAACTCTGCATGAAACATTCATATCTTTGCATCATTTGGAATGGAAAAAAATGGTTCTAAATAAGGATTATGAACCTCTTTCCTAACAGCCACTGACTAAAAGTAATTATGGTTCAGAGTTTCCTAATGAGGGTTTGACAGCTAGTCAGACCACCCAGGAGAACGAGGGGGCAATATGTCCCAGAGAGATGCATTTATTACAGAGAGCTTTTGTGATTTTGAAGGAAATGCAGCTTTACAAATTACAGGGTACATCTCTGTGACATAAGCTGAAAATGCTGTTTTGAATGGTTCTTCCCTGTTTTTTTTTTCTCTTCAGAATGTCAAATTCCAGAGATTTGGCCATAGATATTAATTCTGTTCTGGAGGGGCACTCTGGGCTACAAATAATTTTGTGTTAGACTAATTATAGTTTAATCCATGACCATCCAAGGAATATGATTGGTGCAAAACTGACAAAAGACAAAAGGATCTGTTCTTTCATACAGTTCCTAATTAATTTCTTGGACCGGCTTCTGTGAGATGAAATGGGCATTGGTTTGCATATTCATGAAGCAACGGTCTGTCAGTGGCTGGCCATGATGGATAAAGGCAGATTTAAATTCCACTCAAATACCAACAAAAGAACAGGGTAACTTTTTAAAACCCTGTCGTAAAGGAAGCATGAAGTTGGTTGCTGCATGAAAAATATTTCTGTGCCTCATAGACTCCATGTACACTACCTTTGCCTTCCCGATGTCTAAGACTACACTCCCCACAATCCCTTTTCACAGATGGGGATTGACGGGCATTGTAGTTCAGAATATCAGGAAAACATCTGATTGCCTACCCAACTTATTTTGTGTCTGTGCAACAATGGGCAATTGGATGGTTGGTTTGTTCTCTTTATTGCCTCATATGCACAGATTTTTGTGATAATGGATTTGTTCTCCAGTCTAGCTTTCTTCAATGCCACAAACTTTTTAGTTTAACTCAAAATCACTGTGTGTATGGGTTCCTGTGTCTGAATGTATATTTATATACCTGTGTTTATTCTTATATGCTTATGCCCCATAGAACAAGAAGACTATATTAATGATATAGTTAGAAAAAAAATAGCATAAATAATTTGGGACTACTGTTTCTATGAAGAGAACCCGTTTAATGTAATGATTAGTCATTGGCTAGAAACTGGGAGATGTGAGTTCTAGTCCCCCTTTAGATACAAAGCCAGGTGGGTAACCTTGAACCAGATGCATTTTTTCAGCCCTAGGAAGGAGGCAGTGGCAAACCACTTCTGAAATCTTGTCATCTAGTCCAGCAGTTACCAGGATTCAATAATAATTCAAAGGCTCTCTGTCTATGTCAAAACACTGAATGAAATAGAGTTCTTATTTCAAGTTACCATACTTATGGATAGACAGGTGATTTCTCTCCACTATATATTTCATACCAATGTATTTATTTATCGATGTAGCAATATTGGCTCTTATTATGAATGGCTGATTTGCCATTTTTGTTTAACAACCTATCTTTTTAAATTGTTGTTGTTAGTGGTGAAGTCATGTCCGACCCATCGCGACCCCATGGACAATGTTGCTCCAGCCCTCCTGTCCTCTACTATCTTCTGGAGTCCATTTAAGCTCACGCCGACTGCTTTGGTGGCTCCATCCAGCCACCTCATTCTCTGCTGTCCCCTTCTTCTATTGCCCTCAATCTTTTCCAGCATTAGGCTCTTCTCCGGCGAGTCCTTCCTTCTCATTAAGTGGGCAAAGTATTTGACTTTCAATTTCAGGATCTGGCCTTCTAAAGAGCAGTCTGGGTTGATCTCCTCTATGACTGCCCGGCCTTGCAGTCCAAGGGACTCACAGGAATCTTCTCCATCACCACAGTTCAAAGGCCTCTATTCTTTGGTGCTCAGCCTTTCTTATGATCCAACTTTCACAGCCATATATTGCAACTCGGAAAACCATAGCTTTGACTATAATCTTTTAAAATACACCCCAGTTTAACTTAAGAGAGGAAAGCAGAGATATAACCATCAGTTGTGATGAAATTGTTCATTGATTTGGAGGCCCTTGTTCATTGAATCAGTGTGGAAAATTCACCAATAGAAAGGACAGTAATGGAGAAATTGGTCTGTGTGCCAATTGGGGAGTTTTTATCTACCGCGTGTCCACGATCACCCTATACATTGCTGATGAGAGCCCAAGGGGCAGATCACGAGTGCATAATCAACAGCCTCTTTTGGGGGAACACTGGAAAGACATTCACATGGGTTTATTCAGCGAATGTATATTTCCTAACAAACATGGAACTACAGTGGAACCTCAGGTCGCGACCATAATCCATTCCAGGACTATGTTCGCAACCAGATTTGGTTGTGACCGGAAGCATGACCGTCTGCGCATGCGCGGACCAAAAAAAAAAAGGGCCTCGATCAGTCATCTCTGGACACACCATAATGCGGTAACAATAATGATATTGAGGTTTTCATTGACAACAATGGATGAAGAACCAGGCTTGTGTTGTCAAGAAGCTTAAAAAGTTGACATTGCCCCCATCATGTGATTTTGAATGAAAAATGTTACATTTCCTTTCATATCAGTTATTTGTCCATGAAGAAAACAATTGTCTCTTTCTTCTACCGATTGTCTCTTTCTTCATATCTTTGGTCTGCATTTTGACTCTCAGTCACTTGGCCTAAATGACCAAATAATGACACTTCTTTTGTACTGACAACTCACTTCTATATTTAGTACACATTTAGCTCCTGTTTGTTAGAAGGTTAATATAGGTTCTAATATTTTTTCAAGTACTAATTTTACTTTCTTTTCTTGCAATAATTCTATTTTCAATTAGCATTGAGAAGTAATGTGTATTAGTGCCAATTCTACTGCTCCTTACATTAAAGGACCATTACAATATATTTATGAAGATTCACTGCAGGAACTTAAAAGTTAGATAGTAGTCCATGTCTCAGTGCAATTACTGTTATGCAGGATAAACTGTAAATAAAAAACATGAAATGTGCCTTTTTTCACCAACTCTCTCAATGTTTTTGTGGCAGGGAGGACTTATTCTTGAAAATAAACTTGCCCTTTCCAAACTGCACATAGTGGAATATTAGGGAAACTTGCTTCTCAGAGAAGGAGATTGCTGTGTTAGTTCATGAGCTAAACTTAGCAATCGAGAAATAAAGGCAAGTTTTGAGGTGAGAAAGCTTAACAAAGGAAAGGGGACGTGGAGGGAAGAGGGGAAAGTTGAAGGGAAAAGGAAAGGGGAAGGGGAAGGTAAAAGGAGAGAGGAGAGGAGAGGAAAGGATAAAAATGTTCTTGGTTCACAAGAATATAAATGATCTTGGTTCACAACCCTTTAGAAATGTGTCAGTGTCAGTTTGATGCCATTGTAATAAAAAAATGAAAAATTGAAAAGTAGAGAGGCAAAATCCTTGAGAGACTGCTCTAGAGGAACTGATGTACCTATAGGTTTTTTTTGCACTGAAATTTAAAGTGGAAGGGTGCTGATAGCAGCATGTGTGCAAGAATTGCTTCAAACAAGTAAAAGTAAAGTAGTGAAGTATTGGCCAGTAAAATAACATTTGTTAAGTCTTAACTTGTCTTGCCGATGAGAAGAGAGTGTGTCCATCTATACCAAAACACACACATACTCAACAATCGATTGTCTTTCGAATGAAACAAGCTTATGGAAAGCTCAGAAAGGGAAAATATAAAGCCAAATAAATCAAAACTGTGAAATAAGAAAAAGGGAGTAAAGCTACACATAGTTTATAGAAACTCCATTCATTGGATCTCTTTGTATTTGTCTATATTTTCTCCCATTAAATACATAAACTGCTTTTTATTCCATAAAGTTGCCACCTCAGTTTCCCCCTTCCTTTCTACCCATTGTCTCTTTCTTCATATCTTTGGTCTGCATTTTGACTCTCAGTCACTTGGCCTAAATGACCAAATAATGACACTTCTTTTGTACTGACAACTTACTTCTATATTTAGTACACATTTAGCTCCTGTTTGTTAGAAGGTTAATATAGGTTCTAATATTTTTTTCAAGTGCTACTTTTACTTTCTTTTCTTGCAATAATTCTATTTTCTTCCCTTTTCTTCCATGTCCATTTTCACCCAAGATTCATTCTTGACACTACCAAAATACAGTCTGACTCACCTTTCACACCTGCTTGTAGATTAACTCTTCATCGTTATCAACCCATTCAATCATGTTTTAAAATGTATAATTCCTTTTTCTTTCCTATGTATGAAATGTTTAAACCATGTGTTTAAAATAGACACCTTGTCCATTGGTTTGTTTAGTGACTCTTCAAAGTTAAAACAGCACTGAAGAAAGCGACATGACCATTTTTCACACTTACGACCGTTACAGCATTCCCATGGTCATGTGATCAAAATTTGGATGCTTGGCACTGACTCGTATTTACGACGGTTGCAGTGTCCCTGGGGTCTTGTGATCCCCTTTTGCGACCTTCTGACAAGCAAAGTCAACGGGGAAGCCAGATTTAGTTAACAACCATGCTATTAATTTAACAAGCACAGTGATTCAACTTAACCATTGTGGCAAGAAAGATCTTAAAATGGGGCAAAACTCCCTTAACAGCTTAGCAACAGAAATTTTGTGCTCAATTGTGGTCATAAGTTGAGGACTACCTGCACATAGTTGAGTTTTTGATATGGCAGCTTAGCTCAGTATTTATTCAGCATTCTTCTTCCACTGTCACGAGAGAACTTCATATATTTAAGCATATATATCTGAAAATGAACTTTGCATATACATTCAGAAGGAAGGAATTAATATTAAACATTTTGTCCCATAGGAGGAAGAAAGACCTACATGTTGCAATAGAAATGGAGGCGGGAAGGGAGGCGAACTGACAGAGAATGCCAAGTTAAGAATTTCAGCCAGAGCTTCATTGTCTTCAAAAGATTCAGAGTCACAAATGTGTCAGCTAGAACAGATTTGATTTTAAAAGTAATGACGCTGAATATGCTTTGGCATATAAGGCCTCTCTCTAGGTAGTGCTATGACACTTAGCTGCCAGGTTCGTTCTGGATAATTCAGTTACAAAAAATAAAAAATAAAAAAATCAGGTAGTAGAATCCAGCTGCAATTATGGTCAGTGCAATTGCCCTGAAGCTTGGAGAGACTGAAAAGCTGAAATGCTTGTTGAGTTCCTTCTTCTACGCAGCAACAGAAGCCAATCTCTCTGCTGCCTGGAGCTTTCTTTTACATTGATTGAGTGAGAGAAGAATCGGGCGCTGGAGGATTCAAAGCTTTTTAAAATACTGGGTGTCCCAACCATTGTACCGCCCTTTATCAAGCTGCTCCTCGTAGTACAGATTCAGGTTTACACCCGAAATGTGAAAATATGCATTTGACAAAGGGAAAGGAAACAGGCAGAACAACTGTCGTGGGCGTAGATCAGGTTATCTTGAGTCAGATACAGGTAGTCCTCGACTTTATGACCACAACGGAGTTCAACATTTCCCTTGCTAAGCGAGAGACTTTTTAAAGTGAGCTTTGACCCATTTTGTGACCTTTCTTGCTGCAGTGATTAAGTGAATCACTGTGTTCTGACCCAAACCTTGTTCCGAGGAAACAAACATGAAACAGAAGTAACAGCAAAACCTTTTAATGATTCTTTATGAATTCCGTTCCTTCACGGTTAAAAGGCCGTTTCAAGCTAATTGTCTCTGATAAGAACGAGTCTTGCCAAGGTTGTGCAAGGCTGCCAAGAAAACTATTTAAAGTTACTAAGAAATATTTCAAACACAAAGATTCTCCAAACACCAATCAAGATACTCCGAATGTCTACAAGGCTTGAATGCAAAAACTTCTTTGCTTCCTGCAAAGAACTCCAGTTTCTCAACTGGCTTTTATCTCTTAAGGGAGGGGCCATTACCTTGCAATCCTTACTCCCAAATTGCTCATGCTGCTGCAGCTGCTCTTTCCTTCGAGCAGCCCTGCACGCACGTGCTCTGGGCACAGGCTCCTCAGGGACCTCTTCATCACTGCTGTCAGCTTCGACAATCTCCAAAGGCAGAATTCCACTCCCTGATGGTCCTGGCTGCATCCCTTCATCACATGCAGGCCTCTCATCTGAGTCCTCGCTCTCCGAGACCACAGCCGTCCGCACCTGCTGCTGGCAAACTACAACACACTGTAATTGTTAAATTGGTAATCTGGCTGTTAAGTGAATCTGGCTTTCCCATTCACTTTGCTTGTCAGAAGGTTGCAAAAGGTGAGGACATGACCCTGTGGCATTGCAACTGATTTATTTATTTATTTATTTATTTATTTATTATTGTTATTAATATTTAATATTCTCCCATGGCGACTCAAGGTGACTTAGAGAATATAAAAACCACATTTAAAACAATAAAACTAATAAAAAGAATGAAATAAATTAATACAATAAAATATACTATAATAAAATACAGTTTAATATAATAACGTATAGTATAATATTTATTTATTGGGTTTATTATATTATAATATACTATAAATACCTGCCAGTTGCCAAGCATTCGAAGTTTGATCACATGACCCTGGGGATGCTGCAGTGGTCGTGAGTGTGAAAAGCGGTCCTAAGTCACTTTTTTCAGTGCCATTAGAACTTCAAACAGTCACTAAATGAATGGTTGTAAGTCAAGGACTACCTGTATGAAACTTTTAAACTTCTATTTGGTGACTGAAGTCATTGTCCAAATATTTTTTTTAAAAACCCCTAGAATGCCTCCTCAGCATCTAGATGAAAATGTACAAATAATGGAGAATATTTGTAACTCAGGGTTGAAATGAGAGGTCCTTGGTTCAATACCCAAACTAGGTAACATCATCAGTGCTAGTCCTGATGATATTACTTAGTTTTGTTAATGAAACATCTGCAAGAAAGCAACCAAGCTCAGAGAGCACCAAGGACCCCTCAGATAAAAAAATATCCCACAAAGTTAGACATACCGGTAAAAAGCTCCTGCTTTTTAGTTCATACATTCGGATTTTGATCTGGTTTCTTAATTTCACATTACTTCGATCTGCATTTCCCAGGTTTTTTAATGCATGGTTTTTTTGATGTGTTATTGAACTAACTACACTGCCAACCACCAATCAAATCCATGGTTATCAGAAGCAGGTGAAATTAGTCCCGTCAGGCTTTGTGATGTGGAAAAGGCATCTGACGAGGGCCTTTCTTTGCTAGAATTGCTTTTCTTCATAAAGTAGGAGAGTGGAACTGATTGTTCTCTACTTGTTTCATGTGGAGAAAATAGTTTCAAAAACAATGTTCACGTCAGCAACTGGTCAGAGATAACTGCTGAGAAAAAGAGAGCCCCTGGCTATGGTATAGGAGCTAATCAACACCAAGCTCAGCAGGGTTTGGAGAAGGGCCCAAGAAAAGAAGAAAGATGCCAGCAGGCCTTCTTCAAGCCATAAGTTGGACCTTCTTCCTCAGGTCTGGTTCCTGCTGACTGAAATTGGCTTCTTCAACTTTTTAAGGTGGCTCGGGGGATATCACGGATGAAGCCTGAAGCTTCCTGTGTGCAGAGCTACTAGCAATGGCAACAACATTTTTGGTTTATATACCATCCCAGAGCTTTAAATCACGCTCTGGATGGTTTACACCATAGAAGCATTATTTGCGTGTTGCCCTTAATAATCTGGTCTCTCATTTTACTGAGCTCAGCAGGATGGAAGGCTGAGTCAAACCTTGGGTCTCTCAGGATCGAACTCTCGGCTGTGGGCAGAGTTCATCTTCAATATTGTATTTTAAGTGCTGCGCCACCAGGGCTCCCCCAGGTTTCCAACTTAATTCATAACATCCAGGAAAATGTTTGGAAGGTGAGAAGGATTTTCCACAATGGAACTCTGGCCAGATTTTTGTTCACAAGGAGTCTAATTTCTCCAATGGCTCTTCTGTTATCAGGTGATGAAAGATTAGAAAGGTTACTACTGTTGATCCAGTAGTTAAAATTGGAATTCTTTTAGACTGATTTTTTAAAAAAAAAATGTTTGTTTTTGCTCTCTGCACTTTGTTCATCTCTTTTTTCCCTTCAGTGTTTTTTCTTCTTCTTTTGCTCTTCACCACTTTGTGTTAGTTATTATGTTCTTTGTAAAAATAACATTTACTTTAAAAAGAATGTAAAGCAGTGAAGAATTTAAAGAGGGAAATGAATTTTCAAGTTCCATTTCAGTATAATCATTTAAGATTCCTACTTTATAAGAAACACCTGCTTTCATTGTTTTTATCCCTTGTCAGGTGGGTTTTTTTTTAAACGTTTATGCAACAGTATTTTTTTTCTGATAACAAAATTAGATGCGGATATTCAATTCTTGTTTCAGATCCAATCTTAGCACAGGATTTTGTAATTATGTTTTAGGAAACAGGGTGGTTAGAACATCCTGAGGCATCCAGAAATGGATGTCTTTTCATAGCTGTGTTGTAATATTTGTTTCTCTGCTGTCTGATCATCTAGCATTCCTGGGTACTATTTTAAGGAGATGGTTGACATGACTTTGGAATTATTATTATTTTTAAAATCTATATAGGTAGCCCTTGACGTATGACTAGAATTGAGCCCAAAATTTCTATATCTAAGTAAGACATTTGTTAAGTGAATTTGGCCCATTTTACAACCTTTTTTTGCCACAGTTGTTAAGTAAATCACTGCAATTGTTAACTTAGTGATGCAATTGTTACGTAAATCTGGCTACTCCATTGACTTTGCTTGGTGGGACGTTCAACAGAAGGTGATCACATGACCCCGGCACACTACGACCATCATAAATATGAGCCAGTTGCCAAGCATCTAAAAGTTGATCATGTGACCAAGAGGATGCTGCAATGGTTGTAAGGATAAAAAATGGTCATAAGTCACTTTTTCAGTGGTGTTGTAACTTTGAACAGTCACTAAACGAAATGTTTAAGTCGAGGGCTACCTGTAATTCACCTTTTGAAGGTTGAAAAGGACCCTTTTTTCCCATTTTGAATTTGTTACTTTGATTCTGAAGTCAACAGGCTACAGTACAATCTGAATACAAACTGATGGTGTTAGTGGGTTTGCTCCAGAGGTGGGTATTCAGCAGGTTCTGACCAGTTCTGGAGAACCAGTAGGATAAATTTTGAAAACCGTCAAATACCACCTCTGACTGGCCCCACCCCCATCTATCCTCTGCCTCCTGAGTCCCAGCTGATCGGCTGGGTCTTCTTTTGTTGCCCTGCACAGGAGAACGGAGCTGGAAATCAGGTTAGTGGGGTGGGGAGGGAATGGGGATTTTGCAGTAACCTTCCCCTGCTGCACCCATCAAGCCACGCCCAGAGAACCGGTAGTAAAAAAAAAGTTGAATCCCACCACTAGTTTGCTCACATGCACTTGGGATTCTCCAGTAATCCCATTTGATTTTCTGGACAGGCATTGGAGCAAAACATTCCTGCTTCTGTGCAGAAAGTGGTTGAGATGAAAAGGTCAGATTTTTTTCTCTCCACCCCTGCCTAAATAAAGAAATGATTAATAGTTTTGGTAATTCCTGCTACTGGGAATACTTACTGAATTTGCTGAGGCTGTAAACCCAGGGAACATCTGAATTTAATGTGAGCAAATAAAAAAAAAATTAGGGATACGGAAACAAGCAGAGCAAGGGATGGGTGGAATATTTTCCAAACCTTTTTAGCAGAAGTTAAAGGATACCTGCATTTGCTCCTGTGTAATGAAGTTTCCTCTGTGTACATGTGTACTGGGAAATAAAGAGTTTTAGTTCTCTGTCAATTATTAATAATAGACTGTCCTGCTCCAGTAAGAAAATTCATTGAATGAATTTATATTTTATTTTATTATGGAATTCATGTACTGCCCACCTTGCCTAGAAGCAACTCCAGGTGATTTACAATAAGTAAATGTTGGTTTTGGCCTTGAAGACCCCCTACACGCCTTCCTTTTCAAAATTGCACTTATTCTATTTTACCTGATCCCTAGGGAAGCATAATACAGGTAGTCCTTGATTTAAAACAGTTTAATGACCGTTCAGAGTTACAACAGCCCTGAAAAAAGTGACTTACGAGCATTTTTCCACACTTACAACTGTTGTGGCATCCCTAGGGTCTTGCGATCAAAATTTCAACACGACTGACTCATTTTTATGATAGTTGCCGTGTCCCAGGGTCATGTGATTGCCCTTTGACAAGCAAAGTCAATGGGGAAGCTAGATTCACTTAACAACTGCATTACTAATTTCACAACTTCAGTGATTCACTTAACAAGGGTGGCAAGAAAATCTCTGAAATGGGGCAAAGCTCACCTGACAAATGTCTCCCTTATCAACAGAAATTTTGAGTTCAACTGTGGTTGTAAGTCCAGGACTACCTGTTTTTATACAGTTTTGATGTTTTTAATTGTATACCACTCGGAGTAACTCTGTGGGTGAAATGGGCTGTTTCTAAATTTGATAAATAAATAAACAGAAATGCAATCAAGATATTCTTAATCTCAGGCAACATTTGTTTGTGGTTCCTCTCACTTCCCAGTAGAGAAGGACTGTCAAATTCCAGGCCCATGGGCCAGATGCGTCATACATTGGCCACGCCCACGCCCGGTTTAGCGAAGTCCCGATACGTCACATGATCCCGCTGTGACAATGTGAATTTGACTCCCCTGCAGTAGAGCATCTTCTTTCTTGTCTTAAATGCTATTTTAATTTGCTCGGGAAATGCTGATAATGGAGCCACCCTATCCATTTTAAAAAAATGGAAGCAAGACTGAAGGCTGCTTTTAGAAAGCGCCACTGTGGGAGGGTTCTTTCATTGCATCGCAACTGTAGTGTACATCCTCCTCCTCCTCCTTCTTCTCCTTCTCCTCCCCCTCCTCCTCCTCCTTCTTCTTCTTCTCCTCCCCCTCCCCCTCCCCCAGTTATGTGGAAGGGAAAAGTGTGGAAGAAAAAGGTGCACAAGCAGCAGGGATGACCGCAGCCTGGAGAGGATTGTCAGGAAAAGGCCATTCAAAAGTGTTGGGGACTTTCACAAGGAGTGGACTGAGGCTGGAGTCAGTGCATCAAGAGCCACCACACACAGACGGATCCTGGACATGGGCTTCAAATGACATATTCCTCTTGTCAAGCCGCTCCTGAACCACAAACAACGTCAGAAGCATCTTACCTGGGCTAAAGAAAAACAGAACTGGTCTGTTGCTCAGTGGTCCAAAGTCCTCTTTTCTGATGAGAGCAACTTTTGCATCTCATTTGGAAACCAAGGACCCAGAATCTGGAGGAAGAATGGAGAGGCACACACTGCAAGATGCTTGAAGTCCAGTGTGAAGTTTCCACAGTCTGTGTTGATTTGGGGAGCCATGTCATCTGCTGGTGTTGGTCCATTGTGCTTCATTAAGTCCAGGGTCAATGCAGCCAACTACCAGGAGATTTTGGAGCACTTCATGCTTCCTTCCACAGATGAGCTTTATGGGGATGCTGACTTCATTCTCCAGCAGGACTTGGCACCTGCCCACACTGCCAAAAGCACCAAAACCTGGTTCAATGACCGTGGGATTACTGTGCTTGATTGGCCAGCAAACTCGCCTGACCTGAACCCCATAGAGAACTATGGGGCATTGCCAAGAGAAAGATGAGAGACATGAGACCGAACAATGCAGAAGAGCTGAAGGCCGCTATTGAAGCATCCTGGTCTTCCATAACACCTCAGCAGTGCCACAGGCTGATAGCTTCCATGCCACGCTGCATTGAGGCAGTAATTGCTGCAAAAGGGACCCAAACCAAGTACTGAGTACATATGCATGCTTGTACTTTTCAGAGGTCCGATATTGTTCTATGTACAATCCTTGTTTTATTGATTGCATGTAATATTCTAAATTTCTGAAATTGTGGATTTGGGGTTTTCATGAGCTGTAAGCCATAATCATCACAATTATGACAAATCATGGCTTGAACTATCTTGCTTTGCGTGCAATGAGTTTATCTCATATATTAGTTTCATCTTTTAAGTTTCATTACTGAAATAAATGAACTTTTGCACGATATTCTAATTTTTCGAGTTTCACCTGTAGATAACAATCGACATATTGCAAGATTTCTTTAGGGTTACATTTTTTATTAATGCCTAATTGCAAGTTAAGATAAGGCGATCCAGATTGAATCCCTAATACTGTTTAAATTCAGATTGGTTAAATTGGCAAGAAATTTATCAGCAGGAACAAATGTATTAACAGGAACACGAGCGTGATAAATTTGATAGCAACCGGTCTGCGTAGAAAATACTCAATTTAAAAAAGTTACTTAATTAAATAAAGGTGAACATTTCATTATGTTCTAATGGAAGAAATAAGTGTCGATATGTTTCAAAACATTTATTGTATTTAATGAAGTTTTATACTGTTTCTCATTAAAAAAGCAATATTGAAGTTGTTTGCAGTAAAACAGTACACTACTACTTTTACTCAGCCCATTTATTAACTGAGTGCATAGCTCTTTTGTATATTCGTAAGTATTGGCTGCATATTGAGATTATATCAAAATGATATCACATGTGTGGTGATATTACAGCCTAAATCCTGCCATTACATAGTTGTGTTCCAATGTCGGATGCTTTGTATCCCTACTTGCTCTTTCAGATGCCAGAAAGCTGCTGGTATCTCATTATCTTCTGTCAAAATATGTAAGAAATAATACCCAGTGTTTTGTCATGTATTAATAGCAAAGTATTCATGATTTTCTCCAGATGAGCTGTGAAGAGCATCCATTGTTTGGGGATAATGCTTCTGTCGCTCATTTGATAGGCTTTAATTGGGAGGACGCTCCTCCTCCTCCACGGGACTCCTCCCTAGTGTCCCCAGTTTTTGCTCAGCCTTCGTGGATATAGGCAGCTTAATTTCCTTTCTCTTGGCCGGAATAGCAAAGGCTTCAAAAGGAGTCAACAAAAAGGTTTGCTTTTAAACTCTAAACAACTCCTTTAAGGCTTTTACTTTCAATGAGTCAAGCAGCTCCCTACGATATATAACTCGAGCCAAGGGAGCTCACCGTAGCTTCAGATAATGATCTCTCGCCCCCAGGACGATAGGAGGTGATAACACCTCAGCTGCATGGCTAACAACTCACATTACGATCTTTTCAAGCCGAGCCGCTACGATCGCCGCTGCTGCTACGATCGCCGCTGCCCGCGCCCGATGGGAGAGGCTCCATTTTAAAAGGGTCCAAGGCTTTTTTCTCTCCCCTGGGAACACTGTCTGGGGTGGGGGCATCAGCGCCCATCTGCCCCACCACGCCTTTTTATTCAAGGGGAAACTCTGCAGTATCGACTCCCCACAAGGCGTGGAAGTGCTGCTGAGCTGATTTAACTCATTACGCGTCTAAAGAGATAACGGCTGGTGCCATTGCAGACTCACTAACCATGCGGTAGTGATCTGCATTTTATTTCTGGAACTGTGAGAGGCTTTTCTTTCCCTAAGCAGGGGTCTCCTTCCTGGAACCTGAGAGAAATCACCCTAATACGTGTGTGTGTGTGTGTGTGTGTGTGTGTGTGTGTGTGTGTGTGTATTCAGATATAATTATTCTATTTTGGACCCTTATTCATTAAGGAGGAAACTGTTGGCTTATGCCCTCACAGAATTAAACAGCAGTACCACAGCGAGCACCAAGGCCCATGTCCGCCTGTGCAGGAAGCTGTCGCAGGCCTACATCTTATTTCAACAATTCCTCCTTTCTAGGCCTATGAGGTGTTCCTAATTTGGCTAATTTGGAAATAATAATATTGATAACAACATAATAATAATGATAATAATAATAGGAACAAGAATAAGAATTCAGTATTCTTACATAAGATTATACAAAACTGGGGAGCACTGTTTTAGGGTTCCCTGGCCATTGCTGGTTCAGGCCCCTGGGAGTGCCAACCGCCCAACATTTCAGCCTCATTAACAGTAAAATTTAATAAGCGGTCACAATGGCAAGCGGCAGTAGCTCAAGAGCAATGTCAAATTCTCAAAACAAATTGAAGCATTCAAAGTGTATCTCCTAAGCAGCAGAAAAAGACGCTAACAAGTGCCATAAGGTACTAGAAAAACACATGAAGAAGTTCATGTGGGAGGATGAAGAAAATTCTCAAACCTCATCTCCTCCAGGCCTACTTCAGCTCCAATCCCCCTCTGCAACCACTCCTGAATCTGTCTGTGTAATCCAGATGCAGCGCAGCTGCACAAGATCAGGTAGCCCATCTAGATCAGTACAAGTGACTCGAAGTGACTCTGTGGCCACATTGCTCCAACAGCGGCCAGATTCTGTCAAGATGATGACTTACTGGAAAAGATATGACTGTGGATGGAATTAGCAATATGCCAATGTATCTCTGCGGAGGTGCAGCATACTGCTCTGAACAACAGAGCGCTCCTTCTGACTGGAATTCCCTATAACTCCGGTCACTAAGCAGGACAGAGCATCCTTACCCTCAGGTATCTCTCCACAGGAGATTCTGTAGTTTCAGATATACTCCCGCAAGGTATATAGAAGAAGCAAGGGCTATTGATCGGGTGGAGCCAGAGGACTCTGAGTTCTCCTGCTCAAATTCTCAAATTCTAGTTAGATTCGCATCAGCTCACATAAAAAGGTGATGGTTGATGCTACATCTTGACGACTAAAACAACGCCAGCATCATTTTGTTTATAAGAATTCCATGGCATTATCTGTTGAGAAGCCACATCCCCTCACAAGAATCTCCGTGAGGGTCCAGGGGACATTTATGCCGATTATGGACCTCTTTCTGAGGTTGACTATTGGGCTTCCTTTTTCAGTTGGCAGCCCTCACAGAATTCTAGCAGCACAGTAACAGCGAGCACCAAGGCCTTTGTCCGTCTGGGCAGGAAGCTGTTGAGCGCCAGTCAATGCAGGATCTCCCAATTGCAATACAGGTCCTGAAAGGTGTTCTCTATTTGGCCTCACAATTTGATTCCATATTCAGTCATCTAATTATGAGTTTGGTAACAGCACAACATGTTAGTAGCTGTGCACAGATATAACAAAAATATTATCAATAATAACAATATTAATGATATCAATATTATTATGAATAATAACATAATAACAAATTGAATTTACAAAAAAACGGGGAGGGGAGAGCAAATATCAAGAGGTTTCCCTGCCTCTGTTTATATCAGTCCTCTGAACCAGTCAACAGTCCATTAATATCTCATACACATATACATAGATATAGCTATCTCACCTTGTGGGCTTTAGGTCAGAATCTTCAAGGGCAACCAAAAATACCCCCAGAGGACAACAAACCAACTCAAAGTAGGTAAAAACGTCCTAGAGAGACCTCTAAGGCAACAAAGGATGCCAAGAGACACCAAAATGCATTAGATGAGCATATCTTAAATTAAAAAAAAAATGCATGAGGGAGGTTGAACAGAAGTCTCAGTCCTCTTCCCCAGCCAGGCTGGTCCCAGTTCCAGAGTGCTCGCTTCAGCAGCACATATACTAAAATTGGAATGATACAGAGAAGATTAGCATGGCCCCTGCACAAGGATGACACACAATTTGTGAAGTGTTCCATATTTCACCTTGCCTCCATCCCTGGATCTCTCAACGCCATCCAGGAGAGCCTCAGAGAGACCGGTTCAACCCAGGCCTTCAGCAGCACTACTTGCCTGACAGACAGTTGTGGGACCACACCAGAATTCCTCCTCCCAGAGGATATCCCTGACAGATTGAAGGCCTGGAGGGACATGGCAATTTGAAGAGGCATCGCAGCCGGGGCACAGTAGAAGTTGATGGCTAGGCAGCCTCCACAATCTGACCTCGATTCTCACTCGATTTAGTTACTATGCAGAATAGACCTTCATTACCAGCAGGTACCTCCTTCAGGGGAGTATTATATAATCCAGTTACACATTCACATGATGCACAGGATGAGGGAGAACTAGAGACCAGATGGAACAGGTTGAGGAAGGGTCTACTCACAACAGTGACCAAAATCTGTCAGAGGCGGATCTCCTAAAAAGGGGGGCATGTCAAACATTGAAGGCATTAAGCCAGACCACCGACCTTCAGGTCTGTTTCGCCCTCAGACTTTTTTCAAGTCTCTGTTGTTTCAAAAACAAAACAAAACTACTTACTGCCTTGATATTCCATTTCCCCTCGGCCCAACAATCGTTACTATAAGGGGGGGTCAGATGATTTAATCTTCTCCCAACCAATAATGTAAGAGGAAGTCATAACTGTCCCACAGAGGTTCTTGGACCTCGTCCAGAAACAAGGGGTCTTTTCAGTGGCGTATACCCCTCTTACAGGATATGATAGCAAATTTTTAATTTGGTTTTCTCATTCTGCTAAATTTCTCATCACCACGATAGTAGATAAAACAATAATGGCAATTATCATCCTCCTCTGCAATTCCTACGGAAGCAGAAGAGGCTCTCAAGTCAAAGGATATACAGGGTCGAGTTGTCCCCATGTAGGGCATGTCGATCTGATGTGAGGGCCATAAGAGCGGAGTCGGCCTCATCCCCCTTTTTTTTACTAGATCGTCTCTCAGGTTGCTCCGCCATCTGAGGGAGATTATCTCAAATTCCAATATCAGGGCACACAAGGACGCCGCAAAACTCTATTAAATTATCTGCTCAAGCCATGGCATCTCAGGTTACTCCTCGCCTACTGCTATGGCTCAGACATTGGCAAGCAGATATCACACAACTAATGGAAGCTTGCTTCCTCCCCAATATATGGCGATAATTTGGTTGGTGGTGCCCCTGAGCTATCACTGATAGAGACTAGAAGCAGAAAATAAGTTCTTCTCTTTTCATAGACCCCAAAATAGTCCTTCCCAGCTTTTGGGAGGGTTCCTTCGTTCCCTCTACCGGGGACTTTTTCTCTCCAGACTCCAGGGACCGTCTGGACACATGAATCACCAACAGTCAGATAGTTTCCGATCTGGTGATAGATACTGAAGGGGAGGGCAGAGCAAGATAATCTCTTTTTTTTTTTTAAAACAAGTTTTATTAATTTCAAAAACAAACAAATCATCATCAACCGTTACATATTTGAACCTTTTTCCATTATAAATTTTACAAGTCAGATAAAACCTTATCTTATACAATACAATTCTATTTTAAACCAATTCTAAATGAGCATAAAAACATCTCTTGTCCTCTATTTCTTTCTGACTTGATTATCGTCATTCTCTTTCTGTGTTTCTAGAAGGTTTCACCAATATTTCTCAAAAACATAAACAGACACAAACAAACATATAAAAATCTTTTAGTAAAGTAACTTGGCCCCGATACCTCTCTTTATATGGGCTTTAATTATATTCATGCTCATCTTACAGATCATTACCTATTTTATTTACCATTCTGTATCTTCTATATATACTTCTCCACACATTTCACTCTTCATAATTCTATCTTATTCAATCCATCTTAATTTAAATCATTATATTTGTATCTTTTGCCCATCCTTTATTATCCCTCTATCTCATTCCTTATAATGAAAAAAAAAAGAATTTCTCCTGAAATCTCTAATCAGAGTATGATGTCTTTCTATCCTCTCCCTAAATATTAGATTAACATTTAAAATGACACCTAATATCCAATCTGATTCTGCTTGGTACATTCTATCTATTAATTTTTACTTTTAATAACAATAAAAACAGAGTAATAAATCAAAAATGTTTAAATACATAGTATCCTCCTAAATACGTAGTTAAATAATAAATCTAAATAATAAATCTTATAGCATTCTCATTGCCTTTCCCTTCAATATTTTATTACATTTTAAAAATCAATCATTATTAAACATTTCAACATTTTAATTTCTTATTAACTCTTAAGCCATTCTAATTTTCTATTTCTAATACAAATATTACAATACCGTCTTATGTACCTTGCAAAATCTTTTTAAGAAAATTTATACTTCACCCTTTATCCCTAAAAAGATTCCTCTTTTCCCATCCAATTTTAAAACTTTGTGGTTTTTCTCCGCCTTTCCCCTTTCTTTCTTCCCCCACCAGATCTTCCTACCCCCCTTCTTCTAACCTCTGTCTTGCTGGCATCCCTTCTCTGTTGTATTCCCTTTTTCTCTTGTTTGCTATCATTGTATTTATTTTGCATCATATTTTTCTCTTTCTTAAATGTTTTTTAGATCTTAAGTCCTTCATTTTCCTCGCTTTCTTCCTTCCTTCTTTCTTAGATAAATTTTGGGATTCATTAAAGATGGTGTCTTCGTCTTCTTCTTGTTGTTGTTCCATCTGTCGCATTGTCTGTTCATAGTTAACCAGCGCCATTTCTAAAAATAGAAAAGCTTTTTCCATACCATCTTTACAGGCTGCTTTTATTTGCTCATATTCATCCCTCAGTTCCTCAAAGGAGAAAGTCATTATAAATCTTTTCTTTTCTTTTTCCCTCTTTCTTCTTACTCCAACCAAAATATTCCAAAAGAAAAGTAAGACAATCCCAAAGTCCACAATCCTCAATCAATCCAAGCCAAGCCAAAATTTCCTCTTTCTCTTCCAGGGGTAGTATCAGACAAAGGAAAAAAGAAAATCCAAATCTGTGTTTTAAAGCCTTATTAAAATTTTATTTCTGTCTCCAAATCCTTAAGGCATCTCCTCCAACAAAATCCAACCAGATAAATATATTTTTGTCCTCTCCCTTCCGATTTATCCCATAAAGCTAGTTTTACCTGAAAAAACAAAACAGGTTTCTCAATATCCGTTTGTTAATTCCGTCGGGAGGGAGAGTAAACTTTCCTTTTAGCACCTCAGAATTGCCGCTTACTTTCTCTTGTGGAAAGAATCATCCAAAAAGCCATCACTTCCAGGAATTAAATTAAATATATCCCAGAGTCCTGGATTGACCAAGAAGACTTTCACTTTTAAAAACTTTCTCCTCTTCCTCCTGCGCATACTTGCCCAGCTGCCGGCTTCTTTGTGGCGGCCATTACGGACCGCCGCCACGCCGTCTTGGTAAAAGGGGTTCTGCCGGCCAGGGAGGGGGTCTGCAACACCCCAAACCCTTTCCGGATCCCCCTACCTTCAGCTGCCCCTGCAGGGCAGCCTTGCTCCGCAGCCTTTCGGATCGGAGCCCCAAAAGCGGCTAGCGCGGCAGGGATCGCGCAGCTTCGCGAATCCCTACCGCTCGCAAAGCCGACAAACCGGAAATCAGCAAAAGAATCTCTTGAGGAACATGAAATAGAGGTCTCCGAGGCACAACATAGGCCTCACGACTGTGCCCCTATTGGTGGAAGCCTCAAGCCTTTCACGGAGAGATGGGATGCCTCTACCTCTGTTTCCTGGGTTAGAGGTATCAGAAGATTAGGCCTGGCTATAGAATTTCCATCCTCTCCCCGGAACCTTTGCATTACTTGCCTTCTCTCTGGGGATCCTGTTAAAGGGAGCATGATGGAGACAGCTATTGTTCATTTATTGGAGATCCAGGCAACTAACCTGTGGCACCAGATCAGCAGGGGGCAATTTTAGTTTTAAAATGACTTAATTGATCCATAGTTCATAGGAGGCTTAAAATGAGTATACTGAACTCCATACTTCTGAGCTTCAGAAGGGGCAATTTTCTACCCTCCATTGACTTAATGGAGGCCCATGCCCACATTCCAATTAGATCCTCACATAGCAAAACTCTTAGTTTTTGTTATAATACTCAACGTTTTGAATACATTGCACTGTCTTTTGGGTTGTCATCTGCCCAAGGTTCTTACGAAGGTTCTGATGGCTCTGGCTGTCCATCTCAGGGGAACACCTGTTAGACGGCAGTGTTATTTATATGACATTTAATTATTATCTTGTTCATATAAACAGGCAAAGGGGAGGCCATAGCATCGGTCATCACTAGGAAAGACTTGCAGCCCATCTCTCATCACCCACGCATATGCCATTTTCTTGCACGGGGCTACAATTTTACAGCCTCCTGTAGTGCATTGATATCACACGTGGGACCTCAACAAGGTCCTTACTGCACTCAAGAAAACTCCCTTTGAGCCCATGTAGACCATGTGTCTCCATTCCTAACGTACAAGGTGGTTCTCTTGGTTGCCATTACATCAGCCAGTTACATCTTGGATATAGTAGTCTTGTCAGTTAGACAGGAGCTCTGTATTTTTCACACAGACAAAGTGGTCCTTAGTCCAGATCCATCTTTCACCCATAGATAATTTTGGGTTTCCACAGACCATAGGAACTGATACTCCCGTACATTTGTCTGAAACCAACATAAAATCTGGCACGACAATGCCACAATCTAGATGTAAGGTGAGCTTTCTGCATATATTTCAACTGCACAATGTGTGTTAGGAAACAAAGGTTCTCTTCGTTTCTTTTCAACCACCCACCATTGGGTGCAAGACCCCTTCCTCAATGACCAGTAAGTGGCTGAGAGCACAATTCCCAAGTCCTATGAGACACAATCTCTTCCTGTCCTCAGGGGCATCACTGCTTATTCGACCTGGAACGCTGCGATGTTGACAACATGGGCCACAAGCGCCAATAGCGAAAATTTACAAGGTGACAACATGGGCCTCACCATCGCCTTTTATTTAGAAACTATTAGAATGATGTCTTCGCCTCTACGGAGGCTGCCTTTGACAGGAAAGTGTTACAAAGGGTCCATAGGGACCAAGAAAAGGGGAATCCGAACAGATGGAAGCCCTCCCGTAGGACACACCAAGCTTTGGTATGTCCCAAACAATGGATGCTCTGAACAGCTCATCTGGAGAAGGGGCGTTGGTACTTACCTGACACGCCCTTTCTCTGTGAGCTGTGAAGAGCATCCATCCCCACCCTTATTCATCTGGTGGGATGCTATTCCGGCCAAGTATTAGAAAGGGTGAAGGAGAAGAAATACTTCATCACTTCGACTTCGACAAAACTGGGGACGCTAGGGAGGAGTCCCGTGGAGGAGGAGGAGCGTCCTCTCAATTAAAGCCCAGCCTATCAAACGAGCGACAGAAGCATCATCCCAAACAATGGATGCTCTTCACAGCTCACAGAGAAAGGGCGTGTCAGGTAAGTACCAACGCCCCTTTTCTTATCTTGTAATTATTTTCTCTTATGATGAGTGACATATCTGTGTTAGTCATAACACTTCCAATCTTAGATATCTCAACAAGAATTAAGCATGAATGGTATTTTGATAGATTGAACATTTCACACTTGAGCAGAATATCTACCTTGAACTGATTACAACTGATTGAGTTGTAAGTGCAAGTGCAAATGGCAATATAATATATGGTTTTAAATTCAGATACAATTTTGAAAATCTGGGGTCATGAGAAGGAAAAGGCTTGCAATGAAAAGCAAAAACATTTTGTTGGTTGTGTCTGGATGTATGGATGTATCAATACGTGCTTATATATGTATGACATATATATATATATATAATATATTTATGAATGCCCAGAGTTGCTTTGGATAGTGAGATAGGCAGAATATACATTTAATAAAGAAATAAAAATAAAATTTTGTGACTATTAATTTCAATTTTTGAAAGTCTATAAATAAAGTAAATGTTACAAATGAGCAATTAGATTAAACATTTAGTTAATACTATGCATAACTTTGAACAAAAAGATTACATTCTTAGAACTCATTTTTAAATTTAGGAATCAATGGTCTGCAGTTTGAAACTTTAGCTTCTTGGTTTATGGTTAACTGATATATATGATGCACAAACACAAACACATTTCAGGTTTATTTCTGGCTTATTCATGGACCCTTTCCACCTTCACAGATGTATAAACTAAGAGGATCAAAACAGAAGAAAAACAAATTCAAACAGGTTCGTTGTGCTTATCTGCAAAAAAGCACATTCTGGTTTGTTTCTGCCTTGTTGAAATTATTACTAAATCATGTAATATGCAAAACGTGTATTCACACAATCACTATGTACTGTATCTGTCCATTACTGATTTTGAAATCCTGTTCAAATGCCTAATCACATGTATAATACATTAAGCATAAACTGATTTCACTACAAAGTATAGATGCCACGGATTAAACTTAAACCCTTTCTTGTCATGCTTGTTTTCTGTGCATGTGAATATTTTTTTTTCCTAAATGGATGAGCTTTCCGAAACGTCATTCTACCATCTGTGATTCTATGTTGTGATTATGCAAACTCATCCTCCTAGCTAAGATAAAAATAGCAGTTGCCAATACAATGAACAGACAAAGATGAGCCTATTCACAAAAACAAGCAAGCCTGTTCTCCTCTGTGAAATTAAATGAACAAGAATTTTGCCATTACAAATTACCTAAGTATGGGTGTCTGTTTGGAAAAAGAGTACTTGCTGGAATGTCTATGGGGAGATTCTCAGTCATCTACATCACGGTTATCCCAAAAATGCTTTTTTCAAGAGGCAACTGGACTTTGTTTTTTCTTTGAAGACCTTTCGCTAAAAGACCCAGGTCACTCTTTCGAAGACAACAAAGTCCCTAATAAAAATATAAGCAAGAATACTGCAATTCAACAAGCCTTTCTTTCTGCTAGTTATAATTTCTGTTGCATTAACGATCTCTGTGTTTTCTGAAGACAAATTCTTGGTAATTTTAAAGCCAGCTGTTTTTCCTCAATAGCGAGCATGCTGATGCATAGCTGTGTGGTGAAAATGGAGCTATGTTGTACAGAAGGCTAGAAGAGGAGACTAAATAGTGGGAAAACCGAACTGCCCCAAGGCCTGCAGGATCAAAGGAAAGTACTAGAGCCAAGGTAGAAATAAATGGACTTAATACCCCCTGGTAGTAATAATGTCAAATCAATCAGATCTAGCGTCGATCGCAAAGTGGTGTAAAACACTGATGCAAAAGTATCCTTAACTAGGTTTAATATGTTGTACAGACCCAGCCAGCGTACATTAGAGAAAGGCAGCCTCTTAAATCCAAATGCATTTTATGTTTATAATGGATAATAAAAAAAAATAGAACAGCCCTCTGTCTAGTCATTTAACACTAGTAAAAATTTACGTTGGGGTGCTTCTCTTTAATTTTGCTTCATTTAATTTTACTGGCATGGGCTTTCTCTCATTCGTGTTTGTATTTTGAGATGGTTTCCCCCCCACACACATTTTTTTTACTTATCTTCTTTGCCAATTCTGTTATGTCTCAATGTAGGCAACTCATTTTGTAAGCTAGCAGCTAAAGCTGCTGAAGGCTTTGTTCATAATAAATTATGAATTATTAACTGCTTCCAGTGGAAAAATGGTGAATAAAATGTGACCCCTATTCTTACATATGTTCACCATTAGGAAACCTGCTACTAAAGTATTTTCAATTATTACATTTCTCATTTTAAAAACTGCTCTGTTATCCTGTGTTTTCCTATTGTTGCCTAACACTGCGATCATTGGCTTTCAAAATGTCTTCGGGTACCACTTCGTACCTTGGAAACTGTAAACAGCCAACATCTTTCATCCCCTTTCCTGATTGCAAAAGGGCTGGCAAACTTTTCCTGCATCTTGACAAAGAAGATAGGTTGGAGAGAAAAGGCTGAACATGTTTTAAATAGCTGAAGGTCCAAGGTTCAACTTTGTCTCCGTGAGAATAAGCACCCCTTTCTCTGACATGATGGCTTTCGTACAGGGCACCTTAAGACAAACAATGTGGCCTTTTAAAGATGGACATTCATAAACCATATGTGTCCTAGAAATCAGAAAAGTACAAACAGGAGACAATATTTGTAACTTAGGGTTGGGGTTCTTGGTCTCTATTTTCTTTTAAATGTTTCAGCACCCAACTAGGTAACATCATCTGTGCTAGGGTTTAGGACTAGTATGGATGATCTTACTGAGTTGGGTAATTAAATGTCTGCAAGAAAACTACTAAACTCAGAGAGGACCAAACAACCCCACAAATCAGAAAGGTTTTGTTTATTTATATGTTCAAACCTCTACAAATGCCCAATAACTCAATACTGAATTTGAGTAGATAATCTTCTCTAGCATTCCATATCAAGATAGGCTGATGAAGAAAAGGGACACATATCAATCCCATCAGTGCAAGTCTGAGTGCTTTTAAAAATAAAATGTAAAAGTAATTTGCATCTTTGTCATTTATTGTTTACCAAAAGGGTTTGATATGTTTTTTTTACAAAACAATCCAATCACTCCTCTTCATTATATGCTATGATTTGACACTACAGAACATAAGCCTTTATTTTCCATGCCACATATACATTTGTATGTGGTTTCTTTTTTAAAAATTATGTGTTGAAATAGCACATGCTTGAATTTAGGGAATGAATGGCAGGTCTTAAAACTGCACACTTTTTTGGTGGACTTATTACAAGTTTAGCTCCGTATCTGAGACTGGGCAGTTTAATATGTCATTTCTATTCATTTGAGGCATTCAGGTTATTGTCATTCAATATATAATGGCTTCATAAATTACATTGTTTCCTTCTAAGGACAGTAAGGAAATTCATTTGTTTTCCAAGCCCTACGCATGAAGTAGTTACAATAGGAATCTAGTGGCTAATCTTATGTGTTGCTGGCAGTAGAACAAGACATCATGGCTTCTGTTAGATTGTAGTATTGGTAAGCCTGCAATTTCAACTAAAACATGCTGAAATAAGTGGAATTTACTCCCTATAATGTTGCAGAGGATTAATATGTTACTCCTAGCAACATATTCACTGAATGAAAACTATTTAATAATAGATCTTGCTCTGCTTACAGATTGCTTGTTGTGTTTACAGCTTTAATAGCCAGTACTATTTTTTTCAATCTTAGTACTGGTTTTTATTGTCATCTCTGACAATATGTTATGCTCGGATTTGTTTACTTTCTTGGGAAGTCATGTCTTAGCAGTTTGACATGCAGCCTGAATTGGAAAATTAGGAAGCTTAATATGAGAACAATGTAAACTAAAAATGTAAAAGTTAAGCTATTGACCTTACAAATGACTTCGGGGATTTATTAGTAAGCCATCAGAGAATTTCACAACTGATATGCAGCAATAGCATTAATAACTCTTGCTGCATCACACAACTCTTGTCTTCTGACTGTAGTGCAGAGATATATATTCTCCCCATGTATCATTTCTTGGAATTTATATTCATTTTTTTTATTTTAATGTAAAAATGTTTGGTTTTACTTTGTGCCATATCCAAGAGTCCCAAAAGATGTGCCATATGAAAAAGGCATAATCTTAATTTGCTCACTCTTATATTGTTTTTGTTACTTGCATAATATAAATCAAATGTGTTATTGCCTAACAAAAGTAAGAAAGCAGTGAACTGTTTACTGTACTACACATTTGTGCTGCAATCACACTTCTATCCATAACTGTGAAGATAAGGAAAAATTAATGGATTCCCCTGTCCAATCATGTCCAACTTTAGGGGGCAGTGCTCATCTACATTTCCTAACTGAAGGAGCTGGTATCCAAATACACTTCCATGGTCTTGTAGCCAGCATGACTATATACTGAATACCGAGGCACACAGAACGCTGTTACTTTCCCACCAAAGTGGTACCTATTTATCTACTTGCATTTGCATGCTTTCAGATTATTAGGTTGTCAGGAGCTCAGGTGAGAACTGGAGCTCATGAGGTGCTTGGGTTTTAGGTGTTTTATTGGGATTATGTTGTAGAATTCTAGGTAAATTATGAAAAAATTGTTGCATTATGTATTATTTTATGCTAATTGTCCCAGGGAGTTGGGTTTTTAGCATGCAGTCAAACAAAACTCACATCGCACAAAGACTTTCTGGTGGGCTAGCTTTTTAAACTAAAAAAAAAAACAATAACAACTATAAGTCTCATCAGCCATGTAAGGTATATAATATACAGTAAGTGGTAGCTAAACTGCAGTATCCTCTCCCAGTGTTTGACTTTGAAAAATTGTGACATGCAATCAAGCAGTAAATCAATTATGTCTTACTTCCTTTTAGTGATTAGTTCTCTGCCTCCAATAATCTACTTTCATTACCATTACAAAAAGTGTGTTTAACTTAACGTCTTGTGCATACAGCCATTACCAAATTTACCCTTTAGAGTCAATCAAGGGCATTAATTAAGTTTGACTGGCAATATTTTGTGGCTAACAGAACATTGATTTTCTTCTTGGGTCTTCTCTGGAACACTTTCTCCATTTGTGAATAATTAGACACGAATTTTCAAATTTTCATCCAGAAATTCTTCAAACAATCTTTCAAAATTTCACTTCAGCAGCCAAAATAGCCTAAATCCAATTTAGTTTATCAGAAATTGTTTTCTTTTCCTCAGGCTTTAAAATTTCAGCTGTGTTTTTGCCAGCATATCAGCCTATTTTTACTTCTGGAAAAATAATTTTTACCTCCTGGAAGAGCTTCTGCAGAGAACTTTATAACCATCCAAGTACAATGGATCGTGTTTGAGAAATGATTTGATCATTGTTAATGTGTTAAGACCCACAGTCCTTGGTGCTCTCTGAGCTTGGTGGGTTTCTTGCAGACGTTTCATTACCAAATTAAGTGCATCAGTGTATTGATTATGTTACCTGGTTTGGTAATGAAATGTCTTCAAGAAAACCACCAACTTCAGAAAGCACCAAAGACCCCACAGTTTAACCCTGAACTACAAATATTTTTTCTAATGTATTAAGAAGGTAATAATTCCTAATATTTTTCATGGGGTACCCTTACATTTACTGCTAAAAATTGTTCTATATCCTAGATTTGGAATTTCTGGTAAGACTTCAGGGAGAAAAAGTTGTTCTACATCACCAAATGAAAAAATGTAATTTGAAAAATGACTATTAACTAGGGAAATAATTTTTAAGATAAAGCTTACAAATTTCACAAATGCCCTAGAAATAATGCAGGCAAAAATATCAGTAGTGAAATATATGCTGCTTAACTTCTTGACATTTTCAATTACAGTGAGAAAGAATGAATTTATGATTTATAATTTTTCTTTCTCATAAAATTTGGTTGTGGTTGATTGGCCTTTTTTTTTCATCCCTTACTTTCTCCAGGAACTTCTCACCAATACAGATGTTTTCTTTTTAATGGGTATATTAATCATTCTAATTCTTAATTTGGTCTTAATATTTCATTTCACTTAGATAAATGCACTGTTACATTTGATCCTTTAGATGCTCATTCCTCACCTTTAATCTTTGGCATCAGGTCAGGCAGGTTTGATGATATGTTTCTCTCTTTTTCACTAACCTCAATCTTTGATGAGTATTCTTCAGGGACAACAGAGAAGCACAAATGAATCAGACCCAATTGCCCGTTAGTGTTTTCAGGCATGGTGATCATTTAAGAGAAAGCTTTTTGTCCCATTGAAAGGAAATATAGCAGGGGTGAGCAATTATGGCCCTTTTACGACCTATGGACTTCAACTCCCAGAATTCTTGAGCTAGGCTGGCTCAGGAATTCTGGGAGTTGAAGTCCACAGGTCATAAAGGGCCACAGTTGTACACCTAGGTTTATAAAAAATCATTTGCTGCTTTGCTCATTTGTGGCCGGATAGATGATGTATAGGTAGTCCTTGACTTACAACAATTTGCTTAGTGACCATTCAAAGTTACAATGGGTACTGAAAAAGTAACTTATAACTAGCACTTGCACTTATGATAATCATGGAATCCCATGTTCATGTGATCAAAATTCAGGCACTTGGCAACTGACATCTCTTTACAATGGTCATGTCAGGGTTCTAAGTAACAGCCCAAATGAAATCAAAACTCCAAGGCCAGAGGTTTCCTCAAAGTGTAGATTTATTAGACATGTCATATTGGTACAGCTGGTGAAACCCAATTCTGAAGTTCCCTGGGTTTGCCGCACCCAATTCAAAGTTCTTTCGCCCCCGAATCCTGGGTCATGTGATCACCATTTGGGACCTTCCCAGCCAGTTTCTAAGTCAATGGGGAAAGTTGGGTTTGCTTAATGAATGCATGATTTCAGTTAACATCCTTGGCCAAAAAAGGTCGTAAATTTGGATGTGACTCATTTAAGAACCATCTTGCTTGGAAACAGAAATTCTGGTCCCAATTGCAGTCATGTTGAGAACTACCTGTATTTCAGTTTAATTTAATTCATTTCATCAATTCATCAATACAAAATATGAAACTATTTTTGACCTATTGGGTTTATTTGATATTTTCATAGCATGCTTTGGGCAATCCCACAAAATGGTTGCTACGGGTCAGGGGTGGGATTCAAATTTTTTAACAACCGGTTCTGTGGGTGTGGCTTAGTTGGTGGGCGTGGTTTGGTGGTCATGTGACTGGGTGGGCGTGGCTTGGTGGTCATGTGACTTGGTGATCATGTTACTGGCTGGGCGTGGCCAACTCAATAGCACTCACATCAAGGCACGCATCTTCTCACCTGGCCTCTCATGTCTGTGGGGATGCTGCAACAGTCGTAAGTGTGAAAAATGGTCATAACTCACTTTTTTCAGTGCCATTGTAACTTTGAATGGTCACTCCACACAAACAAAGTACCAGCAAAGGAGGGGAAAAAAAACTCCAGAGAAGTTCCTGAGACAGAAAGTCTAGTCCTGCCAAGAATGTAATAAGGGTTAATGGAGAGGCAGTTTCTGTAAGCAACACCAGAATGTTTCCTTCCTGCCTTCCTTACAGGATTAGGCCAGTAATTTCTTCTAACAACTGGTTCTCCGAACTGCTTAGAATGTTAACAACTGGTTCTAGAGAATAGGTGCAAACTGGTAGAATCCCACTCCTGCTTCAGGTGAATTCGCCTATTCATGAAAAGGTTGATTTTTTGTCCATTACAAAACTTCCACTTGTTGGGAGGGAAAAGAAAAACTGGTCAAGTAGTTCTGTTTCTTCTAGCCATGCTCTTTACTATTGTCACTTACTTTGAAGTACAATAAAATTCTTCATTTGAGGTCTGTGTAAGGGCCAAAGATTTCCTTTCTTTTTATATTATAAAAATGAAATGAAATAAAATAAAAATCGGGGAAGGGTAGGAAGTCTGGATACTGAAAGATTGGTTCATAGATATATTGCTGCTGATTGCTAAGTTGAGCTCTTAAGTATTTTTACTGTTAGTTTGCAATATCCAATGACTATTAAATAGATATCAGCTCCCTTCGTCATTGCATTTCATCTCCTCTGTAAATGTGAGATACAGTGCTAATAGCTTAAGTTACTGTCTGCTGCACATTTAATTGGCAGGTAGCCCTAGCCAACTCCATGAAACTCATTCCAAATAAATGTCAAGCTAAGTCCAAGCACAACAGATCAGCTAGAATTCAGTTCTTTATTTGCTTATATACAGTACAGTAGATAGAATCTCGTCAGACTAAACCTTTTTTACTCTTACCCTACAGATGTAACCTGGGAGATTCTAGAGTAAGGGTCTTCCAACTTGGCAAGTTTAAGACTTGTGGACTTTAACTCCCAGAATTCCTGAGCTAACATGACTGGAGGAGGAATTCTGGGAGTTGAAGTCCATAAACACCATCAAACTCACCCACCCCCTTTTTTTTTTTTTTTTTTTTTTTTTTTTCTTCCTTTGTACCCATTCATGTATTCACACTATGTAACTAACTTACTAAGAAAAAAAAAAAATAAAAGTCTAAAAGCTGTCAAGTTAGAAGATCCCTGCTCTAAAGAGTGGGTATTCTTTACTTTCTTCCTCAGTCTCCTATCTAGCTCCATGTTGTGCAGCCTCTTGTCTGGTTCCATTTTCTAGAATGTGTTCCCTCCTTCTTGGGATGCTGCCAATTCACTGTTATCTATCACATCTCCTTAGGCACTATCTCTCATAGTAAATAAAGGCAGAACCAGTTCTCTTCAGAGGTGGGGGAGTATGTTTTTAAATTGGCTTCAGTCATGGGTCTGAAGGAGTGTGGCAGCTCACGAGGTTAGGATGCTGGGCTACGCTTACTTTCAAGATCCGGTTACTGCTACAGGGTAGCGTGAGCTCCCATCACACACTCCAGCTCCTGCCAACCCAGCAGTTCAAAAGTAGGCAACAATGAGTAAATAAATGGGTACCACTTTGGTGGGCAACTTTAAAGGGACATGAAAGGAGCCCCCAACTCGGCATCCCCCAGGCAACAATGATGTTACCAGCAGATCCTTTTGCCACAGAAATACTTCAGTGCTTCTGACACACAAGTCGTAGTAGTAATAGTCACGGTCTAAATCTGAACAATCCTAAAAGATTTGTGTCTAATAAGCCCAAACAAGATGATAGAAGAATGGTCAGTGATATATGTGAAAATATCTATTTTTGATTTTAATTGCGGTGAATGGAGCTCAGGAAGTAAAATACTCTCAAATAATAACTCACCCTTAACAATATTGTAACAAACTGCCTTGACCAATGTTAATTAATTGCATTAGCCTATGCTTGTTGGTGGGAAACATGTCTCTGAACAGTTAATCTGTGATGCAGAAGGAAAAACTTTACAAACTGTGGGATGAAATCCCCTTTCATCACTTTGGCACTTGGCCAGTGAGACTGCTGATGATTGCACCATTTTAACAGCTCCATAACTTACCAGTTTGGGCTTCACTAAGAAGACTGGAAGGGATCAATACAAAGTAATACAGCACAAAATGTTGTCATGTCAGTAACAGCTCCTGGGATTAGATATATGCCAGAAACAATAGTTTAGACAGCTCTGGTGTATTAATCAATAGCGAAATAACTATAGATTGTATTTGGACCCAACAGTTTAGATACTTTGATGGTATGTGCTGTACTGCACATACTATACTATTTTTATCTACCAATAGAGGAGAATATTTGTAGCTCAGGGTTGAAATGAAGGATGCTGTCTGAACTTGGTTGTTTTCTTGCAGATACTGCATTACCCAAACTCGCATTGGTGATATTACCTACTTTGGGTAATGAAATATTTGCAAGAAAATAACTAAGCTCAGAGAGCACCAAGGATCCCTCATATTTTTATGTGCTAACCTGAAGCTATTCACTTTGCTAGAAATGTACATCAGATTTATGTTTAACCAACTTTTCTAGAGAAAATAATTTGCTCTACCTGAAACTGAAATATACATAAAGGCATATGTGTTGTATATATGTCTTGGATTAGAACACTATAATGGTGTGGATGTTATATATTACAACTTGAAGAAAGAACTTTACTACAACCTGGATGGTTGGTTCCCAGGGGTTCATGGGATATTATTACTCTATCCCCTCAGCGGTCTGAAATAATATTTGGAAAAGTATCAGAAGTCATTAGAAACGTTTAAGCAGCAGTATCCTTGTTTTGTATTGAGTGAAACCAGATTGGAAAAAGATTAGCATGGTTTTAAAATTAGTGGAAGAAACATCAATAGCCTGTGCTGTATTTATGATGCTATCCCGATAGCTGAAAATGCAAAATGTCTGCAAGCTCTACTAGTATATCAAGGAGTAAAAAAAGGACTAAAGTTAAATGTAAAAAAGAGCAAACTAAGGCCAATAGGTAGGACAACTACCCTTGGCAATGAAGGTATCAAAGTGGTGGATAACTTCTGCCATTTAGATTCAACCATCAACAGTAAAGGAACAAGCAGTCAAGAAATCCTTGGCAGAGCAGCCATGAAGGCCTTGGAAAAGATGTCCCAAAGGTGTTTTTTTCAAAGGCAACTGGACTTTCTTTGTTTTTCCTTCCAAGGAAAAACAAAGAAAATCCAGTTGCCGTTGAAAAGGCACCTTTGGGACAACCATGACCTGGATGACTGAAAATCTCCACAGGTTTCGGAGAAGATATTCACATGCTACTATATCTGGACTTACAAAGATCAGAATAGTACAAACCATGGGATTCCCTGTGACACTCTATGGAACTGAAAGTTGGACCTTGGAAAAGCAAGATAGACTATTAACACTTTCAAACTTTGCTTTTGGTGAAGGCTCCTGAGAATACCACAGTTGGCCAAGAAACAAACTGATGGATCGTTAAAGAAATCAACCCAGAGTTCTCATTTCAGGCAGAAATGACCAGGCTCAAATTATCCTCTTCCATTCACATTATGCAAAGACCTAGGTCTTTTGAGAAGGCTCTAATCTGGGAAAGGCAGAAGAAAAAGAGAAGTGGATGACCCCTAGCGTGGTAGATGGACTCAGTTACAATGGCAATTGATGCACCATTGGAAGATCTGAAGGACCAGTTTGGAGACAGATCATAATTGAGAAAAACTATGTGGTCAATTTCACATTGTTCATGAACCCCAAGACATTTATTATATGAAAATAATTTAATAACTAATAGTATTATGCAGGAACCAATCTGGTTGGTTACCAGAACCAGAGGTTTTGTCTTCCATAATAATAATATTATAAACAACAACAATGAATAGTCCCATGAACTCTTGGGGATTGATAGTGATCATTTTGGGCAACCCTGATTTGTGTACTTACTGAGTTGTCACTATATATAATCAATCAATCAGTCAATGATTCATTGTATCTGTAGGAAGTCACTGCTTTCTTTTCACTGCCAGCAGATTGAAAGAAGGGTAGGTACTCCTGCAAGACTGGCAAAGATGTTCCCAACCAGAAGCCCAGAAGCCTGGAAATGTAAAAGTAAACAGGGCACCTTTTTCCATATGTGGTGGACATGTTGAGAAGCCAAGAGTTAATGGAGAAGAATTAAAAAGTGGGTAGAGGAAATAATGAAACAAAAAATTGAATTCAGACTGAAACTGTTTCTATAATAAGGGGAGATTATACTGTTTCTATAATAAGGGGAATAATAAGGGGAGATTATACTAAGACAGACAAATACCGTGTTTCTCATATAATAAGGCCGGGTCTTATTTTTTTTTGAGCCCCGAAAAAATGGCTAGGCCGTCTTTTCGGGGATGACTTAATTTCCCGCCCCTTGCATCTTCGGGCGGGTGGCGACGGCTTGGATGTTGACCTCGGCGTTGGTGGGGCACTTCAGATCGGAGTCAACGCAGGCAGCACCATATCCGGGTGTGCAACAAAAGTACTTCCTAACGGCAAGCCCCCCACCATTCCCCCATTTCACATGTTTTAATATAGGCCTTAATTTGGGGAGGGGCTTAATTTCATTTCATGCCTATAAAACATGCTGGGACTTCCTATTGGGGGAGGCCGTATTGTTGGAGAAACAGGGTATATTATTTTACATATAACAATTGTGGCCAGAATTGTGTACGTACAGAACTGGAAACAGGATAATATACCATCTGAGGGGAGAGTGATAGGAAAAATCTTGGACTGCACGGAGATGGACAGGCTGACCTTAGAGTTAAAAGATAGAGGTGAAATGGAAAAGATGTCCCAAAGGTGGGACGCCTGGTATACCTGGTTAGACAATAGATACAAAAGTAACACGGTAACTAATGTATGAATATGAATGTTGACGATGCTGTAACATTGTTGAAAATGTTGATATGTTATAAATTGTTGGAAAATGTTTAATAAAAGGTACTTAAAAGAAAGAAAGGAAGGTAAAAAAAGGTCTAAGAAACACATTTGTTCATTTTATAATGCATTCTAGATGCAGTTAATCTTGCGTTCTACCCGTCACTGTTTTCACGTGATGATGCTTGTTGAATTAAAAAAAAACTGAATGACCTGTGCCCTGGAAGACTTTTTCTGTTCCTGCATTTATGAAGATCCCCCCAACCCCAAAAAAAATCCTCTTAAAGGGATCCTTCACTGAGGGAGAATGGCTTTCCGTGTTAATTAAAACAGAATAATTGTTGAGGAGACATTTGAACTTGGATTTCCCATGTGCACTGAATGTAAATATTCTGCTAAGCACTAAGCAACACTTTAAATATGTAGTGTCAGCAGTTATAAAAATAGCTTTTTTTAAGTGAATTCAATAAAATAGGTGTTTAGAGCTTTCAGCTCTGCAGATTTTCTTTAATAGGAGGAATTATCATTTCCAGAAGTATTTGATCTGCCTGCTCTCTAAACATTGTCTTCTATGCCAGTTACAAAATAATGTCAATGTTTCAGAGATTCCATTCTGGGATTTTCTGGTAAAGACGCACTGGAAGTTGATATGTATTTCTGATACCAGTGTTAATAGGACTATTGATTATTAGTTTGAGAAATACTGTAAGAAACTCAAAAGGCATCTGCTGTTTTTCATTAAAAAAACATTGGTAAAATACAGTTTTTACTTTTCAGTGCCAGCTCTTGGAAGCCATGTAATTCACTTTTCCACAAAGTTTTGAGAATTGTTACTTTATCCAGGAAACTTAATCATGTAGCAAGCATACCCATTGTAAGAGTTCTGATGTAAGTCATAGATCGTTGTATGCTGATCTTGGCTTGCTCAGATCATAGTTTTCTATCTTACTTTATAGTTAATGATCTTGATTATTTAAATATAGGAAGAAAAGGGAATATTATGACTTTGCCTCTAGGGGTTCACAGTTTTTTTTGCATGATTATCTTTTTCAGAAATTTCCCATGATATAGATGGTATCTACATCAGCCCTTTTCTGACAGTTCCCAGTCCTGGAGCACTGGGATGACTGGAAAAGAGCTAATGTAGTTTCCACCTTTAAAAAAAGGGGGTGGAAATGGATCCAGGAAACTACAGAACTATCAGCCTAACATCAATACCAGGAAAGATTCTGGAAAAGATCATCAAGCATCGAATATGTGAATACTTACAGGCAAACAAAGTCATAACCAGAAGCCAACATGGGTTTGTCAAAAACAGATCATGCCAGACAAATTTTATTGTATTCTTTGACAATGTAACAACATTAGTGGACCAGAGAAATGCTGTGGATATAATTTACTTGGATTTCAGTAAGATATTACAAATACTTTAAAGTAGACCACAATCTATTGATAAGATAGAAAAATGTGGGCTAGACAGCATTGCCACGAGATGGATTTATAACTGGCTGACCAATTATACACAACATGTAGACCTTAATGGAACTGCATCTACATGGAGGGAAGTATGCAGTGGGGTAGCCCAAGGCTTTATTTTAGGCCCAGTACTCTTCAAAAATGTCAGCTATGATTTAGACAAGAGGAAAGAAGATCTTATCAAACTTATCAGAACTTATCAAATTTTCAGATGAACCAAACTGGCAGGAATAGCCAGCACACCAAAATATAGGCTCAAGATACAGAAGTATTTTGACAGACTGGAACACTGGGCCCTATCTAACAAAATGAAATTCAATTGTCAGAAAAGTAAGGTTGTACATTTAGTTAAGAAAAACCAAATCCACAGATACAGAATAGGTGGTACCTGGCTCAAAAGCAGTAACTGCGACAGGGATCTTGGAGTCCGAGTGGACAATCACTTAAATATGAGCTAGCAGTGTACCACAGCTGCCAAAACAACAACCACACAGTTCTAGGCTGCATTAACAGAGGGGTAGAATCAAGATCATGTGAAGTGTTGGTACCACTTTATAATTCCTTAGTAAGGCCACATTTGGAATATTGCATCCCGTTTTGGTCATCACAGTATAAAAAAAGATGTTAAGACTCTTGAAAGAGTGCAGAGAAGAGCAACGAAGATCATTAAGCAGACTGGAAGCTAAAACATGAGGAACAATTGCAGCAATTGGGTATGTCTGGTGTAATGAAAAGAAGGACTAGGGGTGACATGATAGCAGTGTTCCATTATCTCAGGGGATGTCACAAAGAAGAGGGAGTCAAACTATTCTCCAAAGCACCTGTAGGCAGGACAAGAAGCAATGGGTGGAAACTAATCAAGGAGAGAAGCAACCTAGAATTAAGAAGAAATTTACTGACGGTTAGAACAATTAATCAGTTGAATTGTTTGCCTCCAGAAATGGTAGATGCTTCAACACTAGAGATTTTTGAGAAGAGGTTGGGCAACCATTTTTCTGAAATGGAATAGAGTTTCCTGCTTGAGGAGGAGGTTGAACTAGAAGACCTCCACGATCCCTTCCAACTCTGTTATTCTGCTATTTCATAACAGTTGCAGTGATTACTACCAATATTCAAGCCTATATAATAACCACTGCCTATTTTTTATTTTAGAAGACCAAAACAATATTGAGTTCTACATTCTCACCCTGTTGTAGTTAGCCAGCAGCAGGTGCGGATGGCTGAAGAGAGCGAGGACTCAGATGAGGGGCCAGGACCATTAGGGAGTGGATTGCTGCCTTCAGAGATTGTGTGGGCTGGCAGCAGCAATGAGGAAGTTCCTGAGGAGCCTATGCCAAGTGCACGTGCATGCAGGATTGCTTGCAGGAAAGAGCAGCTGCAACAGCACGGGCAACTCGGGAGTAAGGCTGCAAGGTAATGGTCCCTCCTTCAAGAAGATAAAAGGCAGCTGTGGAGCGAACATTCTTTGCAGGAAGCAAAGATGTTTTGAAACTCAGCCTCGTGGACATTACAGTATTTTAAGCTGGTATTTGAAGACTCTTGTGTTGTGAAATATTTCTTATCTGTTATTCTTGGCAGTCTCACACAGTTTTGGCGAGGTTTGTGCTTATCAAAATTAATTAGTTTGCAGCAGCCTTTTAACTGGGGATTTGTAAGACTCATTAAAAGGTTTCTGTTTCCTTTGGTTATTATTTGTTTTATTGGAAAAGGGTTTGAGTCAGAACAAACCCCCCTGTCTTCAGAAACAGGAGTTTTATAATTGTATTGTTGCTGCCAAACAAAATATCTACTGTATTATATTTGGGTTTGCTTTCAAAAATTCCATCATAGTGGTATCTAAAAATTTAAAACATTAAAATAAGGCATGGGAATAAAATAATGACAATTGGTTTAAAAATAATATTTTATTTTTTGGATGATGAGATGGGGTGGCACATCAATTTAATAATAAATTTAAAAATAAATGTGTTTGTACCCTTCTTGTGAACAGCCATGGTGGTGCAGTGGTTAGAATGCAGTATTGCAGGCTAATTCTGCTGACAGCCAGCAGTTTGATTCTTACTGGCTCAAGGTTAACTCATTCTTCCAAGGACGGTAAAATAAGGACTTCCCCCTCCTTTTTTAAAAAATAAAATAAAATTCTCTTCCCCCCTTTTTGGTTTTATAAAACCAAAAAGGGGGAAAGAGAAAATCAAAAATATATAAGCTGTTTCCAGGCAACTGTAGCTATTTGTAAAGGATATAGTTCTTTCATGTAATGCAAAACCAGTAGAATTTTTTGTTTCATGAAAAGGTTTGAATGATATACAGTCAAATTGAAACACGATGATGATGATGATGATGATGATGGAATTTGAAAGGGTGTATTCAGGCCTGTGGGAGTTTGCCCTACTGGAACAGTTTTGTTCCTGTTTATAATCATTTTACATATCTGGAGAATAAATTTCCTTGGCCTTCAGGGATTATGAGAAATAGACGACTTCTCTTTCTCTCTCTCCCCCTCCCTCCCTCCCTCCTTCTCTCCCTCTGCCCATCTCTGCCTGTTTATCTATCTTAGAGCAGTGATCGGTCTTAAATGGAGAACTGCTTCTATAAAAAGACTTAGAGGTTTCTCACTTATTATTTTTAATTAAGTGTTTCAAATTCATTTTTAACTACTGGATGTTAAATCCCTACTGGCCTGTGACCAGATGACTAATGACTTCATTTATTGACGTATATGATTATGAACACAGAAGAAGATATATGATTTATATTCTACATCGATCTTATGTGCTGATGCTGCAGAATATTCTACCATAATATTTTATTTACCCGAATAAACATTTCATTACCCTATAATAAATTTGACCTAATTCCTTGTATCTTTCTTGGTGACTAGACGTAAGATTCATTCTAATATAGAAACCTGACGATTTAAAGTGGAGAATGCATTCTTTTTAGCTACTATACATTCATACGTGTTTTTATTAGACTGGGGAAGCCAGAAAGACCTGACAATAAATGCTGGTATTCCAGTTTACTTATTCCAGCTTGGATATAAGCCAAGAATGAATAGGAATCTATGTGTCTCACCTTGTCCCTGAATGATTATATTTTTTTACTTCAGTTTATACATTTGGCTTTAACTGGTTCATTTAAACCAGACGCTTTATTATGCCACATAGGCTTAATGTTGATTTATAAACTAACATTTTAAACCCTAGATTCACAGTTCTTCCCACTGATATTGAGTTATATTTACATGTAAGAAATCCATCATTTGGGTTGAAATCTGCATGGATTAATGGGTGTAATGTAGGAATAGTAGATTATTCTCTAATATATGTAAATAGAGGTAGCACTTAATGTTTGCATTGTAGCTAGAGCCTGTTGTGGTGAAGATCTTGTTAATAAGCAACTTCTCGTTTCTATATCCTTATGATCTAAAAATTATCACATTTTTTTTTTGTTTAGCTTGGTGAGTAGAGACATGAAGGGGGAAAAAGCCATTTTCAACATTTTCATTTTATCTAGAGTGGTTGTGGTTGCCTAGTGGTGAAGACGCTCGCTGCTCATTCCAAAGGTTGAGAGTTCAATTCTAGTCAGTGACAGATGTTTCTCTCTCAAGGTGCAAAGAGAAAATATCTGCTGTAAACTCCACTTAGGCATCAGGAAGGGCATCCAGGCAGTAAAAGTTCAGCTCCATTCAGATTTTACTCCAAATGAAAGGATTACCATGTCATTTTTGTGTTAACCAAAAAGAACTGTGATGTGAAGGGGATGATAAGAAAAAAAGAAAGATGGGTTACAAAGCCACTGGCATCATATCTCTGCGACAAATTCATTTCTGATAATCAACCATCTATAGAAGAAAGGGACATATAATAATTGAAGTTACAAATCTAATACTCACCAGACAAGAAGACATTAATCTTTCTTTCTTTCTTTCTTTCTTTCTTTCTTTCTTTCTTTCTTTCTTTCTTTCTTTCTTTCTTTCTTTCTTTCTTTCTTTCTTTCTTTCTTTCTTCTCTCTCTCTCTCTCTCTCTCTCTCTCTCTCTCTCTCTCTTTCTCTTTCTCTCTCTCTCTCTCCTTTCTTCCTTCTTTCCTTCCTTCTTTCTTTTCCTTCCTTCCTTTCATCCATCCATCCATCCATCCATTCATTCATTCTTTCATTCTTTTCAGGAAGTCGTCTGAACAAAGACCTGAGACATTTTCTCAACCAGAGATTTCAGAAAGGATCTCCAGATCATGAGCTTCAGCAAACTATTAGAGATAACCTTTATCGCCATGCTGTGCCTTGTAAGTAATTAACATCTCTATTATATTTGGCATAACAAAATGTAAGTTCTGTTTAGGGATATCGTTTTAACCTCAGATAATGGCACTGCTGTTGGAAATTATTATTACTATTACTATACTATTATTATTACTATTACTATTATTATTCTCACATTGGTGAAAAAAACATTGAGATTGCTTTTCCAGTAGATTTGTTACACCGAGAAGCAAGAAAGTATGGATGGTATACAGAATATTCCAGATGTAATCACTGATCTCATGGTGACTTAGACTCTAAATCAGAGGTCGCCAACCTTTTGGACCTCAGGGACCACCAAACTCATACTTTTAGATCCCAGGGACCACTAACTGGTTCTGTGGGCATGGCCTAATTTGTGGGTGTGGCTTGGTGGTCATGTGACTGGATGGGTATGGCTTGTATATAAATATATAAATATTATAAATATTTATATAAATATTGATTTTTTTTATAAAAAAGAGCAACTTTTACCCCAAATCAGGCAAAGCAGGCAGGCAGATTGAGTTGCTCACAGAATCACAGATTCATTCAGAAATCTATCTGCCATTGGCTAGCTCAGTCTGTCAAAATTTGCTTGCAAGCAAACTCATAAAATTTGCTTAAGCAAACTCACAAAATTAATTCACAACATACCATGCATGTAAATATTGAATTTTTTTATTTAAAAAAGAGCAACTTTTACCCAAAATCAGGCAATCAGGCAAAGCAGGCAGGCAGATTGAGTTGCTCACAGAATCATTGAGTGATCTATCTATCTGCCATCGGCTAGCTCAGTCTCTCAAATTTGCTTGCCGTGAGTCTGCACTGAATTTGCTTGCAAGCAAACCTTCAGTCCTAAGGGAGGTTCAGCTGTGCTTAGCTAGAAAGCAAGAAATCCAACCATTTCCTGCTTCCTAGCTAATCTAAATCTCCTGGCACAGCAGAACAGATGATGGTCGGAAAAAGGAAAAATAGCAACTTAGCAGACAAGTTTGCCAGGTAAGGAGTGAGTGGGCGGGGAGGGTTCCCGCAGGCCATGTGGGCTGAGCAGCCTTGTGTTTCTGCGCAGCCTGGATTAATTGCTTTGGGGGGGTGCTCTGGGGGTGAGATTTCTCTGCGGCCCACCAAAATTTTCTCACAGGCCACCAGTGGGCCGCAGCCCAACGGTTGGCACCCGCTGCTCTAAATGATTACAATTATCCAAGGGGACTATATTTTTGGCACTTGGCAACTGGGTCATTTTTGACTGGGATTTATACCATTATTTTTTTTGAGAAACCTGCATTTACTTCGATTTCCAGGCAGGAAAAAAAGCCCACAGCAAACAATGGGATTGCTTAACAACCACTGCAGAAAAGATAATAAAATCAGATCCGATCATGTGATAACCTGCTTTAAGACCATCAGGATTTACGATTATATTTGTGGGGCTTAATTTCAGTTATAAGTTGAGCACTACTTACATTTCCCTTTAATTTTCTCATTGAGGACTACCTATATTCCCCTTTAATTTTCTTCCCTCATGCCCTAATTTACAATTTCTAATTCCAATTTTATCCTCTGCATAACATTGCTTATCCTGAGAGGGAATAGCATGATGTGTGTGTGTGTGTACGGACACACACACACACACACACACGGAACTTCAGTTCTAATGCATCTGGAAGGCAGTAGGTTGGGAAGGGCTACATGAAAATGCGTATGCAAGGAAATGTCCGCTGTTTTAAATCTTTTGTATATGTATATCTCTTGCTGACTTCCTTGAGAACATTTATTTTCCTTTCCAATTTGCAGAAACGACAAATAAAGCCAAAGAAGCTAAGTTTTCTGTTGGTTCCATTCTTCCTGCGTTGCCAAGGTTACATCTTGAAACGCTTCTGATCTGATTCTTTTCTGTGATTTATTGGGCATGGTTAGGAGCTAAACTCCTTTGGTTGCTTTTAAATCTCACCCAGGGCCACGATTATAGAAATAGATTTGTGTTGCATGTTGGATGGAGATGGAAAAGGGCCCCGTGCTATTTTATTCCCACCCCTCCCCAAAACAGGAAAAGGAGTTAATGATGCTGAACAAGAAACAGTTCAGTTTTCCCCATGAATATGAATGCATGTATTTGTAGCTCACTTCTAGGGAGGAGAAGTAATAGTCATTTAATGCTACCTTGACTGAGCTACTTGTCAAATATTATGCTGCCTTTCCTGTCTTTCTTTTCTTTACAAGGTTCAGCCATGATAAACATGCTCAGGCTTGTATTAAGCTACTATACATATGATTGTCTGCAGCTGGGAGTTGGTGGTAGATGGGACAAGAGAAGGAAGAGAGGGGTTTTTCTTAGAGGTTGCATACTATTTTTGTTTTAATCCTTTGATACATGTGACCAGAAAATCCAGTGCTCTGGGCCAGTCTCTATTGGTAGTGGATTATGAGGTCGAACATTTTTAAAATGGAATTCCCTGCTGACTATGAAGTAAACATGTTAAAGGCCCACAAGGTCGCTTGCACAGAGCAGACCTTGGCTGCCTGCTGATTGTTTATTGCTGCAACCAGAGGACTTATGGAATTGATGATTAATGGCCCTAGAATATGTAGATCAGCTTCTTGCCTCAGCATCCTGGGTGAGTTTGTTAGAAATCTGTGCATTTGAATCTAATAATGCAATTGCATGTTGTGCAGCCACATTAAAAAACATATCAGGTTAATAAAAGGATTCTACCAGAGAAATCTTGCTGGGTGCAGGCACCACTGGTACCATGGTAATTTATCTAGAAGACCTGGAATTAGGCATTACTCTTGTTTTCTGAAATAGGGAGAACTTGCTTGGAAGAAAGAGCTAATGTCAGAGTTGGACAGTCACAGATATTCTGTATTATATAAGCAGTTGGCTTGCTGATGATGAGATGGGAAGGGAATTCCTTGGGAGATAGTTAATACCTCATTGTGGGAAGAGATGTAACTACTGATCTTGAAAAGATGTAAGCACTGATCTGGTGTGGTTACAACTTAATAGGCTCTTTCTCAATTGGGAATACTAGACAACTATTGCCCAGTCTCCAACCTTTTCAGGAAGGTTTATTGAAGCAATGTGGAATCAACTACCCAGCACCTAAAGAAAATAGATTATGTTGCCTTCCACTGTCAGGGTTCAAGGCTAGACATGAAAAGGAGGCGGCATTAGTTACACTAGTGGGAGACCTTCGTTGGGTCATGGATGGTGAAAGGGTGTTCATCTTAAGTCTTTTAGGTCTCAGTGGGTTTTCATAATACTGGTTTACTTATTTAAATTACTAAATTGATTTATATAGCCACCCATCTCATATAGGGGCTCTAGGTAGTGTACTATAAAACAGATAAAATACATAGTATAAAAAATAAAACAAAAATAAATAAAATAGCTGTTTGATAGCAACCAAGCGCTATCAAACAGCTATCAACATAGCTAGGAGACTGGTTCTGTCACACACCCAAGTCTGAGATTTCCCTGCATATTTGGTAGTACAGTTATCCCACCGTCACCTTTGACAGCCCGAGAATCTAAGCAGGATCCCTTCTGAGCTCCACTATGCAGCTGCAGGCTACACTATCTATTATATGATCATTCCCTAGGCTGCATCTCTTTGGTCCATGTCCCAAGCTCATTCTCAGAAACCATTATAAGTGTCAGATTTTCAAATACCGGTGCCATTAACTGCCTGCCCCACCACATTTTGTACCAGTTGAAGCTTCCAATAAGGGCATGAAAGACCATGAGCAGGAACCCTTGTACAGGAACAGGTGCAACTATACATGACACTGTGCAAATTTCTAGAACAGGAGCTATGAATCCAAGAGAATTCACGATTGTGTACCTGATCTATTTGAAGTAGAAGTATCCCATTCAGAAGGTGGAAGATCTCCAGAACCATTTGGTTTTGCTTGAGTTGAATCAAAAGCTATTGTGCCCCATTCAGACACCCATATACTCCATGCACTGAGATAGAACCTCCCCAGCATCACTCTGGTAGCCTAGGATGGAGATAGAAAGTTGATGGGGTCCTTGGTGCTCTCTGAGCTTGGTTGTTTTCTTGCAGATGTTTCATTACCCAAACTGGGTAACATCATCAATGCTAGTCAACATCAACCCTGAGCTACAGATATTCTCCTTTGTAGATATAAAGTTGAATATTATCTGCATGCTGATCATATCTCACTCCAAGCCATCAGATGAACTCATACAGCATCTTCATGTAGATGTTAAATAGATGGGGAGAAAGTCCCCTACAACACCTGAAAAGGAGGGTTCTGGCTTGACCTCTCCACACACACCCTCATCACTGACCGGAACCAGCTACAGAGGAAGAAGAAGAACCAGCACAACCCTAAATTGTCCACCTGCAACTCCTACAGTTGACTCAAAAGGATACCATGATCTGCCAAGCTTACCTTCATCATTGTCTTTGCCTATCTCTTTTTCATTGGGTTCCTCATCCCAGTCATGTCGGGGATATGACCACGGAAACATCCCATAGATCATCAAGTGAAAATTATAGGCAAACGAATGTGTATTGGCCATATACACCACTGGCCAAGTTTTTCTTTATACTGGCTAGGCTTCCTTTCGTGCACTGGCTGGTGGCTTCTTTTGTGGATATATAGGCAATTCGGAAATGGTGTATCAAGCAAAAATGAACACCAAAAGGAAAGCAATACAAAATCTTAATTTTAGTCCCATCTTTATATAGCCTACTCCACTTTACCATTCAAAGAGGAAGTGTTTAAAAATGGTCTACAAAATCTGAAGCCTCACCCAATTCCCCCCCCCAAAGCACATGAACCTTAAGCTAAAATTTAGCAGCACCAGAACTTGAATCAGAGAAATCTACAACTAGCAGTAAATAAATAAGCATTATTGCACTCCTGTGTGAGTTTCACAGAGGCCCTGTACAGTATGAATAAAAAGAAAAACGACTAGGAAGGATGCGAGGTGGGCTGAGAGTCGATATGAAAAACAGATTAGGTGGAAATGAAACATACATTTCATGCTTTTTAAAAATTCTTTCTGGAGAGAGTTCCCTTCGGAATCTTCTTCAGAAAGGCATTCTCTCTCCCAGGTGTTCTAGGGTTATTATGATGGTTTTGGCTCTTTCCTGTTCTGTCAATTCCAGTTCTTAAAAAAAAGCACATTCTGTGGAGAAATACTAAAGGTTTATCTACCAATTCTTCTGCATCTTAGGCAAGTAAGTTAATTATTTCACCCAATTTGTCCTAGGTTTCTAATCAGCTTATTGGAATGGAACATTTTTTGTGGCATCTTTATCATTCATTAATATTTTCAGAGATAATTTTAATTACACTATGCCCTCTCTGGAAGTTACTAAAGATGTTGAAGACTGTGTAACTTGCCAGCACACAGGAAGTCCTTACAGTGTGTGCCACATATAAATTATATGAAGGGTTTTTTAAAAAAAAATTTCTCAAAAATCATGCTCAAGAAAAGTAGCCCATAAATCAGCAACATGTTGTGCAGTGTTCTAAATAAGAGGTAAAGGAATACATTAACAATAACATCAGAGCTAACACAGAGATTTGTAGTCACTGAGATAGTTCAGGTACCCCTCCTGTCAGGCTCCAAAACCCAAGAAAGATACATTGTGATTCTTCCAAGGAGATTTCTTTATTGTTCCTCACCTATAGACAGAATCTTGCTAGACTAAAGACAGAGTCTTGCCACACAAAGCATAATCTTGCCGCACAAAGTATAAACTCTAGGAGCTATTAGGGAGCAGCTATCTTCATCCTTTTTCTCTCACACAACTATCTGAACTGAGTTGTATGTTGATCCTCTGGAATGCACCCTCTTCCTCCTGAGAAGTCAGACTACATTCCATTACATCTTCCTTTCCAAAGACTGTTCCATAGCTGTTATCCCATGATGCAGAAAGATTTCTCTGGGGTCACTCAAAATAGGACTTTATAACACTAGCAGTTACCAGAAACAAGAAGTAAAGTACGAAGACCTTTCTAAAGAGCTCTAATTTCTATGAGTTGTTACCTGACTCTCTGTGTGTGATATTCTAGTGATCTCAACATTTTCACCAGACATACTTTAAATACCTGTTGTGGCCATGGACCCCAAAGACTTAACTAACTTAAAATTTAAATCGTAACAATTCTTCAAGCCTTCACGGAACTCCTGTGATGACATCACAGCCCCCCAAGGGTCCGCAGGCCACAGGTTGAGAACCACTGATCTAGAATGTGTAAACAACTTCTCGATTTTTCTTTTTTAAAGTTGAGGAAATTGCCACCGTATTTCTGTTCCCCATTGTCTGCTTCATTATCCAATGCATAATTCATGCAAACTAATGATTTTCTGCCTTCTGATATGCAGAATTGGGGATAGGTCTCCCCACCCAAAAAAAAATGGGAAAGTTGGTTATTGATTGCATCCCTTTCCCTTAATGTCCGGGGGATACTGTAATCTGTGGAAACTCATGCAATAAGAATATAGCAGTCACATTTGCTGCAAAAGACTGTAACCATGGATACAGCATTGGTCACTGCTTTTGGATACAAATTGGGAAGTGATGATGGCTGCTGCTGCTGCTGCTGCTGCATCTTGGGCATTGTAAAGCTGCCATCATGGACCAGTTGGGAAAGATTTAATTGAAGATGCTGGATGGGTAGCAGTAGGAAAGGGAGCACTGTGTTTCTCTGGAGAGGTCTTCCTGTGGGGAAGGTTTTGAGCAGAAGATGCAATGAATCTACTGACTGTATCCCTAAAATGAGATGTGCTGGAGTAAGAAGGTTATTATGTCTTCCTACACCATGCATCCAGCACAGTATCTCGCTCTGAGAAATATTTTCTTGAAGTAAGGCAAGGGGATTTTGTGTACTTGACTCTTATGCTGACCTGTACTGCAATGTATCTTCCACACTAGGTGAAGATTAATCAATTTAATTTTCCAGGTTTGGAGAGAAAAGGGACTCTTTTTCCTTCTGCATTTTTTTTTTTTTTTTGGCCAACACTGTAGAGTTGCTTCTGCTTAAAACTGGCCAAAGACTAATAGAAAATGCGAATCCCCTCTGTTGCTTAGCTCAACGTCTATTATGGGGTTTTTTGCCAGTAATTTTCTTAATAGAGATTGTGGGAAGAGAGTTAATGATTTAGTGACCTTGTTTCTTTATTAATTCTTAGCACTCTTCAGTTTGCTCCCATCCTGACTAAAGAGCAAAGAGGTTCAGAAAATGGTTTTGTTTCTTTATGGCAAGGAGTCTGCACTAGGGGGCTTAAATAGTTTCAAAAAGTATTTGATAGAAAGTTAGGAACCAACAAGGAAGAAGTTGAAGCCTTTAGCAGATTTATTAGTGTACTTAATTGTTCTTGGGGCATTCAAAGTCTAAAGCCCAGTCACTGGAATATTTTTTGAATCAGAGGAACAATGAGTTCAAGTGGAAGAAGGCCATGGGAGTTTTTCTTCCTTCTACCAAACTCTAATGATGCAACACCATTAAGAGAAAATTAAAAGAGTTAAGGCTTATTATGAATCCTCCTTTCAGTAGAACTGGATAGCCATCTGGGAAAATGGACTTCTCTGAACTGAAGCTTTAATAATTGAAAACAGCCCACTGTATTTGTCAATTATGTTTCTATTGCTAACATTCCTTTTGCCTTTCTTCCAATAGCCGAGGAATAAGCAATGTGATAATCAGAGCATCAATGGGTATGAAGATGCCACCAGTGACACCATCACACACTTTGCCTTCCCTTCTATTTTTATTGTAAGAATAAATAAATTCATGGGAAGCCGACATGGTGTGAAGTCAGGCTCCAACTTCTAGTTTCATTTCTATTTACAAGAATGCCCTTGGATCTCACATGGGTTCAAAAGCCAATCTTCAAATGTTGCTCCTAGAATAACAGAATAATTAGAATTGGAAGGGATCTTAGAAGTCTTCTAGTCTTAACTTCTGCTGTGTTAAACAAGCCCCAGTTGGGTCCATCCATGTTTGTTTAGCTGGTCTCACTGACAAAGAGGAGCTATGTAATAAATAACAGAATTGGAAGGGACCTTGGGGGTTTTCTAGTCCAACTAGATGCAAGCAGGAGATCCTATATCATTTTGGACAAATAATTGTCCAATCTCTTCTTAAAAACCCCCCAGTGTTGAACCACCCATTATTTCTGGAGGCAAGGCGTTCCACTGATTAATTGTTCTGTCAGGAAATTTCTCCTTATTTCTAGGCTGGTTTTATCCTTGATTAGTTTGAATCCTTGCTTCTTGTCTTGTCCTCAGGTGCTTGGAGAATAGTTTGATCCCTTCTTCTTTGTGGGAGCCCCTTAGATATTGGATCACTGTTATCATGTGACATGGAAATGTGCTTGCTGCTTCAAAAAAAAAAAAAAGACAAAGATAAAAGGATTGGTAGGCACCTTCCTTGGTATGTTAATTGAAGATTGGGAATGAAGGTCTTACACTATGTTGCCTGTCTGCTGCATGGCTTTTGAATGTCCATACTCATCATTGCAGCCATTTTATGAATAAGTAGGCCCACTTCCGATAGCCATTTTGTGAGAGCACTTCTGAGTCCCTCGTTATGCCAAGCGTACTCTAAAATACTGTTGACTTCTGTCTTAATATCCTCAATTTTTTTTAATATCCCCCCCCCCTTTTTTTAGCTTTGTGCCATCTTTGAAAAAAAATTACTACACTTTTTAACCTCCATCTATTTTCATATTCACATCTCCCATTCTGGGCTACAGCATAACTGGACCTGCTGATAAACTGTGTTTGCATAGTTGGATATTTTGGCTGCAGTCCTAAGCATATTTTTTAAAAAGTCCCACTGGTCTGTGTGGGATTACATTTCAAATAAATGTTCTTAGAATTAGGCTCCTGTGACATAGTGGAATCAAACATATCGGATTTCAGGCTGCTCCTGCGATCAAGATTCTTAAATATTTTACACATTGCTGCAGATTACATGTTACTGCTATATCTTTCAGAAACTTTGTGTGGGGTGAAGGATCCAGAATACCTTTACCTTACTGTGTTGCCTCTCCATTCTCATTGGTTTCAGTATTTCTGCTAAAATCCAAGCAAGATTTTGAACTCCTGAGTGGAGGGATGTGTTTTGAGAGACCTGAAAATTCTGCTTGGATTTCAGCATGGACCTTTTAAAAAGCCCTCTCAGCTGGCTGCAGAGGCTTACAACCTTTACCACTGGCTTCCCCATTGATTTTCTGGGAAAGCCAGCAGGGAAGATAGCAAATGGTGATCACATGTTTGTGGGCATTTGGCAGTTGGTTGTTAAGTGCAAACAGGTTGCCATGTTCCCAGATTGTAATCCCCTGATTGTAGGGGTGATACAATAACCATAACCTCAGGCACAAGTCGTAGGTCTCTTCATTCAGCACCATTGTAATTTTGAATAGACGCTGAATCATAAGTCAAGGACTGCCTGTACTGTGAAATAACATAGATGAAATATCTTTGGTGTCTACTCTGTTTAAAAAAAAAAGGGGGGGGGACCCTCTCTGCTTCAAAAGTGGTACTTTAGATGTATCAATAATCAAAGGCTTGTCTTCCAGGAAGAATTACAGCTTTGAGCTATGAAATCAAGGTTGCTGGCAAGTTGCCAAAGCAGATTGTTTAGGAGTGGACAGGAGGTGCTTCTCAGTTTTGCAGCTTTTAAAAGGCATTTTAGTGTCAGAGACTGCAGCTTAATTTGTGATTTTAAGAGCGAAATGGCGAACATTATTGTTATTTAACTGAGAATGTATAACCAATGACCCTTGAAGGGCAACTGCATCTTGAAAGTGAGAACTGGTATGGTAAGATGATCTAGTACAGTGGTGGCTAACCTTTTTGGGCTCCTGTGCCAGAAATTGTGTGTGTGCTTGCACATGTGCACTCGAGTGCCAGTACCCAGAACACAATGCGCGCGGACCCTCCCCCATGTCCCCTGAGCATGCGCATGCGATTCCCCCCCCCCTGCTGTCCCCTTACCTGCACTGCGCCTCCCAGCTGATTTTTGGCCCGTTTGAGGCTTTTTTTGGCCTGCCAGAGGCTTGAGGGAAGCCTCTGCAGCCTTTGCAGGCCGAAAAATGGGCCCATTTAGTCACTTCTGGTATTTCCGGAAATACAGGAAGTGATGAAACAGGCCTATTTTTTTGGCCTGCAAAGGCTGCAGAGGCTTCCCTCAAGCCTCTGGCAGGCCAAAAAAGGCCTCAAACAGGCTGAAAATCAGCTGGGAGGCGTACGCATGCACAGTGAGGTAAATTTTCCTGGGGCTTGTGTACCCACACAAATGGCTCTGCATGCCACCTGTGGCATGCATGCCATAGGTTCGTCATCACGGATCTAGTAGATATTAGACAACTTTGCAAACAATACTAAAACAAACTATGATTAAACTTCCTTTTTTAAAACTACAACTGTGAGCAGGAGATTGGAAGATCTTGGGTTTTTAAAAATAAATAAATTAATAATTACTGTTATATTCACATATGGATGGACTGTGGCTATTTTTAGTCTTATCTACAGAACAGAAAAACAAGCCAAATTCTACCTTGACTAGCTCCAGTTAGTTGGAGATGAAACATTCTAAAGTTCTCCTCACAGCTGCATAGAGATTACAGAAGGGAAGGAAGTATGCACTAGCCAAGTTTTATCTCCGTGGTGCTAAGTTTAATGTTGGATGAACGATAAACTGTAGTTTAATGTTGAATGAGGTTGAACTCACTAGAGGCACCCAGAAGTATCTTCCATATCATAGTCTAATATATTAATGGAATTAATTTCTATATTAATAGAAATGTGTTGAGGGACTTCTCCAGTGGCTGTGTGCTAAATTTTAGTCCTGTCAGAACAAAAAAGTAAAGTAACTGCTAAATATTATCAGAGAGGTTGCAAAGTGAAAAGAGAATGCAAAACACTGACCCTTTCATCTGAAGTTGAACCATCTGTGTTTGATTTTCACATCTTGCTGAGTTTTCAGTTAATGTGACTTCACAGTTGGATTCTCCATTTGTTGCTCCCACATGCTAAGTGAATTGGTTCCAATATGTACTGATGCAGACGTTGGCTTCGTCCTGAAAGCCATCACATTTTCATTGTGCCATGAGCATTGAAACACAAGTGCTTCAGTTTAAGAACTTTCAGTTAAATGACAGTAGATGAGATTACATATACAATTTCCAGCATGGAATGAATGTTCTTCTGAACTGTATATAACTATGGCGCATTGTTTCCATCAGTATGGTATTTACCTCTCTAACAGTGTACCTTATACCATACATCTCGACCTAATGCACAGTTTGAAACTAAACGGCTGGAAGCTTCTTCAGTTTGCTCAGCTTTGCTTGGGTATCTCCAAAGCAGAGGTGGTATTCAGCAGGTTCTGACTAGTTCTGGAGAAGCAGGTAGTGGAAATTTTGAGTAGTTTGGAGAACCAGTAGCAGAAATTTTGAGTAGTTTGCAGAACCGGTAGCGGAAATTTTGAGTAGTTTGGAATACCACCTCTGACTGGCCCTGCCCTCATCTATTCTCTGCAACCCAAGTCCCAGCTGGTTGGCTGGGTCTTCTTTTGTTACCCTGCAGAGGAGAACGGAGCTGGAAAGCAGGATAGTGGGGTGGGGAGGGAGTGGGATTTTGCAGTAACCTTCCCCCAGGAGTGGGTTGGGAATGGAGATTTTACAGTATCTTTCCCCTGCCATGCCCACCAAGCTACGCTGACCAAGCCAAGCCAAGCCATGCCCACCAAGTTACGCCCACAGAACCAGTTTTTTTTTTTAATCCTATCACTGCTCCAGAGGATCCTTATTTATATAGATAACCAGATTTTCCCTTCTCGAACAAAGATTACTATCAGCTTCCAGTCTAAGTCTTGCACAGTACACTTGGACACACATACTATTTATTTATTTTATTAGAGAGTTACATTTAGTGCCAAATCCTGATTTTTATTAAATTGTTGATTCCTACTGTTGAATGAGTAGAAATCTGTCTATGTTGTTATGATGTTTATACAGTATGCCAAATGCACAGCTCAGCATCATTTAAGATTAATTTCTCCAAAAACAAAGGAGCCACAGAAAAATTGCAAGAAACGTATCCTTAATCCCAGATTCCTTCTGATACATTCCAAAGCCTTTGTTGTCTTTGAGGTGCTATTCTAAGGCTTTCCTTTTTGAACTGAAGAGTATTACTATTTTTAAAATGTAAAGGATGGAAAAATGATCTCAGTTGGGAATATTTCCCTTCTACATGAAACTCCTAGGTGACATCATCTATGGCAGGGCTGTCAAACTCCTGGCCCCCGGGTCAGATGCGTCATTTGCTGGCCACGCCCACACCCGGTTTAGCAAAGAGGGAAAAAGTCCCAATATATCAAGTGACGCCGCTGTGATGACATGAGTTTGACACCCCGATCTATTGGCATGTTGGGAAGGTTGCAAATGGCGGTCACATGACCCTGGAATGCTGCAGTTGCTGTAAACACATAGTGCTTACACATTGCCCAGCACCCAAATTTTGATCACGTTATCATGAGGATGCTTCAGCAGTTTTAAGTGGACCTGTTGCTACTTTTTTTCAGGATCATTGTAACTTTGAACAGTTGCTAAACAAATGGTTGAAGTCAAGGACTATCTGTCTATTTCCACACTTGGCCATTCATGTGAAGTTGTTAAGGCTGGATGGGGGTGGAGAACAGAGGCTGCAGAGTTAAATCATACCAAGATTGGGTGGTTTGGACTTTTGAGTCCCCTGAGTGATTTTTTATCTTTCACTCTGTAGAGTTGCATTCCTCCAAACAGAGTTAATGCACAATCTGGGGTTCTTCCTGAGCTCATGTCTTCCCCTGGCAGCAAGGTCTTTGCACAGATTTGTGTTGTGTATCAGTTGTGCCTAGTCTGGACTGAGAGGCTCTGCTCACTTTCTGGACTGAGAAGCTCTAGTTATTTCCTGATTCGATTACTGCAATGGAGTTTACATGGTGCTGCCCTTAAAGAACACTTGGAAACTTAAACTGGTCTAAGAATGCAACAATGTGTGCAAGTTTGAGCATTCAGAGTTTCTCCAATTAAGTTGAACTTTACAATATGCTTCTGGGTACAGTTCAAGGTCCTGGTTATCACCTTTAAAGCCCTTCATGACATGAGCCAGATTAATTGTGGGACCACCTATCTCCAAGGGTTTCTGCTATTCTACCTGATCTGTCAGGTTGATTATGCTCCACATCACCTCCATTAAACAGGGTCATCTTGCAGCACCAAGGAGGGATATGATTTATATAATCAGCTGGGTGTAGAAATTAAGATGCTAGCCTAGAAGTGGGAGAGTGTGAGTTCTGGTCCCACCTTAGGGCATGAAAGCCAGTCACTCTGTCTTAGCCCAACCTATTTCATATGATTGTTGTAACAGGGAAAAGAGGAGGAAGAGGAAGGAACATCATATGTGAGTTATTTATTTAAAAAAAAGCAGTAAAGACAGGATAAAAATAAATAAATATCCACCCAAGTCATATAGGTGATTCTGGGTGAATTACAAGGATTAAAACATAGGAAAACTCACAACATATTTAATGTAAGTTTATCTGATGATGAATTGCTTATATGGCACCTTGTCCTTTTCTTTCTGTGTGCTGGGTTACTTTTAACTTCGTTATGAATTTAGTTTTGTTTTGCTTTATAAAATGGTTGCTAGCCATCTAGATTTATGTATTTAAGATGGATGGCCAAATAAACTTTGTTAAACAAGAAAACAAATCAACTGGATTTGTTTTTTGGATTTGAATGCTAAGTGATGGGCCAGCACTCAAGAAGAGCATGTAAGATCTCCCTGCATCCTAGGAGACCTTGAATGAATTTCTGGAGCACCAGACATTCTTCTACAAATTATTGGTGGTGCAATAAATACCATATTTACTTAAAAGGACAGTTAGTCTTTTCCTTCAATGACTTACCTTGACTAGTAGAAAATCCTCACTCCCTTCTAGCATTGATGATGTTACCTATTCAGGTACTGTAAGAAAACAGCCAAGGTCAGAGAGCACCTCACAGTAAAAAGTCTATTTAGATTCACTCAGAATACAATAGGAGGGGTAGAGTTTCCTCCTCTCCCCCAGGTTCATTTTTGTGTTTGTATGCATTTGTGGTGCACCTCAACATTAGATTCATTTGACTTTTTGCTGTACCATAGTTTAATAACCTAATATACTGAATAAACTACTCAGAATGTAGCATATGAATTAGGTCTTTGTCTGCTTTTTTGATTAATTAATTCTGAGTCTGTGAAAGACTCCCATGGTATGATGAGAGGTTCATTCTATGAAAATATCCTCAGTTGCTCTTCCTGCACAAGTAATAATTTTAGAAAAAAATGTCCATTGGCTCCAAATATAATTTTTTTTAAAAAAAAAATCCTTGAAGGTCCAAGATTGTTGTTCCTGTCCCAAACATGAGCTGCCTTATCCATTCCTCCAGTGAAATCCATAACCCACAGCAGATGGAGGTGTGGAATGTATAGTTTGGCTCTTGCAAACAGCAGAAATCCGGCCTTCTGGGCAGACAGTCTGTCCAGGATTGGCAAGCTGATAGTGAAAGCAGCTCAAGCAAGGCAAGGGAAATGGCTCCCTTCCAAGCAAAAGGCAGGAGAGCCAGACACACAAATGAAATCTGTAGACTGGTATCAAGAATTTCACGGTGTGGGCAACTTGGATGCCTTATGCAAAATGGGCCTTGATTTTCCAGGGTTCCCAGGGAATTGGCTGCACTGATAAGACAATAGTTAGTGAGGTTGAAGGCTGAGCCAGAAAGGGCATCCCAGGAGTCTAATCATAGAAACACCTGAAAGTACTTTAGATGGAGTCTGATAGTTGATGACACAACCTAATAAGAGTAAATTGATCAGCAAGGATTTAACCCATTTTATTCAGAGAATTCAGATAACAGATAATCAGAGTTGGAAGGGACCTTATAGGTCATCTAGTCCAGCCACCCACCCAAGTGGGAGACCCTACACCATTTCTGACAAATGGCAGACAATGATCATATTCTGTTGAATAAGCCATAATTGGCAATGTTGCATATATATATATATATAGTAGTCCAATCTCTTCTTGAAAGTCTCAAGTGATGGCGTTCCCACAACTTCCTAGGGCAAGCTGTTCCATTGGTTGATTGTTCTTACTGTCAGAAAGTTTCTCCTTATTTCCAGGTCCACATCCAGACTCACATTCCCATAATTGGCCACAGGTCTTGGTTGTAATTAGGACACTTACATATTAGCATTAGTCAAAGTGGGGTGATTTTGTAGTAGAAGAGAACACAGAAAGCAATGTAGCAAGTAGCAATCTGGTTTGTGAGGTCCTGTCTGCTAACTCCAAGACATTGGGCCTAAAGGTATAACAGGCAATGTGATATGCAGGACAGGAAATGTTTCAGCTGTAGTCCCAAAGGTGCTTTTTCCAGAGGCAATTGGACTTTCTTGTTTTTCTTTGAAGATGGTTTGCTTCTCATCTAAGAAGCTTCTTCAGTTCTTCAGCTCATCCAGCTTTTTAAATGGGAAGCGAAACGTCTTCAAAGAAAAACAAGAAAGTCCAGTTGGCTCTTTAAAAAACACTTTTGAAACAGCCATGATCTGGATGACCAAGAATCTCTATAAACGTTTCAGCTGTATTTAAAGTGTTGGTCAATACCTTTTTAATATGAAATTTTGTCACACTTTTTTAAAAATAGGGTCCCAAGTACCCCTGCCTCCTTTGAGGAGAGACATTATGACAATGTTCAGTAGGAAAGAACAACTAATTTTACAACCAATATGAAAGGAATTAGATATTCTCTGATTGAGACATTATGACAATGTTCAGTAGGAAAGAACAACTAATTTTACAACCAATATGAAAGGAATTAGATATTCTCTGATTGAATTAATAGTAGAGGCAAAGTCAAGTGGCATTTTCGAAGAGAGATTCAGATGCAGTATTTAGGTTGGAGGGAGAAGCTGACCTGGATGAAGGCAAGATTCAAACAGTGTGATTTCCAGGTTTTGTTCTAAAATTAATCTGGGGCTTCTGAGGGAAAGGCAGGGACCATTAAAAAGAAACAAACTACTCCATTTGCACAGACACACCTTGTGCATCCATAGGTAATTCAGCCTTTGGTTCTGTTGCCTTGCAGTACCATTTTGGCTCTTCTTTGGGAATTTGCTTTGTAGTAAGCTGCAGAGAAAAGGCTTTCGTGGAAGGAAAGGGATTCCCAAACCCATCTGTTGGGATTTCACTTGGCAACAAGTCCCTGGGGCGTTGGGGTCCTGTTGGCCTACATCTCCATTCCCTGGAGGAATTGTGTTGCAGGGCTGCCTTAGTTCACACTCCTAGCTTTCCACCCAGATGGAAGTTGTTGTCATGTGTTAGAAATGTCACCAATAACATAAAAAAGCCTGGCTCCTGCCTCTTCTTCCCTTTCGGTGCTGCCGGCTGCAGCCTCACCATCACTTTCCCCCTCTGCGTCTCCCCCTTTTTTTTGTATGTGTGTCATGTGGCAACTTCTCTGATGCGGTAAGCCCCGACCACCCCCCATCTTCCACTCCTCAGCCTTGCCAGCCTTTCCTCTGGCGCTCTCTTTTCTGGAGGGGGGAACACCCCCCACCCGCTCTCTCTCTCTCTCTCTTTTTTAACCGCAGCGGCGGGGATCGTTCAGTGCCCCGACTTTCTAGAGGCGAAGGCGACACAAAACGAGGATTAATCCGGACCGGGCAGCGTTTGGAGGGAGCAGGCAAGTGGGCGAAGTGTATGTGTGTGTGTGTGTGTGGGGGGGGTGTTTCATCTGGAGAAGAGTCGGTGTCGCCTTTCCCTCCCGACCCGCGCAGCTTCGGGCGGGCGGGAGGGAGGGGCGGGGGTCCACGCCGGCTGCCTTCGCCCTTTGGCCAGCCCGGGAGGCCAGATGGCCGTTGGGAAGGCTTTTCGGGGGGTCCCTAGAAGCGAACTTTGCGGGAGGCCCGTGCCTGGCCCCGGGCGCGCCGTGAAAGAGCGGGGTCAGTGGAGGCGAATAAGCCGGGAGCCGGGACCAGATGCCGGGCGCACAATGGGTGCTTTTGAGAGCGCGGCGAGGGTGAAGCGTGTGGCGCGGGGTTTTTGTCTTGCCTCCGCATTGCAGGTTGGAAAGGGGCCGCTCCGCTTTAATGAAGCGAGGACGAAAGGGGGTCGTTCGCGGGGTGGGGTGGCGCTCCCCCTCCCTTTCCGAGGGAGGAGGGGGAAGCAACTTGTTTAAGAGTGGAAGGAAGGGCAGCCAAGCAGCTGATGGCTGGCTGAGGGGAGAAAAAAGGCGGTCTCAGTGCTTGGGCTGGGGGCGGAAGAGGAAGAAAAGGCGGTGGGGGAATCTCTCAAGGTCTCCCCTTGCATATTCATGGGGGGACGGCAGGTGTTGCTCTAAGTATTCTCTCCCCCCGCCTTGGAGGGTCGCTCTGACCGCCAGAAGGGTGGCTGGCCAAAGGATGAGGCGACGTACTGGCTTTGCAAAAGAGAATCTTTGTGCCCGAAGCAATTCAGTCTGAATTTTAAAAAACAGAAAGAGTGCGGGGGGAAGCTTAGCGGCTCCTCAGGCATTCCTGCGTGTTTGAATTGGGGGGGAAGAGGGCGGAACTGTCAACCCCATTTCCAGTTCATCCCCGGAGCCTAGGAATGGGGGTGGCGAGGGGGAGGCGAAGCATGTGAGTAAGCGGCGCCCGCACGGAAAGGAGCGCGGGGCTCCCTGAAACCGACAGCTGCGCGCTGCGCCCCGGAACGACCCACTTTTGGGGGGGGCGCACGAGGCTGGCCCGCCGAGGTCGGAGCCGGAGAATTTCCCCTCAGGAAGGGGACGGCGGAAGCGAGCCTTCCTCCTCCAAACGGCCCCTAGGGACACGGCAGAACGAAGGGGATTCGCCTCGCGGAGGGAAAGCAGGTTGGCTCCTGAGCCTTGGACGGCAGATGCTTCAGGGAGGTCAGGCGCTTGCATTGGCTGAAGCTTTAGTCTGGCTCTTTGGCGAGCGTTTTTCCGTTAACCCGTTGTTGGGATCGCTGGTGAGGTATTTGTGTATGTGTGTGTGTGTGTGGGGGGGGGGGTCTGAAATATGGAAGGTTTACAGTGGCGTTAAATAAAAGGTTAAATTTGATTTCCTATGGCGGGGGGTTTCATTCTTTCGATAGCCGGGTTGTGATTCTGCTACATTTCCCCCAGTCATTAGAGCGACGTTAACCAGTCGTCGTAAAAAAAAATGCTATCTCTCTAACCTTGCTTTTGTTGACATATCCTATTTCCATTTCACAAAGATCTGCTTTGCCACGGTGAGATGTCTTGTGTGTCAAATTGCATCCCACTGCATGGAAGGAAGGAATGGCCATAAGCCTTGTGCCTCCTTTGTAAAATCCTCTAGTTATTTCTTTCCCAATTAAATGTGATGTACTTGTTGCAGGGACCTACTTTTCATTTGATCCCTGGGCTAAGGATGCCTGTAATTTAGTCCCTCCAGGCGGATGCTCTGTAGGCACATTGGACTGCAGTCTCCTTCAACCTATAGAAGAGGGTGGGATGGTGGCAGCTGTAAACCAGAACATCTGTAACATCAAGTGTGTACTGCGGAGAGCTGGTATAGGTTAACCAGATACTTTGGTTTCTTTGAGGAATTAATGTTTGACTTAGTTTGACTTAATGTTATACCTGGTATGTTTTTAAGTGTGATGTGAAATTAGTGAATATGTAATTATGAATTAAAAAGTTAGAATATCCCTTTGCATTCTGTTTTTCCCCCTGGGAATATGTATATACAGTATTTCAAAGAATACAAAAAGAGTCTTGCTGGACCAAATTTAAGCTCCTTCATGTCCAATGTTCAGTTCAGATACTGTTCAGCCACATACAGGTTCACCAGTAGGATCCATGTAGGATATCATCTCCCACTCATAACCAGTGTGAAGTTGCATGATGCTACCCATTCTTTGTAGATGTTTTAAATAGAAGACCATGGCTAATCTTAACTTCATTGATGTTTACAGTAGACCAATTTGATGAACAGCAATACCTTTTGTAACAGTGATTTGAATTCCATATCAAGTCCACCTGCCCATGTGGGATTTATTTGTGAAGAAGGACATTGATTATGTTGACAGGCAAGCCATTTGAGATTCTCCTCAATCCAGTCCTATTAATTCAATTTCTCTTCATTTTATCAATCTTCACGCTATTTATTTATCAGTCTGCTAAGCTACTTAAATACTATTCTGAACCAGCAGGCAATATTTACAAGTGTAATGTGTCTTTAATATTGACATAGATGGCAGGAGCATCTCAAGATTAACTATCTACTATTTAAATGATTTGCTTTTAAAGTAGGAATGGCAGGAAATGGGCCATAAAATGGAAGCATGAAAGAAAAGCCTACAATGGCATATATGATATACTCCCCATCCCCCCACCCCCAGTTATGGGTGGATATATACACGATATTTCATACTATTTGCATACTATTGGCATGTTAACTTGAATTAAGAAAAACTTTCTTACGCTAAATAAATGTTTTGAAAACATTTTATGATAAAATGTGTAGGCATTTAATTTAAAACTTTAAGCTCCATGAGGTCATGATTTGATTGTTTTCTTCAGACAGTTCATTATTAAATTAGGTAACATCATCAATGCACTGATGAAAACAACAAAGCTCAGAGAGTACCAAAAACCTCACAGTTCAACTCTGAACTACAAATATTTTGTTCTATTATTATGTACTTTAGCCTCTACATCATGATCTCTGTGGTTTATATAACCCAGGTTATATGCCTCTGCAAACCTTGTTCATAATTTTCCAAAGCTTATAGAACTGTTGGTGGGAACTCTGTTCCTATGCATTAGCTCCCACCAAACTCCTTTTGTTCATTCTTTATTGCCACAGCATTAGTATAGCTTATCCCTAACTCTGATCATATTTCTTTATAATTTGTGTTTTTCCCTTCTTCTTTTTTTTCTTATTTTACTCACTCTTTCTTCACCTTTCCTTGAAAACTCTTTACAATTATTTGTTGGATCATGTTCTTCTTTGCAGGAATCTAGCCTTCAGCCTTATGACCACTTGGTGCTTAACCAACAATGCTACATGGCCAAACTCTGTCTCTTCAATGGGCACAAATTGTGTGTATTTTGCCTAGGTCACAGTATAAACACTTGTAAGCACTAAACAGCTTATCATCATCATTCTTTCTCTGTGGGAGCAATCTTTAAGGGTGGCAGACTACAAAGACATTGTAGTCCCCTCCCTCCATTTTCCTTCAAGCCTCTTACAATGTTACCAAAATTGAGAGATAGCTTCTTTGTCTCTTCAAAGAAGAGATCTTATTGATCCTATTTTTTACTGCTCTCCAGATTCTCATGTCTCTGCTGTGTGATTATCAGCACTGAGGAAAATACTCATTAAAGGTCAAAGTCTTCTAAAGAATCTACCACATTCAATTCCAAACAGAAATAAATGGAAAAAAAGGGACAAAGCCGATGTTATTCTCTCCAATTCCAGGTCCAGCTGCCTTGAGTTTCCCTCCACAATGTTGATGGACTCTCCAATTTGAACTGCCTAATCCTCACAAACTTCTGTTCAAGCATAGAGTGACATGGAACTGATATTCCTTCAGACTATTTTCTAATTTTCTGGGGTACTTAATTTTAACTCCCTCCTTCCAGTAGTCATAAAATCATCAAGATTATGCCTAATGCCCACTCTGTTTCTAAAAGTTTTCTCTTCCTGATTTTGTTGCTTTTCTTCCCCAGAAGTTTATTGGTGTTTTTTTCCTCAGAGATTCATTGATCTTCTTGGTAGCAACCTTTTCGCCATTCAGTTGGACCAGTACTCAGTGGAAGAGCCAAAGATACAGTAGGGTAGAGTATTTTAGTATTAGCTAGTTACAACCACATCAGGAAATTTATTTGACCGTAGATTTTTTTTCATTGCTATTAAGCCATTAGATCTCCTGTCATTCTATAGTACAACTAATACTGATTTCTGTGAATCTGATAATTATGCCTTTGACATTTCCTTGGTTTGTTTGAGATTTTGAACTTAATATGTTATTTAAGTTGGAGACTAAATGCCAACTTTCAATTGGATGGCCTCCATTCTGTGGGGTGGAGAGGTAGTAGTGGCAGAGAACGGTAGAAGATCAGGCATACAGTTAGTCTAAGATATTATTGCTTCAACAGTCCTCAATTCAGTTTTTTTCTAGTCATGTCAAGCCAGATTTTGTGGCATCAACTTTTTGTCATTTTGAGAATCTTTATAAAGTAGGGAAATTTTGTTTTCCCAAGTCAATTGTAATAAAGGTATCACAGTCAAGTTCCTATCACTGTTAGTGTCCAGAGATAAGAGGAATACTTCACTTTTGTTGTATCTTGTACTTCAAGCAAGATACCTTCTGAGCTGATCCAGCTCCTTTCAGTAAGGACGAGACTTCCATTCAGTTATTGATTCCCTCTATTTTGCATCTCGGAGGAAACAATTCTACAACTTTTCTTGGGCAAGATAGAGAAGGATAGAGAAGGCTTCTTGGAAGTCTTCTAGCTAATTGGTAATTCTTCCAGGGCTTTCCTTGAGAACAGCTTTTCAATTCCATGCAGTATCAGATCGATCAAGCTTTAACTATTTTCTTGCATTTGAAACAGATAAGCTTGTTTCCCCCATTTCATCAGGTGGTATTTCTCTTTGTTTGAACTTGCTAGAGAAATATTTCCTGCAAGGTTTATAACATAAATAATCAAACCAATCCCTGTGCAATGTAGCACTGATTTTGACAGTGGCCATCAACTAGATATGAATGGCAGGCATCCTCAACCCTATGGATGAGTGAGTAAATTTGGAATTTTCAAACCATTGGGGTTATTTTTCAGAATGTTTGATATGTAAATCTTCATGCTCATTTTTAACTTCTTAAAAAACATTAAAAGTATAATTCCTTTCATATATGGGAATTGCTCCAGTACTTTCTTTATTTTGATTGAACCATTCTGTATTTCTTTCCATATCTACAATAGCTTTCTTTGCTAAAGTAATTCATCTTTACATTTTTAGATTAGTCTTCATCATGAAAGGGGCTTTGCAAAATAACATTCCAAAAAGTAATGATGATTTAGAAAATGTAACACTCCTTTATGGGTCAGCAGTGTTAGAAAAGATGGGACAGAGCTTACATATTATGGAGTTGTGTATCAAATATGTGAGAATATTTCAGTTTGGGGGTAACATTAGTTACTTTACGCTTCTTGTTTAGATATTGTACAAGAAGAGCTGGATTATTCTATGGTGATATTTTTTTTAGAAAGACCGTTTTTCTTTTTGATAAAATATGTTAGAAAAGGTGCTATCAGACTCCTGATTGTTCGTTTACTCTAAGTAATTGTCCTTTTGAGGAATTTTGTTGGAGTCAAAAAAAAACTTCTTGGATGAAATGCATAACAATTGGCTTCCTACAGATTGGTTTATTACAAATTTCAATGATTTCTAAAGAGTTTTTGTTGACTTCAGTGAAGGGAGCTAACTATTAAAAGTAAAATATTACAAGGGAGTCTAGGTTCTATTAGTTGAGTCCAGCTGGAAGGAAAACAACATAAATTATAATTATGCTGGAGCTGAATTAACCTTTAATAATCCTTACCACTTCTACTACAACTGTTTCATAGGCAATTTCATTCAGAACTTCTAACACCACTGCAGAATGTTGATGTTTCTAAAATTCTGAAAAGATTAAATGTGGAACATATAGTGTGAGAACTGTGCTGTTCTCAGTCCCACTCTGTATCATAACAATAGGTTCTGTTATATTAACCAACTATCAAAAACATTGATTTAAAAGCCTAACCTTAAATAAACATACATTCACATACTCAATCTTACATTGTTGAGTACAAGTGGGATCATATAGTGGAAAGAAAAAAATGCAACTGTTCAAAGCATTAATTTAGAAGCACAGACCAATTGCTCGGGGTTTTTATTTTATTTACAATGAAAAAAATTGTCTTTAAATTTCAGTCATATATCTGTTCCCTAAAATGCTCCCACAAAGAAACCAAGTACCTGAACTAAGGTTTGTGCTGATACTTCAGAGATCTCACATTGATATTCTTTTTTATCCTTCCATTCACATTACCAGGGAAACTTCAACATAATTTATGATGTGAATGCTTGCAAAATTAATGTATGAAAAAACTGAGCTGTTGGAGTAAGATAATTGGATGTAATTGTGTTGGAGAAAAATGGTGCATTAATTTCTTTATCATTCAGATGTCTTTATTTTATTTTTAAAAACCCTCACTTGTATGCTGCTCTTAAATATTCTGATAGGCATCGTGATAATCCTGCATAGACTCCTTAGTTCTTAATCCTGAGCTGCTGTCCATTTTTAATATCCATTAGAATTTCATCAGCATTTATATTTATTTAGAAGATTTGCATTGCCACCCAGCTCACATAATCAGTATGAGTATGGATGTGGTGGTGTAGATGAAATAAAACTAAATGAAAAACAATGACTGCAGATTAAGCAGAACATAAAAAATAAAATAAAATATATAGTCAACATATCAAACAACATATCATATGACTGGGGTCAACCCAATGCAAATTCAGCCTCCAAAAAGGCAGGGCCTTTTGTTGTCCTGACACAACACCTGGATGACAAATCAGGTTTTTTTAATCTTTCCAGAAAATTAACAAGGCCATGGTTATCTAAACCCTGTGGGAACAGGAAGATCATTCCACAGAGCAGGTCTGCCACAGAAAATAATCTTAATATATTATGCTTCTTAATGACTACATGAAGATTTTTTATCTAGCAAGTTCCGTGATGACAATGATTCAGATTTTCATTCAAGTTGAAGATTGAATTACCAAATTCAGGGGTATATAGAAATTATTGTTGGAAATAGATATTCTGATCTTGCCTCTTGGCACCTTTTTGAGTGTCCTGGTTTTCCTCAAAAGTTATTCTTATTTTCTTTCAAAATAAGAATAAAGGATTAACTGTGGATTATACATGCTAACAGTGGGTTAGGCATACATCATACAGCAGCTGTAAAATTAGTGGCATAATCTATAGACAGTCAAGATATACAGCAAGTGCAACTGAATTAAAGAAGGCTAACATAATAAGATTCAGGAAGAAGACTTACAGTCTTATAAACATGTTTTTTTAAAGAATTCAGATTCTTGAACTATCTAGAGCAGGGGTCCCCAACCACCGGGCCGCGGACCGGTACCGGGCCGTGGAGCACTCTCTACCAGGCCGCAAAGAATTTTTTTTAAAAAAAATGGCGGCTTTCCTTCACGTTCGGTGAATGCTGCTGGGATCGGGGATCAAGGACACAAATGAAAGAAGGGGAGGGAGGAAGCAACCGAAGCCTGTCCTTCTCTCTGGGTCAGCTCTCTCAGTCGCTCTCTCGCTCCTCCACCAGCCCAGGAAGAAACTGCTTCAAAGAAGCGGGGGGGGGGCTTTTCCTGTCGCCACAGCGCCTCCGAAGCGCCCATTTCTCCCCACCCCGTCCGCCCGCCCGCGGCGGGTTCAACCCAGTGCTCCGTTCTGCCTGCCTGCCTGCCTGCCTGCCTTCATTAATGGTTGAATCGGAACAGCTTCGGCTGAGTAAAAGAGGCGAATAGTTATTATTCTCAGCCGAAGCTGCTCCCAAACAACCAGAAACTAAGGCAGGCAGGCAGGCAGGCAGAACGGGACACTGTGGATTGAAGCGCGCGCGCGCGGGCGGGCGGGGTGGGGGTGAAACGGGCGCTTTGGAATAGCTGCAGCGACAGGAAAAGCCCCCTCCTTCTCTTCTCTCCCCGGTCCTTGCAAAAATTTTCTGCTTGAAACCGGTCCCTGGTACAAAAAGGTTGGGGACCACTGATCTAGAGCAGAGATGTCAAACTTGCATCGTCACGGTGGTGTCATGTGGTGTTTCACAGCTCCCCCCCCCATTGCTAAACTGAGTATGGATGTGGCCAGCGCACAACAAACCCTGTCTGTGGGCTGTGAGTTTGATAACCCTGACCTAGAGAATAATTGTCTGGTCTGACTGGCAACATATTTGTATGGTGTTTGTTAAATTTAAAAATACATTAAAGCAGATACATTTTCCCAGCCCTGCGTATTTATGTCAAAGGGTATCCTTCCTTCCTTCCCTCCTTCCTTCCTTCCTCTTTTTTATGTGTTTGTCTGTTCCTCCCTCCATGTCTTCTGTCTGTGTCTGTCTGTATGTCTGTCTGTCTCTATCTATCTATTATCCATCCATCCTCCATCCATCCATCCACCTATCATCTATCTATCATTTCTACCTCATCCATCTCACCTAAGTAAATCTGAGTGGTTTATATCATCTCTCCAAAGTACACTTTTTAAAGGCTTCAATCAAGTTCAGGGAACCTGATCTAGGTTATAATGCTAACTTAAGAAGTGGGAATGGTTCCCAGAAGGGGAAAGTTGCTGTGGAACTCTGCCAATACCCAGAATTTTTGAAGGCATTTTTTTATTCCTTGGAGGTATGCTAATTAAAATTGTTGATGCCTCTGTCCTTGGTTGCAGTTTCCTTTCTGGCAACATTTTGTTACTAATTCTTGTTCAAATATTTGTATTTGAATAGGTTTAGAAGACCTTTAATACCTGTACAAGTTTGATGGAATAAAGAAAAATTGATATTTTGCAGATTAAAAAATAATGACAGAAAAATGTTTTTATATATAATTGTATTAAGAATTTTGATTATAATATAACATCTAATACAAACTAAACTTAAAGAGAAGAGGAAAAACGTGAAAGGGAAAAAAGTAAGGATATAATAAAGACAAAAGAAATATAATTTTCTTCACAACCAGGAGAAATATATTTGGTGACTCTTCACCTTCTCTAAGGTTGCAAACAATTATCTCTTAATCCCATATATCCCCTTAGTCATAAAGCATCAATCTTGTCAGCCCCTAAATCAGCAGAAAGTCCTTAAAGGGTTGCCAGAAATAACAACGTACCTAGTTTTAACTTTGATTAAACAAGCCCACTTTATATTCCATCCTTTTATTTCTAACAATCTTTATCTTTGTTCATGCAACTATTATTGTAGTATTTGATTTCTTTCTGTCTTTTCTCTGTCCTGTCACACAGAATTCTTCAAGACTAAAACAAGTGTCTTTAGGGGAAAAAAATCAGTTCACTCTTTTGGTTTGTCATTTGTAATCTATTTTGAACTTCAAAATATGAGCCAATTTCTTCTGTTGATCCAATGAAATGACTTTTTGTAAGCCATTCTCTTGGCCTATTAGTTGTAAATCTACTTTCAAGACCTATCTTGTCAGATAAAATTTGTTCTATATTTGTCATTACATTAATGATATCTTACAGCCATATAGTAGTCTATCCCTAGAAGCAGAAGACATTGTTGATACTGTGGCTGCTAATTTCTGACTCCATTCTTTAAAATCTCCTTCAATATTTTCATTATTATAACATTTTGCATTTTATAAGCTGTAAGTTTTTCTGGATTTTCTGTTGAATTCATGTATGTATGTATGTATGTATGTATGTATGTATGTATGTATGGCATTCGGCTTTGTTCGGGTATTTTCCCACGTCATTGTAGTTGTGCTTTTAAAGTTGTAGCAGCGTTTCAGCAGAATCTCATCTGCCATCATCAGGCTTCTGTATAGTGTTCATCTAATGAACACTATACAGAAGCCTGATGATGGCAGATGAGATTCTGCCAAACGTTGCTACAACTTAAAAGCACAACTACAATGACGTGGGAAAAATACCGAACAAAGCTGAATGCCATACATGTAAGTACCACGAAACTTAAGAAAACATATGTATGTATGTATGTATGTATGTATGGTATTCAGCTTTGTTCGGTATTTTCCCACGTCATTATAGTTGTGCTTTTAATGCTTTTAGTGCTTTTTTTAGTGCTTTTAAATAATGACGTGGGAAAATACCTGAACAAAGCTGAATACCATACATGTAAGTACCCGTGAAAACTTAAGAAAAAACACACACACACACACTGATATAATAATATAATATAATATAATATAATATAATATAATAATATAATATAATATAATATAATATAATATAATATAATATAATATAATATAATATATATATAATATAATATAATATAATATAATATAATATAATATAATATAATATAATATAATATAATATAATATAATATAATATAATATAATATAATATAATATAATATAATAATATAATATAATATAATATAATATAATATAATATAATATAATATAATATAATATAATATAATATAATATAATATAATAATATAATTAATATAATATAATATAATTAATATAATATAATATAATTTGAGCAGTGTGGTGGCCTAGTGGTGAAGATGCTCGCTTCCCTCCTGGAAGATTGAGAGTTCAATCCTGGGCTCTTAGGGCGCAAAGAAAACATATTTACTGTGAACTCTGTGTAGGCATCAGGAAGGGCATCCGGCCAATAAATGCTCAGATCCTGACTCTACTCCAAATTAAGAAACTACAGGATCGTGAAAAGAGAGTTTTATATAATAAAAACATTAATATATTAAAATCAATAAAATTTTGCACTATATATTGATCACCCAATATAATATTGTATTGAAAAGTAAAACTTGCAAGAGAACATGAATGATTTCAAAAGAATAATCCAGAAATAAAGATAGAGCAATCATGAAGCTTTGTGAGAAGCAAATATTCTTGATAATATTTGATACAAGGCTTAGTAATCATTAGCCTACTTTATATGTCCAAGAATATAACATTGGAGGTGGAACAGTTTTTCTACTTGGAAAATAATTGTGATTTCTTTGTCTTTGTGAGGACAGTATATCAGTTGAGCTTTTATGGAAATGAAAGTTTTCAGGGTTGGTGAACTGCCACAAAGCAGAGTTCGGCATTACCTAGCTATAAACTGGATGACTTATGATCAGATATAGGTTCTTGTTCTAGATGATCAAAATATGAAGCTTCCTATTAGCTGTAATTGAGTCAGAGTAGGAATGTTGTATTCTGCCAAAATGGTTGGTTCCTGATCCATCCATAATTTAATGCCTAAATAATGTCTATGGACTATTATCTGTAACAACTAATTGGGACCACTAATTGGAAACTGTACACGCATCTCAAATTGTAAAAAAAGTTTCCAAAAGCTTTGAAGTTTCTAATGATCACAACTTAAAAATTGTTCATAGGTATGAGCCAAGAACTCAGTTAATGTAACAGTATTTGGAATGACCTTTGGAAATGAGGGAAAAGCAGCAGCTGCAGTTCTAAATAATAGTTTTTCAATGGATTTTTTTTTAATCTCTCATTTAACTTAAAATGGTTTTCCCTTACCATCTTCAATGAAAATACTGTTTTCTTTGTTTTACCTTTCTTTCAAGTATTTAAAAGCAGGCAACATTTCAACCCAGAGTAAATTGTTTTTTTATCCTCCCAGTTCTATATATAGTCTGCATCTGAATTCTGCTTTTAGGTAATGGATTGTACCATATGCTCTGCTAATCCTTTGAGATCTCTAAAGTTGTATTTACCCTGTGAGCCATAGAAATGAAAATAAGTGATGATTTTTTTCACACTTAGCTCTGAAAGTGAAGAGCAATGTTATTATAACATTATAATGCTATATAATCAATGGACAATTATATTAAAGGCTTGTAAATCATAGCTGGTTGCAAATGTGGATTTCCATTATCTAATATGGTTTGTAACTTTAAATTGGAAATCAAACAACCCCCTTTCTCCTTGATCTTCAGCAGCATCAACAAACAATCTCATTTCAATCATATTTTTTCTTTGTTGAACATTTGAAGAGAGTTAAATATGATTAAATTTGTAATAACTTTATCCAGTTAAGTAGTTATTAACCTTTTGAAAAAAAATATTATGAAATGTAACATTTTAATAATTTGATATTTCACCAAATGTTTGCATTCAGGAATATTTTCAAGGCAGGAAAAACAGACGCCAAATTCATTTACACCTATCTTCAGTGCCTTTAGGGTATTCTGCTCTACTGTTCATTGTAGAGATTTTAAAGTTGTACCTATGTGTAGATCTGAAACACTCTTAATTGTAAAGGGAAAATTAGGTTCTGGAATATTATATAACTGACAATTTATGCAATAGGGAAAGAGAAATGGATTAAATCAGATTACAGCAGTTTTAGTGAAAAGCACATAGAATGACTTTATTTTTTTTAAATAAACCCTATTAGAATTTTGAAGCCAGAATAAAAACTAGCAAGAATTAATATTGAGACTGAAAAAGAGTTAAGAAAAAAGAAAAGAGCAAAGAGATCAAAGAATAGCAATAGCATTTGTATACCGCTCCATAAAGCTTTAGTTTACAGCACCCTCTGGGCAGTTTACAGAGTCAGCATATTGCCCCCAACAATCTGGATTCTTATTTTACTCACATTGGAAGGCTAGAAGGCTGAGTCAACCTTGAGTGGTAAGGATCAAACTCCTGGTAGTGGGCAGAGTTTACCTGTGATATTGCATTGTAATCACTGCGCCACCAGGGCTCTGGCTCTGGAAAAAAAGAAAGAAATGACCAGATTTTCTTTTATAGCAGTTATAAGTATGAATTATAAGTATAAGTAAATTAACCTCTTCATTTATGATTACAGAATTGTTAACATTTTCTACCTGGTGGCACAATAGTTAAAAAGCAGTATTGTAGACTAATTCACTGTTCAGAGCCAGGAGTTTGATTTTGACCAGCTCAAAGTTGACTCAGCCTTCCAAGGTTGGTAAAATGAAGATTCAGCTTGTTGGGAAAAGACTGTAAACAGACTGTCTGTAAAACATCAAACAGTGCTGTAAAGCGCTATGGAGCCATATATAAGTGCTATTGCTATTATTCTTATTATCAGCTTCATTTTTTCATTGTTTCACACAGAGTCAATGATGGATTTCCAGTCATTGTTAACTTTAGACAATGTCCTATCTCTGAAGCGAAGAAACAAAATTCCATGATTTTTTTTCCAGATGCCTATCCACCAATTTCAAAAAACAAGTCTCTGGTTTCAATTGTATATGGATTTTTACAATCTTTAAAATCTTGTATTGTTTATATGTAATTGATCTCAGAATTTTGCCTTTTTTTACATAACTACTTAACATAATAAAATGTTCCTTCTCTTTGGTAATGTTTCTATCATGTCTGAAGACTCTTTGTCATAAGTCTGAAGACTCTTTGTACATTCTAGACAGGTGTCTTTTTGGTTACATGAACAAACAATATATCATTTTATAAAAAATATCGTTAAGACAGTGTAAATTTTGGTCCTTTCAATCACATTTCCACTGTTCCAGTTGTATATTATCATCAAAGTTTTTATCCCATTTTATCATACAGCCTTTCATTTGTTCTTTGCCTGTAGAATGACTTCATAATTGAAATAAGACCATATTCTTTTTCCATGACATCCTAAAGAGATAAGTAATTGGAATGATGTCATAATTATCTTTCTTTTGTTCTTAACTATGTCCCCTTCAAAAGGAGGAGATAAACATTGTTCCTATAGGATCAGTTTAGTTTCTTCTTCACATTTTGATAAAATAATTCAGTATTTACTCAAGAGCAGAATATTGTCCTCTTTCCATCCAATCGTTAGCTGAGTTGATTGAAAGCAGTTGGAAAGTCAGATTATTGTAATGGATGGAAAATAAGCCACACAGAAGGCTTCTTCTATTTTCTGGCCACAATAAATTAAATATACTTGCCTCAGTGGGTGGGAATAACTAGTCAGCCATAGCTAATCCTGGAAGCTAAGAAGAGTTGTTTCTGGTTGGTAACTTGTCTGAGGGCCACCTGGAAATTCTAGAGTTGGAATAAAATAAAGAAATAAATAAATCCTGTTTCCAAAAAACCTGCATGGATGTGGTTACAAAGAAGCAAACTCAAATCAACTGTGTCTTTACTTTGTGAATTGAAAACCCTTTTAGAAACAGATTGGTCCTGGCCCTAGATTCAGAAATATATATTTAATATAAATATTAAAAATTTTGAACAGAAGAATAAAACTAATACAAACCAAAATAGAGCAAAAATAAAAATGAAAAAAATGAATGAAACAACTGCAGAAAAATAGAAACAAAAGAAAAAAAGACATAAACAAATGACTGGCTTCTGATCTGTTTTACAAATTATAAATACAATTATAATTAGACATTTCTCTAAAGTTATATCACAACCCTCTTCTTTCTAAAATCTCTCGTGACTTAATAATCAAAACCATAAATCATAAGTTCATTATTTGAATTCTCCTCACAGGGAAATGGTTGGAAAATGTAATAAATAAAAAAAATATTTTTTTAAAAAAATGCAAAATAACCATATGGGGTTTTCATTAACCAATAAACAGAGAATTATCTTTTTCAGAAGTATGGACTATGCCTAGCATTCATTGATCCCTTACTGCCATTCTGGGAAGCACAAACACTGATATTTTCAGCACTTTATTCTTAAATAGTTATTAGATGAATTTCGGGCAGAAAGGGAATGGAAGGATGGGAAGAAAACCTTGGAGGATTAACAAGGATTTACACTTGAACAGCTTGAATTAAGCCCCTATATTCAAGCTTAGTTTACTGGCCAACCAATATTTGCAGTTACTCTCAAATCTGTCTCTTGGATAGTTTTTCCCCCTCATGTTTATTTTTTGTAGATGCAAATAATTGCCGAGAAAGAGGAGAAAAAAATATAGGGCTATTTCTTGAATGAATGTTTATGGGAAAGCATTTGGCATAAATTTCCTGCTAAAGAAGATGAAGCTAGTCTTTTTAAATAAGTTTTTTTTTAAATTCCTTATTTTTTACAGGAATAATTATTCTTAAGTTCTGTTTGCATTCAAGATGACAACTGGTGGATGTGTTTTAACAATGTTCTTTGAAATTAATGTAATTTCTCAAGCTCTTTTCCAGCCAAAACCACAGCATCAGGAAGCAAAGAAAAGAGTTGTACATTGTTACATTTACAGAGACAACAAGTGAATAATCCTGCTACTGCCTCTGTCTCCTCCTCCTTGTAAACTTTTCTTTGGCTAATTTTATTGTTCTGAAGTTTGTAAGTTGTCCTAAAGTTTTAAATACACTTACCTTAGGGACTCAAAATAGAATTGCGGAAATTCTAGTGAAATCCCATACTTGGTCGAAGAAGGCAACTGCTGTCCCAAAGGTGCTTTTTCAGGAGCAATTGGACTTTCTTGTTTTTCTTTGAAGACGTTTTGCTTCTCACCTATGAAGCTTCTTCTACTCTGACTGGATGGTGGGGAATGGAAGGATTTATATTCCTTGGAGACAGAGAAGCTTCTTAGAAGAGAAGCAAAACATCTTTAAAGAAAAAACAAGGAAGTCCAGTTGCCTTCTGAAAAAGCACATTTGGGATAACCGTGACCTGGATGACTGAGAATCTCTACAGACTTAAGGCAACTGTTGAAATACTATTAAACAGCACAATAGATTTTAAGTTGTAAGTCAAGTACAGCAGTTCTGTTTCAAATATTTTGTAGAAGGGGATGGAAGTTTAATATTAGTATTGAAGCAGACCAGTGAATTGAATGAGAAACTGGAATAAAGCACTGAACCCCGGCAGTGCTTATGCAAGGATTTCATGAGCCTTGTGAGATTCTCATGTTATTTGGTTACCCAATTAGAAAAAAAAGAGTTATTGGTGAAACCTCACAGGGTAAGTGAGCATAAAAAGTGTGTATTGACATTCTAATTAGTCTGATCCTTTTAATATTTAAGCATTATTTTTATTGGGAAAGAACTTTTAATTCCATTATCTTTAAGCACAACAGTAGCTTTTCTTTATCAGAATTTTCAACCATACAACTCTCTAATAATACCTGGTGCTATTCCAGTTTTATCCTTTCTGCAACTTTGATCTCTCAAAGCCTAATTATATTAAGGTTTTTGAGAAAATGTTAGTGAAAGAAATCCTTGATGTGACTTTTCTTTCACTGTTTCTCTACCACTCCTGATTCATACCTTTAAATCAATTGGGACATCATTTTTTCAGATAATAATTTCCAAAACTCTTTTTAGGTTCATTCACTTGAGTTGTACACTGGTGTCTGTTAGCCTTCTGTATCACCAGTCAAGTGTGGCTTTTCAAAATTATTTTCCCCCATACTGTTTTGACTCAGTTTGTGGCTTTAGTATTTGAAGCAAGGGAGGCACATTTGCAAGCCATTGACTAATCAGCTGCAGATTTTTTTAAAAGAATTGTGGACCATTGCATTGAATTCGCTGTTGGAAGAACCAGGGATAAAAAATAGATTTTGCATCCCACATTTTCCACTCCATGTTGGTTTTGTTATTTTTTTTTTCTGCCAGCAAATCCACACAGCAAATGTCAAAGGCTCTAATTAAGTATTTCCAAAAATGGTAACATTGGTAACTGCAGATCCCTGGAGTTTATTAGCACTTCCTCCATCACCGCTATTCTTTTTTTAAGGCATTGGAAAATGTCATTACTGGGTATGGCGAAAAGGAACACTGAATTTCTATAAATTCCTCACTAAACTTACCAAAGGAGTATATTTCCAATACCTTCCCAGCCAGCTTCTGACAAGCAAAGTCAATGGGGAAAGCCAGATTTACTTAAGGACCACATGGTTGACTTAACAGCTGCAGTGATTCGCTTAAAAACTGTGACAAAAATGTCGTAAGGTGAGGCACAAATCAGTGAATAACTGCATTGCTTAGGAACAAAACTTTGGGGCTCAATTATGGATATAAGTCAGGGACTACATGAATTGAGCAAATGCTTATCAACCAAGGACTACATGTATGGTAGCTGTTTCTCACCACACTTCATGGCACTAAGCCTGGTGAGCTCTGAACGGAGCTTCTGTTCCTATTCTGCAAAATGGGAAGGTAATAAAACAGGGCTAGATAGGACTTAACAATTTAGAGCATTATATATCATTACATTGTACTATTGCTTATTCAAAGAAGCATAGATTTTTGATGGGAGAAAGTCATTTGTTTCTTCGCATTTGTCAAATATTTCTATGTTGTATCCCTCTTGCAGACAGGTAGCCCCCAGATTGCTTTAAGAAGCTGACAGAGCAGATGGTAGTCAGCTATTTGTTTATGCCTGTATGTCATTCTCAGAAGCATCTCTGAATTTGTTTGTTTGTTTGTTAAAAAAATATACAGCTACGGTGACTCTGGGTGATATATAGAGGATTAAGACAATAGAGAAAAAAACACATTTTGTATAAACGTATGCATCTACACCACTAATTCAAAACAGTAGTAGTAGTAGTAGTAGTAGTAGTAGTGGTGGTAGTGGTAGTAGTAGTAATGTAATAATAATGTAACATACACTGGAGTCTAAAACTCATTGCATTTCAATTGAAAAAAAACCAGATTAAGCTGGTTTACTCTGATGACACAAATGCCTGAGGTAATACCCACATCTTCATTACCTTAGAAAAGACCAAGGGATTGGGGCATCTAAATCTCCAGGTGGACACTGCTCCATAGAGCAGGTGCTGGGATAAAAAGGGCATGGCTCCTAGGTCCCACAATATGACATTGGGATGTGGTGCACACCAATCCTGCCAATTCTGGTGGGACAAGCAGACAAATGGTGGTAAGGCAGTCCTAATATGCCATATAAGGCTTTATAGGTGCCAATAATTTCATTTATTATAATTATTAATTTAATTCAATATTGGTGCTGCTGAACTCCAGAATGTATAAGAATAAGATGTGGCAGGCCAAATGGTGACAAGTAAGATCGCATGAATAAACGCAAATGTACTATGTCCCAGGATAATGTTGCAAGATCGAATCTGGGTCAGCCTTACACGGCACCACATGAATATGACTCACAGAATAGCACAAAGCGCATATTCCAGTTGAGAGAAGTTCCCTGAAGAGGGCTCCAGCCCGAGTCTGAAAGCTCGGGAGAGTAAACCTCTAGTCCTGGTGAGCAACCCAGATTAGATCTTGCAAGTAAGATCTGTTCCAGAGGATAACAGCAGCTCCACATAGGGTGAGTGGGACTGGAAATCTTCCTAACATTCATTATATAGAAAACCTTAATCCACCTCTGCTAGATGTATCTTTGACTAAACTGTTAACTTAATTTCAACATGAAAAGTGGGTGCTAACAGATGGATGAGCTATTAAACTGACCAATATTCTTTCATCACCATATCATAATGGAATAATTGCTGTTCACGCCCAAGATTCAAGTCTTCAATTTAAGCTTCTAATGTTTAATTAGAATAGAACATTCACCTAGATTTCCAACTCTGCCATTCAGAGCCCTAATGCAGACTTTGAAATTTAAATGTCAAATGATGTTTTGTCTTAAAATAAAGTTGTTTTACACTTGTTGGCACCTGTGGGTCGTTTTGATTTTGGTAATGTTGAATATGAAATGTTATAAGCTGTCAATTATAAAACAGTAGATATTGTTATGTAAGCTTCAAATTTGTAAGATTATCAAATATCAGTCAAATATTTAAACATCAGTTGTCAAAGACAGATAATATGTCTCGTAAAAAACGGGAATACTTAGAGAACAGCTTGTGAATACTCAGCATCAAATTCACACGGTTCTTTTGACATACTGCCATTTTGGATGGTCTTACATTGATTTCTTGTTTGCACACTTTTCAGATGCGTCCTTCTGGTGTTTCCAAGATATTTTGATGATAAAGAGAAAAACAAGTCAGACAAATTCTTCCTGTGAGCATCTGACATTCATGGTTGTGTGTAAATTTTTGTTTTTCAAAGTCAGCTGCACAAAAAGTATTGGAATGGTTGATTCTTAAGGAGCTTCACTTCAGAAGTGTGAAGTCTAGTTATTGTTTATTCTTTAAACTAAATTTTAGTTACAATCTTTTAAAGATAAGAGTTGGAATGTACTTATGCTTCCAAACTGCTGCACTGCTCTTCCAGATTTCCTTTCCCCCGTTTTTAATGGCAACTACTAAAACAGGCATAGGAATGTTTTATGAGCTGACAATCCAATGTGATCAGCTTTTGTGACCTTCTGACCAGAAAAATCAATGGGGAAACCAAATTTGCTTAACAACTGTGTGACCAACTTAACGATTGCAGCGATTCGTTTAACCACTGTGGCAAGAAAGGTCATAAAATGGGACACAACTCACTTAACAAATGTCTCACTTACCAACATAAATGTTGGGCTCAATTATGGTCGTAAATCGAGGATTACTTGTACAATATGAATCCAGCTTATGCTCTGCCTAGATTACTTGAGTGAGCTGCCTAGCACCTTTCTTTTTTCCCTACCATCCCAGGCACATGCAGCTTTGCTTCTAGATTTTTGAGTAGAGGGAGGAATATAGCTTCTTCCCTTCTTCTCCTTTTAAAAGCCCCAGGTTCTTCTCAGAGATATAATTCTGTCTTCTGTTGTGCCATTACAGGGTCCCCTCCCCGTGTATGTGCAGTGGTCTCTTATTACTAGCTCAATCAATCCACTACCAGATACAGCCCTCATCACTAAAGGTTATGGACTGTAATCTTCCATGCTGGTTCAAAGTAGGTTGATAGGTAGATGTTTTTCCAGGACTGAGGGGAAATACAGGTGTCAACCATCACTCTAACAAATATTCCCTTCCCTACTGTTTCTGGGGAAGCAACATCTAAAATAATGAATGTGTGCTATGTTCTAAAATTATACCTCTTTTTTTGCCCAAAATTATCAGATTCTTAAGTTAATTTGTTAAATTTTATTTAATTGGTTTATACCTGTTTTTTTAAAATACAGGAATAGGCTACAAAGCAATTGGACTCATCCAGAAATTATGGATTGCTAGATGACCTATGACCCACTGGGTCATCTTCTCAGAGAGGTTTTCCCTGGCTATACAGAGAACATGGCTGGGCAAAAAAGTAGTGGAAGCTATTGTGATTACTAACTCCTGCCAGGTTCCCCATTGACTTTGTTTGTTGGAAGTTGGCAGGAAATGTTGGGAATCATGGTCACACTGACTGTGATCAGATTGACAGGACCTGATATCTTTCCTACCATACTAAGAAGCACCAGAGGGTCAGGATACCTGAACAGAGTTTTGGAATAGTTTCAGAATCTTTCAATGAATATAGGAGTTCAGAATCTTATGCACATTCAAAAAATAAATTTGCAATGAATATGCTAATAGGGATTTTAGTTACCATAAAAGGGTTCTTCTATTATCTTTTATAGTTTAATTTAATTAAACATCCAACTTGAAACAGATTTTTCTTCTATAGAATATGAAGATCTTTTATAGATACTCTTGCTTTTTTTTTTTTGCTAGCTACAGATATAATTCTCATCATTTTAAGGGGTTATTTAAATAAAATTCATTTGAAATTAAAACAATATATATTATTATATGATCTTGAAAGACATGTTTGAAAATGAGAATGTTTTATCTTAATGGGATTCTTTTAATATAAACTAGAAATAATGCATTGCTGTTGAATTACCTGTTTTAGGTGGCATGTGATTCCCTGTTATTAAATAACGGTCTGTTGTTGACTTTTTTGACATTTTAAAATGTCTGACTAGCTTAATGCAGTTATTCCCTTTTTCTCGGAACACTTTGAAAATTCTTGTGAATTTTTTGAGAATTAAAGATATAGACTGAGAAATATTATTTTTCATAATATCTTTATTAAATTTCAACAACAAACATTGAAATACAAACCAACACAGAGTACTTACAAGAAAACCAGAATATATTTTTGGATCTGAAGATTAGAGTGGATTATAGAGAAATATTGTAGTTTTTGAAATACAAGGTTATATATATTTGATAATTTGCTATGCCTTAGATAAAATTAAGAGAAGAATTTTTATGAATTTTGGTTTTTATTAACACATTTTACAGATTGGTGTTATTTGTTTAAATTTAGAGATGTAGATTTTGTTATATTTCTGTACTAAAAGGAAGTCTGCCGTCATTGTTGTTATAATTTCATTTGATGTATAATTTTTGCCACTTTTAATTTGTTTCTTTATTTCTTTTTTTCTGATCTGCTTTTCTGTATAATCTTGTTTTATTATTTTATTATACTCTAAATTTTAAGTTGCCAAAAAACCCCAATGCACTGTAATAGTTCTTTAGATAGCAAAGATCATATACTGTGGTCTCTGATGGAAACAGTTCATAAAGATGGAACATTTTGTTTATTTAATAATTTTATACTCTGTCTTTCAAGTTGAAGTAGGGCTTGTGAGGCTTATAGTAGAAAGCAAATGTAGCAACAAAGTTAGGCAAGAATTAAAATTGGCACAGCAGGAAACAACTATTCTGAATCCTGACTGAACTAATATGTAAACTTGGAAGACCAAAGGGAGTGGGGGGGGGGGATCAAAATCATTTGAAAGGGCAGGTGGAAAAACCTACTGTGTCTGTATCTGTTTCTAATTTTACTTCTTCCCTAACAAGACAAGAGTCGTGTTGAACCTTTGAAGTTTCTGCTATTTCTGAATGTGGAGTTGGATTTCTCTCAGAAATTCAACTCTTAAGTGTACAGAAACCATGTATGCTAAAAACAAGAAGGAGCAAATACAGGCAGTCCTTGACTTACAACTAGAACTGAACCCAAAATTTCTCTTACTAAATGAGTTTTGCCCCATTTAATGATCTTTCCACAGTTGTTAGGTGAATCACTGCAGTTAAGTTAGTAATACGGTTATAAGAGAATCTGGCTTACCCATTGAGTTTACTTGTCAGAAGGTCACAAAAGATAGGTCACATGACCCTGGGACACTAGAACCATAGTAAATACAAGCCAGTTGCCAAACATCCAAATTTTGATCAGGTGACCATGGCGAAGCTGCGTGAAAATCTGTGAAATGTTTCATATGTGTGAAAAACAGTCATTTTTTTCACTGTAACTTTGAACAGTCACTAAACAAATGGTTGTAAGTCGAGAACTACGTATAGAAATTTTAGGAATATCACTGATATGAATTGCAAGAATCTTAATTTTGGTGATAACAACAACAACAACAATCTATGAGACTTGGGGTTTCACACATCATGCTAAGCAACAGTTGGTTGGAGTTTAGGTTTATCTATAAAGTAGTTTATTATTTCTGAACTACATTATATAACATACTAAGCCTTCTGTTTTGTTGAGATATGTCAACCCTTCCTATATTTGAAAAAGGCTGCAAAGTTAATTCTTTCATTTCATCAAGATATTTTGATTGGGAAGAATTAACTCATTTAGTAGGATTATTGTGGTAATAGTAATAATAAAGGAACTTCAAAGAGGAAAAAAAGCAGTAAAACTAGTGATGCTTGTCAGATTCACTTGTCTACCTTGGGATTTTGCAGCTGTTTAGGTAATGTAATGGCAAGCCCTTGGCAGCTCCATTTCTGGCATCATCATTTTCATGGCCATTAAGTTTGAATGCTTTTCTCCTTCCCTACCTCTGCAAAGGTGAGGCACATTTTTTTCTGGGGATTTTTTTTGAATGGTGAGGGACCAAGAGTGAGAAAGACCCACAGTTTGCAAAAGAAGTCCAGTACATGCAATTTGCTTCTTCAGACACATAGTTATGAGAGCGAATTGGCAATTGCTTTAGATGCTTTTCAGAATTTCTCATTCCCAGCATGTGTGGATAATTATGTACATGGATTCATTCATATATTTTTGTCTTACTGCTAAATTATATGTGTTTGTGAGTCTGGCATGAAATAAACTTTTCTGTCATTTGGGAAAGGTAATGACAATGTACAGTCCTCTTGAGTTTATTTTCTTAATACAAAAATCATGCTGCTATTCTTTTTGACAGAAGAGCAGCTACTTAAAGGTGTTATGCATCAATAAATAAATTCAGCAGATTTTTTTATCACTTAACTGTCCTAGGTTTAATAGCAGAGTAGCGTCTTCTTTTAATGCATCCTCTTAACACAATATAAGTTGGGGTAAACAACCTTTTTATTCTTCAGATCTTTTTGGATTACAACTCCTTTCCATAGCATTAACAAAAGAACCTTGCTTATAACATTGGTAGCCTAAACATGGCGGATTCCAAGGCTTTTATTTCTCTTGTAAGTTTTACGAAAGAATTCAAGGTCCTAGTTACTTTGTCAAGCACTTGGAGAGGGAATAAGCTATTCATTCCGACAGCATAAAAACTGTAACTTTTGTAAAAGATCTGTAAAGTTTGGATAGCTACTTTTTTTCAAAAATATATATATAGATAATGGGACTGAGAGCACAGTTTTTATAGATAGTTGTGTGTCTCTTAATAATATATTGCATAATCTTATTTGTGCTGCAAATGACTGCACTTATTCAACTTTGGCTGATTTCAGAAGCTAAGCTGAATTATCAAAGAATTTATCAAAGACGACAGTAACAAACTAAATCATACAAACCATCTAACAAGTAACTTCTACTGTCTAGCATGGATCTAGTCCACATTTGAACTTGAATCAAGGGTATTTTCAGGTACTGCCATTTAGATCAGGGGTCGGCAACCTTTTGGACCTCAGGGACCACCAAACTCATAATTTTAAATCCTGGGGACCACTAATATGAATTTTGACTGATGGTGGCTTGCTGACGTTGGTGGGAGAGAAAGACAGAGAGGCAGGGGTGGGATTCAGATTTCTTAACAACTGGTTCTTGGGCGGGGCCTAATTTGTGGGTGTGGCTTGGTGGTCATGTGACTGGCTGGGCATGGCTTGTATGTAAATATTATAAACATTTATGTAAATATTTATTTTTTTATTAAAAAAGAGCAACTTTTACCCAAAATTAGGCAAAGCAGGCAGGCAGATTGAGTTGCTCACAGAATCACAGATCCAGAGATCTATCTTTCTGCTACTGGCTATCTGTGTCTGTCACATAAAATTTGCTTGCAAGCAAACTCATAAAATTTGCTAGCAAGCAAACTCACAATATTAACTAACAACACACCATGTATGTAAATATTGAATTTTTTATTAAAAAAGAGTAACTTTTACCCAAAATCAGGCCAAGCAGGAAGGCATATTGAGTTGCTCACAGAATCACAGATTCACTTAGAGATAAATGATTTGCCATCGGCTTCCTGCACTGAATAATAGAAGCTTCAGTCCTAAGGAAGGTTCGATTCTGCTTAAAAGTAGAGCCAAAGATCTAAAGATTAGCTAGAAAGCAAGAAATCCAACCATTTCCTGCTTCCTAGCTAATCTAAATCTCCCGGCACAGCAGAACAACTGATGGTCTCAGAAAAAGGAAAAATAGCAACTTAGCAGGCAAGTTTGCCAGGTAAGGAGTGAGTAGGCGGGGAGGGTTTCCGCGGGCCATCCTTGTGTTCCTGCACAGCCTGGATTAATTACTTGGGGTGCTCTGGGGATGACATTTCTCTGCGGACCACCAAAATTTTCTTGCGGACCACTAGTGGGCCGCGGCCCACTGGTTGGCAACCACTGATTTAGATGACTTGGCTGATCTTGGAAAACCAATGTAGGATGGGATCTAGTTAACATTTGTGTGGGAGGCAGTGAGAAATTCCAGGGATATGGATTAGATTTGGAAGGTATACAGTAAAGTAAGTACATAAGTAAGTAAGTAAAGGTAATAAAAACACATTTATACTGTTGCCAAGAAAAAAGAATAGTTCGCACAGTCTTGCAGAGATATAATCAAACACCCTGCTTAAAATAATTAGCTTTTAGCATTATTGTATTTGCATTTGTCAACACTGAACTCCTGCTTGCCAATTTTGAGAAATTACTATATATCCTAAATAAAAGAAGAAAACAAAGATTGTGCTGTGGAGGCCAAGCATTTCACTAATGGCAAGTTGCTTGGACTGAGAAAATGCAAAAGATTTTGGAGGCTGATTATGGTCCACAGTTCACAATAGATTGTCTGAGATGAACTAATTTTCATGGTTAAAACTACTACTGCTATACATTTATATCATTCAGATTGAATTTGTGCTGAACATAGTAACATTTGGTGTTAAGATGCACCTGCTTATTGTGTTCTGTTACCCTATATTATTAAGAGGTTAACTTGTTTCATAATTTTTCACCTGATCTTGGTTTCAGATATGTTATAAATGTCTTTTTTGAACTATTACTTTTAATTTGTTGTCTCCTGTTTTGGAATTTGTTTTGTTTTTTAACAATGCTTTTAACCATAAGAGATTAAAAATGTGTAAATAAGGTTATACACATTATATAACTGTCCTGAAACATTTTAAGATTGTAGATATGTTTTAAAGCCAAATATGAAGAAGAAATTCAGGAAATGGTAAACACAACTAAATTAGAATATATTAAGTTCCATCCATATTACAGTGAAGTCAAATATACATATTTTTTCACATTAAAAATTAAAACAGTTTAATTATAATGTGAATCTAATATATGATTATATATTATATATATGTATGTAAAAGCAACTAGTTGTAACTTTTGGTATTATCTGTGTGGAACTATTAGTAAAGTTTGAGAAGTTGTACTCTTCAAATGTAGGTTGCAAATCATTGTGATTAATATACACAATTTAGATACAAGAATCACATGATGGCTGTGTTAAAATGTTTGTTACCTGTTTACTGGGCACAGTTTAATATACTAGTATTGACTTTTAAAAAACACTTAATAGATTAAGATAAAATTCACTGATAGATTTACACACATTACATAACTGTTTGGGTATCACAATCTGCTGGAGAAGTTCTTGTGTATGTTGTGGTTGTCTGATACTTATTCAGAGAAATATAGAGACAAAAACTATAAGGATCAAACAAAAGAATGTGCCTTTGAATAAGAATAATACCACAAGCAAGAGATGTAAAAGAGATGTCCATTGCTGAACCCTGGGACAGTCGATGTCTCTGTAGAAGACACAGGGTCTGAATTTCATTAAAATAAAAGGGACTATAGGGATAAAAAAAATATGAGAGCAGAATCTGAAGGAGGAAAAGAGATGCAGCAATTCCTTATGTGAAGATAAAGAAAAGAGTCATAGACTTTGATGACTTACTACTATGAGGAACCGGTACAGAAGTATGTTACCTGGATCCATTGCCTGAGAAAATGGGCTGATTATTTGAAATACAGATTGAAAGAGAATAGTTTCTAAGTCTCAAATGTGGCCTCGCAGTTGCATCCTCTTGCTAATCTGTATGAGCAAATAACACTGGGAAGACCTGCAGCATCAAGGGTTTTGAAATTTGAGGAAGAGAGTTCTAGAATCCAAAGACCAAAGTACTGTTTTCATCTATATCATTCCAGTGCTCTTTAGATAGCTGAAGGGATGTAAAGGAGAAGATGGCAAAGACGTTTTCTTTGTTGCTTCAAAGAGCAAGATATGAAATAATGGCTTTAAGTTACAGAAAGGCACAGATCCTGATTTTCTGAAGAATAAAGCACTTTGACAGCCGAGCCAATTAGGCAGAGAAGCAGAAGATGTGTTCAGGTTAAGGCTAGAAATTATACTTTAATTGAGATTCCTGAATTGTTGGGTTTGATGGCCCAAATGGTTGCCTCTAATTACAGGATTTTGGATATTTTTTTTTCTCATTTGGGCCAGCTCAGCTTCCTTCTGCTGTAGTTTTTAACATTTTTACAGAATGTAAAATAGATAAGTGAAAACATGCTTTGGAGGGGAAAAAGAGAGCTCTGTCTCATTGCTTCCCAGCATTTTAAATGTTACACCCAATTTTATTTTGGCAGTGTAATATTTGACTTAGCATCAAATATATATATGCAAACATTGTATCAACAATATTTAATGAGCTGAATTTTAATGAAATGTAAATTCAAATAATGTTACTTTGTTCCTCTAAACAGGGCAGCATTTTTTCCTCTCCAGGGTCATGATAATCAAATTTAGGTCTAGGATGTTTAGGCACCAGCCATGCTCACTTCACACCCAGCCATCCACCTCAGCCAATTCAAAACCAGCTTTCCTCCTCTGCTGACCCTTCCCCGGCCATTGTCCACAGCAAATGGCCTCCTGGCCCTCTATCCCCTGCCCTTTGTCCCTGCCCTTTCACCCAGGCACTGTATGACCCAGACATTTTGCTACACAGGACAAATAGTCTGCATCCAATCAGATGGCAGGCAGAAGCAATGGTGCTGCAGGGACAGCGTGTGATTTGCGGTGGGCAGGATGAACGCAGGGGCTGTGGGAGGGGCAGCGTGCAATGCAAGATTTTTTGTTAAAGCTCCACGGATGCTCCACAAGTTTTTTTTAAAGGGGCTGTGCTTTCGGACCAATTGGGTGGCTCCAGAGCCTTGGTTCTGACAGCATGTTCTGGAGAGAGAGAAGAATGGAAAGTGTGGGGGGGATGTGTCTGTGATTAAGTGTAATGTTTATATAGCGTTACTTGCATGTGTAAGTGTGAATAGAATATAGAGAATAGAATATAGACACCACAATAGGGGCGGATTCGGGGCTCTGCAATTTGCAGGCTCTTCCAACACTCCAGCGTACCAGCGTGGCTCTCAGCTCACCTCTCCCAGACCCCCTCCCCCCCTTTCCCATGTGAATCTGGTTTCAGTTCCCCTTCCTCCTAGCACCTGTATGGCCTCCAGTCCCCCATGGAACCCTTACAATGCAGGGACTCCACTGGATGAAACATACCTGAATGATTTTTCAGGAGACAGAGTGGCAAAACCTGAAGGCTGAGTCAAAAGAGGAAGCAGTCTAGAGTCTACGTAGTCACAAAACAGGTTTAAGTCCAACTGCTCTTGAATTCTGTTGACCCTTATCTAATGCCAAGATAGTGCTAAAGATCTTTAGTCGAGTAGATTCTTGTGTACAGGCTTGATTAGTAATAAATCAAATTAATTGCAACTTTATGTGTGGTCTTTTGCACCTGGCAGTCTTCGTAACTTTGATCAGTCACTAAGTAACCAGTTGTAAGCCTGTGAACCATTCCAGGACTTTTTGCAAAACCATATCTTTATAAGCTCTGTAAGGCTCTGAGAGTAGGAGATACTTTCACCTCAGGAGATACCTTCACACTGAGAGTAGGAGATACTTGTTGTTACTGTTACTGAGAAGGAGTAGAGACTCCTCTGAGAATGCCTGCTATTGAGTCCTCTCCTCTTGTACCTCAAGATAGGAAGCAACCTACCATCTGAACTAGATGGCAGAATCCATCTGGGAAAGGCGTCCTTACTGATATTGAGACGCTGACCCACATATGGCTTTATGGGTGATAACCAGCATCTTGAATTATATTTTGAAACACATCAGCCAACACAGCTTCCATAACAATGATATAATGTGGCAATAGTGAGATTGGTCAGTAGGCCTACCTACAATTTGCATCAACTGAATCAACTGAATTCTCAAATGATCTTAAAAAAAAACTCCATGTAAAGCAAATATCAGTGGTCCATACAAGATAACAAAGAGACTGTCCTGTCCTTTTTTTTTTCCTGCCTCCTATCCACAACTTTTGTAGAACGGCACCTGAGCAAAATATTTTTAGTCCTAGGCATTTGTTTGTTTGCTTATTCATTTATTTATACACTCTGTCTAATTAAATGGGCTAGAAACAAGTTGAGAGTTGTAAGGAGCTTTCCCCTTTTTCTCTGCATGACTGCTCTCTTTGCTGACATCTATATAAAAACCTCGTAGGAGGAGGAGAAATATGTACAGCAAGTAGAAACAGTGAGAGAGACTGAAGCAGCTAATTTGTAGGTTATTGGGTTGAATGCTCAGCCCTGAGTGTCTTAAACTTGTAATAAAAGCTACACAGCAGAATAGTTTGTCCACAGTTTGATAGCAATGAACTCTGAAGGAGGCCTTGTCCGTGCTCTGAATATTTTTAGGTTTTGATACCTGGATCAAACTCATGAGTATTCTCTTGCCTGGTAACAAGTAATTAACTACTTAATTACTTAATAGATTTCCTGAAGCAAAATATATAGTTGATTATCCTGACACCAGGTTTTAATACATAGTGTCTTTATTGGAAAGCAAGCATAGTACGTGGAAACTAAGGCACAGAAGAACAATGATTTGAATAGGATGAACAGTTTTACTAATCTGGACTATCGTCATAAGACTATCAGATTTGGACTGCGAAATTCTGGACAGCCACTAGGTAGCTACAGTAGGGTGCAGTTGAGAAAAATAATTGCCATCTAATGATCACCTGAGTGTCTGCAGCAAAGTTTGGGTGGCTGAGGCATACATAGAATTGTAGGGCTGGAAGGCATCTTGCAAGACTTCAAGTCCAACCATTGTGCAACCAAGCCAGGGATTATTTTATCATCCCGGACAAATGATTGTCCAATATTTTCTTGAAACCTCCAGCAATGGTGAACCCACAACTCTGGGAGGCAAGCTGTTCCATTGATTAATTGGTCTTGCTGTCAGGAAATTCCTCTTTATTTCCAAGTTGCGTCTCTATCTGACGAGCTTCCACCCATTGCTTCTTAACCTGCCCTCAGGTGCTTAGGGAAATAAATTGATGTCTTCTTCCCTGTGACAGCCCTTCGGTAACAAGACTGTCTCCCCTAAACCTCTTCATTAGACTAAACATACCTAATTCATGAGTGAGTGTTTTGATCTGTGTGAAAAATTCTGTGCTTGTGGACTCTTTGAGTATAAGAAGTTATTTTTAGTTCCTCTGATTCCCTTAATTATAACAAAACATAGCTGTCAAATTTTTATATTGGGTTGTTTCCAAAAACAAAGCAAAGACAGACAGAGGAGTCCAAAAGGACAGTAATAACCAACCTTGGGTAGAATCCAATCCTGGGACAGATGAAGACATAATTAGGGTCATCTCTAAGTATATACTTGTCTCTCTGGATCAGGAATTTAAGAGTGACCTGATGTCCCATTGAAAAATGAGTAAAATTTGATCTGTCCTGTGAGGTGATGCCTCTTCTTCTGACATAGCTCGTATTTTAGAGACAGAATTAACTGCTTGAAATCAGGTGACTAGCTGGTCTAATTTTAGGTTACCTGTATATAATACTTGGAGATATAGTGGCAATAGGCTTTGCTTAATTTAGATTCATGTTCTTTTTGTTGTACAGCTTTAGCCCTACTATGCTGCCTTATTTGGAGATTTTTATCTTTTAAAGATAACAACAGAGCATCTTCCTCATGTAGTAGACATTGCTCAATAGGCTAGCATAATTGTCCAGAAAGTATTTAATATTTCATGAGTGTGAAGGTGAAGAACAGATACGTGATAAAGAAGTAATTAGCCATTGTGTTAAATGGAGTAATGTATCGGAGGGTGAGATAAATGTGTTAAAAAGTCTTTTCAACTTTTTAGAGCATATTTGCAGCTTTAAATTGAGCTAGGATAGTATGATATATCCTCATTCATACAAGTAAAAAATTAATACATATTGTGAAAAACACATTCCCCAAAAGTATGGTACATACAGCAGACCATATACTGTGCTCCAATTAATTTGGGATCTTGCAATAGGGAAAATTATCTTGATGTCGACTATTCCAAACTTGACTCCAAAGTGATTTACTGAAGAGAAGGATCTATACCAACTTTCTAGTGCTTGGATTTGCTCATTATTTTTGAGGACAGTAGGTTTAGGGTTGTGTTTCTCAACATCAGCAACTTTCAGAAGTGTGGATTTTAATTTCCAGAATTCCCTATCTTGGGGAATCCTAGAAGTTGAAGTTCACACATCTTAAAAGTTGTTGAGATTGAGAAACATTGTGGCTTAGAGAAAGGCTGAGGTACAGAACTAACTTCTGTTAAATAAGTAGCATGAGCACTGTAGAAATGGTGAGGCTAAGTAAGAAGTGGTATCATTAAACCAAGAGAAAGTAGGATAAAAACTCAAAATGAGTATATTTCTTTGTTCCATAGAAACATGAAGCATGAAAGATCTTATTTCCTTATTTGTCATAAATACTTGGATTATCACAGAGGGTATAATTGATCCTATCAGTTATTGGCTTTGTCTTTAATTCAAATGGAGAATTATTTATCCCAAATGTCATCCACTTAAAATGCAGACAATATCCTGTTCCTCAGTTTCTGAGTATCTGATAGCTGATTAATATCTCATGATGCTTCAGTAAAACATAATTTTCATAATTCAGCTCCTTTTTCTTATATCTTAGTACAAAAAACATTTCAGCAAGCGTCCAGTACATTTAATATATTTTAGCTGTGCATTGTAGTGGTATTTTCACTAACTGAGAATCCTATCTACTTCCGAAAAAGAGCAGGGGTGCTTATGAAGGAATGTGAATAGCTTTCAAAAAACATTTTTCTGCACTGTTTCCCAAGCATTAACAGCAAGGTTATTCATTCGCAGTTTTCAACAGAATATGAATAGAATAGAATAGAATAGAATAGAATAGAATAGAATAGAATAGAATAGAATAGAATAGAATAGAATTCTTTATTGGCCAAGTGTGATTGGACACACAAGGAATTTGTCTTGATGCAATTTATTTTGCAATAAAATTCTACATTAATTTATAACTCACTTTCCCATTAAAGACAGTTGGGTGATAAACTTTATTTGATTTTTCTTTAGCGTAATAAAATAGTTTGATTACTTCCAGTTTCTATAATGACATCATTAGTTTTGATTGTAATGAGAGCTGAAACAAATTTTGAAAAGAATTACTATCTTCCATGTAGGCATTTTTGCAACGTGAAAAATGAATTGATAATTCATTCTGTCTTTCTCTGATTCAGTATTATGACAGGAAAATGGATTGTTTTATACTTCTATGTATGTCTGTGAACATTATTTCATGTTTGAAAGAATTCTTTTGGATACGTTAGGGTCTATCAGACTTCACAGATGCAATAGATAACAACAGGAACTTCTGAAGAAAGGGCTATTATGTTTAATTTGTAAAGCTTTAAAAGAGCACTTTGAGAAAGCAATAGTCACTTTAAATTTTATTTCACCCATATTATACTTAAGTAATTGTATGTTATCTATCCTCTCACAATTGTACATATATGTAAAAGAAGTGTATCAGTGAAAGCACAGCAATAATAATAGTAATAATCAAAAGATAAGATAGGAAAAACGGATATTCCTTTCTCTGTGAGTGTGCATGAGAATCCCTTTTTTGAAATTATATCCTTCAACTGTAGTTGCTGCAAATGAAGTTAATATGATTTTTTTCCCTCCAGTGTTACCTGATCATTTGAACTGATTGATTGATTTTAAGTTAGTGACCTGCATACACGTACTCTTGAGAGGGATGTTGGCTATATTATCTTAACTACATTAGAAATCCTAGATAGCCCTGAATTGTGTGAGCATGTCTGTGATAAATCCAATTTTGAATTGTGTATGAATGTGCCAGAATATGCCAGATAATATCTTTATTCTTAATTTAGCTGCAACTAGGTTTGGTAACATAATCTATACCTTCTGTACCAGGGATGGGCAACGATGGTGCCTTTATGACCTGTGGACATCAACTTGAAGTCCACAGGTGGTAAAGGGGCCATAGTTGCCCAACCCTGTTCTTTAGCTTTAGTCTTATTTGAAGGTCTTGGTTGATCAAAGCCGAGGGTAACAAGGGTAACAGAGGTCAATATATGTGAGTCCATCTCATGATGAACATAGCAAAAAATTAATGTCAGGAAGGAAAATGAATGGTAATAATAAAAGAAGCAGTTATGAATACTAGAAAAAGTAATGCAATATCCAGAATAAATGTGACCTGCAGTTAGAGAGTAGAATTTTTTTTGCTAAGTGATGTAAATGGATTGGTAGGGATGAAGTAAGACAGTACAGAAAATATGATTGGGCTCTTTGGAAATGGAAGGATAAGTAATGACTTTTGAATACTTTATACTTTAAAAATATCTGTTTTGAATACACAGTTAATCATAAATCTATCATATACACAAGGAAAATGAACGAATATAAATCTAACAATCATGTTTGAACTAATTGTTATGAAAGACTGGGAGATTTTTGGGCATCAAGGTGATGAAAAGTTCTAAATATGGGACAAATCATATGTTTCGTAAGAATGAATTCATGGCAGGGAGCAATAGACATAAAAGAAAAGATGTGGAAGAAACTAGAAAAATTACTACAAGAAAGGAAAGTACAGGACCAGAAAGTCCAAGCGCTAAGTGATTAAATGAATCTCCCAACAGAATAAATGGAAAATAGATGAAAAGAAAAGGTATGATTGCAGCTTAGATTTAGAAAAAGCACCACTAAAGAGTGTTGGGTTGTCCAAATGTATAAAAAGGTTGCTTGGTAAATGAGGAAGTAAAAGAACCTGTGAATGAGGAAAAAACATACATATATACATATCTTTATTATAGTCATTGAATATGATATAACAATCAGCCACAAAAGAAATGAAATAATGCATATCCTTGCTAAGAAGAATTAGAATGAGGGAAAGAGAAATCTAGTCAAAGAGAAAAAAGTACAGTTAAGATTAAAAGAGCTCCCCCCTTCCCCCTCCCCCAAAACCTATGGAGTGGTTTTGGTGGAAATAAAAATAGTTTTTGGAAGTTGATGAAGAGAACTAAGCAAGGAGTCCTCAGCACATGGAACAGAATTAAAAAATAAAAGTGATGGGATGATTTGGGATAAAGCTGAAAAAAGGGAAATACTGAAGAAGGAGTTTCAGGTATTTCTATGGAAATGATTTTGTGATATTGAAGATTGAAGTTAAATCCATGCTATAAAATTAGTGTAAAATAATGAAAAGGAAGTCAACATTTTTTTGAGAATGTCAGAAAATGGTAAGGGCCTGTGTACCTGTGGTGGAAGTTGGAATGGAATGGAACGGAACGGAATAGAATAGAATACTTTATTGGCCAAGTGTGGTTGGACACACAAGGAATTTGTCTTGGTGCGAATACTCTCAGTATACATAAAAGAAAAGATACATTTGTCAAGAGTCAAGAATCGTCAGGTACAACACTAATGATAGTCATAGGGTACAATAAGCAATCAAATCATACTAGGAAACAAGTCAATATAAATCGTAAGGATACAAGCAACAAAGTTACAGTCATACAGTCACAAGTGGGAGGGGATGGGTGATAAGGAGTGATGAGAAGATTAACAGTAATAGTAGTGCAGACTTTGTAAATAGTTGAACAGTGTTGAATGAGGTTAGAACGTAGATAGGACTTATGAATGAGGCAGCTGTATAACTTGTCTCTGTGAAGACTGCATCTATCTCAAATGATTTGAGGAATCCCATTATCACTCCCTAATAGAAAAAAAGGATATAATAAGAGTAAATGACAAAGTTATGGGAGTTTTATTTTGTTATGAGAAGTCCAAGCCGCTGTTGTGGCTCCACTACATGTAGAGTGAGCTGTAATATGACGGAGCAGGTAAGCCTTGTGCTGCGTAAGCCCTAACAATGGTTGCTCTAATCCAGTGGTTCCCAACCTTTTTTTTGCCCCGCACCCCTAAAGAAATTTCACTCGAACTTCGCACCCCCTAAAATAAATAATAAATAAAAATGCCAACATATAGCCAATATCCTATTATTTACCTGGACTTTTCTCGCACCCCCTGGAATATCGTCTCGCACCCCAGGTTGGGAACCCCTGCTCTAATCCATCTGCCTATGGAAGAAGAGGAAGCTTTCTGACCCAAGGAGTTCTGATGAAAAGTGATAAACATAGCCTCTGTCTTTCGAAAGGAAGCTGTTCTTTTCATGTATATGTGAAGGGGTCTTCTTACGTCTAGCGTGTGCCAAAGTCTCTCTAGGGTGAGATGAGTTTGGGCAAAAATTTGGCAAAATAAGTTCTTGCACCCTATGGAAAAAGGAATTGACCTTAGGTATAAGGGTCGGATCCAATCACAGGACTACGTGATTGGGATGGAATATAGAGAGTTCAGATCTTACCGACAGGGCAGCCAGCTCCGATATCCTCCTGGCCGATGTAATGGCCACCAAGAAAATTACTTTATAAGATAGGTATTGTAGGTTAACAGTTCTCAAGGGCTCGAAAGGTGGAACCGTAAGGGCTTGCAGCACCTTAGAGAGATCCCAGGTGGGAAATCTATGTATGACCGACGGTCGTAAATTTGATGCTCCTTTGAGGAACTGGCGAATTAACGAGTTCCATGTTAATGAGTCTAGCCTTGTACATGCTAGCACCAATGAAAGTGCCACCACTTGTCTACACAGCGTTGCTGGACCAAGGCCCCTGTCCAGTCCTGCTGCAAAAACTCTAACATCTGGGAGGTTGAAGCCTCTGTGGGGTCGAAGTTCCTTCCCTTGCTCCAGGTACAGAAAGCCATCCAAGTGGTTTCGTAAATTCGGGTAGTGGATTGTCTTTTGTCTACTTGTATGGTGTTAATAACTTGAGATGAAAGATCAGCCCCCCTCAGCAATCGTCTCTCAAGTGCCAGGTGGCCAAGTGGAGCCACTGAGGCTCTGGGTGTTGGATTGGCCCCTGGCTGAGAAAGATCCTGTCAGGGAGTATCCTCCATGGGCGTGATACTGACAGACTGACCAAGTCCACGAACCACAGCCTCCTGGGCTAGTACGGTACCACAAGGAGAATCTCCGTCCTTTGTTGCAGGGTCTTCTTGATGACTGCTGAAATGACAGGCAATGGAGGGAAGGCGGAAAGGAGTCTCCCTGGCCACTGACAGCGAAGGACATTGACTCCCTCCGCCCTTGGGACAGGAACCTAGAGAAGAAACGTAGTTGATGACTCATTTCAGATGCAAAGAGATCCACTAATGGGTGTCCAAATCTGTTAGAGATCTCCTGGAAGAGAAGAAGGTGCAAGGCCCACTCTGTATGACCTATTGTGGATCTGCTCAACCAATCTGCTCTGACATGCAGCACCCCTGAAATATGCTCAGCTTTGATTGAAAGTAAGTTCTTTTCCACAAAAGAACAAGAGGCCTCTTTCTGTAAAGCTCTAGATTGCGTCCCTCCCTGACTATTGATGTGCACCTTAGTGGCCACATTGTCTGTTAGAAGGAGCACATCCTGTCTTACAATTAGTGACTCAAATTCCCTGAGAGTGAGGTGGGCCGCTGTTAACTCTAGCCAATTGATACTGTGTTTTAAGTCATTATTGGTCCAAATGCCCTGCGCAACCTTGTCCTGACAGTGGGCCCCCCATCCTGATAGACTGGCATTGGTAGTTATGGTTATACGTTCCTTCTCATTAAATGAGCACCCCTTATCTAAGGTTGACAAGGTCCATCAAAGCAAGAATGTTAACACTGGGTGGCAATCTCACTCGGATGGGTGAGGTTCCCTTTGCTTTCTGAAATGGGAGTAAGAACCGCTGCAATTCACAAGAGTGCATATGTGCCCATGGTACTATATTGAGGCAAGATATCATTTTGCCGAGTAGTTGAGACATTTGGGCAAGGGAAGCCATCCCGGTGGAATGGAAAAGACCAGGTAACAATTGAAGATCCTCCCGTCTTTGTTGTGAGAGAAAAACGTCTTTGGCCTTTGAGTCTACTATCGCACCTAGGTGCAGTAGTCTTGTTGAGGGATCAAAATGGCTCTTTTCCCGGTTAACCAAGAACCCATGGAATTCTAAAGCCTGCAGGCTGGTCATTAAGTCACAGGTAGCTTGATCCTGAGAGACCAACTGAATTAAGATATCGTCCAAGTAGGCCAGTATCCTGATTGGTACAGTTCTAAGGTGAACTGTTAGAGCATTCAGGATCTTGATAATTGTCCTGGGGGCTGACGCTAAACCAAACGGGAGGGCTCTATATTGAAGGTGTCTGCCCACGTAACAAAACCTCAGATACTGACAATGGCCAGGTAGGATAGGTATGTGTAAGTACACCTCTGTAAGGTCAATTGATGTTAAATAGTCCATATGTCTCACACTCTTTAAAATAGATTGAAGCGTGTGCAGCTTAACATGCGATAAATAATAAAACAGTTTAGTCTTTTGAGGTTCAAAATAGCCCTCCAGCCCCCTGAAGCTTTGGGAACCATAAATAATAATCCGTGGCCCTGTTCTTCCTCTGGGACCACTTCCACAGCTTGGATTGTTAGGAGGTGCTGAATCGCCTCCTCATCAGCTTTCATCTAGAGGTGTTTGTTGACACCGGGCAGTGGATGAAAAATCTCAGGGGACAGGATCGGAATTCAAGGACAAGACCCAACCTTGTTGTATGTCTAACCCAAGTATCCGAGGTCATTTGTTCCCATTGGTCTTCAAGAAACTCAAGTCTGCCGCCAATAGGAGCCATTGATTGCTTATTTGTATTTGCGAAAGGGCCTGTTGGAGGACCCTTGAAATGGCCGTTTGGCCTTTGGCTGCGATCTTGCCTTGTAACAGCTCCCTTGCACAGGTTGGGTGTCTTGCCGCTGGCCGAAACTTCCTTGATTCCTTTGATTATTTGCCCTGTAGAAAGATGCACAAAAGGAACATCTATAAAAGGGTGAGAACTTGGTTTCTCCCTTCTTCAAGACTGACGGCAAGATCTTACGTTTGTCCCTTGACTCGATGAGAACAGGATCTAATGGCGCACCAAACAATTTGCCTCCTTTATACGGTGCTGATGCAAGTTTCCATTTTCTTTTGGTATCTGCCTGCCAATATTTGAGCCAGATTAAATGACGAGCAGCCACCGCCGAAGACGGCATGGATGTGAACTTCACGGAGTTCAGTGTTGCATCTGCTATGTATTCTGATGCAGCAATCACCTTGTTGAAATCTAGGTGGGCTCTGATGTTGTTAGTTGGTACTTGTTGTTGCATTTGCCGTAGCCAAATCAGCGATGCTGTGGTGAAAAAAGATGCCACTGTGGCGGTTTTGACCACCCATGCTGCTGCCTGGTGTGTCTTTCGCCACATTAAGTCCACCTTTTTGTCCTCACCTTTGAGGACATCATCTTCATCATTAAGTGTGGCTGAAGAAGAGGCGAGTGCTAGTACCGGATCATCGACTTCTGGAAGCTGCAGAACTGCTTCTTAATGGCATGTCTACATTGTAAAAGTGTTTGTCGAAAGCAGTCACACCAGGACATGAACCAGGGCAATCTAATTGTCTTTGGACCGTATTAAAAAAGATTTCGTAGGAAGGAATTACTTCCGTTTTTTCCTTTGGGTCCATAAAAAGGGCTTCATTGCCCTCTGTCTTATGCGAGGAAATTGGTGCCTCTGTATTGAACTCTAACCCAGTCGCGCTCTTAGCCATGGCCAACAATGGTTTAAATAAATGAGGCCTAAAAAGTCCTTTGAACCCAGATTTTTCTGGTTCAGTCTCCTCCTCAGATAGTGCCTCAATTTCTCCTTCCTCAACAGAATAATCTGATGGTTCCTCCTCTGAGGAAACCAGAAAGTAAAGTTGTAGTACTGCAGATTGTTTCGCGATTTGTGATGTTTGTTGCGGTGAGTGAAGCCTAGGCTAGAACTCTACCTGAACAGGTGGTCTGTCTTGCTGAGTTCCCCCTGTCAGTCCCTGTCTAATTAACTGGGTGAACCATTGTTGTACCTCTGTGGGCATTAAGTGCCCTCCTAAATTTTGCAGTTGATTGAAATCAGGGATTGTATATGTTGTTGCTCTGGCTGCCCCAGCCTGTTGCATTGGCACCGGCTGTGGTGGAAAGGGAGGCGCCAATGGGTGTGACCCACTGCAATGAGAGCAACCTGGAATTTCTGCAGCCTGACCGTTTCTAACTGTCTGCCCCTGAATTTCTATGTCTGAATCTTCTTGGGATTGAACTGGCTGACTTGCCTGATCCTCCCTAGGAGGGCTGAGTTGTATTAGTTTTTCTTGCTCTCTGGAGTTCTTTTCTACCTGCCTTACCAAGGCGTTATGAAGCTGACACTCAGCCTGTTCATCTGCCTTGGTTTTCCTATTTGCTGTGGCCTTAGCCCTGATTTTGTCTGCCGCCTCCTGAACAGAACCCCTGGCTTTGCAGGTTCGTTTACCCCTTCCTTTCTGCTGGGTGTCAGCAGCCTGAAGTGGAGACAGTGTGCTGGAAGAATCATTCATTATTTTACTTTGTGTTTGTGAGACTCTATCTGATTATAATGAAGTCCCTGTAATTTAAATAGTTCAACTCCAGTGGGATAACTGCTAATGGTGAGCATACCTACAAAGGTGATTGAAAACTTCTGGCTTTATTCTATTGGCAGTAATAAGCCAGCTAAGATTGATTAGTTCCCTAAATAGCTAGATGATGTCAATCAATGCCTGAAGCCCACATTTGTTAGAGTCAGCAGAATTTTTTTTTTTTTTACCAGACTGTGACTTGGTAACAGCAAAACAAAAAATCAGCATAAAAAATATCACCAGACTGTTTGACGGATCAGCAGAAAAGAGCACCAGGCAGTTTGGCTTTGAAACGGCAGAAAGGATCAGCGGGAGGAAACCCCAGGCTTGGAAAATGGCCGTCTACTTCAAAATGGCACTCCCGCCAAATTTAATTACTATAGCGCCGAAATTACCGTTCCTGGAACTGCGCACCCATTGATCCTCAGCTCTGCTTAGGCAGCGCTCCCTTATTTGGGCAGGCTGCCTAGCAGGCTTGTTGATTCAGGAGCCCCTCAGTACCTTCCACTGTGATCATGACTCCCTTCATCGAGTAAAGCACCAAATGGGTCTCTGCTAGTCAGCTGTTAGGCGCTAAACTGTTCTTGGCTCCGTACCTTGTTCTCCCGTGCTCTGATATGTAGCGCTCCCTTAATGCGGGCAGGGTACCTAGCAGGCAGATGAGTCTTAAATGCTTCCAGTTCCTTTATCTAGGTTCTGGGAGCGAGTTGGAGGAATTTGCGATCGGACGTAAGATGGAGGCTCCGTTGTAGAACAGGCAAGCACTAGCTGAGATTGTAGCTTTTCTGTTCAGTCGAATGAAGCACAAAGGCAATTTAAAGCCTGTCGTGCTTGTAGTCCCTTTAGGACTGTTGTGTGGATTATTTCCAAAATAAAAAATCAAGTAATTTTAAGCTACCAGCATTTATCTATTTATAACAGAGGAGCTATCAAGCAGCAGTCTAGATCAGCCAAGACTGAATAGAAGAACTGGAGATGGTGGCCCAAAGGGGGTGTGTCATCAGTTTTTTCTATTCAGTCTAGCCGAACAGAGTTGAATACTTCGCATGCATGGATCCTGTCAAACCATTCTGGAGAACAAGGAATAAATAGTAAGTACAGAAAGCATGGTGAGATGTGTGTTTTGATGTAAGATAATTTTATTTAACTGGCCTTTTCTTGTTTCTGTCACACTTTTAATTATTATTTTTTGGTTATGTTTCCCTTATATTTTGCATAACTCAGCTTACTCGGAAAGTAACTAGTGTGAGAATTATGGATAGATGATTTCACAAACTATTTTGTCACAAACTACAAATTTGGACTTCCTCTGTACTTCCATGTAACCATCCTACGTATGGTTCAAGCCCATCTAAAAGGCACAAAGTGGATGGCATGTTTTCATTATACACATGAAATCTATATTTTTGTCTTTATTCACACCAAAATGCTATTAAAAATGCATCAAGAAAAAAAAAGGATTTAAATGATACAGGGCATTCAAAAGAAAAAGATAAGCAATAACAGTACCAATAGCCAAGACCAACCAAAACCAAGTTTAGAAACAACAACGATTGTTATTTCTTTCCTGTGAATTATGTATACACCACTGTATGTCACCTATTTATTTTTGTACTTTGAATAAACAAATCAAAAACATTTGATTTATGTTAGTTCTGCATTCACTGTGTAGGTTTGTTTTTCACAAAGTGAAATGTATAAGCATAGCTTGTTGTGGGCTTGGGATGCTAGCTTTTGTTTCGGGAAAATAACACATTGGAATCATAGCTTTGAATTTAATAGAAAGTTAACATTTCTTCTAGTAAATCATTTCTTAGAAGGAACAAAATAGGGATAATTGATGTGGGTACACACACTCTCATAGATTTCATTCACAGTGAGTCACAATAGGGCAGCCTGTCTTGCTAAAGTTTATGAGAAAGTTCTGGTAATTTTTGCATCGAAAGAGTGCTCAAATAAGCTGAAAAATGCCTTTTTATTCTGATAGTATAGAATAATTACTTTTAGATAGTTTTGATCATATTGTCTATTTGTAAAGTGTTTTGTAGCAGAGTTTTCTTTCTGTATCTCAGCAATGTATTTATATATGATACAATGCTATAAAGTTAGGGAGCCTCTGGCAGAACAAGCCTTGGTATTTTCTTATTGTAAACGTTTTGGTGTATAAGACCTGGGTGATAATGTGTATGATTTGCCTCAAAACCTGCTCATTCAATTAATTTTGTGAAAACACCATAGTGCTCAAAGTTAGGAAAACTGCCAAAGAGCTGCAAGAAACAGAAACTCAAAATACAAAATTGAATTACAATAAATAGGCAAATATATATTGAATTATGATAAGTAGACCAACAACTAATCTTCAGATTGCTCAGTTATGAATGACAAAACACATTTTAAAAACACATTTGCAGTTTGAATATCCATAAGGATTTGTAGCCAGGTCTGTGAGCAATAAAGCTTCCATGCCCATTTTGCTAAATGAACATCTCTTGGTAAATGGAATCTCATTGGGAATAACCAGCTCTGACTTTCACCTCAAGGAAGACCTGGATGGGTATAGAATGTGTAGTGGTTTCACTAAGAGTCTGCTCTAATTACCCTCCTTATGTGAGAGAACGTTCTCATCTGGGAAACCTGTATTTCTGAATGATCTGACAAGAATTTATAGTAGTCTGGCATGAGGAGAATCAGATGTTACGCTCTTCTTGTTAATTGAGCCCCGAAAGACTCTGTGCTTATCTTTGAACAAAGATGATCATTTCAGAATGCAGTCAAATGCCTAGAAATCCCACAGAGCAGATCCTCTAGGAACTGTACTATAACCTTCTATTACATGGTTTATAGCAAGGCTTTCCAACCTTGGCAACTTTAACACTTGTGGACTTCAACTACCAGTATTCTCCAGCCAGCATGACTGGATGAGAAATTCTGGGAGTTGAAGGCCACGAGACTTAAAGTTGCCAAGTTGGCATCCTTGGTTTATAGGTAACTAACATGCAATATAAACAATTAAAACTGGGACATTTTTTCGACACAGTGGAGGACAGGAGGGCCTGGCATGCTGTGGTCCATGGGGTCTTGAGGAATCGGACACAACATAGCAACTGGCCATCATAGATGAACCCAGCCCTTTTTCTACAGTATTTATAATAAATAGTTGAATTTGTCTTGATTAACAGAGTCAGGTTAATTCTTGGGTCATGATGCTTGAAGTATAGATCTGTCCCTAAATATTTCAACGTGAAAACTCATATCATCAGTCTGTAGAATTTTTTTTTACTTCCTTCTCAATTGCTCCAACATATCAGGAGTCTTGATATAATCTCCACATTAGAATGAATTCAAAATTTTGTTCATAGTCCAAATCTATGATGATTCTTCCTGACATGAATGCACCGGGTAAAAATTTCTTGAGCCAAAGAAACGTTTATAGCCGAAATTATTTCTGAAAGAGTTATGTACATTCTATACTCTTTATAAATAACTTTAGCAGTAAATATAACTTGGAATATATCAATCTGTCATGTACACAATAAAAATGTGGGGCATTTTACTCCTGAATAGAGGATATTGTATTACTGTCAGTATCTAAACTGCTTAAGAATAAGAGATGGATTGGTTGGTTGCTTCCTTTGTAGAACTCAGAATAGCATTTTGACTTCATGACCATTTAGTAACAATAAGATTTAATAACTTGCCTAAAGCAGTGTGGACTACTCTGTACTCGGGCTAGATTTGAACCTGGTTTTCTTTTTTTTCAGCATTACACATGGTACAAGATGAATATTTGCTTGTAAAGCAAACCAAATGTTTTAGCTAAGCTATGTCATTCATCACTCTGAATTCTTCCCATATCAGGGTGCCTACTGAAACCAGTCTTCATATCTCAGTCCTAAAGCAAGGCAGCTAATCAAATTGCCAAATCCATGATTGCTGATCAGTATTCCATACTGATAAGAGTTTTCAAATAGCCCACAACTAAGTAAAACAAAGTGAAACCAAAAAGGAAAGAATACTGTTAACATCTGTATGTGGCTTGATATAGATGAAGCAGGTCTAGTTTTTAATCAATCTTTGAGGTTTTTGTGCTTTAAGATTAATTATTTTCTTTTTTTTTTAATCAAGGCCATCTTTTGTTATTTATTCCATAATTGTGAAGCAGAGAATCTGAGCTCTTGTTCCCAGCAATATTTGGAAACCCCAAAGTTCTTTGAATGATGCTTTCTTCTATCTGCTTATGCATAGACAGGCACTAGCAGAGAAGAAAGCCTTGCAAAAATGCAGTAATACCACACATTTTATAGTAGTTCCTAGGTGGGCAACTTGATATTTTTCCTACAGTTTTCACACAACTGGGAACAGAGCCACTGAATTGTACACAGAAAGTAGAACAATCAATTTAAGATCTCTAGGTTCTTCTTTCCCTTTTCCTCCCAGTCCTTATATTTATATACATTATTATTTTTAAACTTCTATATCCATTACCAATTATATAACTAGGCAATCAAAAGCTAAGCAGAATATCCCATATTTATTACTGAAATAACTTATAATATTAAATCAGCCTCACAGTAGCAGTCTGGTTTCAATCATGTGAGAAAAAAACTGAATAAGGGCTCTTGCTAAAATCCATATTCCATAAAGCAAAGGTGGAATGGAAAGGAGAAAAAAAAGAAACCCCTTGCACTAATAAGCATTAAGTTAATTGACTGATCTAAGTTGATATAATTATATCAATTAAAAGTAATGCAAAGTATAAACATAATTGTTGTAATGTAAATGCATTAAGCAGGATCAACCCACTTTTAAAATAAGTCCTTGTCATTTTCCCTTCCTGTTTTGTTTAGATACATGTTATTTACATACATACACTTCTGATTATTAGGATCACACACATAACTTGATCTCCCACTCCTCCTCTTTTCTGCAAATCCTTGGCCTTGTAAAGCAATCATCTCTTCTAGCAATACAGACCAGGAAATTGAGTAGGAAATGGTCCTTTGCCGTGCTATTAGCAGATACTTTGCTACTGCACTATTGAGGACCCTTTCTTGCCCTCTGCCCCTGCTCTCTATGATAATCGAGGAGATGGATGAGAAAGGGGATTGATATGATGAAAAAGAGGATATTATAGATTTACAAAATTGCTATATGATTTTCATTAAACGAAATCTCAAAGCTGTTTACAGTCACCAAAATAATGCAGTTCAAGGGAATATAATTTGTTATTGCCCACCTGGTCGCCACTATCTTCCCAAAATCATGAATAAAACAACTCCTGAGCCATAGCCCAAGGAGAAACCATCTTTGAGAGAAAACTGGGAAGAGACATTCACAATAATAGAGTGGACTCAAGCATGTACCTCTACAGTATGTCTTTTAGTTGTTTCATAATGCTAAGATTGGGTTTAAACCTTTAGCATGAGCCAGAATGCTAAACCCTGCAGCTTGAATATGTAGTTAAAAATGGATTTCATAAAGCAATTCAGCAAGTGCGGACAGGAGGAAATTGGGCCCAAATCAAATGAACCAGAACATAATCTGCTCACAGTCAAGGCTAAGTGAAGAGAACAGGAGCAGACACAGGGATGGGGTGTGTGATAGGTCACTGCAAATGCATTGGCATTGCTGGATATGATGGAGCTGAAATAAAGTAGAATATAATTATTTTAGTAGGACACTTGCAAGCTGATTTGTTTTATATGCCACCAAATCTTTCAAGATGGCTTACAATAATGTTCTTTTAGTCCATCAGTTCAACCCTGTTTCCTGGTGATTACACAGGCAAGTTCCTGGCAAAGTTTTCAAAAGTGGCTTGGCAGGACCAACTTTATAGGGCTGAGAGAGAATACCTGGGCAAAGTCACCCAGGATTAAACACCTAAGGTAAGATTAAAACCCATCATCTCCTGGAAGTTGAGCACCTTAACCATTAGACCAGCCTGGCACTCCAACAGCATAATGATTTTTATATTGTATTTTGGGTTTTTGTTCTTGTTTCTAATCATGTTCTAGTTCTAATTCTACTTTCTTTTTTTAAAAAAATATTTTTATTGAACATTTCTCAACAGTTTATAACATATATACACTATTTACCACACTACAGCATCGCAGATACTCGTATATACATCATAATTACATTACTAATCTTTACTTTTATAATCTAATCAACTGTACCATGTGTCTCAGACCAGATTGTATTCCGATTCACCTCTATCTTTTAATTCTAGTGTAAGCCTGTCCATCTCCACGTAGTCTAAAATATTTTTATCACTATCCCTTCAGTGGGAATAGTGTCGTGTTTCCAGGTTTGTGTATATACAATTCTGGCCACAGTAGTTATATGCAAAATAATATATTTATCTTTTTTGCTGTAGTCTCCTCTTATTATCCCTAGGAAGAAAAGTTCAGGTCTAAACTCAATTTGTTGGGTCGTTATTTCCTCTAGCCATTTTTTAATTCTAGTTCAATAGCTTCCGGGCATGTCCACCAAATGTGAAAAAAGATACCTTGACTGTTTTTACATTTCCAGCATTCTGGGCTTCTGGTTGGGAACATCTTTGCCAGTTGATTCTAATTAAAACTAATTCTGCTTTCTAATCACATGTTCTAATCACTGTAAACCACCAATGTATTGTCAAATCTAAATAAATAAATAAAGTGGCAACAATGGTACATTGGAATATCTGCAATAAATAAAACTTGCCTGCAAGCAGCTACATAATAGCCCAGACTTAACAACTGTTGGTAAGACAGATAAAAAATCTAGATAGTGGACATTGTAATACCTGGGGGTAACTGAATAGAACAATTAATTAAACAAACTAAAGAAAACCACAAAATATCAAGACCTGCAAATAGTAGTAGAAAGATTGTAGCAAAAGAAAACAAAGATAGTACCAATAATAATAGCCACCTTGGGTGGAATCCCAAAACATCTGGAGCGCCACTTGAATATCATTGGCATTGACAAAATCATAATCAGTCAATTGCAAAAGGTAGCTTTGCTTGGAACAACTTACATTCTGTGACGATAGCTTTAATTTTATTAAACAACTATCTCAGGTTTTTGGGAAGGACTGGATAGGTGGACAAAAATGTCAAATTCGTCTAAACATCTGGCTGACTGCAACTACCCATAATAATAATAAACAATACAACATCTATGATAAGAAACAAGAAATTAACCTATAATCTCAAATAATACCACAGGATTACTCTGTGACCCAGATAGATGGAAGTACCTAGTCATCCCTTTTCTAGCCACAAAAACAAAGCAGGATCAGGCAGTTACTACTTGGATAGAAACCACTAGAAAATATTACAGTTTTAGGGTATTGATTAATTTAAAATAAAATCCCAGAAAGAATCAAAGAGAAGGGATATTTGCATTGTTCCCCTAGAAGATTGCATAGGAACATCTGATTAGCCATCAGGAGTTAAACTTGACCCAATGGAGCCTAGCCTTTTATTTTATTCTGTGGTTTACATTGATAATTTTTAAAGGTAAGATTCAATATCAATTTAAAAAATATTCTGGGTATTATGGAGTTAAATTTCAACTCTTTTAAGTTTATCATTTTTTTCCTAAGCAAAGATGGAAAAGCTAGAGCAAATATTTCTAAGGAGAGGACATGATACACAATTATCCTTCCCTCCCCTTCCCCTTCTTCTTCTCCTCCCCTCCTAAAACTTTCAGAGCCCATGTTCTGCCATCTTCCTCACTGACAGCCAAATGAACACTTTCTGGTTTAACCTGCTGCCAACTATAGCATTTATTCTGTTCAAAGGAGTTTGAAAGGGAAGGATCTTTTGGATTGAAATACTATTATATTTCAAATTGGCAAGAACTAAGTTTTCAGCAAGAACTCTGCTTAAAAAAAGGACGGCTGGAATCTTTTGAGGACTACTTTCTACACTGAGATACATCATATAATTGTGGTGAGATGTCATAGGAAGCTTTATAACAAATATAACAGCTATTGTTAAGTATAATCAGGCCCATGTGAGTCATGAAAGAGTATTGACCCACTGGCCTATTTCAAAAGGAGTTGTATTAGTTTAGATTTGGTCATGAAGAACAGTCTGGACCATTTTTTTCTTTTTTGGTCTCTTCCAGAAATAATGATCTCAAAGATGATACCAGAGATCTTTCTAAACACATATAATAGTTTTGTTTTTGGTGTTTAGAAAGATCTCTGGTATCATCTTTGAGATCATTATTTCTAATGATCATGTTGTCATCATGTGACATATCGTGACTTTTCCCCTTTGCTAAAATGGGGGTGGGGGTGGCCAGTGTGTGATGCATCCGGCCCACAGCAGGGGTGTCAAACTCACAGCCTGTGGGACGGATGCATCACGCACTGGCCACCCCTACCCCCATTTTAGCAAAGGGGTAAAGTCGCAATATGTCACATGATGACAACGTGACAGGGCAAGTTTGACACCCCTGCTCTATAGGAAATTAATGTTTCATTAAGTCAAAATGATAATATTGAGGAAAAGAGGGATACATATAATTAGCCAAACTAATTTGATGTCAGATTAACCAAATTAGGGAAGCAGTCATATTTAAAACTATCAATAGTGGATAGTTTCAAAATGCTGCTCTTCATATTCACAATGAGAACAACAGGATGGTGAAGAATTCATCTTAGAATTGTATTGAACAATAGGTGAATTGTACAAGCAATAGCCGATAAAATTTTAACCATAGACTTCATCTGGTTTCTGGGACCTGTCTCCAAGACTGAAATTCAAAAAGAGCCCAGAATTTATCAAAAGGATAGCAAGCTGTAAGATCAAAAGGATAGCAAACTGTACGTCTATTGCTACACATGGGAAGAGGAACAAGGTTCCAGAAGTGCAAAAATGGAAGCAATTTAACAACCTAGTTATAATGAGAAGACTGGTTTATCTTAATGCATTATATTTGGGCAGGAATTTTAGCTATGCTACAAGGCTACAAGTCACTAAATGGGTGCATTTAGAAAATACAGTGACTTGTGTGGTATCCAGCTTCTAAATGTAGGAGATCCATAAATCCATCTAAGGTATTTAAAATTTATTTATTACTTGCTCATTTCAGTTTTGGATTGCACAGGCAGATGTTTAGACTGGATTTGGCATTTTTGACCACCTATCTAGTCTTTCCCAAGGACCTGGGATAGGCAGATGTAGGTGTTCCAAGTAAAGCTGCCTTTTGCAATTGACTGATGGTGATTTTGTTAATGCCGATGGTGTTCAACTAGTGCCCCAGTATAAGAAGACTATAGATAAATTGAAATGTATTCAGAAACCAGAAACCAGGATGATCACAGGACCAGAAATGAAGTGCAGCAAGAAGAAATATGTAGGAATTGGGTATGTTTAACTTAAGAAAGAGAAGATGGGCTGTTTTGAAATAATCAAAATTGGTATCACTGGTAGAAGAGGGTTATGACCTATTCCTTTAGCCTTGCAGAATACAGCACCTGAAATTAACAGAAAGCAAATTCTAGTAGAATATTACAGAAAAAAATCTTGAGAATCCCATCAATATCTGTGGAGATCCTCAGTCATCCACGTCGTGGTTGTCCCAAAGATGCTTTTTCAAAACTTGTGTTTCCAAAACAAAATCCAGTTGCCTTTTGAAAAAGCATCTTTGGGATCATGGATAATGGAATCAATTCCTTGGATGCTTGAAATAGGCTTCTCACAGGAACGTTTGTTTGGATCAACACCAGACTCTAAAATACATTGGAAATGAAGGAAAAGTCACAAATTAAATTTCCAGCAAAAAAAAACACCAAAAAGGGGGTTGCTTCGGGTCCCCCTCTGGAGGGGAAGTTAGAGGGAACCACCCCCCCCCCCCCCCCCCCCGCCCGGCCCCCCCCCCCCCCCCCAACTCTGCCCCCCCCCCCCCAGGAGGCCCGGGGGCGCCCGCCCCCCCCCCCCCCCCCCCCCCCCCCCCCCCCCCCCCCCCCCCCCCCCCCCCCCCCCCACCCCCCCCCCCCCCCCCCCCCCCCCCCCCCGCCCCCCCCCCCCGCCCCCCCCCCCCCCCCCCCAGCCCCCCCCCCCCCCCCCCCCCCCCCCCCCCCCCGCCCCCCCCCCCCCCCCCCCCCCCCCCCCCCCCCCCCCCCCCCCCCCCCCCCCCCCCCCCCCCCCCCCCCCCCCCCCCCCACCCCCCCCCCCCCCCCCCCCCCCCCCCCCCCCCCCCCCCCCCCCCCCCCCCCCCCCCCCCCCCCCCCCCCCCCCCCCCCCCCCCCCCCCCCCCCCCCCCCCCCCCCCCCCCCCCCCCCCCCCCCCCCCCCCCCCCCCCCCCCCCCCCCCCCCCCCCCCCCCCCCCCCCCCCCCCCCCCCCCCCCCCCCCCCCCCCCCCCCCCCCCCCCCCCCCCCCCCCCCCCCCCCCCCCCCCCCCCCCCCCCCCCCCCCCCCCCCCCCCCCCCCCCCCCCCCCCCCCCCCCCCCCCCCCCCCCCCCCCCCCCCCCCCCCCCCCCCCCCCCCCCCCCCCCCCCCCCCCCCCCCCCCCCCCCCCCCCCCCCCCCCCCCCCCCCCCCCCCCCCCCCCCCCCCCCCCCCCCCCCCCCCCCCCCCCCCCCCCCCCCCCCCCCCCCCCCCCCCCCCCCCCCCCCCCCCCCCCCCCCCCCCCCCCCCCCCCCCCCCCCCCCCCCCCCCCCCCCCCCCCCCCCCCCCCCCCCCCCCCCCCCCCCCCCCCCCCCCCCCCCCCCCCCCCCCCCCCCCCCCCCCCCCCCCCCCCCCCCCCCCCCCCCCCCCCCCCCCCCCCCCCCCCCCCCCCCCCCCCCCCCCCCCCCCCCCCCCCCCCCCCCCCCCCCCCCCCCCCCCCCCCCCCCCCCCCCCCCCCCCCCCCCCCCCCCCCCCCCCCCCCCCCCCCCCCCCCCCCCCCCCCCCCCCCCCCCCCCCCCCCCCCCCCCATTCTAAGTAAGAGCCTTTACGGAAGCCATTTATATATGCTCATAAAGTGTTACGATACTTCAAATATGAATGCATCTGAATGGGGTCAATATATTTGTTAATTAACTACTGAGCAGTGTTAATAAATGCTGCTATATTTCAGTATAGTTTTTAAGCAAGGGATATTGTTTTAAAGTTAATGATAGCAACATATTTTTTTCTCGGTGTCATCTGGTTAGAGATAACAATCTGTGAAGAACAGACACTGGTCATCAAATTCAAGATTGTTGTCTAAGCACTAGAATGGAGAATTACATGTTTTATTAATAATAATAGTTCACTAAAGAGTGGTCATTCAGTACTGCTTAGTCATTTATTTGGATTTTTCCCAATGAAAAATGATCTATTTCCCCTAAATTAGACACCAAAAGCTATTCTCTGAGTACTGATTAATATTATGGAGGCTTCTGTACATTCTTAAAAGTTTAAGTTCACTTCAAGGCAGGGATTTCTCTTCTTTTTATCACCCCCACAAAAAACAAGTGAGGGAAGCTGGTCTGTGGGAGCGTGGCTCAAAATCACACCCGAAGTTTCTTTACTGCAAAACCACACTGACTCTCCTGTCTTTTATCTAAATAAACTACATTCTTATAGTTGAGAAGATAAATATTGTAGAATCTCACCAGAATGAAGTAAACTCAGATTTCCTGAAAGCTAAAATGTCTAAATAGTTTCTGCCCACCCAATTAGATTGAGAAAAGTGGGCTTCCTTTAAATTCCTTGTCTTCAGAAATGTCTTCTACAAAGTTCTCAAAGATGGAACCTTTTTATCATTGTCCCACTTCTCTGGAAGAACACCTATGTAGAGATTCAACTTGCTCCAATATTAATGGAATTTAGGAAGACAATAAAAACTTGGTCATTTCAATTGGCATTTGAAGGGAAAATAATTTGAAAGTGATTTCTTTGGTGCAAGAGAATATGATTATAAATGTTATGATTCCTTATCATTGGAATATATTATGTATTGTCATTTATCATTTGGTTATTTTGGCTATTGATCTTGTTAATGTATGTTAGGTGGTAACCTGCTGATTGGTTAGACTAACTTAGAAGTCTTAAATGACCGTATAAGTGAATTGATGAATTAATGAATATGTTTTGTAGTTTCTTAAATGCATTAGTCATTTACATATTCTACTCAGAAGTCAAACTAAAAGTATTTTTCATGGAACAACCTAATCCTTGGACCAAACTGTTAATATGAATGTTGGGCCACATTACCAAAGGCATATTATTGATCCCATTGTCTTTAGTTCTTTTGGGAAAGCAGTTTATTTCTAGGAGGAACTAATCTCATAGTTAATGGATATTAGTTGTTCATGATGGATATTAATGATTCTTGAGAGCATGTGCAGAGGATGTCATTTTCTAAAGCTATTTTTAAAATATTGTAGGTTTTTGGAGTTTGGTATTGTTACTTTTGGTCACTTTCCAGTATAATGCATTTTCTTCACTCCTTATTGGTGGCAGAAAATATTTGTTATTATGTTTTTGACATCTTATAATATTCATATCCATATATTCTTCTTTCAGAAATTTCTCATGGTAACCCACCATTGTCTTATCCATTTATTCACAGTGTATCTCTGCTTTGGTGAATTTGCAATGTGGGAGTTTTCCCAATGGAAAATTCCCTAGTGGGGAATCACAGTTTAATATATCTGTGTATCTGTGGAAGCCTATTACAGACTCATTGCTTTTATCATTTTTCCCTGAAAATACTTTTTACTACTTCTGGAAATTTAGCATTCTGTTGCAAGTTCCTCAGATTATTCTTTTTTTCTAGATTTCACTTACTTTTACTGAAATTATGAAGACTGTAAGTGGATCTTATCACAACAAATTTGGTATACTTTTTCTCTGCAAACAGTATATAGAGTACACTCCTGAAGCTGTCTTGTTGGCTATCACTTTTCCCTGCTGATTCATGGAAAGTTGGGCATATGATCTTCAAGATGACCTCACTATGTTTTTAAAATTAAGCTTTGCCTTTCTAGTTAGGGACTCTTCTGTATTTTTATTTAGGGAGCATCTTCAGTATGTTTTCCTTGTGTGATATCCCAGTGAAAATAATTAGGTTAAAAGGATTGTCTTGAATGCTATTTTTGGTGGCAAATGGGATATAAATTCAGTCAATAAATCAGGTAAACAGCCCTGAGTGATTACTTCCTAAAACTCTGAACAGTAGCTATTTGTCAGAGTAGACATCATTGGCCCGTATAGATCAATAGAGTTAGCTGGCATAAAGCAACTTCCTATATTTCAACTCTCCAGCAAGTAATTCTATCTTGGTTTGTCTCTTTATCTCCCTACTACATATTTTTGTTTCCAAACAGATGTTTACTTTGTATTATTTATTCTGCATGAGCAGGATTGACTTCTAAGACAAGTTTAATAGTAAGTTGATTGTAACTATCTCTCCCCCCAAAACACTTAATGGTTAATGGGTTTTAAAATCTCACAATGAATCTTGTTTCCACTTAATTTAATAGCTCTTCTAATTCAGATAGAATTTTTGGTTATTTGCTTACATCTAGAGAGGGTGACAAGAAAGAGAACTGGATGATGTTTTATACTCAGTACTTTAAATTGGGCATGCATCCCCTTGAAGGGCTGATCAGAGATTGGGTTTAACCAATTCCGATATCTCTACCTAGCATTCTTAGAAAATAAATTCAGAATATATCAGACTAGCAAATTTCATTAAAGGCATGGGCTTTGGTGTGCCACAGCTCACTTCATCAAATGCATGGCGTGACTGAACAGATGTAGGTTTTTAATTGGGAGGAGGGGAGGGCAGGGGGAGACAGAATGATGATGCAGTTGCGCGCTACATGTGAGACTGGGTAAAAGTACCCTATCAATTAAAAATGGCAAAGTATTAAACAACCATTGTGTTTGTTGAGACCTCCTCAGAGTACAACATATGCCCCTTCCTTTTTTTTAAATTCTGATCTCTGTTGAACTTTCTGATTCTTACATCCAAGAGTTAGATATTTTAGGAAGATGAAATAAGTTGCAAGGCAGGGAAGGGGCAGGAGATCATTTTAGGCAGGGCCTTCAGTGCTCAACCCAACATCCAGCTAGCCTTTCTCTTTCTCTCTTGCTGCTGAGTGCCAGGGTCATGTGATTTGCTTAGTGGGCGATGCGAAACTCTTGTTTATCCAAAGGCCATGTGGAGATGGGGTGGGGGCTGACCAGGGGGACAGAAGGCACTGGCCTCGTGCAGGATTTTGGTGGCTGAATAGCTTGCACAGAACTGAATTGGATAACTGGGCAGGGGACTAATTTTCTGTGCCTGTGGGCTTAATAAAAAAGAAGCAGCTGCTAGTAACTGCTTGCTCTGATGCATGTAGATGAGACTGTGGACTGCAATAAAATAAAAGGGGGGTGGGTAGAATCTCAAAAGACTTTTTTTCCTCTACATCAGCTCCAGAATCTCTGCTTCTCTCCCTCCCTCTCTCTGATTCTCACACATGAAGTTGCGCTGAATCAGGTAAAAAGGATCTTCCGTTCTCTTTCGAATAATATCTTTGTTGGGTTTATTTGATTGACGGAGAGAAGAATGATGGAATGAATTGAGCGAGCGAGCAAATGAATGAATGAATGAAGCGGTGCTGAGAGAGAGAGAGAAAAAGATTCCAATTATATTGGCCAAGCCTTTTCAGCCGACTCGAGTCGCTTTGCCAGGTTAATAAAGGGAGACCTGGCTCTCATTAAAGAAAAGGGAGGGGGAGAACTGTGCAAGGCTAGAAATAAGCCTCAGTCAGTAAGTTCTTGTTTGCATCTGTCGATGCACCAGCCAGCCATGTTTTTCATGTGATTATTCTACTATGTTGGTTCTTGCTGAGATGCTCACAGTCCTTTCAGAGGCACTGCTACTACAGCTTCACGCAAAGGTGAAGAAACAGAATAAGCTGGTGCTGGATGGCTGATATTACTGGGGTTCCCCCCCCATCCAAATGGAATAGTGAAGAGGTAGGAATATTTAAATTATATACTTGTAGGCAGCAGTGAAAATCTCTCCCCTCCCTTCCCCCAGCTTTCTTCGTTCTGTTTATTGTTTCTGTTAGTGAAAATCATTTTCTTCCATCATGCTGTGTTTTTAAAACGTTGGAATAAGGCTGTATTGCAGCTGAGGTAAAATGGAGAGGCTGGGAGGAAGAAAAGGCTGGCCTTTTGTATTAAGAGCCATTGTGCTTTTCTCTGTGTCTCTTAACAACCCCCCCCCCTTTTTTTTTTTGCAATCCAGTAGCCCAGCAGCCCTTCTTAGTTAACTGTCTCTTGCCTGCAGAAATAGGCTTGCCAAAAAAAAACAAAAAACAAATGCATCCTAAACATGTTTTAGAATCTCCCTGTTAGAGAAGGCTGTGCGTTTTGCTAAACCTGTGTTTTCCTCCACCCATTTGTGGACAAGCTATTCTCCCACTATCACTTTTGACTCCTTAAGTGGTTGATATGCCTTTCAAATTGCTCTCAACTGCAGGCTGTCATGTTTTATAGACTGGATTTAATAAAACCTGGTGGAAATAATGTGTAGATGGTGGAAGAGGCATACTTTCTCCTTTATTCGGAAATGCTGAGGATGACGTCCTAACACATACACACGCTTACACACACACATTCACATATGCTTAAGATATGTGTGATGTACTCAGACAGCATTGACTGAAAGAATCCCATATTTAATTGGTGAACTGTTCCAAAACTATAACAATCTGTTCATATCACCTTCTTGTTTTGAATGATTCTGCTTATCCTTGAATTGTTGGGCTTCCGTAGTGTTTGGCTGTTATCCTGAAATGCTAAATAATCTGTTTGTAACCTATAATAAATACAGCAAGAGAAGCAACTGGGTGAGATTAAAAAAAAGTGTAAAGGCATGATGATTTAGATTAATTTTAGCTGATGTGTAAAGGAACCTCCTTTTGTATCACAAACACAAGATTTGACATAATTGTGAAAAGCCTTTTAAAGGAATGAGGCTTTAAGTTTCCTTTGGAAAACTTTAATGTTGATTGCCTGTGTCTCAGAATTGGAAGCTAAGTCTTTTGTTTTGCTCTTTGCCAAGGGAGAGAAACATGGTGATATGTGTTGTCTTCAAACAGATGGGAGCCCTATATTAAAATTAGAAAATGCCTGTAGTTACTGTTGAGCTTTGGGTGACAAATGACCATGATTCTGCTGAATGGTGTAGCAAAAAAGCATCTTACGAATCTGCCCAGCTGTGTCTCTTACACGCACATACTTGATTAAACATTAATAGGAGACCGTCTTCTCTCGTGCTTACTATCAGTAAAAGTGGTAGTTGTAATTTACTGCAACTCAGCAGCTAATGTCCCAGGATTATTGTGTCATGATACAGATGGTTGGGACTGTTGTTTTGTTTCTGATTTCTGTCTGTACTGAGAACAGATGTGAAAGTTCTCTGGTAAGTCAGCCGCCTTTGTGCTTCTCATACTTAGGAAAAGTTTGAACTCTTTCCTGACTGTATATCATTTTAAATTGTGATATAGGCTTCCTTTGAGAAGAAGAAGAGAGAGGTTGGATCAATCACCTCCATGTTATTTCTTCTGCTGTTTGTATTGTTTTGTATTTCTTGGGCATAACAGTAGCCTACTTGGTTGTTCCTTAAACCAAGATATCAGAAGTGTTTTGTGAATCCTATCAGGCTACTGTAAATAATCAGGTTTCCAGATTTTCTTATTGAGTCTTTGAGGCTCTTTTACATATCATAATCCAACATGCTGGCTTTTTTTACTACTTTCTGTTGAAAATTGTGTTTGGGATTCATATTTTTTTAAAGTTAAATATTTGTCAAAGCCATTATTCTTTTATTTTCCTGAGATGTCTTATTAACAGCTTTTTTTGGATAGTTAGGGATACTGTTTGGTTAGTCTCAGAAGACTTGTTGGTGAATTGTTAAGTGGATTATATGTACTGTTCTCATGTGCTTGAAAAAGAAATTATTCCAGAGAGCTATTCAGTTTCACTTAAGTATATCTAGGTTATTAGTGGCAAAATAATTCCTTTGCGGCTCATCATGTAAACGCAGTACATTTTGTTTGTTTCCTTATATGAAACCATAATGGAATATTCTTTATATGGAATCATAGTGAAATATTTCTATATTTAACTGGAATCTGCTCCAACAGTATCCAAATCAGATTTAATTTAGGATCTCTTCCCCATCCCCACCCCCCATTCCAATTGAACATTTTCTATATTTAAAAGTGCATTTCTCTTTGGTTTGATTTTGAAATTGGACATGTTCCCATCTGGAAGACAAATGATTGAGACAGAAGGTTGAAGGATTAGATGTAAGCAGAGAGTTGGCTACTTTTTATCAGCATGTCTTATTTCTTCTTACACTCAATCCCATCCTGTTTTGCTCCATACATGATTGGATTGGGTCCACATTTAAACACACATATATTAGAGCTGAAACCATTTGAATATAAAATGACGTAAAATATAGAACATAGAATAATAGGATTGGAAGGAACTTTGGAGATCTGCTAATGACATAAGGTCTCCCTGCTCAAACAAGAGGCCTTATATCAGGGGTCTCAAATTCAATTTCATTGAGGGCCTCATCAGGGTTGTGTTTGACCTCGGGGGGGGGGGCTAGGGGGGCATGCCCAGAATGGCCAGCTTGACGTCACTCCTGTCAGGGGCACCTGTGGTACCCTGAGTGCTCTGCAAGTGAAAACGGCCTCCCGAGCTCTGTTTCCGGCTGCAATGGCCTCCTGCAACCCTCTGCCAGTGAAAACAGAGCTTAGGAGGGCTGTGTGCGGCCCTCCCAAGCTCCATTTTTGCTGGCAGAATCACTGCAGGCTGGCCTTCACTGTTTCTAGGATGACCCTGCAGGCTACAACTAAACACCTTAAGGGCCATATCTGGCCCACGGATCTTGGGTTTTCACACATACAAAATACAAGTAAAACATCTTTTTTTAAAATAGCATGGTCCCGGGTTGAACTTCTTTATACAGACACAAAACTCAATTTCATGCTCCTTTTTGTGTTCTATTCCATGTCTTATACTATTCTACATTTTCTACATAGTTTTTCCCCTCTTTTAATTTTCTCAATTTTATTTTGATTATCTCATCTCAATTCAAATAATTATATTTATACTTTTGTCTGTTCTGTTTCAATTTCATATTATCTTTTCTCATTAAACAAATTTTCTCCTGTAGTTACTAATTGGAGTATGACACCTTTATATCTTTTAACTACATCCATTCAACTCTTATTTAAACTTCAATATATACCTTAAGGTTATGACCTTCAATATAATACATAATGCATAATACATAACTTCCAATCGAATTCTGCTTGGTACATTCTTAAAAAGATTATAAATATATGTAATTATAAACCTTCATTCCATTCCAATTCAGTTCTTTCATTAATAATTAAAATCTTAACATCCTTAACACTTCTTTTCAATTAAATATCATACTTCCTTAAAGACACGTATAATCTCCATAATTAATTTTTCCCTTATTTCTCTTCACATATGTTTTGTAAATCATTAAATATTCATTTTGTTACATTTGTTTATTGACAAGCATTCCAGTGAATTACAATAGCTATTTTATCAAACATTTTAATCATACATTGTTTCATATTTTCTAAAATTATTTCTGTTTCTAATATAACAATACTATCTTATGTACCTTTGGAGAATTCCTTTTTCCATTAAATTTTCACCCATTATCTCTAAATAGGTCCTGTTTCTCTATATTTTGTTTCTGTCCTTCTTTTCCTTTCTTTCTTCCCTCTCATCTTCTCCCTCTTCTCCCTCTTACCCTCTTGTCTCTCTACTTCTAATTCTCTCTTCTGCATTTCCCTCTTCTGTTGCTTTCTGGTTTTATACTTATTTTTCACTCTATCTGTTTTTGGAGTTGTTTTTCCCAATCCTAAACTTTCCATTCTCTTTCCCCCTTTTCCTTCCCCCCCCCACCTAAGATTACTTGTTCATTAAAGATGGCTTCTTCTTTGTCGCAATCTTCTTGTTCTGCAGGCATTTCTTGTTGTTTCTCATAATTCCAAATCTCCATTTCTAAAAACTGAAATACGAAGCCAAAAGAACCTCTCCCTTCTTGTGCATCTTCTTTGTACTTTTTAAGTTCCATTTTCAGATCTTCTAAAAGTGGAGCCATTTTAAATAGTTTTAAACAACCACCCGACTGATTTTAGTCATTCAAATACAATAACCAAAAATCCAGAAATCATCAAATAATCCAAATAGTCCCAAGTTATTTCTTCTTATTTATTTTTCCACTTTCTCTTCCTGGGGTTTTTGTTGTGATATTTCAGTTAAAATGTTTCTTTTGGAAGTCTTGTTGAGATTTTGCTGTAAGTTCTTTTTAATTCCAGGCAGTCTCCTCCCTTCCAGATCCTGCCCTTTTATTCTTTTTCTCTCCATTCCTGTTTTCAAAAGCTTTTGATTATCCAGAAATCTTTATTATCCCTTTGACTTTTGATTTTCAGCATTAAATGACTATTAATGTCAAAGTGGATTTTTTTCCAATTTCTTGCTTAAGTCTCTTAGCTGTCAGTATAGGAAAAGGAGAAAAAAAACACAAATCTTTTCCCTTTTCTCTCTCCTTCGCAGCTTAAAAATCTTCTTAGGGAACGTTATTGTTTTTTTTTTTTAATAGTTTCAATTCCAGGGTACCTTATTTGTTGCTTTTGCTGTTTGACCTGGTCAACCAAAACTTTCTCTTCTTATCTTCCTCCTGCACATTCTTTTCCGGTCGAGTTCTTCTTTGTGGTGGCCATTTCTGACCACCGCTACAACCGCCTTCGGGAAAGGGAGTAATGGCCAGCTGGGGAGGAGAGATGTGGCTCTCCTCAACCCTGCTGGCAGTCTCCCCCTTCTTTACCACCTCTACAGGGTGGCTTAGCCCCGAAACCAGCCGGCTCGGGTCGCTCCAGCGGCGAGCACGGATCGAAGCCTCGCAGAGACGAGGTTTTGGTCTGTCGCCAAAGAAGCTCAAACCGGAAGTCCCTCTAGTGATACAATCTTGATTCAGGTGCCCCCATAATAACAATGCATTACTGCAAAATATGTTGGTTTACAAGAATGCCCTTTTGGTTAGAATTTTGCGATCGTATCTAACTATTCCTGGTTTTTTTTTTCCTTCAAAGGCCTTTTATCCATGGTTGATGACCTCTGCACACACTTGTTTGCCATTCTTAAAATGTTATAATCAGAACTGGATATAATAGTTTAGATGCAATTTTAGCAGGTGCAATGGAGAGTAACGATGATTTAAGTTTCAGTTATTGAAACCTTAGAAAATAAACAAGACTACTGCAGAAGTTAAACCAGCTTTTTTGCTGGTTTAAATTTTTCCCTTTTGAGGCAAAACAGGCAAAATTGAATCCCATATACCAAGAAGTGTTGACCTGGATCAGTGTTCCTCTTAGGACAAGGTTTGATGAATAACTCTTGCCCTATTTGTAATATTTTGTCCTGTCTTATCATTATAAGCAATCCTGAAATAGATTTCCTCTAATAATAATTTCCTCTAATAATATAACTTCCTGAAATCAGATTTGTACAGAGAAGAATTTCTGAAGTATTATTTGATTTATTTTATGGATTCATTTTCCTTGCTTTTACCCTTCTTTATTCCTTCCTTGATTTAGTTTTCTTCCAGACACCATGGGTCCACTGTGATGTTCTCACATTAGATATTCTGACTCAAAATTAGCTGAGGGAGTATTCAAAACTGTTCTCTTTGCTTAGGAGTGCACTGCATTACTTCTTTCTGAAAAACACTCTGCCAGTGGAGTTGGAATTATATTCAGTGATGGTCTGCCATAGCACTGGTTATGTTCCAAAATATAAAGTAGTTTATGATACAATGTGTTATATTGCTTTTTTTTTACAAATCAAATTTCTTGAGGGTTATAAAACTAAATAATGTTCTCTTATGGATTCCCATAAACCTATCTGTTTCCCTTTTTCATTTCTTTTTTCCTAAAGGTATACAGAAGAGAAAAATATATATTACATATTTTCTAAGCTTCACAGCGTGATGGAAGATAGATAAAGAAAAATCAAACATCACTGTAGAATTGTGAATTCTTCTCCTGAACTTTAATAATAGGACTATGTTACCATTTGCACTGAAATTCTTTTTTATTACTCCCTTTATATTCAGAGCAATCATTGTGGGCACACATACATATTGGACCTAGTGTCTTTTTTTTCCAACTTAGTTTGGTCTATTTATTGTAAAGTTTGCAGATTTGCATACAGAATAGCATATTGAAGTGAAAACCAATAATTGTACTTTTTGTTTTGAAGGATATGATGGATAGTCTGTCTTACTTCATGCTCCAGCTAACAATAGATTGTCAGATTGGAAATTTCTCCAATCTCTGCCTACAGTCCTTCTTTTGGGGCACCTTATCCAACTTCACTTTATGTCTTGATTTACAGTTTGCTGTTCCAACATTACAAATCATGATTTGATCCTTGTTTGTAATCCTGGATGCTAGTTTGTATACACTTTTAGGTGTAGAAGTGCTCAAAGTTTGAGTGGCATGACAATCTTCAGTTCATCAAAGTCCAGTGTCCACTTCTAAGCCCGTGAAAGGGATATAATACATTTCCACTCTGGCAAACAATGTGTTGCTGAATTAGTGACATTAAATTGAGCTGTTAACATTTTAAAAAAATATTTTGAATGGGCTCCTGATGAAGACGTCGGAGTTAAAGGTTTAACGTGGACCCCATTCCATTGCACATATGTAAACCAAATCTAAAACCAATACTAGCCTTTAAATTAAAGAGAATCACTCCTACTTACTTGAAATATTATCTATCCATCTCAATCACTTCTTAATATTTGGAGACCTTCTTCCCCAACGAGCAAAAAATCATTATGCTTGCTATCCTTCTAGTATCTATGGATACTAGTTTTGGTCAGGCAAGAATATTTTTCATGTTTGTTCCCCAGGGAAGAACTGCAAAGAATAGTGCTGATCCCAGCAAGAGAAAGCAATGTAACAATTCAAAATAATATTGCATTGCGCAAATAATATATTCAGCCAAATGCTGCGATTCACACCTTTTTGTTCAGAGTATCATCATTCCTCATACCAAAGATACATAAATATCAAGAATTCTAAGACAGCTTTTAAATTTTGGAAGTAAAATTACTGTACATTTCTGATTAAAACACACAACTGCTTAGACTTTTATACCCTCTTGTAAGTACCATTATCTTCTCCCAATTTTAGATATGGCTACAAGGAGGCCTCGACTTACAACCATTTGTTTAGCAACTGATTAAAGTTACAACAGCACTGAAAAAAATAACTTACACTGGGCCTCACACTTACAACTGTTGTAGCATCTCCATGGTCACATGATCAGAATGTGGGCACTTAGGAACCGACATGTATTTACAACAGTTACAGAGTCCCAGGGTCATATGATCTCCAGTTGCAACTTTCCCAGTCAGCTTCCAACAAGCATACTCAAGGGAGAAGGCTGGATTTGCCCAGTGACTACATGATTCACTTAACAATTTCAGTGATTTGCTTAACAACCCTGTGGAAAAAAGGTGATAAACTTGGGTGTGATTTACTTAACCACCACCTTGCTTAGCAATGGCAATTCTGATCTTCATAATGTGGTTATGCATAAGTCAAGGACTATCTACAGTACTTGAAAATGAAACCCAGATTGGTAGACGTGAAGGAGTATTATAATTTCAAGTGACTTTTAAGCATTTTCATTGTGATGTCTCTATATTGCTTTTTTATTTGCAGTTTCCTCAGTTAATAAGATCAACCATCTTGAGGTGTTGCCATTAGGTACCTGATATACTTTCCTAACTTCTTCACTCTTTGTAAATTGTATGTATAGTGCAGCCAAAGTATTAATAAGGAAGAAACAGCTGGGTGATTACAGTTATACTTGCACAGAAGGACACCTACACATGGCAATATTTTAAGAAAGGCAACCTTCATTGACAGCTTCGAAATGCAAGACCATTGACATCCATACTTGCAAGCCAGCTTGTTATAAACATAGCTATTTTCCTTCCAAGTTTGGCAGCTGTGACAAATGACTTGTCAGGATGCAGAAAGTTATACTAGGATGCAGTAGTACTAGGAAATGTATTTTGTGATTTAAGCAATACCCCCTTGGGGTTTGCACTGTCAACCTGTCTCTTATTTATAGTTTTCTCGTGGAGCATAAGTTTGCATATGCTGCCATAAAATGCAGGGATTATGTTAGAAGGCTTTTCAGAGAAGATTAGAAAAACTTATTGAGGGCATTCCTCTCACGCACTAGAAGATTAATTAAATCTTGATACACCGAAACATTCATTACAAAATGCTAAGAATAAGTAAGAGGGCCATCTTCTCCCTTTTTTATTTCTAAAACATCCTTCTCTGCCTGTTGCTTTCCAAATGTGGTGTGGTTTTAATTTCCATGACTCCAAATTATTTGGGTATATTGAAAGCGTTCAAAAGGATTGGTGTTATACACGATCTGATTCAGCCACGTACTTCATTTACGTTCATTTTTTGTTTATGGCTTTTAATTACTTTTTATTATTTTGCACATGTAGAAGGGCAACAGAGCAAGATGCTTTTTTTCTGGAATTATCTCATATAATCTCACTTTTTAGCTTGAAGAGGTTGTCATTGGTACCTGGAAAGAATACACACACACACATATAATTTCATCTAGATTAGTAGAAGCCAATAAAATGTAAATGTTAAATGATCTTGTTCAAGTACTAATGTCTAGGAGCCATCTAACAATTGAAGTACAGCATTGTTTATATATATAAAAAAACAGATGCTGGATCAATATATGCCCTCAGCTTACAGCTGATTGCGATATGATCTACAGTTTCATGAGGTGTGAATCCTATTCATCAGGTAGACTAGAATCCGGGTTTCATTATTGCTAGTCCAACACCAACACAGCATCACTCTATCTGTGGGTTTTTTTCGGGGATTTTTGAAAATAACATTGCATCTAGTTGTAGAACTGGAGCAGCACATATATAATTATGAGGGATAAGCAACACTGAGTATTACCAATTCTAATATAATTAGAGTCAATAGAGCCGGTAAGATTCAGGAATGTCAAATAAGATATTCACCAAGTAATTTTATTATAGTTGATTTATTTATACATTGCATCTTTCATAAAACATAGATTAATATTGCATGAAATCATTGTGAGTGATAAAGTGGGAGAGAAATTCAGCAGGGACCCAATACTTTTGCTTGGGCATGAGATAAGTAGATTGCAAACTACTTTGAGTGATTCACAGAAAATAAAATGATAATTAAACACTGTGTTAGCAGATTTCATGAAGCAATTAAGGTGGAGGTTTGTGGTTAAGGAAAGAGAGAATGCTTAAGAAGCTAGACTTAGGCTCAGGAAAAGTCAATGTTAAATTCTATGTTGATTTAATTGGAGTAACTGCCGGAATCCTGACACCCTGAGCCATGGATATGTACTCAAATCTATATTTCACTGGATTGTTGGTGTGATGTTCAAATAAAGAGAGAGCCCCACATAAGCCAATTTTAGTTTCCAGAGAAATTGGATGATGATGATGAATTTAAATGATAGGAAAATTAAACTGAAATAAAACTATTAGCATTATAAAAGATTACTAACATAAGCATCATAACTACATTATTCAATCCATTCAATAATTAATATAAAATTAATTACATAAAGACATAAAATTAAGTGCTGAACCTGAATGAAAAAAAAATAGTACTAACAGAGGAAAATACACAACAATATGACTGAACTAAATTAACAGTACACTCCAAGCATATTATAATCCCTGACATTGACATAACCCCAAAACCTAACCATCTGGGGGTTCCTTTGTCTCTGGGAGAACCCAGTGTTGGAGGCCCATCTGTACACTCCAAATATTCAATCTGATAAGAAAAAGCCACTTCACTCAGACCAACAAAAAATCTGAGCCAAAAAATTAAAAGAGCACCAAAAGAGAAAGACAAGATGACAATGCTTGATCAAAACTGTATGTTACCTGTTTTATCAGTCATTGGGAGCTAATAATGATTAGTAATAGCAACAACAGTAACTATTAACTTTTGACACTATAGAATTATTCCTTCCATTATTTCTCATTATCTCTGAAGTTGATGGGGGGTGGGGTGGGGAATCAGTTTTCAGATCCAAATGTTTTATTCCTTTAATTTAAGCATTGGGGTTGGTTTTTTTTATTTATTTTGCCAACATGCACAAGTACATTTCTCCCATGGTAAAGCTTCATAGATCTTACTTCCAACACTTTTGATTCCTTGAAAGCAATATAAGAAATGAGAGAACAGCCATTTGGTTTGAGGTAAATTCTGTAAAAACAGATTGGATATATGTTTCCTTACAGAATAGCAAACATGGTTTGGTAACTATTAGTGACTAGTTAACCAGCATTGCTGGAATGAATGACATAGTGCTCTTTAACAGGTTTGAGAGCTGTGGGATTAGCCTGCCAGTCATTTCTGACTCTAGGACTCAGTGCTCGTCTCTGTTACTTGGCCAAAGGAGCAAGTGTTGTTCGAAGACAATTTCTGTGGTCATGTGCCCAGCATGACTATGTGCCAAAAGTGCATGGAATGCAGTTAACTTTCTACCAAAGTGGTACCTATTAATCTACTCGCATTTGCATCTTTTTGAACTGCTAAGAGAGCTTAGCACTTCTTCGTTATTACTGATGTTTATTAATTTTTAATATTTTTTCCATTGGAAAGAAGACAATATACATTTGTGCTTTTGGCTTTTAGCATTTTCAGAGGTATCAGAACTTCCTATTATATTTTTCTCAGACAAAATAATAATCTTGCCCTAGAACAGCCAGAGAGATTACTCTGCAATTCTGTGACTCACACTTGGGAAGATCTTGCTTCCAAGAATATCAATAGGATTCAAGACTGAATGCTCCCAAAATAATGAGTGCCTATAAATAACTTCACAGAATTTTGTCAAACAAACATTGTGATGAGCTGAACTCACAATGGAGCCACAGTGCCAACCTTACTGGCAACTGGTGGTTTCCATTAACAGCACATATTTTTTGGCAATGGGATCTGAACATAGCAGTAAATGGAATTCATGAGGGAATTTTGAAAGAGAAGAACTGCAGTCATTACAAATAAAACGTACTGATAATTGCTTTTTCATTCTGAAATGTGCTATCCTAGGATGCTTGGAATAATTTTGCTCAAACATGATTCATTTAAAGAGCAGCTTATTCCTTTGACAGATCAGTGGTTCATATACTGTATAAATGGGAGTGGTCTTGAACAGAAATGTTAAGCATAATTTAAAAAGGTCAACATTTATAAAATTGTAGTTAATGGGAAATTTCATTGTGTTTTAGCTAAACGATTTGCTAATTGTGGCAAGATATTTTTTGGAGGGAGGGACTAAGTTTGACAAAATTAATAGTGATAAATAAGGTACCACAGATCAGTTTACTAAATCTGAGTTTCTTGAAAGGATAAACACAATAATCTGGGGAGATAGCAATTGCTACATGTTATTAGAGCTTTCCTCTGTCACAAATGGAATAAAAAAAGATGCATATTGGATGGCAATGTAGTTTTTCAACATAATTTTGTTAGAAATTCTGTTTATCCATAGCATTATAGCCCTACAGATCAAATAAAGTCTACAGTCACCATGGCTCTTGCTTAACCATTTTAACTGTCACAGGAAACTCTCCTCAGAACAAAAAGACTATAGAGTATAACCATAGATTATACTCATCCAAGTTACAAACACTGCCATCTACTGGCTGAATACTTCTGTAGTTGTTGCAATACAAAATGCATTCTGACATGGATTCCAACAAATTTAGCAACAAAGATTAGAAGGTAGCAACTGCATACTATTAGGGGTGTTTGTGTGCATGTGCTTCCAAGATACCATTGACTTCTGGCAACTGCCTAGATTGGTCCTCCAGTTTTATTTGCAAGATTGCCATTCCTTTCTTTCTAGAACTGAGAGAAAGGGGATTGGTCCAAGGTCACCCAGCTGGCTTTGTGCTTAAGACAGGACTGCTAGAACAAGAGCAACCAGGATGATTAGGGGACTGGAAACTAAAACATACGAAGAACGGTTACAGGAACTGGGCATGGCTAGTCTAGTGAAGAGAAGGACCAGGGGAAACATGATTGCAGTCTTCCAATATTTGAGGGGCTGCCACAGAGAGGAGGGGGATCAAGCTATTTTCTAAAGCGCCTGTAGGCCAGACAAGGAATAATGGATGGAAACTGAACAAGGAGAGATTTAACCTGGAAATAAGGAGAAACTTTCTGACAGTGAGAACAATCAACCAATGGAACAGCTTGCCCTCAGAAGTTGTGGGAGCGCCATCCCTTGAGACTTTGAAGAAGAGATTGGACTGCCATTTGTCAGAAATGGTGTAGGGTCTCCCGCTTGGGCGGGGGTGGGTGGCTGGATTAGAGGACCTACAAGGTCCCTTCCAACTCTGATTATCTGTTATCTGTTAATTCACAATCTTCTGGTTTGTAGCCTGATGCTATAGCCATTTACTTGTTCATAAACTCAGTGATTCTGCTTCTGAGTAAAGACATATGAGATAATTTACCGATTTATTTTTGCTTTTTCAGATACTTTACCAGTCTAGAACTGCTAGAACTAATTAGGAAAGGTGTGGCCAGAGAATAAGCAAATATTGCTTTTTTAAAAAAAAAGAATTCAAACTTTATGAATAATGTTTTTGCAAGCAGTCTTTCAAATGTTAATTAGATTTAAGCAATTTTTCATGTTTTCAGCAAAATCATCCCTTACGACCATTAAAAGATAATGTATTAGAAGATGACCCAATATCCAAGCCAACTTACTTGGAGTACTAATGCAGTGCTTTTTAAAACAATATAATATAGAGTTATATACAATACATAAATTACCTCCTCAAATAACAATTGCAGCATTAAAAGACAAAGGTCCTTGTATTGTTGGTCTCAGTATAATAGAATTTTGCATTACAAAAGCAAAATATCCATATCAAATTTACACCCAAAGATATAAAGGCATTAAAACAGACAGCTTTAAGGCAAATGATTTTACTCACCAAAGTTGCCTCTTGTCTACTTTTCATGAGAATTCATGTATGATGCATAATATGCAGCCGATGATATAGTTTCTCAAATTGGCCCTGCCTTGTCCTGAACATATTAAAGCAGATCACTGTGATTTTTTTCCTTATTTAAAACCACTTGTAATTGAGTTATGTGGAAATTGTTAGATTGAATTTTTAATTGTTTTTTTAAATGAAACGACCACAAATGTATATAATTTGATACAAACTGCATTTTTGTACAGAAGTGAACAAAAGGTTCTGTGCTTTGTTAGAAATGTAATGCGGTACAATCAAATTATTATGGTTAACCAAAGCTTGGAGAACCTGGGCTCTCTTCTCTTATATACAGTGTTTAAAAAGTTGCTTTACAGCAAAACTACATAGGAAAGTTTACAAGATGAAGTGATTTCCAGATTTTTCCCCTTTAAACATATGAACTAAATGGCTGAACCATGCAAAAGAATTAAATCAAAGGTAGTTTGATTGCATTCATTTTTTAAAATAAGGAAAGACAGGAAAAAGTTGAGAAAAAGTCAGCTGCTAATGTGGGAACATGTACCCCACATATTTTGAAGGTGATGGAAAACAATTTTGAATGTCAGTAACTGCCTACCATGTCTGGGCCAATTTCTGTATCATGTGGGGGGTGGTGGTGGAAGGAACTTGGCACATTGAAACCAGTTTTTAAGATTATGCATAATCAATTCTTAAAGTGACCACAAAATTGCATTCCTAGTCTCTTGATTTCCTCCAGTAAATCTGCAGGGAGTCAAAAACTCAAACGAATCCTCGTCATCTAATAAGGACTCAGTCATTCACCCCCAGTTCTTTCTTGTTCTTGGGTAGATAAAACCTATTTTGATATACTGGTGTAAGCTTTCATGGCATCAATGAAGTAGAGATTATCTTTCAGACTAAATGGTCCAGTTTTCTGGCATCTTGCCAGCAGATGTGATTGGCATCTTCAGAGGTAAGAGGACCTTGTGGTGTCCCTCAGGCAATTGAACAGGAACTGACTCGGCTCTTGTACTTGAACCTGACAAGCTGAACTCTGATTGGCCCATGTCATGGGAATCCAAGAAAGCTGGGTTCTGATTGGCTCCATGTTCAACTCTGAATATTTAAGCCAGTCAACCAACACAATGAGGCCAATTTCATAATCGTTTGAATGGGATAAGAGTCTTGGTATTGTACTGAGTTGACAATTTCTTCTAGGAAACTGGGGATTCTTATGCCAAAAATGATGTATAAGAAAGAGAATGTTAATGTCTCTGGTTTGTGCATCTTTTACATCAGGGTGTATGCCTTTCAACAGCATATACTCCAGAAAGGTCACACTCCCTACTTAACAGATGAAACTAGGACTCATTCTGAGAAGAAGTCTAAGTTTTTAAAGAGTGAATTGGGGGTACCCCAAGCATTTACAAGGCTGAAGACCCTGATTTGGCATTTTAAACTCTGTTCAAAACTAGCTAAATATGCAAAGAAAATCTAAATCTTTGGCCTTAGGCTACAAAAGAGATGTTCCTGAGACATTTTAAAATCCAAAACTTAATATGTCCATGATAGAGATACCTAAACTTATCTCAGTAGCTGAATTGAACAGACTTTTTTGGTATATCTCTTCTTTCTGGATTCTTCTTTCTGGTAGTCACCTTACGATGAGATGGGCAGCAAATAAATTTAATAAATAAAATAAAAACAAATAGTTCTGAAATTCTTGTGACTGTTAGTAAATATGCCATTAACATTAGTGCAACAGATCATGGTCATATAAAAAAGAATATTTTATTCTATAAAAACGAATTCAGAAACCCACAGTTGAGAAATACTGATACTACTCTTAACTAAAATGCCACAAATGGATATGCAACTGATTAAATCCAACAGAATAATCAATTATTTAGGTATCTTCTCTCTTTTCGTGGTAGATTTTTTTTATTCTCATCGATTATAAATATATAACCAGATAAACAGAATTGTAGAAATGTCAGAGAATTGAATCAGATTTATATTTGGAAAAATCAGTATAACCAAATTAGTCTTTTTCTAGTAATATTGCTTTAAAGTTGTTGTATATTTCTAAAAGTAGCAAATTGTGTTTTGATTCACCTTCATGGTTTACAAGAAATGTCTCCTTAAGCCCATATGTCATCTACCTTTTGAACATTTGACTCCAAATGCATTGTAAATGAAATTGTTGTACCTTTGTGACTAAATAAGGTATCTTAACTGGATTAGAACATCTGTCTTCCTTTCAAACTGAATAGAGTAAGATTTATATTCTAGCTACTTGTAATTTCTCCAGCATAGTCCCTTTATTGCACCTGTAGCTTTCACCTTTTAATGCAAGAATCAGCTGCTTTTTCTAAAATAAATGGGATCTGTAAATGTACTTCAGGCAAGATTTTTAAAAAATCCTTTTTCATTTGACACTGATAGAAGGTTGGGAATAAGTTATAAAAGATGGGTCTAAACAATGGCATGAAGGATGCACACCTTGGAAAAGTGTGTATTCCCATGGAACAAAGCAAAACTCATTTACTTTTCATCAGGTTTGTTATGTACAATTCTATGACAATTGACTTGTCAGGTCTCAGCAACGTTTCCTTTTGACTTTTTATCTGCTACATATTTTAATGCTTCATTTATTAAATTGCAAATTACTGAAGTTTCTCAGTGGTTTGGAATAACCTGAAACCAGGGTTATTAAAAATCCAAAGTTATAAAAAGACAAAATAGAATATCCTAAAATAATAATGTAAAGCCTGTCAATCTTGAAACCAGCAAAGAGATCTAATTCCTTAACACACCAGGGATTACCGTATTTGCTGGCGTATAAGACGACTGGGCGTATAAGACGACCCCCCAACATTTCCACTCAAAATATAGAGTTTGTTATATACTCGCCGTATAAGACTACCCCCTCTTCCACACACCTTCCACTTTTGCACTTTTTTTTTTTTTGACGCACTTTTCTGCTTTGGACAATTTTGAAATGAGCTAATCCAATTTTGAACCAAGAATATGCAAATAGCTATGGAGTTTAGAAATGAGTTTTAAAAATATTTTTCATTGCTTACCATTAAGCGTAAAATATGTTGTAAATAAAATGAGAACACAGGAAACGTTCTCTTCTCAATACAGCTGATCTCTCTCTCTCTCTCTCTCTCTCTCTCTCTCTCTCTCTCTCTCTCTCTCACACACACACACACACACACACACACACACACACCAAAAACCCGGACACTGAAAAGGCTGCCAAGGAACAGTATATTCAATGCCTTCTCTTTAATCAAGAAACAAGCAATTCCTTAGAATCTTTTTTTTTCCCCAAGTGGCCCTCTTTAAAAAAAAAAATGGAGGTAACACTTTCATTCAAAAAGTCTTCCAGTATCTGGAGTCGCTCAGACATATTGAAGTGAGGCAGGAGAGTAAGTGAAATTTGAAATGATCCAGCTACCGTTTTCTTCCCCTCCCGCCCGAAGGCCATTATCTCCACGTCAAAACGAACGAGGGGAGGCAAAGAAGCCAAACACGCTAAAAAGGATCTCTTTATTTTCCTACACAAGGTCACATCTACTTTTCCGCATTCAAAGGACAACCTCTCCTCACCACCACCACACACACACACACACCCCAATACCCGCAAACAATGTTCTGGGCATTAATCACCATTGCTACATTAACCTGGTAAATTTATACCCTGCCTCCCCCAGTGTTGCTTTGACGGCAGGATTTCACACAGCGGGCGCCGCCGCTCTCTTCTCCACTCTCCCACCGTTCGCACATATTGGAAGCACCGTAAAACCTGATAACCCACCCGGGGGCTCCCCCATCCTTAACCTACAGCCGCCCGCATGCAAAACCTGCGTGCAAAAAGAAAAAAAGAAAAAGAAAAGTACGCCGCACGTGAGGATCTTCGAATCCTCTCCTCCCCACACCGCTAAGGAAGGAAGAGGGGGAAAGGTTGCGCAGCGCGTGGCGAGTGACACCCGCCACACACACACACACACACACACACACACACCGCTCCCCCCCCAGCCTCCCTCCCGGCTGCAACTCAAGCTCGAAGTGGGAGTCGGAGTCCTCCCGGCGTATAAGACGACCCCCCCCACTTGGAGGCATGTTTTTCAGGGCAAAAAAGTCATCTTATACGCCGGCAAATACGGTATACGCTACAGTAATCCTTAAGACATTCATTTAATGATTGTTCAAAGTTTCAATGGTCCCAGAAAAAGTGTCTTAGGGCCCACCCTTGAAGTTATGACCATCACACCATCCCCATAACCATGTGATTGTAATTTGGGCACTTGGAAACCAATTAATATTTACCATGGTTGCAACATCTTACAGTTGCATGATCATGTTTTGTGACCTTCCCAGCTAAGTCGATGGGGAAAGATGAATTTGCTTAATGAATGTACAGTTCATTTCACAATTGCTGTGATTTGCTTAACGACTGCAGTAAGCATGGTCATAAAATTGGGTCTGGTTATATGGTGACTCATTTAATGACCACATTCCTTAGCCATCAATATTCTGGTCCCAATTTTGGTCGTAGAGTCCTGGAACAACATAGATTGATCCTATGGAAAGAGAGCACAAGAGCTTTAGATGAATTTCCTCAGATGATCTCAGGCAATTTGGATTATATATATTTTTTATTTATGTACATTGTATTCATTTTAGAATGCTTTGGTCCCAAGCATTTTGTTCCACTTTTCCCTGACAGCTGTGTTGTGAAGCGCAGGTGTAAGTCAAGCGAGGACTAATACCACTCTATAAAGCCTTAGTAAGACCACACCTAGAGTACTGCATCTAGTTTTGTTCACCACATTGTTAAAAAGATGTTGAAACTCTAGAAAAAGTACAGAGAAGAGCAACCAGGATGATTAGAGAACTGGAGACTAAAACATATGAAGAACAGTTACAGGAACTGGGCTTGGCTGGTCTAGTAAAAAGAAGGACCAGGGGAGACATGATAGCGGTCTTCCAATATTTGAGGGGCTGCCACAGAGAGGAAGGGGTCAAGCTATTTTCTAAAAGCACCTGTAGGCCAGACAAGGAATAATGGATGGAAACTGAACAAGGAGAGATTTAACCTGGAAATAAGGAGAAACTTTTTGATAGTGAGAACAATCAACCCATGGAACAGCTTGCCCTCAGAAGTTGTGGGAGCTTCATCACTTGAGACTTTGAAGAAGAGATTGGACTGCCATTTGTCAGAAATGGTGTAGGGTCTCCCGCTTGGGCAGGGGTTGGACTAGATGACCTATAAGGTCCCTTCCAACTCTGATTATCTGTTAAGCTGTCTGGGCACAGCAAGACATACCTCTGAAGTGGGCCCCACTGATGAGAGAGCTCAGATGCCAAGTGAAAAAACTAAAGGCTGCACTAGTTGAGGAAAGGTGGGAAAAAAGGGTGTTACACATGGCATCTGTTCTCTCATACACATCACCACTCTGTTGTGGCTTGTTGACACAAACCACTCTCAGGAGTTGAAAGAAAATGGTAACAACAGTATATGTGTGTCTCTGTGTATTCAATTTTGCCACTACAGCATATTCTTCAATTTTAGTCTCATAATCTGATATTGTCAGCAAGGTTTCTCATTTCCAGCATTTTGCCAAGTTTGTTCTTGAAGCTGTCAACATGTAGCTTAGTAAATTGTGATAATTTTCATTCATGTTTCTGGAAAAATGTTTCTGTAACATCTTATACCAATTCTCCCTTAAATTATATTTGGGAGTGAATGTAATGGACTCCCTCCCCCCATAATCCTCCCCATTGATTTACTGTAATTGCTTGTTTGAAGTTTTCCATTTAATTTATCATGCAACTTTTGCTGAATTTGATTTGTTGAATCTTTGTAATAGCAGTATAGACTCAGCAGCAATTTGTAAATACATCTTAATAATTCATATTAGTTTTGTGTAAAAGTTTCAATTTTTGTCTTCTCTCTCAATATTTTTTTGTCCTTGCCAGTCCACAAGATATTTTTCTGACATCAAAATGGATGTCATTTGGAATATAAAGTTTCTCTTGGAATACTACACCTTTCAATATCTTGTTCTTTTTATTTCCATAATTTAATTTTGTGTGTGTGTGTATTCTTTTCAAATACTGTAGAATTCTATGTATTTTGCCAAATCTTTTGCTATCTCTCAGCCAGTTTGTTTTTCCATAAAGTCATCTACTTCAGAGGTTAAATATCTCATTATTATATTAGTTTTCTTTTCATTAATTTTACATCTAGAAAGGCAGCCAAAGTCTTTGATTACTTGCATCAAATGTCATATATAACTTTGTGGTTATATTATTGCCAGTACTTTTATTGTCTGCATAGTGTTTCATCTTGCATTCCTCTCCTCAAATTTAAATCTTATTTGTTTATCTGTTCTCATCTGGTTTGCTAGGGCTTCCAAGGCTCTTTATATTTTACTTCCAAATAGTAAAGGTGAGAGGGGATATCCTTGCCTTGCACCACCACATATTTGCTTGCAGAGAGTATTTCATTTGTTATATTATTTGCTAGTTGCCTTTGGTATATTTCTCCACTAAAACATGGTTTTAAACTCAGGTTTTCTGGTCCACGTTCCACTGCATCAAGCTTAAAGCCTAACAAATACATGTGCACAGGTTAGAAGCGGCAATCTTTGTAATTACTTCATAGCAATTGTTCAGGGTTTCAGACTGTGTAGGGCTATCATACTGTATGTGAGAGAAAAAGGAACAGCCTAGAAAAAGAAACAACCCACACAATTATTATAATCTATAATTTTACCCTAAGTGTACAGGTATATATGCCTTGACTGGAGAGAATAACAAAGAACTGTGTAAACCGAAGCTAAAAGACTTTATAATTTTAGAGCAGTGTGTATTACATGACAGTGTAGGACATAAAGAATGGAAATTCCAGCCTGCATAGGTAAAACCATTTTTTTCAGCTAACAGCTAAAGTGGCTCAATAGCAGGATGAATAATCTTGATGAGCCTTTCCTGTTATGGGATCTTGGAAATGTGTTGTTCTTTATAAAGCCAATTCACAATTAGGCATAAAAAGAGTTTATTTTTGTTTTTAATTGTGAATTGGTCAATTCAAAACTCTTCATTGTTGTAAAATGCCCAAATGAAAATGGAAATTATGGATAAGAAGGCCATTGACTGAATTTTATCCCAAGTTTATTCAGTAATGCATTGATATTTTAGATTCCAGGATGGAATCTACATTCTCTAACTTAAAGGATCTAAATAAATTTCTGGACAATCTACTTTCAACCTTCCACTTCACCTGGTTGCTCTCCAAATGTATTCCATTCACCCATGTTCAAGAGGATTTCACAGTTGAACTTATCTTTTATTTTTTTTACATCTCAATGTGCAGCATGCTTTTCTGAGGTGTTTTTCAAAGGAAAAAAAAGAAATGTAACAAAAATGATACAGAAAACAGAATTATGCACAGAAAGAGCAAGGAAGAGAGTAAGTCTATGCAGAGAATAAGCTCTGCATGTACACCCAAATAATTTATTCTGAAGTCAGTTATGTTTCAAATATTCTGAGTTGCAAAGATTTTTTTTTTAAAAAATTGTACCAATAAGCTGTGGAATACTACTGTGTGTTTTGGAAGGGGAAAACGTGTTTATTCTTTGATATTAAAGTATCACCAGAAGAAAAGAGAAAGAGAGGATACACACACAAAGATTTATTATATTGCTTTTCCAACCCTGTCTCCAGATGACTGGATGAGATACAATATCTAAGAAAGCTGTAGAGATACAGTTGAGTGCCTTTTCTGTCTAACAATTTTGTAAAAGCAATCAGCATTTAAGCTTAGGAGATAATCAGTTTTTAATTGCCTATACTATCTTAGGTGAATGGAACATGCCCATGTATTTTTCCTACCCCATAACTCCCCCTTTTTTTGCAGTGGGCTGCAGATCTAATGAACTCTCTCCTTTCTTTGCCACATTTATGTATTTCCTTCCATTTGTCCATGTTGGGTTCAACAACAGCTGATGACCGATGTCAGAGCTTGGAGCAAACAGCTGCTGATCTTATTGTTAATTCTAACTTTCCCTGCATATATATGGATATATTTGCTCAATTTGTAATCTTTAATGGAATTTTGTGCAATATTACTGTTTTTTTTTAATCATATATTTTTATTTTATTCAAAACGTTAAAATACAAAACTCCAAAAAAAGACAACCCCCCAAAAAACACAATACAATCAAAACATTAAAAAAAAGACAAAGGTTCATAAAAAAGGCCAATACATAAACACGTTTTACTACTACTAGTTGAATACTGATTAATACATTAGTACCACATTAGTTCCCAGCCCTTGCGAAACAGGCCCTCCCAAAAATTTTAAACTACTAAATCTTTTTGTAAATTATTGAACCATCTTCTATCAATTATATCAGTGACAAAGTAGTTAACGGGAAGAATAAGATGGGATGGGATGGGATAGAATAGAACTAGAGCAGAACAGAACAGAATAGAATATTTTTATTGGCCAAGTGTCATTGGACACACAGGGAATATGTCTCTAGTGTTCTGGTACATACAAACAATAAAGTGATGAATCATAGATCATAAATCATAAAATACAGCAATAAATCATACTCAATGAATAATACTAAAAACAAAACACATTTAAAGTTTCAAAACACTCTGTTAACAAACTATTATTGTAATCCATTCATAGAAAGTGCAATATTACAGAAAAAGTTTTACCTCTGCAATTTCTCCTAAAATAATAAGGTTTTCCTGATCATGCATTTCTTTGTTATTTAATTGCCACCCCCATCTAATGTCTTCTGTTTCAGTCTCTTAGTAGCAGAAGAGGTGGGATGGTTAGGTGGCATATGTACAATTATTGCATTACAAGGTTTTGATTCATTTCTTTTTTAATGCATCCATGAGTGCCAATATATAACATGTGAAAATAATTTACATACCGATAAGGAATTCCTGACAGCTTAGTAGTTTAATTACAACATTGCACAGAGAATGCTACTGCTATGAATCGAAGCTGGTGCTGGAAATGTGCTTTTGAGACTAATTAGGCAGAGAAATAGGAAGCATTTCTTTTTTCCATTATGATGGACATAGAAAAGATTCTTGGTTATATCTTAAGTCATATTAATTTTTAAAAATGTGGAAGAAAGTTACAAGTAATAAAGCTACTCAGGCCACACAAGTGATGAATTATTGGTAAAGTATTGATCATGTCATGAGCACTTTTTGTTAAAAAAAAGTAAGTTGGCGCAAAAGAACCAAAATGATATCTCTGCATATATAGTCCTCGACTTACAACAACTTGTTTATTTATAAGCTGGATATGAAATTACAATGGCCACCCCACCCTTATACCGCATGGTCAAGTGATTGCATTTTGTGGGCTTAGCAATCGTGATCACATGATCCTGATTTGCAACATTTTTTTTTTGCTGAAAGCCAGCATTTGCTTACAGCAAAATATGCCCATTGCAGACAATCCATTTATATAACAGCTTAATTAAGGCATTCCCTTAATTACTGCGGATTCATTTAACGACTATGGTAATTTGTTTTAATAAAAATGTCACATTGCATCAGTCACATCATGACCCACATTTCAACTGGCATAACTTATGACCATAATTCTGGGCCATAAATCAGGAGCTATGTATTCAGGTAGTCTGCGACTTACGGCCCAAAATTTATGTTGCTGAGACAGTTGTTAACCGAGGTTTGCCCCGTTTTACGAACTGCCTTGCCACAGTAAAATCCCTGCAGTTGTTAAGTAGGTAACAGGGTTGTTAAGTGAATCTGGCTTCCCCACTGGCTTTGCTTTCCAGAAGGTCGCAAAAGACGATCACATGACCCCTGGGAACTGCAACCGCCATAAATAGGATTTAGCTGCCAAGCACCTTAATTTTGATCATGTGACTGTGGGAATGCTGCAAAGCTGTTAAGTGTGAAAATGATCATTGTATCTTCAAGTGGTCACTAAACAAGGATAATTGTGTTACAAGCGCTCAAATGTTTGTAACTAGGCATACTTAAAGGTATTTAAAATGTCTGGGATTTAGTACCGTTTTTTTTTAAAAAAATGGAATTTCTCATAGAGTTTGGGGAAAATTTCAACTAGTTCTTCAGCAGCAGTGACAAGGGTATCCCTCAGTTCAGTTTAGAAGTGAGGCAGTAGTTGAGGGCATTTTTGGCAAATTATCAGGAATGTTGGGTTTTTTTCCCATGAAAAAACATGCTTGGGCTTGAAAGCTAAACAAGGTCAGGCCTAACTGGTACTTGGAAGAGAGGCTATCAGGAAATCCTAAGAAAATACAGCATACCAAATCATTTCTTCCATGGTTGCTTGCATGTAGTCCCAAGCTTGACTTAAAGATTTTAGCAAAATACAGGTAACCCTTGAACTGACACCCATTTGTTTAACCACTATTTGGTGTTACAACAGAACTAAAAAAAGTGACTTATGACCAGTCCTTGCACTTATGATTGTTGCAGCATCCCCATTGTCACATGATCAAAATTCAAGACCTTGACGCCTGACATGTATTTACGAGGATTGTAGTGTTCCAGGTCATGTGATTGCCATTTGCAACCTTCCTAACTGGCTTCCAAAAAGTAAAGCCAGTTTTGCTTAATGATTACATGATCCACTTAATAAATGTAATGATTCACTTAACAACGGCTGCAAGAAAGGTTGTGTGACTCACTTAATAACTGCCTTGCTTAGCAATGGAAATTTTGAAAGTTGGGGAATAGCTGTAGTAGAGTATCTTAATATATTGCTTTGTATGATCATTGATGCATTTACATTAAGAGCTGTGGTGGTGCAGTGGTTAGAATGCAGTATTGCAGGCAAACTCTGCCCACAGCCTGGAATTTGACCCTGACAGGCTCAAAGTTGACTCATCTCTCCATCCTTCCGAGATTGGTAAAATGAGGACCCAGATTGTTGGGGACATATGTTGAGTCTGCAAACTGCTTAGAGAGGGCTGTAAAACACTATGAAGCAGAATATAAGTCTAAGTGCTATTTCTATTGCTACATTTAACATTGTGAGGTTTATAATGTTAGATGTCTTTGATATATTTGTTTTGGTCTCCTCATAAGGGGAGGTCAAAAGTTACAGGGAAAGTGTTCACCACTGCTGCAGCCTTTTCACACTACTTTGAAAGATAAACATAGGGATTGCCAAACTCTCTTTTCCTAGGTTGAAACCGAAGCTTAGACTTTTAATTTCCCTCTGGGGAATGTTTGCTTGGCTATTTCTGTACAACCTCTGAAGATCTGCTTTTCATCCTTAGTTTAAAATCTTGTTTGCATTTTGAATACTGGAGTAAATATCTATAGAGAAGAATAAATAGTTCAAGGCTGAAATGAAGGATCCTTGGTGCTCTCTGAGTTCGGTTGTTTTCTTGCAGACGTTTCATTATTCAATATAGGTAACATAATCAGTGCTAGTAAGGAGTGGAATTTTCTCTCCTTTTGTATTCAGATTAACAGATTTAACAGATAATCAGAATTGGAAGGGACCTTGTAGGTCATCTAGTCCAATCCCCCGCCCAAGCGGGAGACCCTACATCATTTCTGACAAATGGCAGTCCAATCTCTTCTTGAAAGTCTCAAGTGATGGTGCTTCCACAACTTCCAAGGGCAAGCTGTTCTATTGGTTGATTGTTCTCACTGTCAGAAAAAAATATCCTTATTTCTAGGTTAAATCTCTCCTTGTTCAGTTTCCATCCATTATTCCTTGTCTGGCCTACAGATGCTTTTAGAAAATAGCTTGACCTCCTCCTCCCTGTTGCAGCCCCTCAAATATTGGAAGACCACTATCATGTCTCCCCGGTCCTTCTTTTTACTAGACTAGCCAAGCCCAGTTCCTGCAACCATTCGTTGTATGTTTTAGCCTCCAGTTCTCTAATCATCCTGGTTGCTCTTCTCTGTACTTTTTCTAGAGTCTCAACATCTTTTTTATAATGTGGTGAACAAAACTGAATGCAGTACTCTAGGTGTAGTCTTACTAAGGCGTAATAGAGTGGTATTAGTACTTCCCTTGATCTTGATTGTATCCTTCTGTTAATACAACTTAGGATTGCATTAGCTTTTTTGGCTGCTGCTGCACACTGCTGGCTCATATTTAGCTGGTTGTCCACTAAGACTCCAAGATCACTCTCACAGTTACTGCTATTGAGCCTGGTTTCACTCAGTCTATATGTGTACTTTTGGTTTTTCTTGCCTAAGTGTAGGACTTTACTTTTCTCTACATTGAATTTCATTTTGTTAGATATGGCCCAGTGTTCTAGTCTGTCAAGGTCCATCTCTAGTGCAGGAGTCTCTAAACTTGCCAACTTTAAGACTTGTGGACTTCAACTCCCAGAATTCCTCAGCTAGGAATTCCCAGAATTCCTCAGCTATGGCCCTGTCAGTATTGGTGGGAATGGACTTGGTGGTCCTTTTGTTGGGCTGTTTCCTATTAGTATGTTTTGGCAGTTCCTTGATTGGGGTATTGTTTATTCTTGATTGTTGGTCTGATGTTAATCTCGGTGTTAATCTCTGCTCATCTGGGAAATGATTGGTGGTGGGGAGATGTTTTGGTCTTTTGTTTCCTTTTTGACTTGTTGATTGTTCCATTTGCACAGTATGTAGATGTTGTTTATGTTTATGTGCCTATTGATGGCCAATTAGTCAGAGTGCCAGGCTTCCAGGTATTCTCTAGCCTAGTGTTTTTGGACTTGGCTTGGTATAGGATGATTTAACAGTTTCCCAATAACTATAGTAAAATCTGTCCATGTGTTGTGAAACTAAGGAGTTTCCATCATGTCTTCAGAGTGCTAGTTGGTATTTATGGATGAGTTCTGCTACTCTTCTGCCTGTTTGTCCTACATAGTGGCTGTTGCAGTCCTTATATTTGTATATTGTAGATGACTACAGTTTCCTCCCTCTCCCCTGGGGCTTCTGGTTTACTTAGGGTGTTTTGAAGGGTGACCATGTGCTTTGCGCACATGAACAGCTTTCTAAAAACACTTACCTGCTATGTTGCTACTGGGGAGTAACACAGCTGAGAAGCAGCAATCTTTGCAGCGCAAATCAGCTAAGAGGCTATAGGTAAGTACGGTGCAGGGGCTGGTAGGCAGGCCCACATAATTGCCGGACCGAACCGGTTCACTGCCAGCTGATCGTCAGAGCTAGGAGTTCGCCTGAACTGGTCCGAACTGGTAGAATCCCACCCCTGAATCTAAGTGATATCTTATTAATACTACATCTCCATAAATAACAAGATTCAGGAAATGATTGTTTAGCAAATGTCATGTGACTTTTTTTTGAATTCCCCATTTCTTTCTTCATCAAGTGTCATTGTCTAAAGATGGGTGTGAACCCCACAACTCCTGCACAGGTTGACACCCACATGACAACACAACAGAAGACAACAATTAGGAAGCCACTAAAAATATACACACAAGCTATATTTCAACTAAATTGCATTAAATCAGAAACATGCTTAATACTATCTACCGCATTGAGAACACTAGTCAATATTCTAAAAAATATGTTTTTGTAGGATTTTCCCCCTCAAAATGTAGAGCAATGGAATGTTGCTATGGATACTATATCCCAAATTATATGCTGTAATTAGAAAGTGAGATACTTTCAGGCAGATATTTCCACATACTCCCGGTTACTCTTTGCAAAGATGCAATAATTTCATGGTCATATAAGTGTTGTCATCATGCTTTATTAGCAGCCTGTATTTTATCTTTTCCATTTCTTTTTGCTAAAGAATAAAAGAAAAATTAAGAACTAGAAGTGCAAATTTTGAAAGCTGTAGATATTCACAATTTTTTGTTCCCCAAATTAGAAAAGGTGTCCGTTTCGATGTTATCAGTGATATTCATTGAATCTTCTGCATCTACTATAGTCAGATTTGCAAGTAGTTTATTCTTTTAAAAAAATAATTATTAAAAATCCTTCCTTTTGACATTATTTTTATGTACCTTGCTTCTACTTCTATTTTCCCCCCCATTTCTTATATTCACAATACTGTCAGAAATATTTTTCTACGTTAAATGTATTGCTGGATAACCAACTTACACCAAACATAAGTGTTTTCAGTATGCCTATATGGCAGCATTACTTTTAAGAAATGGATCTTGAGACTGTCTATGTGCATTTTAGTTGTGGGCTTCGGCCAGCAATATTTTGGCTTTCAAGCTAGTCTATAGTTTAAAAATTCAACCTTGCATGGAATATTATAGGTAAGCTTGTGATAAAACTAGGCTGTGGTTGTGCTTCAGGCCTACTCCTTTTCTGTGTTGTGCATAACATTGTTTACCCTAAAAGGGAAGAGCCTAATGAATATTTATGTAAGAAATTGCATAAAATAATTACTGTTCTAGTACATTTATTTTGAACAATGGTTCAAACCTGGGCTGACCAAGTGATACTGTTGAGGTTCTGCCTCAACAGTCGGGCTCTGGATGGGGAAGAATGAGCTCATCTCAAGATTGGGTGGCTGTGAGTTTTGAGGCTGCCCCAGATTAATTGATTTTCCAATCTTTATCTCTGAATGGGGAAACATCCAATTCAGAGTCCTGAATGAAGAGCCCTGGTTAGTGTGCAGTATTGCAGGCAGACTCTGCCCAGAGCCTGGAGTTCGATCTTGTCGAGTCTCAAGGTTGACTTAGCCTTTCATCCTTCCAAGGTCAGTAAAATGAAGACCCAGATTGTTTGGGGCAATATGCAAATAGTACTTACATTGTAAACCACCCAAAGAGTGTTGTAAATGGGGCGGTATATACGCCTACATGCAGTTTGTATCTCCTCAGACAAAGCTGATGCACACCACAGGTTTCCTTTTGGAGTCATTCTTGTTACACGAGCTGGACTTTTACACAGGTCCATCTTATGTGCCCAATCCCACCTGTTCCTAGATCATGAATCCTTACTTGTGCCTTAATCACCATCTCCCAGTTGGATTACAAGTATAGTCATATCTTGGTACTCAACTACTCATTGAATTTGGTACCTGGCACATTTTGATTAGAAAATTTTATCCCATGATTTGTTTTTTGTTTGGTACTCAACGCGCAAGTTAGAACTTGTCAGTGTTGGTTACCTCATAACTCGCTACCCTTTCCAACCAAAACAAAGGGTCACATGTTAGACATGTGGTAGCTCTTGCCCTGTGCATATCCCTTGCAGTCTTATCTTGGCTTCTATGGTCATTTTGTGTATTTTTTCCCCATTTTTTTCTCATCAGTGCAGTTAAAGTGAAATTTTTATTTTATTTAATCTAAATATTTATTGATTTTTTAGATTTATTTCTCATGCAAAGCAATGATATACAACTCCATCTTTATATATTGCCTTAAAACATGCATTTTATTTGGTTTGGGAATGCATTAGATTTATTTACATTATTCCTTATGGGGAAAAATTTTATTTGGTACTCATTTTTTATATTTGTCACACCTCCCCGAATCAATTAACGACGAGTATCAAGGTGCCACTGTAGTACTTGACTTACAACCACAAATGGGAGCAGAATTTCCATTGTTAAGCAAGGCAGCTGTTAAATGAGTTGTGCCCAATTTTATGACCTTTTTCTGCCATGGCTGTTAAGCAAATCATGTTAAGTGAATCATGTTTTTGTTAAGTGAATCTAGCTTCCCCCCATTGACTTTGCTTGTCAGAAGCACACAGGGAAAATCACAATGCCCTAGCAGGCTGCAATTCTATAAATACATGTCCCAATTTTGATCATGTGACCATGGGGATAATACATAAGCGTGAGGACTGGTTGCAAGTCACTTTTTTCAGTGCCATTGTACCTTTCAAATGAATGTTTGTAAGTCAAGGACTACCTGCACTGCATCATGGTGTAGCTCAATGGTGGGATTCAAATATTTTTACCACTGGTCCAGTGGCATGGTTTGGTGGGCACGCTTTGCATGTGTGCACACACTTTGCGTGCATACGTGTGCCAAACGTGAACCTTGAAGCAATAGTAGGAGCTGGAGCACAATTTGGTAGGAGTGGAATATTGAGCAGTAAGTACTAGCCTTTGAGTGCTTGTGTGGCTGTTGCCTAGAGCAGGGGGCAACTTTAAGGGGCAACTTTGGCAAGCTTGGCAACTTTAAGACTTGTGGACTTTAACTCCCAGCTTTGCTGGCTGAAGAATTCTGGGATTGAAGTCCACAACTCTTCCAATGTTGGAGACCCCTGGCCTAGAGACCTTTGTGGTTGTGTTGGCTCTTTGGGGTTTTGGAGACAACTAACCTGGGTATAGTTTAAAAGAACTTGTGACAGTCTAGAATGAGGGAGAATGAGCAGTTACAGGTCTATCTTATTATGCCCATGTGATGCCTTTTTCCACAAGCTTCTTTGGCTCCCAGTGGCCTTCCAGATTCAATTCATGGTACTGGTTGTCCTCTATAAAGATTACATCTACATCCTCCCATCTCCCTTGACATCAGCTGAATGTTCTGCCATCTTCTAAGTTCCTCAAGACAATAGGTGGCCACTGCAATCCTGCAACACTCCATTATTTGAAGCCAAACCATTAACACAACTTCTTTATGGTGCCCAGCTGGAACCCTTCTCCAAATCTGCACTATTAGAACATGTTCAATCCAAATTCCTAAGATGGGCCCTTCAAGCCGCTAAATATAACTCTAATGCCACCTTGAGACTACAGTATAGACAGGCCTCAAGAAAGTAGAGGCCAGAGGATGGATGACCATACTTAATCACTGTTTCAGTCTATCCTTTTTCCTAGCCAAGTGCCCAAACTTTATTGCCAGTGAACTCATCAGATCCTCTTTGACTTCTAATCTTGAAGTACCTAATCACTGGACGGCCTTTACTCTAGCACAGCCGTCCTTGAAGGCTGATACAAGAAGATTCCCCTATCCAGAAAGACAATGTCCCTCTGACTCTGAACACATAGCAACTACAGAACTTGTACTTCTGCAATGCCTGTACTACAGAGAGATTCATGCTCACTTCATCTCACCATTATGGCATAAATATGCAGAATGCACAGGGCACTGCTTCGCTTCCCCACTGATCTCATATACTGACCCTGCCACAATATATAAAATTGCCAGGTTCTATGCAGCTGCACTTAACATTTGTCAGAAAATGACCTGTGCCACAAGCCAGTTTTAATGAGCACCTAGAATACTCTGATTTATGCTAATTTACTTTGCCGTGTACCCCTATGTCTAGCTACTGCTCCTACTCTCCTTTTAAACTTTTTAGAGATTCTCTTTAGGCTTTTGTTTTAATATTTTTTACCTTTTTATATCCCTGTACTTTTGTTGTCTTTATTTTCTTTAATTTCTTGCACCCCACCCTCCTTATGCTGGTCCTTTAACATTGGTAAAGGTTTGATTTGAAAATAAATCATAATTAAAAATATCGAGTTATTTGAAGTATGAGTCCAACCTTGATTGATTGATCGATTGATTGATTTGATGTATATTATTATTATTCTTTTTTGGTTCAGGGGCTCAAAATGCTATAGATAGCACTCCACCCTATTTTTCCTTCCACAATAGCAACACTGGATTACAGACAAATCTCTAGCTATAATATTGAAACTGAATTTTTGGGGTTAAAAATATTTTAAATAACAGCTGCTGGCTTGTTTGTGAATATCCTTAAAAAATGACCTGAACATATGAAGTGCTGGAATTGAAGACTAGATCTCCCTATTTCTAGTACAGCTTAGATTTATTTATACTGCCAAATGGATTTAAGAACATATACCTGCAAGTTATTCCTTGTCTCCCATTTTTAACTGTTTAATTCATCTACCACAAGGTTGAAATTACTAGTGAGCAACTAGCTATCGTTGACGCTTATTAAATCTGGTAAGAATTGGGAGTTTAGCAGATTCTCTGGAGCACAGGTCCTGACTTGTGGTTGTACATAATCTGCTATTTGTGTATTAATTTTGCAAAAGCTAATTTCTTTTTGAGATTTGGGTCTGTCTTGGGGTTGAAATGATAAAGATGAAACAGCTCTTTTAATTAAAATAGTAAAGCCCAAAGAATATCCTTGCCATTATTCTGAGGTTTGATAACAGATAATAACAGCATTTTTCTTTGGAAAATAACATTAATATATTTACATCGGGGGGGCAGAGAGGGAGGTAAAAGATATATATTATATTATTATATATATATATATATATATATATATATATATATATATATATATATATATATATATATATATTATATTATATTATATTATATTATATTATATTATATTATATTATTATATTATATTATATTATATTATATTATATTATATTATATTATATTATATTATATTATATTATATTATATTATATTATATTATTATATTATATTCCTGTACATTTTACTGGAAAATCTGTTACATTTTTGAATTTGCATGTGTTATAAACCCTCAGAATTTACATTATCTTACCTTGCTTACAAAATTAATAGGGTTTTTTGTTCCTAAATTATTATTTGATAAGGGAGTAAATAATCCTAAATTATTTACATGCAAGTGAGCATATAGTCTAAATTTCTTTCAATTTTGTACAAGCAATTCTCCATGCTATTATTACTTTTATAAAGTTCAGATAATGTCATTTTATCTCAGATAAACATGCTGTTTCCACTGTCACAATTTGTCTCTCTGAAGAAAGAACCTTTAATATCTTATTTAAAAATGCCCGTGTTATACAAAAGATGTTGTGAGAGTATCTTCTTGTAGAGTAATAATAATAAACAAACAACTGATAATAGGTCAGACCACTACCAGATCAAGATACAAGGACAAAATATCCCTTTCATACAAAAGAATGACTTTTAGCCTGTCACATTTTGCATTCAGGAGAAAGAATCACAAGAATATCTGTATAAATAGGACTTGCAGGTAATATACAGCAGTTCCCGAAATAGTTTCATTATCTTTGCTACAATAAATTAACTTGTTAGAGCTTTGGTTCCTTTGGAAGTCTACACTTAACATTTCTTACCACTTGAGTGAATTTGACAGGTATTTTTGTACAACTCATTGTGCCATTTCATTATTTAAGAGTTATTATTTTTAGATGTTTTACAAATAGACTTTTTAATTTCAGAAACTAAAAATATGCTGGATAATTAAGAAGGTATTGTTACAGCTATGTCATATAGCTCCTTGCAGCTACCATAGATGAACAAAAGCAGCATAAAGTATGGAAAATCTATAAAATGCGTCAATTTGTGTAACTTAGAATATAGTCTTTCAGTGCTCAAGTTCTAGAAAAGTCTGCATTTTAAATGTTGATTACTTATAAACATATAGAAGGATATTTATTTTTGGTATTTTTATTGTTTTAAATAGTTTTTATTCTTTTAATTGATTTGATCATTTTGGAGTGGTAAGCCGCCCAGAGTCATTGGTTGAAATGAGTGGCAAAAGAAATTGAATAAATAAAAAATATGAAGTCAGTAAAGAAATTTCCAAGAGTAGCATTAAGAAAAGGCTTCTAGTTAGTTCCTTCTCTTGTAAATGCCTCATATGTAGTACTTCTGTAGGTCCTATAAAAAGGTACATTTAATATCTAGTGAAAGTGTTCTTGTTTTTCCTTTTCCCTACCATGTTTTTCCTTATATGTTTTAATATCAATAGTTCATGAGAAAGAATATAAAAGTACTACTGTATTGGAGTCATGTCTGATTGTGAACTTCCTGGGAACATCTGGTTGGCCCCTCTGATAAATAAGACAGTGTACACCTCTTGAGTTATACAAGTTGAGTTGTCCCACTGTGGCGAGTTAGCTGTGATGGGAACTCTGAGGTGAGTCGACTATGATGAGTCAGCCGCAGCAAATTATCCCATTGCAGGATTAGAGCAGGGTACTGGCTGGGGAATTCTTGGAGTTGAACTCACAAAGTTGGCAGGTTTGGAGACCCTGGACTAAAGGAATCTTTGATTTTATCAATTAGAATTTCTCTTATCAATTTAAAATAGTTACTGGTGGCATATCTCGGGATTATCATTTTATATTCAAGTTTTTTTAGCGGCCAATAGCTTAAATGCCCTATTTAATTGCATAGTTTATAGATACTATATTTTCAAGGAAGTTTGTGTGGGGACTCTGGGCTGTTATTGGTAGGTTGTTTTTTTTAATCAAATAGCAGTGGAGGAGTCCTATATCCTAAGCTGGCTATCATAAAGGATTGTGTTGCCTTCTACATCCTCTCATGTTGAACCCAAACTTTGTGGCTTTCGTTGCTGCTTTGCAGTTTTTTCTGACCTTTCATTGAATAATGGAGGTTCTTCACTTCAGTGGTTGAACTGTATCAGCATTTCATTGTATGTTCACATCTTTGGTGTCATTGACCTTTAATATAGCAATTCAGCAAGGAATGTGCTATAAAGAAGTATTAGTGATTCCTCATCCAAACTATTTTTCACTTACATAAATGAGATGTTAAATTTTAAGTTTTCAGGTCTCAGCCCATATGACATTTGAAGTGGTCTCTAGTATTTTAATTAAAACCATAATAAATCTTAGATGGGAACATTATGCTACATCAAGTACTGCTGAGAAATGTATTCCCAGGTATTTTCTAGTTTCTTTCATTTTTGGATTTTTTGCTAGAGTTCATAAAGCTTTTAATACCCCTCTTGCATTTATCTATTCTTTAACTCATTTGATTCAAAATTTGCTTTTAATAACTGAACTGCAAATTATTCATCAGATATGTTCATATATGATTACAAAAGTAAACAAATGGCTATAAGTGCTGGTCAGTTGCCAAGTGCCCAATGCAATCACATGAACATGGGGAGAATCCTGCTTGTTAGTAATTTGGAACCAGCTCATAAATAGTTTTTTTTTGTTGGGGGTGGGGCTGATGTAACATTGAACAGTCACTAAGCAACCATAAGTCATAAGTCGAGGATTACTTGTATACTTATCAATCCAGGATGCACATATTTTCTATAATTATACCAGTACATAGTATTAATATTCTGCTCTGTTAATGATACCAGTTCATCTAGTGTCCATCCACCATAAACCCTGATAACTTTAAGACTTATGGACTTCAACCAGGGGTGGGATTCAAATTTTTTAGCAACCAGTTCTGTGGATGTGGCTTAGTTGGTGGGCATGGCTTAGTGGTCATGTAACTGGATGGACGTGGCTTGGTGGTCATGTTATTGGCTGGGTGTGGCCAACTCAATATCACTCACATCAAAGCATGCATCTCCTCGCCTGGCCTCTCATGACTGTGGGGATGCTGCAACAGTCGTAAGTGTGAAAAATGGTCATGTCACTTTGAATGGTCACTCCATACAAGCAAAGTGCCATCAAAGGAGGGGAAAATAACTCCAGAGAAGTTCCTGAGACAGGAAGTCTAGTCCTGCCACGAATGTAATAAGGGTTAACGGAGAGGCAGTTTCTGTAAGCAACACCAGAATGTTTCCTTCCTGCCTTCCTTACAGGATTAGGCCAGTAATTTCTCCTAACAACCGGTTCTCCGAACTGCTTAGAACCGGTTCTAGCGAATATGTGCGAACTGGTAGAATCCCACCCCTGACTTCAACTCCCAGAATTCTCCAGCAAGCCATGCTGACGGGGGAAAATCTAGAAGTTGAAGTCCATAAGCCTTAAAATTGCCTAGCTTGGACACCCCATCTTAAAGAAATTGTACTAGGATGAGTTATGAAGAAGGAAGACACAGACAGGGAAAGACTTGCCCATCTCCTGGGAAGTAAGGGTAAGATAACAGCCTTTTCGTATTCTATTGAAGTTTTTCTATTCTCTGTCCTTTTCCTATTCTATTGAAGTTCATTAAGTAATTCATCACTAATGTAATTCTGGGGAACCCAGCTAATGTAAATCAAATGTATAATAACAACCACTTTCCTTAAGGGCACCAATTTACCCTTTATTTTGCTTTCACTGCCCTGTGGAAGGCTTTTGTTAATATTACCAGCAAAGCCTAGGAAGATATAAGGCAGAGCTGTCAAACTCCCGACCCAAGGGCCAGATGCGTCACACACTGGCCATGCCCACGGTCGGTTTAGCAAAGGGGGGAAAAGTCCCAATACGTCACATGACGCTGCCGTGATGACGTGAGTTCGACACCCCTGAAATAGGGGATTTTAAGTACTTCTGAAGTTTGGCACATTGGTCTGTTATTATTGTGGTTGTTGTTCTAATGTTTACAGTTGTGATGGCTATAATTAGAAACAAAATGAACCAAAGTCTTGAAGGCCTGATCTATTCAATTCAATTCCGCTGTTATTGAAATGAAGAATGTGCAGCTAAGCTTTGTGGATTTTTACTGAGCTGGAAAGGGAAAAGAAAGTCTTCTTGAGCATCTATCTGATCCTTTTTGTAAGACTCTTCAAATGAATGAATTCTGACTGCCGCTTGTGGGTAGAAAGGCCGGAGTGAAGGGATATGTCCTTCTTAAATAGTCCTTCTGCCTTTAGCAGGGGCTTTAAAATGGATTTCTTGGGAAGCCTGGAATTCCTTGGCAGAGGTTTATTAAGGTGAAGGTGAATAATAATAGATAAGTCTCCCTGGAAATTAGCTTGCCCATTATTTCTGACCTTCTGTGCTGTTCGAATGAACTTCACAGGTCTGCACACTGATCAGTATGAATTGGGCACCCTATACTAAACTTAAAGCATAATGACAGCCAGTTAATCTGCATTATGACTCTGCTATACTTGAGATCTGTAGGAGATTCAGAATGGTAAGTGGTAAATAATGGTGGGACATGATGTTAACTTTTGTTTTGTCTTTTTTCAGACCTCTTTGTGTTACACTTTTCTTTTGATGAAGAAAAACTTATAACTCTTCTCCCTGCTTAGTCACCTAAGTGGTGACATTCAGGTCTATCCCTCTATATGGTTAGAATGCAGTACTGCAGGCTAACTCACTGCTCACCCCAGGAGTTTTATTCTGAGTGGCTCAAGGTTGACTCAGCCTTCCATCCTTCCAAGGTCAATAAAATGAGGACCCAGATTGTTGGGGGCAATAGGATAGGCTGACTCTGTAAATCTATTAGAGAGGACTGTAAAACACTGTGAAGTGGTATATAACTCTTAAGTGCTGTTGTTATTCAATTTTCCACAATTTGTGAAGTCTCCACTACTTTTATTAAAACTCAGGTTGGCTGTCTCTTTCCACTTATGACTATAACAGTGTTGCTTTTATCTTTACAATTTATATAGTTTTATTTGTTTCCTAGTATGATTTGATTGCTTATTAGTAACCTATGACTATCACTAAGTGTTGTATCTTATGATTCTTGATGAATGCTTTTCCTTTATGTACACTGAGAGCATTTGCACCAAAGACAAATTCCTTGTGTGTCCAATCTCACTTGGCCAATAAAGAATTCTATTGTATTCTAAAATCTGGGACACTGTAAATTCTAGTCTTGCCATAGGCACAAAGCCAGCTGGATTACCTTAGGCCAGTCCCTCTTAGCTGTAAGATGCAGGCAAGGGTAAATCACTTCCGAAAATCTTGCCAAGAAAACCACAGGTATTTATTTAGGCCATTGTCAGCAATCAACACTGACTCAGAAGCACACACAACAAAAGAGTCTGGTCAAAACACACAAAGAATAAATCTGGCAACTTTTCCTTGAACAAAAACTTGAGCATATGGTCAAGCATATGTAGACAGTTCAGATACAAGGATATAAAGAGAAAGATGCTGCTTTGACTGCTACAAGCATCTAGACAGTTTCAATCATTCCTATGCTATAATCAGGAAGTTAGGGCTTAGCACCAGCTACCACTCAGTCCTGTTGTTACCCACGTTCTGGCACTTGCAGGGTTATCTTAACCTTCTACTTGTAAGTAAGGAACATTCTTATTTACAGAGAAACTGAAGTTACTATAGCTAAGGAGAATTCTATCCCAGATGTAACTTTATGCATCCATTTTTCACGCTTCCCACAATGAATTTGTCCATATGGATGGATGGATGGATGGATGGATGGATGGATGGATGGATGGATGGATGGATGGATGGATGGACGGACAAATAAATAAATAAATAAATAAATAAACACAGACAGACAGACAGACAGACAGACAGACAGACAGATAGATAGATAGGGATAGAGAGACACAGGCAGGCAGACAGACAGACAGATAGATATGGATATATGTTGTTCATCAGGAAAGATTTGCTAAGGAGTAGTCAATTCTTAATTTTAGCATTCCATCTAACTTCCAATCTGGAATGCTCATTATGCAAATTTCTTTATAATCCTCCTCCTGATCAACATTGCTGAAAGGATTTTTTTTTCTCTCTTAGAAATATTCATGCTGGCTCACATGGAATCTGTCGTGCATATGTACATATATGCATGAAGCTTCTCTCCATCAGACATTGATGCTCAGCATGTGAATATCCACAGGAGACTGATGTCACTTTGACAAAGTTGGAGGGGGGTTATGCATTTCTTAACAAGTGACGACAGCTTCTCTTTATTTTTAATCTTTTAACCTAGTCTTGGGGAGTAGAATCTTAACAGGAAAGTGTACTGAACAAACTGTAGAGTTGTCCATGTGCGTATTCATGCAGGATATGTCTTGAGGCATCTGTTACAAATAGACCCAAAGCGAGTGGGAAGTGGGATCTTCCATTTTAAGCTTGACTTCCAGAAGCCAAGTATAAAAGTTGTTCCTTTAGAATGTTGGCCCTGATGGTTAAGAAAGTGAAAATGATAGTTCTATGGCTGAACTAAATTAAGGCTATATTTGAATGAAATTCCCAAGTCCTCCTCCCAAAAAAAATACAATGGATAAATTCAAAATGCTTGGATGTTGTCTCAGACCTGCTTTTTCTAGATAAATGCATTCTAAGAAATGTATTTTCTGAATGACTGGAAGGTGCTTTGGGCCCACCTTTGTTTGAGTAATTAGGAATGGTGAAAACCAAAGTGGACACTGCCCATCTTTCTGAAGGCTTCTTGCATTCCAGCTCCAAATCTTTGTCCAAGTTGCCATTTCCAAAATGAACATGGGTGTTACATATGATGAGTGCACTGGGATTAAATGCAATGGGATTAAATGACATTTTACTTAAGGAAATGCTTGAAAAAAATCTGTTCTTTGAGCTAAATGCTGGAATGTTGATGCAGCCCTACTACAAATGTTTGTTTTCTCCAATTCTTACTAGCAGAACAACCGAAATACCAAGTGTCACTTAGAAACAAACATCACAACTCCAGACTCCTATTTGTGTTTAGGGAATTTAGTACTTAGTTGTTCGAATATTTAATGTTATTCCAGGAAGAATATAAAGGCTTGGGCTGATGATCTGGTTTCTGATTCATTTTATTTTCCATGTAATGCCAAGAGAACCCACTGACCAATTATTCTTTTCATTTTCCGTTGTGTTCTAACCTACTTAACAAACAACGATAAATAAATCACATACAAATAAATGGCTCTTTTTCACTGAATATAGAAAAGTAAACTTCTTTTCTTAGAGGCATCTTTCAGATGGGACAAAATATCACAATTCTGATTTAATTCTACATATTTAGTCCTTTCAACTTTTTTGCATATGGATTTATCATCCAATGGATTAATTAAATCTTTGTATGTCCAGTTGCCATTAGGACTGGATGGGATAGACAAAATTTGAGGGGTCTGCGGCTTCAACTCAGCCTTTCAGTCTTCTGAGCTGATCCAATATGCAAATCTGGGATAGACTTTTTTATTTTATTGGTCCTTTTCGATTCTGAGGAAATAGTTGTTATTTGTTTATTTAGCAATGGCACATTAGCCAGGAAACTACAGTGTTAATACACAATAGATTGGCTGTCAATGTCGTTCACCTAAATGGTACCTATTTATCTACTTGCATGTAGCATGCTTTGAACTCCTAGGTTGGCAGAAGCGAAGGCAAGTGAGGCAGGCAGGCAGCCTGTCTGAGACAAACCACACCTATCTCCACATAACCATCTTCATCACCACTACCCAAAATGGTGCCATATTGACCACAGTTTTTGACGGTGCAGTCTCAATCTTTGGTAGTCCACAGATGGTGGAATGCTGAGGATGCTGTGCCATTCTGGGTTGATTTCTTTCATTTCCTGTTTGTTTGCATAATAAAAACAACAGAGAGACTGCCTATCACTGGATTTTTCTAATAGAAGGAGAGAAAAGGAAATCCATTTCCCCCATCCCATATTTCCAACAACCATTAATTCATCTAGATATACTAACAAAGCAGCAATTCTCAAAGAGTGCTGTATTGATGTTTATTTTTGCTTAGTGTGTGGTATGATTAAACCCAGTTTTGGTTACTCAGTAAATCATAGTTAAACACATTTGTGGCACAATGTGGTATACAACCCAGCTTATGTCTTAATACGACAAAGGTCCAAATGCAGAAATAACATTTCTGTAGGAAACTAGAGGTACATTTTAGCCTCAGAATACTACTGAGAACTCAGTTATTTCTGATGCCTGTTAAGAGGGAAATGTTTATTGAATAAGTAAAATAACTTCCAGAGTCATGGATATCTGAGAAAAAACATTCTGAACCAAGACGTATCATGATTTCCCTGTGAACAAGAATTATCTAAGCTAAAGATAAGTGAGCAGAGTGTCTTTCTTGCTAAAAATTGGCACGTCACAGAAGCCATATATTTGTAAGAATGCTATGAGGTTATCCCAGTTGGAGGTCCATTAATTTTCAAGCATCTCACGGCTCCTGTACTTTGTGGGGGAACGGGGGAATGCATAGAAATGTTTGTGGTTTTCATTGCTGAACAAGGAACGTTAAATGTGGATAGCTTTATAAATACGGATTGAAAATGAAATCAACTGGAATTTGATTACGGTTTACTTAAGTCTTTTCCCAGTAGTTTCTACCAACTCAATTCTGTCCAGCAGTTTGGGCATGCTTGTGTCTCACCAAACAATCTGGTAGGGACTAAGTGAAGTGTCTTCTCTATTGTAGCCTCTGCTCTTTGAAACATCCTTCCTTCAGTATGGCCCTGACCCACAGCTTTAAAACCATGGCTATGTGCCCAGGCCTGAGGCCCTGAATATGTTAAGTCCATTTCTTGGCTATAGTGACAATTATTATATTATGTTAACTGCTGTATATATTTATTTTTGTACTTGTTTTTTAATTGTTTTAATATTTTTTTTTACAATTTGTCTCTGCCCATTAAATAAATTAGGAAGTAAATTTGCTACCATGAGATATTTTCATTGATGGACAAATTTGCTGAAAATCAAATTTTCAACAGCTATGAGACTTGGTGGCCATTTATTGCCTCCAGAATCATGGGCAGCTTCCTTCCTTCCCCTTCCCTTCCCTTCCCTTCCCTTCCCTTCCTTCCTTTCCTTCCCTTCCCCTTCCTTCCCTTCCTTCCTTCCCTTCCCTTCCTTCCTTTCCTTCCCTTCCCTTCCCTTCCCTCCCTTCCCTTCCCTTCCCCTTCCTTTCCTTTCCTTCCCTTCCCTTCCTGTCCTTCCTTCCTTCCCTTCCCTTCCCTTCCCTCCCTTCCCTTCCCCTCCTTCCCTCCTCTCTTCCCTTCCCCTCTCCCCTCCTGCCCTCCCTTCCCTTCCCCTCCCTTCCCTTCCTTCCTTCCTTTCCTTTTTATTAGTTCTTATTTTAGTTTATTTTATTATTTTTGAACTTTATTACCCTTTGTGGGGATCAATAGTAGAGGAGAGGTCTATGTTCATCTTTGTTTTTTTATGGATCACATTAGCTGGGTGGTTGGCTTTTGGTTCAACCCAGCAAGTCGCTTATTCTTTCTTGATTAAAAATTTAGCTGTTTACAGAAATATCTATCGCATATCTACTAGCAGTTTGTCTTTCAGACCATGTACTTCAGTAACAGGGCTTTAGCCCATAAAAGTTATATCTTCACATCTTTTTAGAAGTCGAAAGCCGTGGTCAGAATTCAGAGACACCACAAAATCCAGGGCTTTCATCAAAATGAGGCATCCCATTGCAAGCTCCACTCTTTTTATGTGTGACCAATGTTATCATGTATATTCCCGAGGGGCGGAGCTTGCATCATGATGACGCAATGCTGTTTTCATCATTTCTCTTTTTTTTTTTTGTAGACATCTCTGGATTGTATACACTTAAAGGTATTTCCTAATCTGGGTGTTATATACTTCTTAATTGACACACTAGGCAGTCATTGCTCTTCAATTACTGATATGTTGCATCTAAGTGACCGCTTAGAATCTGGTCTGATTATCCTGTGCAGATTACGAAAGTGTGATCGAAATAATAGTAAGGAACGGGAAAATCAAAGCCTACATTTGAAATACCTCCTTAAAAGCGAATAAACTGATATGACCTCTCCAACTCTAAAAGCAATTCTATATTGCTCACGGAAAAATCTGCTGAATTGCTTACTGCCCCAAGGGAGAGCTTACATTTTTTTCCCCCAACAGTTAAGTGACTCCATTCCACAAAATGCTAAAGAAAAGTTGATGGATATTGTTACTTCCTATGTTACTATGCAACATGAGAATTGGTATACAACAGGGATGTTTAAATCATAGTTAGACAGCTCAACTTCAAGAAGCACAAGGTTCTTGAGAAGATGATGGTATCATATTCCAGGAAGAAATAAAAGGGGAAATCTTTTTGTTTTTGTTTTCCCCAGCCTAATGAGATCAAGTAACTTTCTTACAGGGTGTGTGTGTGTGTGTGTGCGTGCGTGCGTGCGTGTGTGTGTTTGTTTCCTTTGGATTTATATGGGTAGTTATCCCCTTACATTCCTATAATTTCAGTAAATGGAGATCAAGAAGAAGCTCTCTTTTATCATGGCATTTTCTTACCATTTAGGAAGGGGAATATTCTGTCCTGTTCCTTCTCTGATGCTAATACGGGATTGCTAGTCTAATGTAATTTACAATTTGTTGTGTGGTAATATATGTGCTGTTATCAATTAACTTTCTAGAAACCTTGCATGTTCAAGAGTGAACCAGAAAAACTGCATTGAGTTGAAGGCATTCAGCAGATCTTTCTGTGAAGATAAACAATAGCAAGAGTATAGGTTCACTATTAATGTAATCTTATTGTTTTATTAGGGTGGGTGTAGCTGAGTTCTCACCTTTAGACCCAAAATCAGGTTTGAGAGATCTTTTCCAAGTGATTGCTTTTCCTTGTTAAGAGTCAGAAGGTTTAGAAGGCACAGTGCTAGACCCAAGATTTGAGATCTGATCAGTACAATTAAATGCAGGTATTCCTCGACTTATAACCATAAGTGGCCCATAATTGAACCTGGAATTAGACCTGTATGACGTGCCAGTCATTAAGCAGATCTTCATGTGACTGACTCGGATTTTATGACATTTTTATGGCAGGAATTAAGCAAATTCATGATCATTAAGCAAATACCATGGTCATCAAGTGAACCAATTGTCTGCAACGGGCTATTTTGCCAGGAACCGGAAGTAAACGCCAGTTTCTGGCAAAAAATGCAACTCACGAGAGGCTGCAAATGGCGTAAAATGCAGGCCAGGAGCCATATGCCCAAAATGCAATCAAGTGACCGCGGGAAGGAACGGGAAAATAGCTATCATAATTTTGAATCAGTTTGTTAAGTATCTTTTGGGTGGTCTGTTATAACTTTGAATGACCACTCAGCAGCTGGTCATAAATTGAGGACCACCTGTAAGTAAAGAATGGAAATCTCCATAATGTGACTAATACAAAAGGCTGATGGGCAATGCTCTCTTTATGATAGCTGCCATTCCAGTACCAATGGAAACACACATATACAAGTGTGTTTTCTAATTGGGCAACAGTCGGTTCCAGTGAAAATCATGATGTCCCTTTATCATATACCAGAGATTTATTCCTAGGAAACAAAGGGTAAGATTGAAGGCTCCATTCTCCATTTTGAGAGCAGATGGCACCTTGTTGAGCCATGGTGGTGCAGTGGTTAGAATGCAGTACTGCTAGCTAACACTGACTACAGCCAGAAGTTCGATTCCTGACCAGCTTCAAGAGTGACTCAGCCTTCCAAGGTCAGTAAAATGAGGACTTAGATTGTTGAGGGCAATATGCTGATTCTATAAACAGCTTAGAGAGGGATGTAAAGCAGCACGACACGGTATATAAGTCTAAGTGCTATGGCTATTGTTACTTCTCCCACTGGATGTCTTGCAATCCAGAACTTCTTCCCCTCCTTTTTCTTTCTGCATGACCTTTCTAGAAATCTGTTTTCTTCCCTATAGTTTTATCTCTAATTCTTATACCCAAGAACTGGAAAGATGCTGCAGATAGCCATAAATGTGGCCATGTGACCATGTGGGAGGGGGTCATAACTTTGAATCTGGTTCATAAGTACCTCCAGGGAGATATGTGATAACTTTGAACAGTTGCTAAGCAACCATCTTAAGTTGAGGATTACCTATACTTCCAAAATATCATGGTTAGTTTGAGAACCAGATTTTCAGTGCCCTCTTGAGTCTGTCATTTGCACTCATCTTCCATACTCCTGGCTGCTAAATTTTATTAAAACCAACTTTTAATAACTTTAAAGACAGAATATTAATAAATATTATCCAGGGACCACCAAGGGTGTTTCAACATATTTTCATACTGAAGCCACATGTCATATCACTACTAATACCAGTTCAGAAAAAATATACTCTGCATCTGTGTTCAATACGTGTGTGTGTGTGTGTGTGTGTGTGTGTGTATTTATTTATTTCATGACTGGAGGGGGGGGAAAGGACTGATAAAAAAATGAATTAAAGCATAATAGTGTATATAACTTCTATAGCTAGAAGAATGCAATTCTAGAGATACTTATTTAGAAGTACGCCTTATCAAGTAAGGGTAGCCAGATATTGTAATATTTAATCACTTTTATTTCAACTAATAACTACCACTGAAGGACAACAAAAAGGTATCACATTTATAAAATCCAGTTGTTCAATCTACGGTTACAAAGGACATGCAGACTGCAAACTTACAAAAAATAGATATGTGTCACTGGTTAGATTTCTAACCAGTGTAACTATAGTTAATAGTAGCAAATATGTCAACACTCTTGGCTTCAAACACAACTAAAAATAACTAAGACTAAAATACAGTATACTAAAATATGAATGCTAACAGAAACTCTATATTTGCCCCTAATTTTCTACTGAAACAAACAGAGATTGCTTTAACCTTTCTTCCTTACCAGGAGAATGGTCAAACAAATGGCAACTTCAAATCTCAACAAATAAATGCTCTGTCCTACATATTGGCAAAAAAAAATATCAGAAAATAAAATACAGGCTGAATAGTCAAGACCTTGTTGATGATCCAAACTCAGTCAAGGATCTTGGAGTACTCATCTCAAATGACCTAAGTGCTAGAGCCCACTGTAACTATATAGCCAAAAAGGCGTTAAGAGTTGTTAACCTAATCTTACATAGCTTTTTCTCTGGTAATATTACACTAATAACTAGAGCATACAAAACATTTGCTAGACCAATACTTGAATACAGCTCATCAGTCTGGAACCCACATTACGTATCTGATATTAACACAGTTGAGAAAGTCCAGAAATATTTCACAAGAAGAGTTCTCCACTCCTCTACTCATTGCAGAATACCTTATGCCACCAGACTTGAAATTCTAGACCTAGAAAACCTTGAATTACACCGTCTTCGGTCTGATCTAAGTATGGTATATAAAATCATACATTGCAGTGTCCTACCTGTCAATGAATACTTCAGCTTCAACCATAACAACACAAGAGCACACAATAGATACAAACTCAAGGTTAATCGCACCAAACTTGATTGCAGGAAATACTGCTTCAGCAACAGAGTGGTCAATGTCTGGAATACTCTACCTGACTCTGTAGTTTCTTCCCCAAACCCCAAAAACTTTAACCTTAGACTGTCTACTATTGACCTCACCCCTTTCCTAAGAGGTCTGTAGGGGGCGTGCATAAGCGCACCAATGTACCTACCGTCCCTGTCCTATTGTTTCTTTTATATATTTTTATTTTTCTTATATGTATCCATGTATTCATAACTATGTATTTACTTATACCTATTATCTTGTAAGCAATTGACAAATAAAATTAAATAAATAAAATAATAAATAAATGCTGGTTTGCAGCAGGTAGCAATAGGACCATATGAAGAGATTAAATCATTACTGTTTTCCTTTGAACACATCGATTATACAAAGATTAGAAAATAGAAGCCCACATCTCATGGGAAATAAATTTCTTTAGGGCTCTCAAGGGAACACTTTGCAGCAACCCTATTGCAGCTAGACTGAGGGGGAAAATGGATAATGAATCTGACATGCCTATTGTTGTGACAAAAAGCCAACATCTTATTTCACTATACACTAGAGTTAAGTCCCATGAACAGTCATTTTTCATTTAGTTTCTCAGATATTAGCAAACTTTCTACTTTCAAATCTCTATTGAATGGAACTTTTTTTTAAAGCCATTACATTATGATTTTGTGCTAAAGCATGATAACTTTAACCATGGCTGAATGAATAAAATGCAAGCCAGGTACATACAACATGCTGAGCCATAAAGCATGGTTTCCAAATCATGGCTGGTTTTATAGGACACACTTATAGCAATAGCAATAGCATTTAGACTTATATACCGCTTCACAGTGCTTTACAGCCCTCTCTAAGTGGTTTACAGAGTCAGCATTTTGCCCCCAAACAATCTGGGTCCTCATTTTACCCACCTCGGAAGGATGGAAGGCTGAGTCAACCTTGAGCCTGGTGAAAGTTGAACTCCCAAATTGCAGTTAGCTGGCAGTCAGCAGAAGTAGCCTGCAGTACTGCACTCTAACCACTGCACCACCCCGACTCTGTTAGAATAACAGAGTTGGAGGAGACTTTGGAGATCTTCTAGTCCAACCCTCTGCTCAGGCTGGATCCTATACCATTTCAGATAAATCATAGTCCAATCTCTTTCTAAAAAACTTCTAGTGTTGGGACACACACAACTTCTGGAGGCAAGTTGTTCCACTGATTAATTGTTCAGTACCAGAGACCTTTGGTGCCCATAGTGTCTAATGATTAGCCTATCTTGATTAATCAGGCCATGTGGTTGGCTTATCATTTTAGGGTAATGGGCAAACTCAGAAAATGGGAAGCGTTTAACCATGATAAACATGGACAGGAGACATCTACTTGAATTAAAATTAGAACTTTTCCTTCACAGAGAACCATCACGTTCACAGGAATACATGAAGGCAGGATAGAACCAAAACTGATGCTGTTTCATTTTGACTTTGCTCTTTTGTCACATTAACTATTAACTTTTGCCACCACAGTTAGATATGTCTGGAGGCTCATCTAAAGATGTTAAAAGCTACCTCCTGGAGGCACACTATATCCATTTTTTGTTTTACCAATTTCTTTAAGGTTTGATTTTGTTTAGAGGAAGAATTGAGTCCATTTATGTTTACTGACAATATTTTCCAATTATTTTCCATTTTCCTTCTTTGTTGTTACTATCTAGTTCCTGTTGTTCTTTGCCTCTGTTTGTGCCCTTGTTCTTACTCTGTTATCTTCTTGTGGTCTTTCTTCTCTTTTCTCTACCTCTCCTTCCTGCTCATTTTCTTTCGTTTCTAATTGTTGGTCTTCTTGGCTGCTCAATTCCAATTCTTCTCTGCTGCTGCCCGCTTCTTCTGTTCCTACCAGTTGGGTGTGGAAGTCTTGCGCCTTTTTCCAAGGTATCTATCTTAATCTTCTTCCCTTGCCATGACACAAACATTCGCTCAGGTGTTATCTATCTAAACAGTATGTTATTTTTATTAAGTCGAGCAGCCAGGAAGCGATATTCTTTCCGTTGTTCACACATTCGGGATTTGCTTTAGCGTAATAACTTCTTTTCCTCTATAGGACATAGGCTCATCTCTGGTGATTTTGTAGATTATATCCCTCACTTTTTTTCCGCACAAAATGGATGTGGACCTCCTTCGGCAATCTAAATCTTCTGGCATAGTTCGTGTAAACTCGGTAAACTTTGTCCAATTCGTTAATTATTTCGCTCTTATCTCTTTGGAGAGCTTCTGCTATTATTTCAGCCATTATTGCTGTTAAGTCTTCTTCCTTCTTCTCTTCCATATTCTGAAATCGCAGGTAGAATGAGGCTCGCTCCATTTCCAGCTGGATCAAAGAGTTTTCCACTTCCTTATTCCGTTCTTTCATTTTCTGGTCCACCAATTCCAACTTCTGTTCTGTTTTTTTCTGTTCTCTTCTCAATCATTTGCAGTCTTTAGTCGTTTTTTTGTAAAACCTCTTGGATCAGCTCATCTAAAGATGTTAAAAGCTAGATCGGGGCCCCTTGCCATACTTCTTTGAATTAGCACAGTCAAAAGAAAAGAATGGTAAAACTGCACCAGATTGGTCCTGTTCAGATAGACTTCATCGACTTGGAGATGATTGCAAAGTCCACCTGGTCCTGCTGAAAGAAGAAAGAAAGCATTAATAGCTGCTTGCTGTTTTCCCCGGTATCAACCAGTAGGTGCAGAGGAACACAGAGCTAACCTTAAGAAAGCAGTGCAAAAGTCCTTAGGGGAATTGTTAAGAGAAACTAAATGGAAAATAAGTGGCAACTCACCAACTTCCACACATCAGCCCCGGAAAAGGAGGGAACATGAGAAAGAGATTCAAAATAATCCGCTTTGATTCATTTTGGTACAAGAGGAACAGAGAAAAAACTATTTTTCAAGCTTCTGCTTTTATATCCAGGAATGATACAGTAACATTCATGTATAGATTTCCATTTCCGTTGCTAAGCAAGGCCATTATTAAGTGAGTCACACCTGATTTTTTAATGATCTTTTTTTGACATGGTAATTAAGGGAATCACTGGATCTTTAAGTGCAGCACACATTTATTAAGCAAATTTGGCTTCCTCCATTGTCTTTGTTTCTGGAAGCTGGTTGGAAAGAGCGCAAATAGCAATCACATCCTGGGACACTGCAGCCATCATAAATCCCTAAATCCAGGCCAGATTTTCTTTATGTGACAGTTGTAAGTACAAGAACCAATCATATAACTCCCTCTTTTCAGTGCCATTGTAATTTTGAGTGGTCACTAAATGAATGGTTGTAAGTTGAGGATTAGTTGTAACTAATGGATTTCCTTGTTTTTTGTTTTGAAGACCTTTCTCTTCTCATCCAAGAAGCTTCTTCAGCTCTGATAGGATAGTGGGGAATGGATGGATTTATATTCCATTCCAATCCCCACAATCCTGTCAGAGCTGAAGAAGCCTCTTAGATGAGAAGAGAAACGTCTTCAAAAGAAAAAAGGAAGTCCAGTTGCCTCCTGGAAAAAGCACCTTTGGGACAACCATGACCTGAATGACTAAGAATCTCTACAGACCTTGTGGTGCTTGTTTCCTCACTTGGCTCATCTCAAAGGATTGACAGCAGGAGATCTGGCTTTTTCCCCCCGAAAGGAAGTTCTGGTTCAGATCCAAGAAAATCAAAAAAAGCAACCAGAGCTTAATTGCTTTTATTGCTAAAGTGAGGCTTTAGTATATACTCCTCACCTATACACGCCTATCTCTCCAGAGATGTGCAAGTGCTGTATTCTGCTATAGTAATTGGTCTTTAAAATCCATCTTTGCCATCAATGCTCTCCACTTTCAGGGAACTGAAGCTCAGTCGTGGGGCTTTGCAAGGAACTACACTGCCAGTAACTAGGGATGTGGTGCATACCTCCTTCAGATGGCAAAATACACATTGCTTAGAGCAACAGCTGTTGGCCCTTCTTCTTTTTCTCTTCCCCCCACCCCCACTCGCAGCCCCGCCAGGAGTCAAGAAGGAACAAAAGTCTTTTGTCCCAGATAGCAGCTGTCCCTCCCTTCATTAGCGCACCACACTGCAGAGAGAAGGGGGCAGACACAGAGACCACTTCCCACCTGCAGCAAAGACGTGTGCAAGGAAAAGGGAGGAAGTGACTGAGAATCGGGAGACTTTGGCCCTTCCTAGAGCTTCTGTGGTTGTAAACCTGCTCCAGTAATGTTTCCTGCCTGCTGCATTAGCAAGCAGTTAAATGAAATAAATGTTTAGAATACAAAGGCAGGCATTCATATGTATATAGCCGTCCTGGGAAAGGAAAAAACTTGCAAAAAAAAAATACACAGACACACACACATGACACACACATACACACACACACACACATGCACACACACATATGCACACAAAACATACCCATTATTCCATTTCATTCTGTTAGTATCTCAAGCATTGGAGTCTGCAGCTAGCTACAGGGATGACAAATTGACAAAACAGATATTACGACGTCACAAGTTGCAGCCTTTTGTACTTACATTATGATATTCGGGGCAAGTATGTAAGAGGCTGAGTTTGCATTGTGAAGTCACAATGCATACTTTCTTTCTCTCTGCCCTCCCCACCCCTCCAGTGGATGTCAAGGGGTGATTTTTAGTATTGTCTTGCTCAGTATGGCAGGTTTTATTAAATGTATCTTCTTGTTAAGAAATCGGCTCAAATGAAGCTTTGCAGATGGCCTGTACAGGAATTGCCATCTAGAGGTCAAGGATAAAATAATAGGTATTATTTTCCACCTGCTTTCTAGTCAAGCCACATCTTTCTTGAAGCATCTTATATTTTAGTTGCTGTTCTGATTCAGTTTTGGCACTTTATTCTCAAATCATTCAGCCAGGTAAAGTACCTTGGCAGTACGTCAGAAGTAGAAAAGTTAGATGCCCTGATTGTGTTGAAAGACTGGGTGCAATTTTTATCAGACTTTTTTTTAATCACAATTGACTGGGAAATTGCTAATTATATGTCATTATATGGTTATACTTTTTTGCCTAGTCAATAACCAGGTTGCCCCTTCTGAAGATGGAACAAGTTGCCTTGTTGCCTTCAGCAGATCTGCAGAACTCTGGCTGTCCCCTGTGATTTAGGTGACAGAGGCAGAAGGAAGCAGACCTCTGCGTTTGTCAGCTGATGTCATCAGCAGAAGATGACCTTTAAGTAACCTAGGCTCCCTTAGTTGCTGAAGATATTAAAGTTGGCAAGTATATGACTTCAGTATTTAGTTCAAAAGTTCAGAATGGAAAGAGGGGTCCATTTAAAATGGCCTCATTTGAGAAGAATAGAACAGGGTCACAGTTACTGCTTAACTTTAAGCTCACACTTTGTACATGACGTAACATTTGCTGGGAGCAAATGGAAGAGAGCCATTCCAATTTAGAAAGGGTATGAGACACACAAAGAGGCTATTATTTGTAGTGAACCAGTTGCCCTAGAAATTCTGTCTCTCTGTCTCCCTGTCTCTGTCTCTCTCTCTCTCTCTCTCTCTCTCTCTCTCCCTCTCTCTCTCTCTCTCTCTCTCTCTCTCTCTCTCTCACACACACACACACACACACACACACACACGAGATTTTGAAGAAGCAGAATAGAAAGAATATAGATGCTTTGAATGTTGGTGTTGGAGAACCAACTCCCGAGAATACTATTAGGTAGCCAAGAAAATAAATAAATAGATACTAGAGCACATCAGTTTAGAGTTTTCACTTCAGGTACAAATGGTTAGGCTCAAACTTTCATATTTTGAGTGCATTATGTGGAGACCTATTGTAGCTTTCGTAAGAAATCCATAATGTTGGGAAGGGTAGATGAATTAAAAATTAGGATGACCAGCAACAAGGTGAGGTGGATGGATTGGTGCTTTGTTGGAAGACCTGAAAGACCAGGTTGAGGACAGATCATTCTGGAGAAAATCTATCTACATGGTAGCTAATAATCAACACTGACTTAATTACATGTAATCAATCAACTAATCACATTTATATTTCATCTGAATAGAATTATGCCTTCCTATTTTTATTTTTTTTAAAATAGAATAAAAGGAATATACAGAAGCCATCAGCAATGTGATACTTTCTATCTTTCTTTGAGTACTTCTCTAAACCTGCAAGGTCAATGCCCAAGCTCCTGGGGTTAATGGAGTGAAAGTTTAATGTTGTGGAAAGCATAGGTTGAGGACAAATGCCACTGAACATCTGCAAAAAAAGAGTGGTATCGGGGGTTTTTAAACTCGCATCTTTTGGAAAAATTCTTCAGATTCACCCATCTTCACACCATAGTGCTGAGAAACATGACTTAACAATGTTTCTTTTTATTTTTCTTATATGTATCCATTTCATGTATTCATAACTATGTTATACTTATAACTGTTATCCTATAATCGCTTGACAAAATAAATAAATTAAATAAATAAATGTGATAAGGACTGAAGGAAGAGTGGGGAGAATGCTAAATTGTGGTTTGATCAAGAGACCAGGCTGTATTTTCTTGTTCTGAGCTAAGTGCATGTGCATATGGGGTTGTGCAAGAGGATACCAAATCAAAACTGTTTTCATGATATTGCATGCAAGTATAAATTGGCAAGATCATCTAGATGGTATAAGGTAAATTTGGGATTACCATATTTAAGAAAGCATGGACAGTAGTTTTTGGGAGGCCAAGAAATTGTAGGACAGGGCTGTCAAACTCCCGGCCCACAGGACAGATGCGTCATGCGCTGGCCAGGCCCACCCCCAGTTTAGCAAATGGGGTTAAAGTCCCAATATGTCATGTGATGCAGCCGCGATGACGTGAGTTTGACACCCCTGCTGTAGGAGAAGGAATGACAGAATCTGGGAGTGGAATGAATAGGGAAATCAGCCTAGAATCATTATGTAGGCACAAGCAAATTAAATCCAAATTCCGTCAGGTGCCTAACTCTGATCAGGTGTTGATGGTTAGTTGAAACAAATGCCTGTATATAGACTTTAGTAATAAATCAGTTTAATTGGACCTTCATGTGTGGACCTGGTCTTTTGCACCTCATAAAAAAACAGCCTTAAGTATCTAGACCAAATATTCCACCAATCAAGCATTATATCATTATTCTTATTTGTATTAAGCTAGGAGTCCTTGCTAGATTCAAATCGGAGAATATTGGATTGATATAGAATAACAATAATGTAAAGTAGACTGTTTTGAATCTGTAATGGTTTTCCCAAGCCATGTGATTCATTTTAAGACTAGTATATGTTTTAATTGCTCTGTAGTATTAGATAAATGTTTGAATCTAATGGAAAATCAATTGAGGTTACCAAATGCGAGTTCTGAAGTGTCATTCTAAGATTATGGTAAGCAAGTTTGGAATAATTTAGCTGCTGAGTGTCAACATTTATTAAGCAGTATAAGAGGAAACCTTGCACATCCAAAAATCCCTTGGAGAAGGGGAGAAAAAGATAACAAGAACCATGATTTTTCATACTAACTTCCTGATTTAAGATATAATTTAAGATTCTTTAAAAGAGTTTACAGCTAGGAGATTCAAACCAGTCATTCTGTTTTTGTGACAGATTTGAAACTTGTCATATTTAAAGGCTTTTGCAATATAAATAAAACCAAGGAAAGCAAGTTCGATTTCTCTGCCAAATAAATGGCATTCTTGACATCTAACATACTTGCAATAGATTTTATAGAACAGTAAGGCTTTTTTTTGAAGATGCTAGAACAGTAAGACTTTTTTTTGAAGATACTATAATGCACATAAATTTTAAAAGTTCTTTGTTTGCAAATATTGGCAGACATTTGATAAGATTTTCAATAAACTTACATTTGCATTACAGCATTTTTACATCAAAATTTGCTTACATGAAATTTATGCAGAATTCAGTAATTTCTTGTGACTGTTTCTTGGTTGTTTCATTTTTTGCCCCAAATATCGAAATTCTTCATGTATTGTTGTGATTTCTAATGCTAACATCTGATTAAATGAGCTGCACTTCATAAAAGCATATGCCTTTTAATAAAATTGGTTTGTCTGCAAAGATGCTACCAGATTTTTCCTGGTTGTTTTTTTTGAGCAAAACATAGACGAACACAGCTCTCCTCTTACAAAACTAACCCTTTTACGTTGGTTGTTATTTTGTGCATGTTGAAAAGAAAACTTATGTTTGGATCTCTACTCCAGGAACATTTTCTGAGTGTGGTTCCATAAAATCAGTTGCTTTTCAGAATTTGTTACCGACATGATAGCAACCCATTTGCTGCATGTTCAGCTCATGAATTCAACTAAGAATTTGGCACTTACCGTTAATGCAACAATGCTAGAAAAACATACTGCTTTCGATTTTCCTGTGTTTGTATTTCTCTGCTTAAACCACATTGAGGAGGAAAATGTCCCTAGGTTGGTGGTAACTGTGGTTTAGACTCATTGTAAACACCCCAGATGGTTCATAAAATCCTTTTCAAATGCCATCTGTCAGGCGTGTGTCCAGCCAGCAGCCTGTCATTTTGCTGCAAGAAAAGAGAAGGCGGGAATTCCTTTACCTCTTGTTTCCCTTAGTTTGTTTCTGAATTGCAGTTGGGGGAACGTTTGCTTTAAAGCCACAAAGCCAGAAGCGACCATTGCTCTTCAGAATTCAAAATACGGATGTTTGTAGCTTGGTTAGTTCCACGGAAGGAGAAGTTACACAGTGTCACTGATCCTGTATCTTAAAGTTAGACCATGGCCTTGTAATAAGTTGCCCATTTCTTGAGGGCTTTTTTGGCAAAAAGACATGCCTGGAGCCACAAATAAAATTGAAAGAAGGTAAATCAATGGACCTTTAGCTCAGTCAGTGAGGAGAGCTCAGGAAGAGCAGTGAGCTGATACAAACCAGCCCATTTCACACGGTCAGATGTGTTAGTTCTCAGCACTTGGAACAAAAAAAAAAATACTACTAAAATCACATTTGTATAGAATTCAAAGCATTACAGCTGTGTCTCACTCATAGGGTGTATCTTTTCCCTAATATGAATAATATATAGATTTATTTTCTCCTCGTTGAGTCTCCAAGGATACAGGAACTGTGTTTTGCAGAGATACTCAGAATAAAGTACCTCTACCTTTACCTCTACCCGGAGAAAGTTAAATATACATCACTCAGAGTGCTTAATGTTCAATTTTTATTTGATTGTATCAAGATTATGAGAAACAGCTCTCCCTACCCCTTCCCACTCTATTTTATGCAAGTATTATCCTATTTGGGAAAGCTTTGTGAAATTAATTCATATTTCCTTGTATAAGTAGGCTAGGTATTTGAAAGGAATGAAAAACTATAAGTAAACTGAGAAATATTGCTATTCAGCATGTACTTGGTAGATTAAGAAAAACAGTTAGACTATCATAGAAACAGAAGATGCACAAAACAATATCCCTTGAAGGATGGCATAGTTAAAAATGTGAATATATTATGGAAATAAGCTCACGTTATAGAAAGATTCCAGTAAGAGAACCAGTGCTATTCCCTAAATAACCACTCAAATAGAAAGAACTTAAGAAATAATTTCTAGAGAGAAAATTCTTTTCTTCTCTCTTCCTCTCCTCTCCTCTCCTTCTCCCCTCCCCTCCCTTCCCCTCCCCTCTTTTCCTCTCCCCTCTGACAAGCAGGGAGCAGAGCAAATGAAATAGTGATAGTTATCCATACTTGGGCAAAGAGGTGCTGCTTTAAACTCTCTATTGGCTTCTCTACACTGACTTTTAACACAGAAGATTCCACCTGGCCACCACTGTTTCTCTCAGCATTATCAAAATGTAATATTTGTGTCTTTCCAATAGTACTCTTGTAACATCAATATTCAATATTGTTCTATCTGTTTTTTCTTTAATTAGGCACCACACGTCCTCCAAGAGAAGGAGAAGTGCCTGGTGTGGACTATAACTTTCTAAGCGTACAAGAGTTTCTTGAACTCGAGAAAAGCGGAACTCTTCTTGAAGTAGGAACCTATGAAGGTATGTTCTGAGACACCTTGAATGTTGAAAGGAGAACATCTTGGGAAATTTTAAGAGGACATTGTGACACTCCTGAGTGTTTATAAGGAATCCACTGAAATATTTTGTGGGGTGGGGGGAGGAAATCTTATCTGTCTAAGTAGACCTCTACCACAACACAAAAAAATCAGCAATAGAAAGAATCCATTAAAGTTTAACATTATGTATTAACATTAGTTGCCTACAAAAATATATGACTGTATATTTTCCTCCATTGGTGAACCTTATGTCCAATGTATGCAGGTAATCTTCGACTTACAACAGTTCACTTAGCGTCCATTCAAGATTGCAACAGCACTGAAAAAGTCATTTATCCATCTCATCCTGGGCACCCTTTTTAAAACTATTACCATCTGGTAGATGGTACAGAATAATAAAAACAAGCACAAATAGGCTGAAAAACAGCTTCTATCCCAGGACGGTAGCTCTTTTGAATTCTACTGTAGAATGCAGTGTTGGTGCGGTGTCGGAGGTTTTCAGTTCAATGTATAGAATGTGAAGGTGGTGTGTTTGTGTTTACTTTCATAGTCATAAATTGTACACTGAAGATGGTATTTAATTTCATTGTACGAGGTGCAATGACAATAAAGTAAACAATTATGTCTGTTTTTTTCACACGTTTTTCAACCATTGCAGTGTCCCCATAGTCACGTGATCAAAACTGGGATGCTTGGCAACTGACTCATATTTATGATGGTGGCGGTGCCCTGGAGTCACCTGATCACCTTTTGTGACCTTCTTACAAGCAAAACCAATGGGGAAACCAGATTCACTGAACATCTGTGTTACTAACTTAACAGTTGCAGTGCACGAAAAAAAGGGGCAAAAGTCACTTAATAAATAATTCACTTAGCAACAAAAAATTGGGACTCAATTATAATTATAATTAAGATTTAATTATGGTCATAAGCCAAGGACTATCTGAGTACAATAGCCATAGAGCAGGGGTTCCCAACTCCCCCACCCCCGGTCCATGATTTGTGAAATGGGCACAATTCGTTTATCAACCTCCTTGCTTTGCGGCGGAAATTTTGGGTTCAGTTGTGGTCATAAGTCAAGGACTAGCTGTGATATTGAGGTTTATTTCAGCCTACATCCTAATGTGTGCTGTGGTGAACAATTATTTATTGCTTCCTGTAATTTGTTTATTTGAAAATGTCTGGGTGTCTGGATAGCTGGACACATGAGCCTAAATAACATTGAACTTCATTGATTTGTTAATGATCTTGCAGGCCATTTAAGCCCCTTTTAGCTGCAATGCTATGCATTCTTAATTAGAAGAAAGCTTCACAGAATTGAGTCAAATATGTTCAGGGCTATTTTGTATTCTCTTCTCCTGCTCCTCTACTGCTCATTTTGCTAATGTTTAAACTCTCTCAAGTTTACTTCACTTTCTTTTTAAGCTAACAAAGATTTTGCTAGTTGGAGATTTTTGAAAGAATAGGAAATAATTCTTATAATAACAAATACAAAGGCATTCTGCAGAGGCTTTCTAAATAAGAGGTTGCTATGCCAATCCAGCCACAAGAGGTGATAATTGATATATTTCTGGGTGTCTTATAGCAATTATCATAACGCCTTTTCTCAGATTATCAGGAGGATGAATGGCTGTATATTAAAAAGAATGACTGAAATGTTCCATTAAAAAGAAGGGGAGTGGCCCTTCTTACAAAATTTAAGAACTATTCATCAAGTCTGTTTTCTTGCAAGTTTAATAATAGATCTTTATCATTTTCCCCTCTTTTGCTGCGTACGGAAATTCTTTTCAATCTGACTCAAAACTTTTAAAAATAAATTAAATGCAGATCTTCACTAAAGGGAAGGTCCATAGGGAAAAGAACTACGACACAGGTAGAAATTTCATCTTGCTACTAAAAACAATTGAGTCTTTTTACAGAATAATACAGTTGGAAGGGAGCTTGGAGGTCTTCTAGCCCAACCCCTTGCTCAAGCAGGAGACCCTATAAGCATTTCAGACAGGTGGCTGTCCAGTCTCTTCTTAAAAATCTCCAGTGTTTGTGTACCCACAACTTCTGGAGGCAAATTGTCCCACTGGTAAATTCCTCTCACTGCCAAGAAATTTCTCCTTAATTCCAGGTTACATCTCTCCTTGATGATTTTCCGTCGATTGCTTCTTGTCCCGCCTTCAGGTGTTTTGGAAAATAGACTGACTCCCTCTTCCTTGTGGAAGGCCCTCAACTGCTCTTCCTAGTTGTTCTTATCATTAAAGTAGACATGTAAAGAGCATTAAATAAGAAACGCTGCCAGCCGGCCCCGTCATAATGTTCAGGACCAGCCATCAGAGCCAGGCTTTAAGGCTCTTTTGGAAGTTTCCTGCCTCACAGGGGGGTTGGACTAGAAGACCTTCAAGGTCCCTTCCAACTCTCTTATTCTGTTACTCAGAAACCAGGAGTTTGGGTACAGACTTCACCATATTGCAGAGGGCAGGAGCCACAGCAGAAAAGGCTCTTTTCCTGGACCCCCTACCAGCTGAACTTCTTTGGCAGATGGGATCCAAATAGGCCTCTTTCATGGAGCGAACGGGACAGATTAATCCCACTGAAGTGAGATAGCTTCTCTGATACCCATGCCATAAAGAGCTTTGAAAGGTAATGACCAACACCTTGAGTTGGATCCAGAAGTAAACATTACTTTGAGGCAGGGGTGGGTCGCTATGGGTTCGCCTGGGTTCAGGCTAATGTAGCTAATGTTATGGCCAGTTGGGCAAACTGCCAAACCCCACCCCTGGCTAGCCCTGCCCACCCCACCCCTCCCACCCCGCCCTGCCCTGCCCCTCCCAGGAGTCTCCACACAACCCATTTTGGACGCGACGTAAGTGCCGGGCCCGCACGGAGGCTCAGGGAGGGGAAAAAACGAGCCTCCTGAAAGTCCAAAAATGGGCTCGTTTCCAGCCTCCGGAACCCGGGGGAGGCAGTTTTCACCCTCCCAGAGGCTCTAGGAAAGCCTCCGGAGCCTGGGGAAGGCGAAAACACCCTCTCCCTGCTGTGGTGCAGGAGGCCAACTAGGCCACGCCCACCATGGCCACGCCCACCCAGCAACTGGGCAGAGAACCCATTGCTGAAATGTTTGAAGACCACCCCCGCTTTGAGGTTTAGTACAATAATTTAGAAATATAAATTTAATATAAATATATACTTTGGTTTTCTGGACTTTTACAGGGACCTTACAATAGGAAGCAATCCTACTAAAAATCTTGTATTTCTTTTGTTTATCTTCTGCTTCTCATCTTTTTTTTAAAAAAACAACAACAACAACAACCTCTAACCACGCTTTGCTAGTCACAGAAATAGAAATCACAGTACAAACTTGCCTAATTCTTTGTTTGTTTCATTCATTCATTACTATTGATGAGGCAAGGAAGTTTTCCTCTTCGCATATTGTGGGAGCCACCACATTATTAATTAAATGTGTATTTTTTTTTATCACTAAATTATGATGGCTGCATAAATTCACTGCAAAATGTAAAAGGTTATGTAAGCACGATCCTGGCTTAGGCGAAGATTATGATGATTAGACAACCATTGATTGGAATTACATGTAGACTTTCCCCGCCCCCTTTCTGGTGGCTCCCCAAATAGTTTGTAAAATTGTGATGCATTTTCTTCAGGATTCCTTCTCTTTCCCACCACCCCCTCATTCCTTTCCTTTGCTTTCAGTGAATAGCCTGCAGACTAGAGGTTGATTTGTTCTACATAAGCTTTGCTTTGACTGCTCTCATTACTTGCAGTGGGTGTGTTGTGCTAAATCATAGGGTAGGGCTTTCTTGAGTCGACGACTGAAGTAATTTACATCATTAGGAGGTAAAAGAACAAATGGGGTACAATTGAAGAGCTTCGGAAATCGGGATATTTTTAAAATATATATATATGAAAATCAACATACACCTAAGACCACTGGATCAGATAAATATTATAAATATTTCCAAATATTAATGGAGCAAGCTATTGCAGTTAAGAGAATGCCCACATTTCAATAGTTAACTTTAAACTGACCTACCCAGTTTTATAACCTCTATTATGGATATGCAGATGAAAGCTTTCAGGCTTTACCTTTTTAGAAAGAAACAAGGATATTTTATTCTATTAGTTAATATTTAGGGGAAAACTGAATTAACAGGAAGCCTTTATAAAGGTTATCAGTGAATTATTTGTTTCTACTTGTGGTGTAAAACATATGTACCCATGTGAAATGTCTCACAACTGTCTTGGCATTTGTTTCTCCACATTGTGGGAGAACCAAATGTAACCTTTAATTACAATGGGCGACTAAAACCAGGTATAAATGACATTTTCCAAAGGACAGTGTGATTTTACTGTGATTCCGAGAAAAGGGATATAGGTAGAAAGCAGAATATTAAAAAATCCTTTCTGTACAAGAAAAGGTAGTTCTTGGGAAATTATCTGTAAACTTAAATGTTTAAGAAGTTGTGCATAGTTTCTTAATATCTGGCCTAATATCCTTTTAATTGCTGTGTTGAATGAGATAGAAAAATGCAGTGTGTGTGTTGGGGTAGTTTAAGGTAGCAACTAAATCGTTGGACTGAGATTAGGAAGACTCAGGTTCGAATTCCCATTCACTTTGTGATTTTAAGCCATTCACAACTTCTCAGGTTAACATTGTACAGAATTCAGTTATATTGCCTTGTTTCCCCCTAAGACAAGCAGGATATAAATGTCATGGTAAAGGAGGTGCTCCTAGATTGGGAATTATGGATTGTAAGTGACAGCCCAAACTCCATTTGCTGTTGAATTTTACCATGAAAAATAATTGGGCTTGGTGTCAGTTTATGTCCTAGTTGTCTCCAGTCCAAGGCAAAGAAAGGAAACCTGAAGCCTTAAAGCCATCCATCAGGGATGAACTTTTGGTCTGCAAAACTGCTACAGGTCACAGAACACAATCTTCTCCAACCAACCTAGGCTCAAGAATTTAGAGACCTAAGAACAGTGAATAGTTTCCACATAAGAGTGACAATACTCTGTTTTGAATACTAAACTGGCAGGAGTTGTTCTACACCCTTGTTAAACCAAGTGGGAGATGAACTGAAGCAGAACATGAATGATTGTACCAGTTCATGGAATGACACCATAACAAGATTGTCACCAGTTGTTTCGTCTACAAAACTAGAGACTTTTATAAAACCATTTTTAAGGGAAGTAGCATTCCAAGGGCAGAGTGTTGGGAGTAGGTAATAGGAAGGTGCTACTGAAGATAAGGAGGCTGACTGGAAGGTGGATGACATGTGTGGAGTAGAGTAACAGATAGAAGAAAAGATTATTGGCAATTCACTCCCTTCTACCCAGGACATAGCATATTAGTGATGCTTGAACAGAGTCCACAGGATTGTCTGGGACGCTATACATCCTTGTTACCCTCTGGGAGGAGGTTTCACTGTATCGGAAGCAGAACATCCAGATTCTGCCACAGTTTTGTTCCACCTAGCATCAGTCTTGTGAACTCTCAAGTTTCCTTTTTCCACTATGTATTCAAAATGGATAGTGACTAATATTTATATGTATATTTGTGTATATGTATATCAATCAATAAATGCAGGTCTTGGCGTGTTCGGTTCTTTTCCCGTGTAAGATTGAGAGTATCTTGGCAACATTTCGACAAGGTCCCACTCGCCATCATCAGGCTGGTGCTTTCAGCTTCATGCTTGTGTGAGCAAAGCGTGATTGGAGCTGCCGTCTCTCTATAAATACTGGTGGGGAGATTGGCTGTGTTGTTATTTCTTGATTGGTTGATGGAGTTGATGTTTGCAGATTGGTTGGTTTTTTCGTAAGAACACATGTGACAGAGAGATTGGCTGTGTGTCTGTCAGCCTCCTGTGTTGTAATGACTTGGGTCATGGGCTGTGTGATGACCTTCTGAGTTCTATTGTTGCGACATCCTGGGTCTTGTGCTGTAATCTCGTGGGTCGTTGGCTGTGTTGTAACATCCTGGGGTTTGGTGGTGTAGCCTCCTGAGTTCCGTGATGTGATATCCTGAGCAGGTGGCTGTGATATGACGTTCTGGGTTTTGGTTGGCTCCAAGTTTGAGGTCGGGCTATATGTTCATGCCGTGTGTCAGTTTACTTGGTTTGGGGGTCAGGGGGTGTGGCAGTTGGTGATACAGCCATGATCTGGTTTCTGGATGGTGGTTGCCTTTCGTCTATGGGATGGGTTTGAGTCTGGTGAGGGAGGTTGGTGGTGGTGTCATGTGTTGTTTTGGGTCTGGTGTTGGTTTTCATGGCTGGGATTCATTTGTTGATGAGGGCTAGTTTCCAGATGTCTGGTAGGCAGGAGGTATCGTCCCCATTTATTCATGTTATGGGGGTGTTTCTCTATTTTGATGGCTTCCCTGATTATTTTCTTGTTGAAGTGTTCTATATTGGAGATTAATTAATTAATTAATACCTCCCGCCTACTGGACATCTGGAAACTAGCCCTTATCAACAAACAAGTCCCAGCCACGAAAACCAACACCGGACCCAAAACAACACATGACGCCACGACTAATCTTCCTCACCAGACTCAAACCCAAACCCACCCCATAGATGAAAGGCAACCACCGTCCAGAAACCAGATCACGGCTGCATCACCAGCTGCCACACACCCCGACCCCCTAACCAAGCAAACTGACACACGCCGTGAACACATAGCCAGGCCTCAAACTCGGAACCAAACCAAAAACGGAACATCACATCACAGCCATCCACTCAGGATATACATCACGAAACTCAGGAGGTTACACCACAAAACCTCAGGATGTTACAACACAGCCAACGACCCAGGAGATTACAGCACAAGATCCAGGATGTCACAACAATAGAACTCAGAAGGTCATCACACAGCCAAGTCATTACAACACAGGAGGCTGATAGACACACAGCCAATATCTCAGCCACACGTGTTCTTACGAAAAAAACCAACCAATCTTCAAACATCAACTCCATCAACCAATCAAGAAATAACAACACAGCCAATCTCCCCACCAGTATTTATAGAGAGACGGCAGCTCCGATCACGCTTTGCTCGCACAAGCACAAAGCCGAAAGCACCAGCCTGAAGATGGCGAGTGGGACCTCATCGAAACGTTGCCAAGATACTCTCAATTTTACACGGGAAAAGACCCGAACGTGCCAAGACCTGCATATCTGTACCCGTGAAAATGTACGAAAACTATATAAATATATGTGTGTATGTGTGTGTATAGAGAGAGAGACAGAGAGAGAGAGACAGAGAGAAAGAGACACACAGAAACAGAGAGACAGAGACAGATTGGACAATAATTTGTCTGCAATGGTATAGGTTTCCTGCCTGATCAGGGGGTTGGACTAGAAGATCTCCAAGGTCTCTTCCAACTCTGTTATTCTATTCTGTTCCGTTCCATTCCATTCGTGTGTGTGTAGCATGTGTATGTGTATAGCATGTATATATGTGTGTTATGTATGGGTAGATACATACTTTCTTTTCAGAGCAGGCAACAGAATTTCATTTTTAATCTGGGCCAGTGGGCTCACAGTAAAAAATGATAATAGAAGTTATTTTATCTAATCAATTGTTTGCTAGGCAGCACAGGGATGGAGATGAAGTAGACCATGGTTCCAAGCCCTTAGGGTGCTGTTCAGTGAGTGGAGGTGGCCACTCTGCTGTCAAATGTGCCAGGTATGCCACTGTTAAGGATCGGCCATCTTTTTGGCTGATAGGTACATTCAAAAATATGAAAACATGTCACGAACGAATGTACCAAATGGTTTCCATCTGGGCATACATAATCAGAGAAATATGATTTTTTTTTCAGAAAGGAAGCTGAAGAGGAAACTTTCCCAATCTCTGTACCTTCTACCTCATTCTGATTTTTCTTTGTCCACCTCAGCTGACATGAGACTTTTATGGAACAGAGGATTATTCTTCCAAAAAAGTGTGCAGCCAATAAATTTAGCAAGCAAAGAAAGAAATGCCCAGTTTCTTTTTTCTTTCTTTCTTTCTTTCTTTCTTTCTTTCTTTCTTTCTTTCTTTCTTTCTTTCTTTCTTTCTTTCTTTCTTTCTTTCTTTCTTTCTTTCTTTCTTTCTTTCTTTCTTTCTTTCTTTCTTTCTTTCTTTCTTTCCAATTAAATGAATTGTTTTTTAAAAAAATATTTGAGGGCATTACAGCATCATGGAAGTTATCAGAAGAAACTGTGTTGTTTATAGAACCTTTGTCGACTATTTCAACACAACTGTTACAGGAAGATGGTCTAAAGAAGTGCTTTCTTTTCCTATTTCTCCCCCCCCCCAAATCTTTTTCAATCTTCTTCCCCATTCATCATCCTGCTACCCTGGCATTATTTAGAGCATACAAATAAGAGAGGCAGGATGTGCTGTAAGAGCACTCATTATTCCCATTAATGCTTTTACTAGAAGAAGCCATTTCCTCTGTATCAATAATGTATACATGTGCGTTTCAAATCCAAAATGAAGAAGGAGTTTAAAGGTCCTACATCTGCACTGAAGCTAAAGCCTTTATGTTCATTAGAACTGATTTATGCAAGGCCTTTGAAAAGGAATCACTCTATTGAGTAATTTTCCTCAGCTTCAGTCTCCTCCAGAAGCGAATTATAGAAGGTGAAAATCAGGGTATGGGTGAGAGAAAGTTCACCCCATTGAAAACTTAAATGGGCTTTCCCATCTCTCTGATCCAGAGAGATTTAGAAAGTAGCATCCTGTTAATGGTCTAGTCTAGTTTCTAGAAGTATTTGTATAACAGAATAAGGGACCTTAGAGGTCTTCTAGTCCAACCCGATGCTCGGGCAGGAAACCCTATACTATTTCAGACATAGCTGTCCAGTCTCTTCTTTGAAAACTTCCAGTGTTGAAGCATTCACAACTTCTGGAGGCAAGTCATTCCACTGATTAATTGTTCTGTCAGGAAATTTCTCCTTGGTTCTTGTTTCTCTCCTTGATCAGTTTCCATCCATTGCTTCTTGTCCTGCCCTCGGGTCCTTTGGAGAATAGCTTGACTGTGGCAGTCCCTGAGATATTGGAAGACTGCTATCATGTCACTCCTGGTCCTTTTCCATAAACTAGTCATATAATTCTAGTATGGTTCATCTTAAGGTTGTACTTCAATATATGACTTTTTTAAAAAAAACCTAATAAATTGATGTTGGGCTAGATTGCAGTGTTAAGGTTTGGCTCTTAGCTGAAACTAGATCATTCCTGGATAGATTTTGTTCTATAAAGCACCTAGCATATTTCTGTGCACTGAACATTATTACAGAAACTGGAAGGGTGGCTTGGCATTTCTCAACCACCGTCATCAATCTCCATTTCCCAAGATTTTAGTATTCTCACTGCAACATCTGCAAGGCCTCACACAGTGATATCAAAAATCTCTCCAGATTTGGACCCACAAGAAGAAAAGTGCCCATTAAAAAAAAGGTTTAATATAAGCGGGGTTGTCATAAGTGACATTTGCAGAGTGACTGATACCCTGGTGTTTGCAGATATGGCATTTGTCATTCCTTTGTTAACAATGCCTAGGAAATTCAGTTTTCCTGTTTAGGAAGAATTAATCAACTTACATGACTGAGTTTACTGAATCCAGGGAAGCATTTAATTAAGAATCTGCAGTTATTTCAAACAAGAATGGGCAGCCCATGAGCTTCATGAGATTTCAAATGCTGCTCCCTACACTTTTTTTTTTTTTTTGGCAGTCATTTTCTGAATATTTTGAGCAGGAAACAACTGTCAGATAGATTTAACACATCTAAAAAATATTTTTTCTTAAAAATCTACACCCCGAGGGCTCTCCCTCGGAATCTGAGCTATGCCAAGCCCATGGATTTTAACAGTTCCTGGCAGGTACAAAGCTCAACAATTGCAGTAGGATAAATGTGTAACATTTTCCTGGTGCCATCCTGAAAATCTCCAAGCATATGCTACCAAGATGGGAGATAAAATGACTCTAACGTAGTTGGAAGAGCTTTTCCTGGACATCCATTTTTGAGAAGAACAGCTTCCACATTTGACATGCAGTTGTCTAGGAGTAATTTTCTGTTGTTGAAAATTAGATGTATCTGATCTGTCTTTTGATTCTCTTTTTTTATTTCCAACCATTAAAAGCTTATCCTTCTAAAGCAGGTGACATGGTTTTATATTCTAGGCTGTAGGTTGCATTTTTTTTTAATGTTGCTTTTAAAAAATGAACTTACCATCTGCTGAGGATATTTATTAAAGAACATGATCTCAGCCTTCCCTTATTTTTCCAGGTGATGATAGAATTTTGTGAGAAGTTCACTGTCAGTATGTTTCAGTGTTAAAATGCATTTCTTTGGAGATAACTAATCAAAATTCAAACGTAATTTTTTTTCTTCCCTTTTTTCTTCCATTAGTCTCAGTTGCCTTTTATTTTGTTTAGATCTTATATGTGTGGTGCCCCTAAAACTGCAGACTTTGTTTCTCCTTTTAAAATAAAAATGGTTATGTTGCTGCAAAATAACACAGCAGACATCTGTTTAAAGTTTTCCAGTTGATGGGAAGTCAGGGTCCGCAACTTATTCATACCTGTATAAAATAATTTAGGCTGCCAGGACTGCATTGTTTCTAGCATTTTGCAGATTTCCCTGACATTGTATATCATACGCTAAATAAATACTAATGGGGAAATGCCTATTGTTGCAGCTAGTGAAGGGGAGAAAAGGAAAACTTTGAATGGGATGGCATACAAACTTGCAAATTTAAAATAAGATCCCCTCTGAGATTCATACTGGCTTTCCCTAATAACCTGGTTGTTCTTCAAGGCCTTGATTTTGGTAATTTTGTCAGCACCAATTGTTTTTAAGTGCTTGCTTAGGTCTTTAGGCACAGCACCCAGTGTGCCGAGTACCACTGGAACCACCTGTACTGGTTTATGCCAGAGTCTCTATAGTTCGATTCTCAAGTCCTGATATCTGGTGACTTTTTCAAGTTGTTTCTTATTGATTCTGCTGTCACTAGGTATGGCAATGTCGACAATCCATACTTTTTTCTTCTCCACAATCGTGATATCTGAGGTATTGTGTTCCAAAACTTTGTCAATCTGTATTCAGCGGTGCCGCCTTGACATAGCGGCGGGTGGGTGGGGCTTAACTGTTCCAATGAAGCTGAGAGCTGTGCTGGCGGTAGTGCAAACTACCAGCAGGTCCAACCATGTCAAAGAGGTCTCGGCCGAGGAGGAGAACTAAGGGCAGCCAACAACCCATGCAGTGAATCATGGTGAAACACAACCGAATGAAGCCTATACCGGCTTGGTCGTCGCCCAGGTTAACAAGGACCGCTTCGGGTGTTGGGGAACCTGGGCACCTGTCAACAAGTGGGCTACAGACCACGGGTCCCATAGCTGAGCAACCAGGGCATGGGCCTGCAGGGCTACTGGAAGCTGAACAACCTCAGAAATGGCAGAAATACACCATGTCAGAGAACCGCACTCTAATGAAATGCTACTACAAAGCAGAACCGGAAAAATGAGGCTACCAAAAAAGGATGTACTTATTATTATTATTATTATTATTATTATTATTATTATTATTATTATTATTATTATTATTATTATTATTATTATTATTATTATTATTATTGTTGTTGTTGTTGTTGTTGTTGTTGTTGTTGTGATGATGATGATGATGATGATGATGATGATGATGCTATGTAGAGTGGCAGGATTCTTTTCCTTCCCTTTTTAAACTTATATTGTGAGCCTCCTCCGCCAGCTGCAACTGGGTGGTGCCTAAATTGAATCAAATAAATAAATAAAAAGTGTTTCTATTTCCTAGGTAACTATTATGGAACACCCAAACCTCCCAGCCAATCCCTCAGTGGGAAAGTGAATAATGCTGATGCTTTGCAAAATCTCCCCTCAAGTTCCAAGCAGACAACTCCCAAACGAACCAAGTCCTACAATGATATGCAAAATGCTGGTTTAGTACATGCAGAGAATGAAGAGGATGACACCCCTGAAATGAACAGTAGCTTTACAGGTAAATCTCTTAATTTCTCTGTCTCCCCCACTTCTCTTTCGGTCTCTCTTTCTCCCTCGATGAATTGGAAGATCAGGAGAATCATGATCCATGGAAATCAGTATTTTTTTCATGAGGTAATTTCCTGGGATTGGCTGCATTCTGTTAACAATATGATTTTTTTTCTAATTTCAAATTTAAGATATGCATTGCAGCTTTTAAGAGAGTAATCAGAACAATCCTGAGGAAACAATTAATTTTTAATTTTTGAATTTAAGCTATCAGATGGGGGTCACCAAAGGCTATTACACTGGTTGGAATTTGGCTCCTAAGCAATAACCCTGTGTATTTCTTACTTAATAGTATATTATTTAATATGTCAGATTAGTGTTTGTCATCTTTGGTGGCTTTAAGACATGTATATTTCAACCCCCAGAATTCCCCAGCCAGCATTATTGCAATTACTGCAATTAGACAAGTATCAGAGTAATATATTAACTGTAATGTGTGGTAAGACACATAAGACAACATTGACAGATTGAAAAAGGTTGTTGCTGCTAACAACAATCCTTTTTTTTTTTTAAAAAAAATCACCTGATGGAGCATAATTGGAATGTCTACATCCTATTTCGAAGAGGACAGTTTCTTGGGAAAAACTCAATAGATAGATAAAAATGCCAACAGAATGTCAAAGTAGCAACAATGATGCATTGGAATATCAGCAGGAGACGCCACTTGCTTGTAAGCAAGAATTGTTGGGACCACAAAATAGACAAAGTACACAAAGTCCTTGGCTTGCGACTGGTCACTTAGCAAGTTACCACGGACCTCCTCGAAGTACTTACAACTCAGTTCCAAAGTTCCCACTGCTAGCTCTCCTCCCTCACAGTCACCTGTCCTCCACATGTCAGGAGTTCAGCAGCTGACCTGTATGTACAACCATTTGTGCTCACCCATGATTACATGACTGCATTTTTACCACAATTTTGCTGAAAAGTGGCATTTATTTCAACAGGCCCATAGCAAACCTTTGTTTAACTTAACAACCATGGCATTTACTTAACCACTGACAAGCATCTGCTACATAACACATCAGACCTAACCACTGTTGATAAGAATGTAAAAAAAAAAAAATCTGGATAGTGGACATTGCAATAGCTGGAGACAACGGAATTCCAAACTGCTGCATATCCCTACTTTTCATAACAAGTAAAATGAGTCATGCTTTTAAGGAACAGCTGCTTTGTGGAAACCAGCAAGACAGAGAATAGAGTCCGATATTCTGATTTTTCTGATAGCTTTGAAAAAGTTTCTCTAGATCAGGTGTGTCAAACTGGATTTTTTTGAGGTCCAGATCAGCATTATAGTTCTCCTCCACTTTCTCTGAGTTTTTTCCTAAGTTTCAGAAATCCAACCAGAAATATTGTACTTAGGACAGTTATATCAACTCTTGATCATTTTAGTTCCATTCTATTTTCTGTAGCTTTTCCAGGCTACAATGTTATGTTTTCTGCTTTGTAGTAATTGTACTTTTATATATTTTTTCAGCCATTTAGAAGTATGTATCAGGTTCTTATTTATTCACTACTAAGTCAGAGTCCATAAACATGTATTTAAAGTTTAGGATTTTTGGGGGAGGGGGTTGTATCTCAGTACGGATTTTTATATTGAAACTGTCTTTGTTATTTTAAGACTCATTTTCCAATTTTGAAAGCTCTTTTTAAAATGTATGTGTGTGTTACGGTCCATAAATAATGTACGTCCCTCTTAGCTATTTGCTCGTTAATGCCACGTCATTGGTGATAATTTGTTTCTAAAAAAAGAAAAGAAAACTGATCTGTCCCTCATTCAGTCCAGTGTGAAAGGGTCTAAAACTCTGTATCATTCTGAGTTAGTGAGTGGAGAGTCTAAACTAGGGGTGTCAAACTCACAGCGTCACGGCAGCGTCACATGACGTATCAGGATTCCCCCCCCTTCGCTAAATCGGGTGTAGGCGTGGCCAGCGCATGACGTTTGACAGCCCTGGTCTAAACCAAGTAGGGATGGAAACAAAAAAAGGGGGGCTTTATAAATATTCCAAGTAATAATCTCTTTTTATTTATTATGTTCTTCTACAGCAGAATCCGGTGAACAAGACGAGCACAATATACACAGTATAAGAGATGCAGCTCTCCCATCTCTGAATAGTAGCATCACCACTGCTTCCACCACGGAACCATCTGAGAAGCTCCCTCAATACCTACCTCCTTGTGCAGAGGAACACTTGGGTCCTCTGCCTGAAAACTGGGAGATGGCTTATACAGAGAATGGAGAAGTCTACTTTATAGAGTAAAGTGTATTTTCATTTCTTTTTTAACCTTTAGGTTCCATAAACTTCTCTGGGTTTTGTCTATGGAGATTCTCAGTCATCCAGGTCATGGTTGTTCCAAAGAATAGAATAGAATAGAATAGAATAGAATAGAATAGAATAGAATAGAATAGAATAGAATAGAATATGAATTAGGATGGATTTATTGATAGGAAGCGTGATTGAACACATAGGAATCTTTTGACGCGTGATTGAACACCAGTCTTGGTGCAAATGCTCTCAGTATACATAAAAGCAAAGATACATTTGTCAAGAGTCAAGTATCATCAGGTACAACACTTAATAATAGTCATAGGGTACAATAAGCAATCAAATCGTATTAGGAAACAGTCAATAAAAACAAGCAACAAAGTTACAGTCATACAGTCATAAGTGGGAGGAGTTGGATGAAAGGAAAGAAGGATAGGAGGATTAATAGTAATAGTAATGCAGACTTAGTAAATAGTTGGACAGTGTTGAGGGAATTATTTGTTTAGCAGAGTGATGCCGTTCGGGGAAAAAGCTGTTCTTGTGTCTAGTTGTTCTGGTGTGCAGTGCTCTATAGCCTCGTTTTGAGGGAAGGAGTTGAAACAGTTTGTGTCTGGGATATGAGGGGTCTGTAAATATTTTTACAGCCCTCTTTTTGACTCGTACAGTATACAGGTCCTCGATTGAAGGCAGGTTAGTAGTAATTGTTTTTTCTGCAGTCCTAATTACTCTCTGAAGTCTGTGTCTGTCTTGTTGGGTTGCAGAACCAAATCAGACAGTTGGTGCTTTTTCAAGAGGCAACTGGACTTTCTGGCTTCTTGCTGAAGAAGCTTCTTGGATGAGAAGCAAAATGTCTCCAAAGAAAAAACAGATAAGCCCAGTCACTTCTTGAAAAAGCACCTTTGGGACTTTCTGGGTTTTCTGAACATGGAGAAGAATTCTGGAAAAGAGTTGAAAGTTCATTGAATTTCTGAAGGTATAAACTATTTATCTGCCTTAACTTTGTGAAATCTTAGTCTTATAAGAGATCCCCATCTCAAACTTTGAAGTTATAATAATCCCAATAGAGCTGGAAGGGACTTTGGAGATCTTCTAGTCCAACCCTCTGCTTAATCAGGAGACCCTATACCATTTCAGGCAGGTAGCTGTCCAGACTTGTCTTTAAAAACCCCAGTGATGAAGCACCTACAACCTCTGAAGGCAAGCTTTTCCATTGGTTAATTGTTCTCACTGTTAGGAAGTTTCTCCTTAATTTCAGGTTGTTTCTCTCCTTGATTAGTTTCCATCCATTCTTTCTTATGCTGCCCTCTGGTGCTTTGGAAAATAAGTTGACCTCCTCTTCTTTGTGGCAGCCCCTCAAATATTGGAATACTGTTATCATGTTACCCCTAAGTACTTCTTTTATCTAGACTAGCCACACCCAATTCTTGAAACTGACCTTCATGTTTTAGTTTCCAGGCCTTTAATCATCTTAGTTGCTGTGTTTTTTTTTATTTTATTTTTGGAGAAGATTATATAAGGAAAGAGAATAAAAAAGGAACAATTTGACAGTGTCCTGGATGAAGTGAAGAGATTTACACAGGCATTTAGATGGGGCCAGGCTGATCTTCCATGCTGACAGATCTTCTATTGATATATGCATTGTAATTAGTCTAGTAGCCCTTGCTCCATTGAGTAAGTACCATAGTGTGCTACTTTTCAACTTTGGAGGTCACTCCCAAAAAAGTACCTTCTGTTACAGGCAAGATAAACTAAGCTTGTGATAATGACTAGGGCAAGATTATTTCTTCCTTGTATGATAATGATGCTCCTTGACTATTTGGAAGTACAACCTCCAAGTAGCCTAGGTCTCATGACTGAATGATTCATCCAGACTATGTGTTGCTCAGTTTAGCTGTTTCAGGGAATGGGCATCATGGTGGCAGCCTTTGGATCTTTTATTCAGCAATTAATCATCATGTATCAATTCATAAATACATTGTACTGAATCCAGTAGGGTTTGTTTCAAGCAAATGCACATAGAGTTGTTCATGTAGTGACATTTCTTCATGTAATGCTGATAGTAAACATTTCATTGATATCAGCACTCTGGCTGCTGATAGAATAAATTAGAAGCTAAATTCTTACCGTATGGTAAGTTATTAAAAACAATCAGTGGTAACTGCTTTACGGTCTTCACAATTAGTCATCTTTATTTTCTACAGTAAACAAATTATAGGATGACAAACTAAAAAAAACAAACCCTAATTTTCATTTATGCAATACTTAGCCCAGAATTTGCATTGTTCTGCCTCCATAAATATATCCCTCACCTTCAGTTTGGAAGGATATTCAAACATTTTACAACTTCCTTTTATGATTTTGAGGTATAAATTGTTTTGTACCTTGGCAAACCCAGTGTTTTCCATTGTTGTTAATTTGCTTTGCTTGTTGGAATTCTATGGCTTAATTTACCAACCGGTGATTAATTGCCTAGAAATGCACAAAAGAATTGAATAGATGGATTCTTTTTGCATTGCAAGGGTGGGTAATGTAGTATGTGAAATGGTGACCTTCCACTCCAGCTTTCACATCACTAGTAATGGATAGCAGGGATGTGAATACTCTCCTTTGAAAGCACAACTGTTATTTAATAGTAAGTCTTCAAAGGAACATGTATATTCTCCTTCACATAATGTCACAGGAGGATTAGATCACTTTGATGATTAAAACATTCTTTTGAGATTTGTGGAAGGAACCATGGTATTCTGTTTCAACAATACAGAATTTCTGTGTTTTCCTATTTATTTGTGGATACAGGCAAATGCATTGTGGCTCTTTGAATGAAGAACTGTGAATAAATCATAGGGCTCAGCTGGGTTGTAGACACACCAAGAATTAAAATGACATCTTCTTTAAAAGTCATAGGAAACTGCAACAGTGGAATGGGGAATAAAGAACATAATTGTATATGGTTCACAATCCAATCATGCAGCTCAAAATAACAGAATAACAAAGACAGAAGGGACCTTAGAGTTCTTCTAGTCCAACTCTTGCTCGTGCAGGAAACTCTCTAACATTTCAGGCAAATGGTTGTCCAATCTCTTCATTAAAAAACTCCAGTAATGGAGCACCCATAACTTCTTGGGCCAAGCCGCTCCTCTGATAAATTGTTCTAACTGTCAAGAAATTTCTCCTTAGTTCTAGATTGGTTCTCTCCATTTTCTGAAAATAAAAATTATGCCGACATGTTATTTTTTTTTTACTATGTTTTTTTATGAAACTCATTTTTTTATTTTTTTTATTTATAGTCATAATACTAAAACAACGTCTTGGCTAGACCCAAGGTGCCTGAACAAACAGCAAAAGCCTCTAGAAGAATGTGAAGATGATGGTAAGACAATCAGTGCTTAAATAATTTGGGAAGTCAACCTTTTCTTGTTTTGAAAGTCAGTAGTTTACAATTCAGGCTTGATTCTCTGGCTGCAATCAAACTTCAGTTGTTTAACAAGTCATCATGCATTAATGACAAGTGATCTAAGAATCACAGGTTGGTCTGTAATCATCTTCAGCAGTTGGCAGCCCTCAAGAAGTCTTGGGTCACGAGAGTCCACAGAATATCCCAGCATGGCCTGTAGTCTTAACACAACTGCAGTGTATAAATCTGAGTGAGCAATGCTTTTGTAGCTAGTGAAAAAACCCTTTAAAAAAATGGCTAGTAGGCCTCTAAGAGTTTCAGAAGACCATTGGTGACATGATGTAAGAGAAGGAGCACAGGGGAGATTTTTTAGTGTTCTCCTCACTGCCATTTTAATTTTGTTTTGTTTACTACATAGTTTCAACAGTATGATCATATGGTACTCCAAGACTTAGAGGAGTCTGGGGAGCTCCATACATCTTATTGTTTGCCTCTCCTTGATCTTTATCCAAAGAAATATTCCGCCAGCTCAGTGAAGCTCAGATGTGGGTTGAGTGAGACAAACATACAGCCGTAGCAGCTGCACACAAAGGTCTTTGGTTGGGTGTGTCTGTATAGGAAACAATTCTTTTTTGATGGCGTGGAAGTGGGGGAAGAATATTCACATTTTGTAGGAATTATGAAGCCATACACCCAGCAAACACCCACCCTGGAAACAATTTTGTAAGTAAAGATAAAACCACCAGCAGCAATAGTAGTAATAAAAAATTGGTACAGATCATCCTTGATTTATGACCAGTTGTTTTGTGAACATTCAAAGTTACGACAGACCTCTCCCCCCAAAAGCTACTTATGATTCAATTTCAAACTTATGTTGTCATTTTCTCCCCCACAGTCACATCATCATTTGGGGGGCTTGGCAACCAACTTACCTTTACAGCAGTTTGCAGCTTCCCACAGTCACATGGTGACTCTCTTAATGACCTTCTGGTCTCAATTACAGTCATAAGTCAAGGACTAGCTGTTCATAAATGAAAGGAAAACAATAGCAAAATAAGTAGTGCACATTTTAAGATTAGTAAAAATGTTAAGGAAAACAAGATTATCACCTTTAAAAGAGCACAATGCACATACTCAAAGGCCCTCTAGAGCAGGGGTGTCAAACCCTCGGCATCATGGCGGCATCATGTGACGTATTGGTACTTTTCTCCCCTTTGCTAAACCGGGCGTGGGCATGGCCAGAATATGTGTTTGACAGCTCTGCTCTAGAGAGAGTGTTTGATGAATAAGGCCTTGTACCAAAATAACCATGCATTTAATGGCCATCAACCTTGTCTCATCTCATTAGTTGAAACATCTAATTATGGTTACAGGGTCTTGGCAAGAAAATAAGGAAGATGGTCAAAATTATTTTAGGATTAAAGGATAAAACCAGATTTCCAAGCTAGGTAGTGTTTTAGTTATTATCGTCATTGGTCCTCTTAGATTTTTTTTAAACTACTGGAATCACAATTATAGGAGGTATAGTTTCAAAATCACTCTGGGTAAAAGAACACTAGACATCAGAGTTATGAAATCATGTATTTTTATTATCATATGCATTTGGTGCCAAAGTCACTTTATTAACTTTATTGAAGGCAAATGTGTACTGGTACTTCTTTTTTGCAGAAATATATTTTGCAATATATATTCTATATATTTTTTGCAATGCTATATTGGCAAAGATTTAATTTTGACTGTTTCTGAAACACTGAAGGAAGGAAATTAGTGTCCACTTTAAGAAACCAAACTACCTTAACTTGTTAGGCATGCATTGAGAATAGGAGAAAAAGAAAAGAAAATGTATTAAAAAAAAACAATATTTTTTTGCAGGCAGAATATATGTCATTTGAAAACATTTCAAAAAAGGCTAAGCCTAAATCATTTTCCGAGTTCTAAAGTTCTAAAGCATTTTCAAAATTCTCTTTTGAGCATGCAAATATAGGCTAGTTCTACATATATAAAGAAATATTTTCTTAATGTAACACTGTCATGGATTCTCTATGGTTCAAAAGATTTTCTTAAACTCTAGAATTAGGAATGATAGATGTGGGCAAACAGATATTCAAGCAACAAATTAGAAGGATGTTAACATCGTTGATGGTGTTAAAAAGCTAAATGCCACCTCCCTCTTTAAACATAAACTAAATTGACATGAAAAACCAAATATTTTTTACATACATACATACATACATACATACATACATACATACATACATACATATCAGAAATAATAAACTTCTGCTTTGAAGGTACTTCCATAGCATGTTTTTCAAATATATCTTGATTTGAGAATAAGGCTGCAGAGATGGACAAAATCTTTTTGGCAGACAATCGCTAAAAGCACGTCAACCACTTGAAAAGTGAGTAAATTCAGAAAAACCCTTGCCAACTTCCATTTCGATTTAACTTTTTGGAGAGAATGTTCTTGCTGTCTTTTAAAACGAGTTTATCACACTTATTTTCAAACTCAAGAAACTATACTGGTTGCGTGACATGGCTCCTGCATATGAACACATAGAGTGATGGTTTTATGATACCCATCCCTGACTTGATGTTCTTCAAATACATGTAAGTCCTCAAGTTGCAATCATTCATTTAGTAACCATTTGAAATTAACAGCAGCGCTGGGGGAAAAAAGTGACTTGTGACCTTTTTTCACACTTATGATCTTTGCAGCATCCCTGTGGTCCCATAATCAAAATTCAGATGCTTGGCAATTGACATGCATTTATGATGGTTTGACAGCCAGCTTCCAACAAAAAAAAAAAGTCAATGGGGAAGCCAGTTTCACTTAACAATCATGGTACTGACTTAACGACTGAAGTGACTCACTTAACAACTGTGGCAAGAAAGGTTGTAAAATAGGCATAATTTGCTTAACCACTGCCTTGCTTAGCAATGGAAATTTTGGGCTCAATTGTTGTCATAAGACGAGGACTACCTGTAGAGGTAGTCCTTGACTTACGACCACAATAGAGCCCAAAATTCAGGTTGCCACAGTTGTTGGCAAGAAAGTGAATCATGGCAGTTGTTAAATTGTGAAGTGGTGTAGGGTTTCCTGCCTAAGCAAGGGGTTGGACTAGAAGACCTCCAAGGTCCCTTTCAACTCTGTTATTCTAGTCTAGTCTAGTAACTGGGTTGTTAAAGTGATTTCCCCATTGATCTTGCTTGTCAGAAGGTTGCAAATGCTGTTCCCATGACCCCAGAGCACTACAACCGTCACAAATATGAATCAGTTGCCAAGCATCCAAATTTTGATCATATGACCATGGGGATGCTACAATGGTTCTAGGTGTGAAAAACTCTGTAACTTTGAACAGTCACTAAACAAAGTGTTGTAAGTCGAGGACTACCTATAAACCAGACCCAAATTCATGGAAAACTCCCTGTCAGTATGGCATTTACTTATTTATTGAAACCATTTATATAGCCACCTGTCTTATGCTGAGTTCTGGAGGCTCCCAATCAGCAGTTATAACAACTTGAGTAATAAACGTAATGCATAAATATATCAAAGTGCTTGAAGTTCTGAGACATAATGTCCAAGGAATTGGGTGGTCTTTAATCCGGGAAGCTTTACACATCTTAGTTTAGACCTGTTGGCTCATTGAGTCCTGTCTAATCAGTGTCCAGCCATCCAGATGTGCCTGAATGATAAGTCCAGCATTCCTCACTGTAGACCATGCGAGTAGGGATTCGTTGGCATATTTGGACTTGAATACTGCACAACCCTGAACAGATCCATTATCTCCACAAGCATTTACATTTTATGTTGCTTCAACTGCCAATGGCTTTAAATGCCTATGGAGATTCTCAAATCATCCAGGTCATAGTTGTCCCAAAGATGTTTTTCAAAAGGCAGCTAGGCTTTCTTGTTTTGTTTTTTTTCTTTTCCTTGAAAAGATTTCGTTTCTCATCCAAGAAGCTTCTTCAGTACAGTTGCCTTTTCAAAAGCACCTTTGGTTCAAATGGCTTTGGTAAGTGTTTCCTGTTCTTGCTACCAGTAAAATTGCCTTCTATTGATTCCGATTTCTTTTATATTAAAAGTGGTGTCTACTACCTGAATCATAGTATGCTCTATCTGAAATTGAGAAAACATTATTATGCTTATTAGAAAAAAAAACATACTTAATCAATACTGTTTGCATTGTGACTGATAGATTCTTTACAAATATAAATTAATCTAGCTGGGAACGTTACTTTGTTTTTGGTGTTTTGATGCTGAGAAGTCATGTCTTTTTAGAAGACATGACTGATGTGCTCAAATGAATCCATGCCTGTCCTATAATTTGCTTGCAAGTTTTATCATTTCTCATTTGCTGATTACAGTTTTGTTTCTTAATATAAAAACAACAACACACACTCTCATTCATGCCATCATTTACAGATAAAAATTCTACGCTTTAGTGGTATTTTTAAATGGAGTACATTCTTTGCAAGTACTTTCACATGAAAGCGTTTCTTAGAATAGAGTAAAAGACATTTGCTTTGAAATTCATGCAATTAGCCCATTTTGAAGCTAGGTACGTCGGCTAAAAATGCAGTCCTAAGATGACACCAACTAGCAAGCATGCATTATATGATGTGTCAACTCGTTCCAATGAAGTTGACCCAGGAGTTATAATTAATCATTTCCATTAATGGTTTTATTTAATAGGAAGTTATAATTGGTCATGAGGGTTTTTATTTTAATTATTGTGGAATGGAAGTACAAGTAGTCCTTGACTTACCACCACAATGAGCCCAAAATTTCTATTGTTAAGTGAGAAATTTGTTGAGTGAGTTTTGCCTTTTCTAAAGGCCTTTCTTGCCACAGTTGTTAAGTGAATCACCATTGCAGTTGATAAGTGAGTAACTCAGTTGTTAAGTGAATCTGGATTCCCCATTGACTTGGCTTGTGAGAAGGTCACAAAAGGGATGACATGACCACAAGGATACTGCAAGCATCATTAAATTTGAACCAGTTGCCAAGCATCTGAATTTTGATCAAATGATCATGGGGATGCTACAAAGGTCGTAAGTGTGAAAAATGGCCATAAGTCATTTTTTTAGTGCCGTTGTAACTTCAAACGGTCACTTAAAAGAACTGTTGTAAGTTGAGGACTACCTGTAATATTTTATCAAACCAGATTTGGAAACAGCTGAATTGCACCTGGTATGAGACTTTGGTTCCTTGTACAGAGAAGAGTTCTGATTTGAATATGTTCACAAATTATCATAAAAATAACATGCAGGAAACCACTTAAGCCTTTCTGCCATTCCCTGAAATGAATGGAAATTCCAAACATGCAAGAATTCGCCATGCCCAACGCCCTCGATCAGTACAGTTCATTTGTAATCCTTGAACGTTTTTGATTGTCCTGCAATCTTCTCTACCCTTTGGCGGATTGAAGAGGAGATCCATGCTTTTACTTTTGCAGTGCCAAATGTGTCTTTAGCACAGTTGCCAAAAGCTACATGCTTTATAGTAACCAGAGTGTTGTGGCGGCATGGGTTTGGGCAAAGTTGGTATGAAACGTGTGGTGTTGGTTCTGCTGTTTACTGGAAGGAATTTCTTGCTTGCTGCTGGTGTCTGAATGTTTCTTTTAATTTTTTTTCTATCTCACTGCTCTTCCTTTGGAGAAGAAGGGGTACACACGGAAGAACTGGACAGTGAACTAGGTAAATCATCCATCTCTCATTTTTTTTGCTCCATTGGTTGGACTGCCATATTAACCACTTAGCATCTTTTTTCTTTGTATCACTTTTTCCTTTTTTTTAATTTCAAGCAATAACAACATGTAGCTTGGCTTCTGCACTGAACAGCATTTGCATAGGAATAACATTTTGGGATCAATGAATGCCCCGTTATTTTCTTCCTCCATGGCATTATTGTAACTTTTTCTGCTTGACATGGATATAGTTATAGGACATTAAAGGACTTTTTCCATGGGCTTAGTGATAATTCTAATTATTGGCTCCTTCCTGTTTAGTTTTGATGTTAAATTAGGAACTTGAGTTTTGAGTCAAACTTTGTGAAATACTGCAGCTTTAGGATTCCAGGATACATACAAAGACTATGCTATTTTGGTACAAAAAGTTCTTATTTTTTTCTTGTGGGATATATATGATGCCATATGGCTTAAACAGTACTTAAAGTATAAAATGTGCTTGCAAAGACCTAGAATTTGAAACTGACATTTTGAGATCATCTAAATTGCCATCCTAATTCTGGTTGCTGAGTATTTTTAGGCATACTTAGAATAAACATGTAACTGGCATCATGCTACATAACCATGAAACCCTAAAACGATGCAGCTCAATTATTGAATTTTATTCCTTCTGTGGAATTCAAAAAGCATCAGTTACATTTTGAATGGAAGGTGTAATTTACTTGATGCAAGATGAACTGATTTAACTATGTGTTTGCAATCCTTCTGGGGAAAAATAAGGAAAAAGTTTAGCAAATTAGTTGCAAAAGAAAATTATGTTTCCTGGCTTGCCTTTCAACATATAAAAATAGTGACATGCCTGTTAATGCACCTCTTTCCATTCTGTTCGTAGTCCTCTCTTTCTCACAATTACACATTATTGAAGGTTTTTTTGCTACAGTGTTACCTTGGTACTTGTCATTAATTAGTTCTGGGAGGCACAGTGAGTACTAAAAATGATGAGTTCCAAATAAACCATTGACTTGCCAGGTGACCCTTTGTTTCAGCCGGGAAGGACTTCCAATATTTCCATGATCTTCCCAGCATGGGGGACTTCCTGTCTGCTCTCTCCAGCGATCCCCTTCTTCCTTTTGTAGCAACTTCCCGGCATGGCTGACTTCCTGTCCATTTTTCATGTCCGTCCCCCTTTTCCTGTCGAAGTGCGTCAAGTACCAAACATATGAGTACCACAACAACATTTTAAGTCAAAATGTGTCAAGTCCCAAGCACTGAAGTACCACTCTATATATTTTCCCACATGTCATGGCAGTGATCAGCTGCCAAGGCAACTGGCTTTTTGGGGTCCAGAGACAGTGAGCACACCAATAAATAAAGGGCTTTAGACTTTGTTATTAGCTCAAGCAAATGGTTATAAAAGCATCATATAAAAACATACATATCAAGCAAGATGACACCCCTATCTCTTACATGCTCTCAGGAATTCTTTAATAACCACAACAGAGGTAAACCACAGTGGCCAGTTTCCAGAGTACCTAGTGCTAGGTTTTATGCAGAAGCTCCCAACAAACAACAACAACCCCAATATTTTTAATTAAAACCCAGTATCATGAATTCATGGCCTTGCTATGATCAGGAAACTTGCAAGACCTGATCTTGACTGGATGGCATATGACTTGAAAATCTGAGACTTTCGAAGGTTTGCAGAAAGCAATAGCAGACTTATATACCACTTCACAGTGCTTTACAGCCCTCTCTAAGTGGTTTTACAGAGTCAGCATATGGCCCCCAGTAATCTGGGTCCTTATTTTACCCACCTCGGAAGGATGGAAGGCTGAATCTTGAGCCCATAAGACTCAAACTGCTGGAAGCAGGCAGTCAGCAGAAGTAGCTTGCAGTACTGCATTTTAACCACTGTATGATTGTAGCTATGTGGAGATTCTCCCCCACCCTTCTTCTTTATTCATATATTTTGTTTAGTTAAAATTTAAATAGATGTATATTTTTTTAAAAAACACACACATTTTAAGCAAATTATCAATAGCTGCATTGTGCAAAACCAGAGAGTGTGCTTTGCGTAGAGCTTTGATTGGTTGCACTTGGTTTTAATGGTTGGGCAGCTGAAGGACCTTCAACTTTCATTTATTGAAGTAACTCTTAATAGTTCCTCTGGAGGACATTGAACCCTGAGAGGTATAAAAAATAGCACCACATACAAAACCAGAAATAAAAGGAATGAAATAAGAGCTGGGATCTACTTGGCAGAAGTGGGTTAGGGCCAGGAGCATGTGATCACTTAGGATGATCTACTTGATAATTCTTTTAGAGAATTTGGCCATAGTTCTTATAATTACTTATTCTTAAAACACTGTATCAAGTAATTTACCTTTATAAGCTAAACACCGACAGCCTGATGTATTCAGCCAAGTGCACACTTCCTTCAATAGGCACACATTTTTATCTGTTTAGATTTCTGCCTTAAGTGTGGAATACAGAAATATTCTACAAAGAATGTAGGACGAAGGGGAATGGGAAGTTACTTAGCGTTGATTGTATGTTACTATTATTATTATTTTAAAAAAATGTGTGTGGTCTCTTTTGTTGTTGTGCTTCCAAGTCTGTCTTGACTCCTAGTGAACTGCCTCAGACAAGTCCCTATAGTTTTCTTGGCAAGTTCTTGCAAGTGGTTTGCCACTGCTTTCTTTTTGGGACTAAGAGAGAGTGGTCCAAAGTCATCCCACTGGCTTTGACAGCCTGAGGCAGGATGAAAATTCACTGTCCCTGAGTTTATAATCTGCCTTAGATTATTACCTCAAACTGGCTTTAGCGTGTGGTCATAGCAGATGAGAAAATATCTTCTTCCATCCCCCATCCTCACTTCCTAATTAATTAATGGAACCTATTACCCAGTTTGCAGGCCCCCACAAGATCTTTTTATTCTTTACAGCCAAGTGGAATATTGGAAATAAATTCTATAGATTGAGGGGGGAATGGGTTTCCTGTATCTATTACAACTTTTCAAAAAGCTAAATAGAAGTGGACCAAAGATTCTTATGGGAAGCAAAGCATGACAGGAAAAAAAAATGGCTTTCGAAGTAGACTGGATCTAACCAGGGCACTCTATATTTTATTTTTAAGGGGATGCTTGGAATTTCTTTCCTAAATAAATTAAAATATCCTATTGATAGGGATTTGGGGCTGGAGAATGACCAAAGTACGTTATACAAGTTTTATCCTGAGTTAGTTTGTTTCATTAGCTTACGTAAGACTCTTATCCTCAGAGATTCCTCATTTGTGTAGGACTTGAAAAAGGCCATTTTTTTTTTAAACTCTGTTGCCAAATATTTTCTCATCACACCTATTGCCAATTAGCCCCACATTTCCTTTCTTCGTTTTCTCAGGAAATCCAAAAACTCTTCAGATAGATGCCATGAAAAGCATGTGGGTGGGAGAAATTGGAGGAAACCTGTTTTTTATTTGCAAACAAGGAACATGTGGAGCAAAACTTGTTCAATATTTTTCCTTGATTTTTAGCCAGTTCTGGGTTCGTAATATAAACTTTGAGTAATTAGCCCATGTGTGTTTATAAGGGATTAATTCCTTTTCAGTCTGGAACTGTTTGTGTCCGTATGGCACACTAGTTGGAGCCTGCAGCTAGCACATTGAAAAACACAGAGATTTATGTGCAAGCGTCTGATTCTATAAACAGCAAGGTTTTATTTTGTATACAATAGTACTTACCTGAGCTTAGCTACTTCCCCCCCCCTCCTTGGTTGCGCAAAGGATTGCGCTGTTAACTACTGTGTATTTCCTGATGAATAAAAAAATACGATCTCTGATCATCTTTGAATACTTATCCTGCGGTTGAGTAAGTTAGGATACGCCCCCTCCATTTTGCACATGGATGCCTTTAAATGTCAAAAGCAGCGCACTCGCAAAATAACAATGATTTGCCAAAATGAAGAAACAAGCAGCATGAGGGGCTCTACCTGCATCTGGCATCTTGAACTACGTAGAAAAAGAGCATAGTTTGAAATGCCGTGGCAAAAGTTTTTTTTTTGTCATTTGCCTTCCAGTCCCCCCCCCATATGCCCCACTATGCAGCTAATAAACTATCTCTTTTTGGGGATATTTTCCTAAACTTTATGCTTATGGTTTTAGTTCAGAGGGAAAGAAAAGCAGTTTTTTCTTGTGTTATACCATATCAAAATTGCAACAGGGCAATTGATCGCTGCTCAGTTGTCCACCTGGTCATAAGCCAGCATACTTTAGTTCCATTTCCCTTGTATCATGTCCCGCTATTCCTCGTGTGTACATGTGTGTGTGTGTGTGTGTAGATGATAGATAGATAGATAGATAGATAGATAGATAGATAGATAGATAGATAGATGATAGATAGATAGACAGACAGACAGACAGACAGACAGACAGACAGACAGACAGACAGAATTCCAACACTATAGAATAACAGAATTGGAAGGGACCTTAGAGGTTTTCTAGTCCAACCCCCTGCTTAGGCAGGAAATCCTATACCATTTCAGATTGGACAAATGGTTGTCCAATCACTTCTTAAAAACTCCCAGTGTTGGAGCATTCACGACATCTGGAGGCAAGTTGTTCCACTGATTAATTGTTCTGTCAGGAAATTTCTTAGTTGTAGGTTGCTTCTTTCCTTGATTAGTTTCCACCCATTGCTTCTTGTACTGCCCTCAGGCGCTTTGGAGGATGGATGGCTCAACAGAGAAAGAGAGAGAGAAATAGAGATAGGGATAGAAAAACATAGAGATAGAGATACAAAGATAGAGAAGATAGATTTGTTTGAAAGGCAAGAATTCCTCATATAATCCTCTTTATGCAGTCTCATGTAATATGAGCCTAGAATGTTTCTGGGGTTCTTTCTTATTAGTGTGCCAGTAGAAAAATGAAAATCCTTATGTAAAATTCTACTCTCTGGTAATCTTAAGTAAGGTAAAGATATGAAGCCATTTTTTAAAAATTTTTTGCCTTTCTCCCTTCCTCCATTTTGATCTCTCTCTCTCTCTCTCTCTCTCTCTCTCTCTCTCTCTCTTTCTCTCTTTTCATATTCACATACACATACCCCCTTCTGCAACACAAGTATCCCTAATTTGAAATCTGTAGACAGAGCACAGGTGAGAGCAATTGCCACACCTGTGACAATGCAGCATTCAAATAGTATTCTTTCACAGGATTTACAGTGAATTTTTCATTAATCAAGAAAACAAAAGAGCGAAATTAAAAAGGTGAATTCGGATACACACTCCCACACTTTCTCTCTGTAAACTAACCTATGTTTATAGAAGTATTTACGCCTTCAGTTAGCAAATCTTCAGGCACAGAGCTCTTTACTTTCCCTCTGCAATCCTCCTCCTCTTATTCGTGCACTCTTTCTCCCTGCAGTTGTTATAACAGTGAAGATTACTTTATGGTGTGATTAAAGGATAATGATTCAGTGACAAGTTTTGTAACATGATAAAATGACGGTGTGTGCACAGAGATTTGCGCTGTCAGCTCTGGGATTCTAAGTCATTTCAGTTGTGATAGAAATACGAAATGCCTTGATAGCTAACAGGTACTTGCTACAAGTCAGACCTCATCAGCTAGATCCTGGAGCCTTCTTCAATCAGGGGCCTTCCAAATATTTTGGATCATCATGGCTGAGAATCCTGGGATTTGTAGTCCCAGCACTCCAGGCAGAATTTGATGTGATTTCATTTAAACTTTTTTACATTAAATGTAATGGAATTTGTTGCTGAAGATTCTATAATGTTCTCCTTTTGCTACATTAAAAATTACAACTTGAGCTCAACTTTTAGAAAAGTTTTGGAGAGAAAGACTTTTGGAAGTCATTTGTCCTCTTCAATGAATCACCAAATCATTATTTGTTAATTTTGAATTTACTTTTAATGTGTTCTTTCAGAGGTGGTATTCAGCAGGTTCTGACCAGTTCTGGAGAACCGGTAGCGGAAATTTTGAGTACTTTGGAGAATTGGCAAATACCACCTCTGATTGGAGATTTTACAGTATCCTTCCCCTGCCATGACCACCAAGCTACGCCCACCAAGCCACGCCCACAGAACTGGTAGTAAAAAAAATTGAATCCCACCACTGTGTTCTTTGTTTGTCTTTTTGGATTAACACTGTAATGTTTTAAGTGTTCAAACGTAACTTACATAGCAGTATCAGAAACCTCAATGTAATTGTTAACATGGTTCTTATATTTTACAAGAGTTATACAAAAGCTCCTGGATCACAAAAGTTTCTCTTAATCTGCATTCTTTGCACTACTACAACTTTGCTATCTTTCTGAATAAGATTTGCATGCTCTTTACTCTTAAGTAGCAAAATAAGACCCAGGGATCCATAAATGTTAATTCCATTGTCTGAATGCTTGGTTAAATCAAAAAGTAAGAATAAGTGGGTATGCCTTAAATGGAATCATTTTCTTCCTGGAAAAAAATGTTTTGTCATTGCATTCGTGCATTTGTATGTTTTAAATAAGGAACATTGCAGCTTTATGGAAAATAGTGGGGGTGTGCAGAATTTTTCTATGTGCAAAATTAATATGCTTAAAGAAAAGTTTATTTGTTTGTTTCTAGAACTACCTGCTGGTTGGGAAAAGATTGAAGATCCTGTATATGGTGTCTACTATGTAGAGTAAGTCTTTTGTAACAGATTACTTTGTAGGAACACATGCCACAGAATAATGTTCAACTGCCATGGAATTTCACCTTAATTTCACATTTGCCATTCAAACAAATTAGCAGTCTTGATTGTGTTTCCCTTTGTTTATTCTAGTGCTATATTTTGTTAACAGCATACACTTGCTTGTATCCCATAGGAAAGATTCCAAGAACGAGGCAGAAAGATTCGTGATTTATTGCTCTTGAGCTCCCCCTAGTGATCTTTTGTTGAAAAATCAGTATTTCAGCCGGCAAAAAAATGAGGGTTCCTAAATACAAAGTTGAAATAAAACATTCTGACTAAGCTGTACTCTAGAAATAAAATATGACAAAGCTAAGGAATATTGCCCGAAGTTTCATATTTGGGTTCTTTAAAAAAAAGATGCTTTGCAAGAAAATGCATCCTAGCCGAACAAATTCCTATTGTATCAATCATTACTTTTAATAATGGAGAATTTAAAAAACTAATTTAAATGTATAAAATCAATATTAGTCACATGGAATTCTGCAGTGTTTAGCTGTTCAATACAGAATGAAAGAGCAAATCAAAGCTTCTATGTTATTATCATTTTTAAATGAGCTTAATCTGGATGGCAATAACCTCATCCTTTTTAATAATCTGTATTCAGCATTATCCATATTACTCACTTGATAAAAATGCACATTTAAATATAAGTATGTTCCTATTTATAATGGTGACTTATAGCAATTTTGAAGAAAAGTAAAAGGATAATTTTCAAAACCCCTCACCTCCATAATAATAACATTTAATAATTGGGTACGTTTGTTTTAGATTATACTCTCTTGGTACTATGGACACAATTGGATACTTATTAAAATATGAAATTTATTTTGTAGAAAATATCAAGAGAAAATAATTAATTATAATAGATAGGAAACCTCACCACTATTTTCTGGACCACAGTTTGGATAAGGAATTGAGCACATCCAAATGGCTGTTTCTTTTACATTTATATATTATGTGAGAGATTAACTAGGATGTTCTTCAGATATATGGGGCACCACAGCTTGTTAGAATCCATTGGTCACATGGCTAGGAATTCAAGAAGTCTGGAGGGATACTGAGTTGAGATCAATGATGGACACCTGCCTATCAGAACCTCTTTTTTTTCCCCATTTCATGTGCCTCCCAAAACCTGTTTCAAAAATTGGAAGAGTTTCTTGAATATTTTTTAATGTGATCTGAGAAGCTTCTTTGGGAATAGGAGATGAATAAAATTGTCAAGTCGTTTCTATAGTTAAGTAGTAACCTTATTAAGAAATTGTCCATTGGAAATTATATACATCTTTTAAAGATGTAATCCTTCAATATTTATGCTGCAAAAGTAGTTATACATATCTACACATAGTCCATGCAGGACAGAGTTTCATGTACACGTAAGCCAATTTATTTCATTTATACTTGTTTAGAAACAAATATGCCTTTGTTTCATGCAGCTGTTGAATTTCATGCATGGTTTGCTGTAGAGCTAGAACAAACTTTATAGAGCAAATTTGGCATTTTAAAATGGAACAAAAATCAGTCGGTTTTTTTCCTGATAAATATAGATATAAAGAAAAATAGAACAGAACAGAATAGAATAACTTTATTGACACTTCGAACGTACACTAATAAGCATACAATAAAATTATTCTTTGCAAATAATCTGCCTCAATATTTATATAACATAATGCCAATATATCTGATAAATAAAGAAATAAACTTTGTGATTTTGATTTTAGGGGCAATCTATTTCACATTACAGATGTGAGGATCATGTTTGTCCAAGCAACTGGGAAATTATATTTAATTTTAATTAGACTGTAGTTGCAGTTGTTGCTCTGTTGATTTTTTAATTATGTCATGTTAATAGTGGTTAATGCTATGATTAATATTGTGTTAAGGGCCCCAAGTACTATACTTGCATTTGAAGAGAAGGATGTCGTTCTTTTAATAAAAAGAAAGAAAAGAGATGCATAGAGTAGGTTGAGGGATGTAGGATTTATAGATTTAGCAGAGTTGGAAGGTACCTTATAGGTCATCTAGTCCAACCCCCCCATCCCACCCAAGCAGGAGACCCTACACCATTTTTGACAAATGGCTGTCCGATCTCTTCTTGAAAGTCTCCAGTAATGAAACTCACACAACTTCTGAAGGCAACTTCTGTTCCATTGGTTGATAGTTATCCCTGTCAGAACATTTCTCCTTATTTCCAGGTTGAATCTCTCCTTGATCAGTTTCCATCCATTATTCCTTGTCTGGCCTTCGGGTGCCTTGGAAAATAGCTTGACTTAAATTGGGATGAGGTTGGGGGAAGGAGGAAAGAGAATATGAGTTGTTAATACTGATGCAGGTTACAAGTGAGACAGATTACTCCTACTGTATCAATTTCTGGACATGGAACCTCTCTATTAAGATATTTGTAGCAGTTTAATTTTACAATACAGGTAGTCCTTGACTTACAATAGTTCATTTAATGACCATTCACTAAAGTTAAGACCATCCAAGTTACAATGGCACTGAAAAAGGTGACTTACAACCATTTTTCACAGTGACAACCTTTGTAGAATCCCTATAGTCGTGTGATCAAAATTTGCATGCTTGGCAACTGGCATGTCTTTATGATGGTTGCAATGTCCTGGGATCATGTGATCACCATTTGTGCCGTTCGGGCAACAAAGTCAATGGGGAAGCCAGATTCTCTTCACAACCCTGTTACTAACTTAACAATTGCAGTGATTTACTTAACAGCCATGGCAAGAAAGTTCATAAAATGGGGCAAAACTTATTTTAGCAACAGAAATTTTGGGCTCGGTTGTGGTTGTAAGTTGAGGACTACCTGTAATAAAGAATATGTTTCCGTTTTTTTTACATAGTCTTCTAACCTGAATTTATGGTGAAATGTCATGCTCCTGGTGGAGACTAACTCTGAGGGAGAGGAGGAACAGCGGAAGTGTGGCTCTGGAAGCTGGGGAGGAACCTGGGGAAGGGCAGAGGCCAGCTGAGCAGCTAGAGGAGGACCCAGGCCCATCCCCTCTCCATCCTAGGGCACACAGGGAGGAGAGGATAAGGGAGAGACGTGGTCTACTCGGGAGGAGAGGGCCTTGATCCTCTTCATGGGCTGCAGCTGTGACAACTGAATAAGAGGACGGACTTGTGTACAGGCGAACGCTGGAAACAAAACGTGGAACTATCTCTAGTTTATGGTTCCTCTATGAGTTTGGCGTCTTTCCCAGTATGTGTTCTGATATCTGCGGACGTCCTCCAGCCCTTATCTTGCCTGGTTTGTGTTGCTTTTTTCCTCCCTCTTGTAACTGTTTGTGTGGGAGTTTTTTGTCTTCCGTCAAGGATATTTGGTGCTTGAAAGCAAAGTGAAGGAATAAAAGGGCCACCCCAATATAATGGAGGTTAAGAAAACGGCCAGGTATAAGGAAATTCTAAATGACCAAGGGAACTCAAAGAGCAGACAGAAATTGGAAGAGCAGGGAATAAAACTGGATTGGTGGACCTATATACAAATTCAAATAAGATATAAAAAAAGACAGTGGGGAATTTGGAATAGATAATGAAATACAAAAACTAGATAAAATCTTGATTGGCCCAGAGGAGAAATTATTATCGAAGTTATATAAACATTTATTAGAATTTGAAAGAGTGGAAGAAATTGTGAAAGGAACGATGATTGCATGGGGTAGGAACGTTGGACATACTATTGATCTGGAAGAATGGGAAAAGATTTGGAATGTGAATTGTAAAATAACAAAATTGGTGGCATATAAGGAAAACCGACAGAAAATGTTCTATCGTTGGCATTTGGCACCTTCAAGACTGGCTAAGATTTACCCAAACTTAAAACCAAATTGTTGGAAGTGTGGAGAACAACAAGGTACCTTCTTTCATTCTTGGTGGACATGCCCCAAAGCGAAAAAATACTGGAAAATGATTCAAACGTGGCTAGAAGAGTTAACTAAAAACAAAATTGATTTTGTCCCGCAATTATTCTTCTTAGGAATAATTTAAAAAAAACTATAATAGAAAGATAAAATGTCTTATATTACATATATTAACAGCAGCAAGAATTTCATATGCTCAGTACTGGAAGGAAAACTCTATACCACCTGAAGGCTTAATAATAATAAAAAATTAGAGTGTGTGGAAATGGCTAAATTAACTATGGAATTAAAAGGGAAAACAGACACAGTATACAATGCAGTATGGGAAACATGGTTTATTTGGATAGATAATAGATATAAAAATAGAAAATGTAAATAATGTATATAATAAATAAGACGGTATAATAGTATTATGCATTGTAAGTTTTGATAGGACACATAAATGTATATATAATGTCACAGTGCTGTTTAATAACTATTGGTATTATGTACAAATAGAAAAAAATTCAATAAAGCATTATTAAAACAAAAAAGGAATAAAAGGGGCTTCACCGGGTTTTTGTGACTGTGTTTGTTTTGTATCCCACCCTGGGTCATCACGTGAAATATCTGAGAAGTTCCAATTTCTATTATTTTAAATCAGGACTGTATCCATAGGTTTTTTTTTAACAGACTTCCAATTTTTTGTTTCCTTAGCAGATGAAGCACAAATTAGGTAATTTAAGACCATTCCATATTTTGATCAGATATTTTAGAGAAGCTAATTATTTGAAACTTCACCAAGCCAAACCATACTCAAACCTACCTGGGTTTGTACTTTTCTTAGAATATTTGAAAGTTGCTATGTCAGATAAGTTGTTGCAATTCATAGATCAACATTTGGCACGGAGTAAAGGAGCATTGCTCCTGCAGATTTTACATCTAATGTTTGCCCTGTTTTGTTTTTTAAAAATCTTAAGTCTCCCTATCATTTTTGCACTTTGCACCAAGAGTTTCCTTACTAATGGCTCTGTTTGCTTCTCTGTTTTAGCCACATCAACAGGAAAACACAATATGAGAATCCAGTTCTGGAAGCAAAAAGGAAAAAGCAGCTTGAACAGCAGCCCCCGCCAGCACAGCCTCCACCGCAACCATCTGAAGGTTGGCACCTCCTGAATAGAATGACCAGGGTTGAAAAAATGCCCAAATGCCACACATACACACTTCTCTAAAGTTTCATATTTTTGATAAATGACTGAACAGTCCTGGCTTCCTTCCTGCACGAAGACACAGGGAACGTGAGGTTATTTAACTGGAATATTTAAGACAAATAATCTGCTCACCCAAATGGTTATGTGGCCACTATGAAAAATCTCTTTGGGACTCTACGGAGGGTCTCTATGGAGAATCCTATGCAGTTGTGAGTTAACTATTGAAACTTGAATTTGAAATATGCATGCTTGAGACATGTCTAAAGCACTATTTGTGGAAGAAATGGAGCCTGATAGGTATTCTACATGTTTAGTTCACAAAATGCCATGTACAGTTCTTGTAATCACACATGCACAAGGACACATATACACTTATGAAAGACAAAAAGATAAGACTGCAAAAACTTTTTGAGTGCAGCTTGAAGCTAATACAATTGCATTCTGTATGCACAAATTGTCATAAAATTATATTAAAATTGTTCCAAAGCAAACAGATATCATCTCAAACTAGAGTGATTCATTATAACAAGGTAGCATTATTTGTTTGTGTGTATATATATTTAATATTCTTATCTGACTACCTGAAACCAACTGAACTCTAGGTGGCTTACAGAGTGCAGGAATTAAATAAGAAAAAAATAACTAAAAATACAAAGCTAAAAATGATCAAAATGTAAAAGTACTGTCCGGAAGTGTCAGGCATAAGCAACTAAAACCACTTGTGTAAACTTTATTGTTTATCATTAAATTGCTAGCTTTCCCTGGGAATGACCAGATAGGACTTCATGGATTCATGCTTATGCCGTTTACAGCAGCGTAATGAGTCTACGCTCAGCCCTTGCTTGACTCCATCCCTCCAGATCAGAGGTGGGCTGTTGCCAGTTCAGACCAGTTCATCCGTACTGGTAGTTTCGACCACTGGCTGCCCCCCACCCCGTGTATCCCATCCTATTATCTCACTCTCTGGCTAGCTCGCCCTACCCACACAGCCCAGCTGTTTATTATTCCAATAATTTCTGGGGGACAAATTTGTTTAATAGATAAATTATGTCTGTTATATCTCAGTACTTTCTTCCATTAATCATTTTTTAAGTCTTAATCAATTTTCTCTTCTGATACGCAAAATAAATGAATATAAGGGTGGCAGTCTAAATAACATAAGTATTCTAAGATCTTGTTTACCCCTGCAGTGATAGGTAATGGTGCAGCTCATAGTGGCCAATATGTTCCATCCACTGGTTGGTCTCCCACTCAGGTTTCCAGCTTTTGCTTGGCTAATGGTGTTGCCTACACTTGTTCCTGAGAACACTTTGAGAAATGCCCATAAAATCTATTGTGACAAGCCTTCTGAGGAAAGTCAAAGGAAGGGGACTGTGCCTAGAGACACAATGGGCTTGTATTAACAGTACAAAACCAGAGTGGTTCATTGTGTGGCTGGATCCTATATATCAGGGCTCCCCACCAAACCCCTGGTCCATGGACTGGCACCAGTCCACAGCATGCAAGAAACCAGGCCGCACAAACAAGCAAAGCCCCATCCACACGATGCACGCAACACACGAAACGGCACCCCCTCCAATCTGCAGAAAAAACCTTTCTCCACGGCACCAATCCCTGATGCCCAAAAAGCTTGGGGGGGCCACTACTATATATAATATTCCAATAGCACTTCCTGTTCCAGATGATACAGTTCAAAAACAAATGTGCTTTGAATATTCTAGTCGGCATGTAAATGCCCTTTGGATTGTAGAAGCAATGGACTATTTAATGGTGAAAACAGTTAAAATACTCTAATACTCTTCTGGAAGGCACTGAAGACCTGGTTCTGCCAGCGGGCCAGGGGAATCCCAGAGCGAGATGGGGCCCATCAAATGGCTCATGTGACCTGCTGTCGTCATGGTGGGGGAGGGGAGTTGGGAGGTGCCTTTTTTCAGATTTTGTTCTATTGTATTTTATTAATTTATTTGATTATTTTTGTTAGTTTTTATTGGGGTTTTTTTGTGTTTTTTTTAAATATGGTTTTACATTCTGTAAGCCACATCAAGTCGCCATGGGCAAATAGGCGGGAATATAAATTCAATAAATAAATAAATAAAAACTCTGTTTTCTTCTCTTTTTTTTCAGAATGGGCTGAAGAGAATCCTCCCCTTGCTCCTCCTCCTGTTCCAAACCATATTCCCAGTAACCAGGAGGCAGTTAGAGATGTTCCAGTACAAGGTAAGTTGCTATGAGTGTAATGAAAGGTTTTTTGTTTTTAAAGTGTCAAAGGAAGAATATTTATCCGAAAATTAGACCTTAGGACCTTCAGGAACATTCATCCCAACTTTACACCTCCCTCCAAAATTGTTTCCTGTCCTCACTGGCTTTGGTCGGTTTAGATGCTTCTGGGATTATCACAACCAGATCATCATCTCCAAATAAGAACATACAGGTAGTCCTTGACTTACAACAGTTCATTTGTTGACCATTGAAAATTACAACAGCACAGAAAAAAGTGACCTATGATGGTTTTTCACAGTTACCACCTTTGCAGCATCCCCATGGTCATATGATCAATATTCAGATACTTGGCAACCGATTTTTATTTATGATGGTTGCACTGCCCAGGGGTCATGTGAACAGTTTTTGTGAACAGCAAAGTCAATGGGGAAGCCAGATTCACTTAACAACTGAGTTACTAACTTAACAACTACAGCAGGGGTGGGATTCAAAATTTTTAACAACCAGTTCTGTGGGCATGGCTTAGGTAGAGGGTGTGGTTTGGTGGTCATGTGACTGGGTGGACATGGCTTGGTGGTAATGTTATTGGCTGGGTATGGCCAACTCAGTATCACCCACATCGAGGCACGCATCTCCTCGCCTGGCCTCTCATGACTGTGGGGATGCTGCAACAGTCATAACTGTGAAAAATGGTCATAAGTCACTTTTTTCAGTGCCATTGTAACTTTGAATGGTCCCTCCACACAAGCAAAGTACCAGCAAAGGGGGGGGAACTCCAGAGAATTTCCTGAGACAGGAAGTCTAGTCCTGCCAAGAATGTAATTAGGGTTAACGGAGAGGCAGTTTCTGTAAGCAACACCAGAATGTTTCCTTCCTGCCTTCCTTACAGGATTAGGCCAGTAATTTCTTCTAACAACCGGTTCTCCAAACTGCTTAGAATGTTAACAACAGGTTCTAGCGAATAGGTGCGAACTGGTAGAATCCCACTCCTGAACTACAGTGATTCACTTAATAACTGTGACAAGAAAGGTCATAAAATAGGGGAAAACTTAATAATTGTCTCACTTAGCAACAGAAATTTTCGGCTCAGTCGTGGTTGTAAGTCAAGGACTACCTTGTAATGCTTATTAATTCAATATTATTAATTCCTACTATTCATCCTAGGAAGTAACTTTCTGATCATTGAAAATCTAGAATAACAGGAATAGAAAATGCCATAGTTGTATAACATAATTGTACAAGATTATATACAATTTTCATACCTAATCTCTCCTTTCCAGTGTGTCTAAACTAAACCAGACGAGGGTGTCTAAGGTCTTACCAAACTTCAGGCAGACATTCAGAACGATGTAATAATACGGTGTTGTTGTTTTTTAGTGTAAACTGATGTTTCCCTCTATTCTGAGAAGAATATTATTTTCCATAACGTTACATTCTTACCTGCTCATTCTTTGAGGTGTTCAGAGTAGCAAGGAAATGCTCTCTCTTTTCTACTAAAAAATTCTGTACTCGTGAAAAGCTGCACTTGAGTCTACCCTTTTCAACACGTTTCAGGGTGCCAAACTGAAATGGGAAAGGGAGAATTAGAGAATATTGGGCATCTGCAGCTTGATACCAACCAAATGTACTACCCTGTTTCTCCAACAATACGGCCTCCCCCAATAGGAAGTCCCAGCATGTTTTATAGGCATGAAATGAAATTAAGCCCCTCCCCCCCCCATATTAAGGCCTATATTAAAACATGCGAAATGGGGGGAATGGTGGGGGGGCTTGCCGTTAGGAAGTACTTTTGTTGCACACCCGGATATGGTGCTGCCTGCGTTGACCCCGATACGAAGTGCCCCACCAACGCCAAGGTCAACATCCAAGCCGTCGCCGCCCGCCCGAAGATGCAAGGGGGGGAATTAAGTCACTCCCGAAAATACGGCCTAGCCATTTTGGGGGGGCTCAAAAAAAAAATAAGACCCAGTCTTATTATATGAGAAACACGGTGGCAGTATAGAAGCTCACTGTGCTATTGTATATACAGTATGTTATTAATAACATGCAACAAGAAATTATGAGTAAAGGATGGGAATTCAGATGCTGGGTGGCAAGAGACTATCTCTGGGGAGAAGCTATGGGCATTACCACATCCCCTACTTAAAGTCTTCCTAGACGCAATCAGAGGACAAATACATCATTGATCTGGTTTGATTTTTGTGGACAGATTTATCTTTTGAAGAAGTACAACATTACTCTGTTTTGGATTATTTAGCATTAACATAAGAAGAAAGTATTAAAGATGTTCTGACTTAGAATACTTGGGAAGGACCAAGTTAAGATTTTTTTTTCTGTTGCTGTTGAATTAATATGCACATACAAATCAAGACCTGCTATACTTTATTATTTGTTTCATTTCAATCACGCTTGTGATTGTATAATTTAAAACAGGCCATAGAACTCCTCCTGAGTTCCTTTGGAACTATGAAAATATTTGGAGAGATTTTCTGCTATAGCAGCCAATTCAGAAAAAGGTAGTTTATTCACGTGGAAAATTCTGCCTTTTAATTGTTGTTCCTCTAAAATGTACTTAACGCACAATATATAATTGCCCATTAATTAGAAAAGCTGTAATGTATAATTTGAAAAGCTTTGCAGCTATTTTGGAGAGCTTTACTCCAAAAGAAACCTGGGGAAAGCTTATTGATCTCAAATGCACCCACCGTTTTGTCAAAGAGGCTGAATCATAGTCTCAGCGTGTGTGAGCCATTCATAGGCCAAGTTAAACACATACCTGGCCTTTCGATTTCAGCTGATAAAAGCTGGGGCTTTAATTGCCTGTGATGGTGCACCAGAAATACAACAAGGAATTAATATATACAAAAATGATGCAAAGCTGGCATTCAATGCACCCCTTTTATTCAAAATTCAAAATTTATTTTATTTTAATTGATATTACATAGATTAGCAAATGGTCATATATGTATATACATACTTTTCAGGCAGGGGAGGGATTCTACCAGTTCGCACCTATTTGCTAGAACGGGTTGTTAACATTCTAAGCAGTTCGGAGAACCGGTTGTTAGAAGAAATTACTGGCCTAATCCTGTAAGGAAGGCAGGAAGGAAACATTCTGGTGTTGCTTACAGAAACTGCCTCTCCGTTAATCCTTATTACATTCTTGGCAGGACTAGACTTCCTGTCTCAGGAACTTCTCTGGAGTTTTTTCCCACTCCTTTGCTGGTACTTTGCTTGTGTGGAGTGACCATTCAAAGTTACAATGGCACTGAAAAAAGTGTCTTATGACCATTTTTCACACTTACAACTGTTGCAGCATCCCCACAATCATGAGAGGCCAGGCGAGGAGCTACGTGCCTCGATGTGAATGATGTTGAGTTGGCCACACCCAGCCAATAACATGACCACCAAGCCATGTCCACTTAGTCACATGACCACCAAGCCACACCCACCACCTAAGCCACGCTCACAGAACCAGTTGTTAAAAATTTGAATCCCACCCCTGCTTTCAGGGTCAACAGCACTCTATAGAGCATAACTAAGAAGTAAGAAATAATAAATTAAAGGTATATGATAAAAAGAAAAGGAAATGGAAACATAATTAAATCTAGTTAATAGCAATTCCATTCATACAATTGCAGCCTTGCAAACAAACTTTTTTTTGTCCCATTTGTACATCACGCTGTAGATGCTTTCTGTTGTTTAACTCCTCACTTCTTGCTTTCTGAAAATCTCATCAACTCCGTCCAACTATAACGTTCTCAATCTTACTCTCGGTCTCCTCCTTTTATTTATTCCTCCTCCATAAGCTTTCAGTTTCAATCCCTTTCAATTCTACTCCATGGGACAAGGCAACTTAATCTTGCCTCTTTTGTGCTAACAAACATTTCTGTTTGAAGCTCCTATTGCTTCATGTCCCTCCTTGGCTTTATTGTACTGGACCATCCTCTATCTCTTTAGAGTCACTTAGGCGAGATGGATTTTTTACCCATACAATTAAATCAAATCAAGTCATGTCAAATCAATCAATAGTTTTAATTCTTATTGCATTCAACTTACTTTTCTATTTCTCCAGACAGGTCTAACTATCACTTCCATAAAATAAATTAGATAGTAGTACACTCTTATGCACAGCAATTTTTTTCCACAAACGTTCTTTGCACAGACCTTGTTCTGCTCGCTACCTTTCTACCAGCATTTGAAAATTTAAACACTTATTATCCATTTCCCCATGTTTTTATTAACCCTTCTAACAAGATACACTTGCTCTAATTTTTCATCATTTATGTATTGCATAACATCCATGCTTCTCATTGTATCCTATACAGTAGTCTGTCGAACATGTGCTGAAAATTGCTTGATTTTCCAACAACTTGAGATTAATTGCATAAAGAAGTACATGTCACATTGCCAACTAAGACTCCTCTAATGCTACAATAGAAGAGAATATAGATAGATGGGTGGATAGTAGAGATAGATAGGTAGGTAGGTAGGTAGGTAGGTAGGTAAATGAGACAGAGAGAGAGAGAGAGAGAAAGAGAGAAAGAAAGAAAGAAAGAAAGAAAGAAAGAAAGAAAGAAAGAAAGAAAGAAAGAAAGAAAGAAAGAAAGAAAGAGGTTGAATTGTGCTGTCCCTGGTACTCCCTGAGCTTGGTTGTTCAGTTGTTCCAGATCTTTCATGATCTGACTAGGTAATATCATCTGTATGAGTGAGTGCAGGGTTCATGTTTATATTTGGTAGCTTGATTTGCCAGTGTGGTTCTTTCTTTGGTAATTCTTTGATTAGAGTATTGTTTCCTGCTTGATAGTTTGTCTAGTATTAATCCCTCCTTATCTGGGTATTGGTTGCTGGAGAGGATGTGATTCCTTCTTACTTTATTATTGGGTCTTTTGAATGGTATATCCTTTTTTTTAATGGTGGAACAGGTGAGGAATTAAAAACAAAAGGCAATCTATGTGGGGGGTTTTTCTATATGTCTCTGGCAGATTTTTATGAATGTCAATCATCCAGAAATTCCCTAGTGTTTTTTAATTTTGCTTGCTCTAGGATGGGGTGACAAACTTGCGTTGTCATGGCAGCATCATGTAATATATCAGGACTTTTTTCCCCTTCACTAAACCGGGCGGGGGTGGGACCAGCACATGACACATCCGGCCTGCGGGCCGCGAGTTTGACACCCCTGCTCTAGCATGCTCACAATTTTTCACTTAAAACTATGGTTGAATCTGTCTATTGTGAGATTAAGGAGTTTTCATAATGTCTTCTGGCTGCTAATTGGTGTTCATGTATCCTGCCTACTGGTCTTCTGCCTATCTGCTCTTCATAGTGGCTGTTACACATTGATTTTAGTCCAGATAAGAAGCATGACAACGAACACTAATTCGATCTTCATTGCAAGATTCTATTAATAGAATCTTGCAAGTCAGAAAATATCTCTCCTGTCCCTCACTTCTACTCCTCTGAAAACCAGGGATAGTCCTTTCTCAAGTCTACTGTCTCTATTCTTCCTTCCTGTCTCTATCTAATGTCTCCCAAGGTCATTCCCACATACCATTGTAGGGTGAAGATAAGGTGCAGGGAAGATCAGCTGACAGGCCATTGGAATAAGTCACGTTAGAATAGTAGCAATCTTGGTATCTGAGAGAAGGGAGGGAAAGAGGCCTGGAAAAATTAAATGGTGAGTAGACCTGTGGTAGGTGCTATACTGGGGGCATCAATGGCAGAAGCCAACATAAGAAAAGAAAGATAATAAGCAAATTGAAAAGTAAATGGTATAGTAAATAGTAAATGATGCTGTGAATTCAGAAAATGAAAAGTGCACATCAGATTTGACTTTCTCTTCCTGACTGGAATTTGTTTCATCTGAAACCTGGAATAAGCAATATTTTCTGGGTCTCAGTTCTGTTGAGGTATGATCGCCTCAGAATTATTTAGCAGAACCCCCTGGGTTTGTCCTAAGTTTTACACTATAGATTTTCCCATTTGATACCCCTTGTGTTTTTCAATGTTTGGGTGTGGGCAAACTTCTCAGAAGAGGAAAGCTCAATCAAGTTCTAACATTTAGTCCTTCTGAGGGTTAATTCATTGATAGAGGAGAATATTTGTAGTTGAAATAAGGGGTCTTTGGTGTTCTCTCAGTTTGGTTGTTTTCTTGCAGACATTTCATTACCAAACTAACATCATCAGTGCTGATGGGAGGTTAGTTAATTGCTCCGCTGGCAGAAGTTAGAAAAGAGAAGGATACTGTAGAGAAATTAGTGCATTTATTTTTCCTGACTTATAAACTTCTGGAATTTTCACAGCAGGGAAACCATTTTTCACCCGGAACCCATCTGAACTGAAAGGGAAGTTCATTCACACCAAACTGAGGAAAAGCAGCAGAGGCTTTGGTTTCACTGTGGTCGGCGGAGACGAACCAGATGAATTTCTCCAGATAAAGAGTTTGGTGCTTGATGGGCCTGCAGCACTGGATGGCAAAATGGAAACAGGTAGCTTGACAGGAAACTCCTGGATTCTCTGCTCTAATGGGAGATCAGCCACGGAAAAGTAGCGTAGTTAATCTGAGTTCAATCATGTTAAGTTTGCCTTAATTTCTATCTCAAAGCAAAGGAAGGGAAATAACACATTCCTCTGGATAAAACTAGAAGTTCCATTCCACAGTTTTGTTCCACACTCTTTACAGTACAGTTTGCCAGCTGTCTGGGTGATGTGGGTGCCTTGTTTTAAAAAATCATGATTGTCTTGCCTCCTATAAAATTTCATGTCAATCCACTGAGAGTTATCATTGGTGGAAACTAGATGAAATAAAGAGGAGAGACAGAGACAGTTTGGTGTAGTGGTTAAGGTAGTGGGTTAGAAACCGGAAGGTTGGGAATTCTAGTCCCACCATAGACACAAAGCTTGGGCCAGTCACCTTTTCAGCCCTAGGAAGGAGACAACAGTAAGCTTCTCAAATCTGGCCAAGAAAACTGCCGAGACTTCTTCAGGCAATCACCAGGAATCAAAGTTGATTCAAAAGTTTTTTAAAAATCTCTGATTTAAAAAAAAAGAGCAGCAGTCCTACAGTTAATAACTTAGCCTCTGTACATCCACTTGTCTTTTAAACAAAAAGAAAACAATGAAATATTCAATCAAGAGCCCCTTTAACTAATACAATGCTAGAGAAAAATTAGTAGTCTACCAGAATCTAAACCTCAATTATTCTATTCTGGCCAAAGGGCTTTTTCCCCAAAAAAACCAAAAGAAAAGAATGTCAAGCAGGTTATAGTGTCTCTCTATAATGTGTCTATATATAGCACTATAAATAGGTTATACTGTCAAACCACACAGGCATAAAGCCATTACATTGTAGAAGCAAAATATTACAATCTTCCGAATTTCTTAATAGTAGAGAATTAAATCTAAAGGACTTGTGTGTATTTTTAAAACATGTGCTATGTCAAAGCCAAAATGTTCTGCCATTTTTTTGGATATAATTCAAAACAAAGTCCTTCACTGTGTGAGTCATATTGAGCACACACAATGTAGCACTGCTGCACTTAACAAACCTTTTGAAGGGACAAAACATATTAGAGCTTAAAAATGCAAAGAGTAAATTTCCAGGACACTGAAGGATAATCCCATATCTGCTACAAACCTCATTTTATACAGGCAAAAGAGTTTTATGTAAGCAATTTCTTTTTCAAAAATAAAAACATCAAAATATTTCTTCCCAAGTGAACTGAACTGTAACCCAATCTATCAAAAAATATGTTTGAGATGTTTTAAAACAACTAAAAGCAAGAATTCCTTCATCTTTATTATTGGTTAAAAGTGAAGCTTGACTGCTGAAACCAGTGCAGTCTTTTCCAGTCAACAAAACGATTCTTCTTTTTTCTTAAAGTATTTATCAGTAAGTTAGTTTATTCTCATTCAAGAATGAAATTTATAATACTACAGGAATATTTGATGATTTCCATGTTGGAATATATTTAGTATTATAACAGTGTTTGTTCCGCTTTATATGACATGCTATTATTGTTCCCTTTCCTGGGGAATTTTAGAATGTAAGCTACAGGTAGTGCTTAATTTACAACCACTCACTTAGTGAACATTTGGAGTTACAACAAATATTCAAAAAATGCCATGAATACAATTACGCACCCAAAACATTGCATTCTATCACCCACGGCATTAAACACAGATCCAAATCCATTATTTTGTCCCCAGGAACTCATGTGCTTAGTTATGTAAGGTAATTTCTGAATTTTAAAATGCTATATTAAATATTAATATAACATAAGCATAATAGTTTTAATATATGTAATATTCTGCTTTGGATTCAATGCTTCCTTTTTCATAATCTCTGAATTTGTTGTAGTGAAAGATGGCTATGCAAGTTTTAGTTTCACAAAAAGAAAAATTATTATAATAATTTTTAATAATTGATAAGCTAAAATCACTCTTTGTCTCTGTTACATAGCATTTTGAGTTATTTGATGCCAAGATAAATGAACTCCCTGGATACATTTCCTTGAACAGTGTGTATGTGTGTGTGTGTGTGTATATAATATGGTATTCAGCTTTGTTCGGGTATTTTCCCACGTCATTATAGTTGTGCTTTTAAAGTTGTAGCACAATACAGAAGCCTGATGATGGCAGATGAGATTCTGCCGAAACGTTGCTACAACTTTAAAAGCACAACTATAATGACGTGGGAAAATACCCGAACAAAGCTGAATACCATACATGTAAGTACCCGCGAAAACTTAAGAAAACACACACACACACACACACACACACACACACACACAGAGAGAGGGGGGGGAGAGAGAGAGAGATTATATTTGATAAAACTACTAGTAGTAGTTCTTGTTCCTCTTCCGCCTCCTTCCTTTTGCTATGCACTGAATGAAGCAAGAAGTTTGTATGATAAACTAACAGAGTTTCAACCATCTGTTCTGTAGGAGATGTTATTGTCAGCGTGAATGACACATGTGTCCTGGGCCACACCCATGCTCAAGTGGTCAAAATCTTCCAGTCAATTCCTATCGGTGCCAGCGTGGACCTGGAACTGTGCCGAGGCTATCCTCTGCCTTTTGACCCAGATGATCCCAACACAAGCCTGGTGACATCTGTGGCCATTTTGGATAAAGAACCGATCATTGTAAATGGGCAAGAAAGCTATGACTCTCCGGCAAGCCATGGTAGCAAAACAGGGAAAGTCAACGGGATGAAAGAGCAGAGACCTAGCAGTCCCGCTGAGGTTTCTTCCAATGGATCCCACGGCTACCCCAATGACACAGTCTCCTTGGCTTCTTCTATAGCAACGCAACCTGAACTCATAACTGTACATATAATTAAAGGGCCAATGGGCTTTGGCTTCACTATAGCAGACAGTCCTGGGGGTGGGGGACAGAGAGTGAAGCAAATTGTCGACAGTCCAAGGTGCCGAGGTCTAAAAGAAGGGGACCTTATAGTTGAAGTCAACAAGAAGAATGTGCAGAATCTAACTCACAACCAAGTTGTGGATATGCTGATTGAATGTCCTAAAGGAAGTGAGGTGACACTGCTGGTACAGCGAGGAGGTAGGTTTTTTTTAAATTTAATACCAAAGTACTCTACTTAAAACATTGGTGTCTAAATATACATAACTAGTTTAAATTGGCTAAAAAAAAAAAAAAGATAGCTGCTGGCTTTTAATTTAAATATTTTTAAACAGCATTGCGAAAACATCATAAAATATTGCATGGTATTATTTTGAGTTAGCCCTGGTCCTTGTATTTGCCTCTATCTATTTGTATCTTTCCCCCTTCTCCACACTCACGCTTTCTTATTTTTACAAGTAACTCAAGGTAATGAACATAAATGTGTTAGAAAGTTTGCTTAGTGTGTTGATTTTTTTAAAGATATAAACACTACAGGTAGTCCTCGACTTGCAACATTTCATTTAGTGACCAGTCAAAGCTACAATGGCACTGAAGCCAGTAACTTATGTCCTTTTTTCACACTTTTTTGACCATTGCAGCATCACCAAGGTCATGTGATCAAAATTTGGATGCTTAGCAACTGGCTTATATTTATGATGGTTTTAGTATCCCTGGGGTCACGTGATCCCCTTTTGCGACCCTCTGATAAGCAATATCAATGAGGAAGCCAGATTCACTTAACAACCAGGTTACTAATTAACAACTGCAATGATTCACTTAACAACTATGGCAAGAAAGCTTGTAAAATGGGGTGAAATTCAACAAATGTCTCACTTAACAATATACATTTTGGGCTCAATTGTGGTCATAAGCCGAGGACTACCTGTATTTAGAAATTGATGGCTATATTACAGGCATAGATGGCATTTAAACTTTCTTGACCTAAATATGATTAGATGGGAGTTTGCTTGTTTGCTTATTGAAAAGTTAAAATATATTTTTTTTTCATGGAAACATTGAACTTGTCGAAGTCAGGTGATTCATAATGTGTCTCATTTCTGTCTTAATTTTTTAGTACATTTCAGTTGACGATTTTATTACAGAATCATAACAAGGGGTTTGCTATCACCTTGCTTCAGTTGTTATGCTCACCTTCCTATTACTACAGAAAATTCATTTAATTCTTGGTACTTAAATACATGTTTGTTTCTCCATGTTCTCCGTTGTTTTAATGTATAGAGGAAGAGCCATTCATCCCTTTGACTTCATCTATCTTTTTTCACAGAGTACTTCTCAAGTTGTCTAGAATCAAAAACAGACAATATTTTAGGCCTGTGGATTCAATTGGATATTTGTGTGATTGAGAGATCTTCGCATAAGATAACATTCAGGGAGGTGTTGATTTACAAAATGGCTGCTACCATGGATGTGACCACTATAAATTATGTGTTCATCAGAAGGCAAAAAGGAGTGGGGTTGCCTCTTCTCTAGTTTGAAACTACTAGAATATTTGTACTATGGTATTCCAAGTTATCTTGTTTTATTATTTTAATTTTCCAAGAAAGCAAAGGGACCAATTTACAACCTAAAGGCAATTTTGGATAACTTATGATGTGCATATTGACTCTGATGTGTTATCAGAGGACGATTCACAAGCACGAGAGTACCTATGGTTACCACAGTGCCTAGTCTGTACAATGGTGGCCTTGGAAAGAATGTGCATATCCTCACGTTGGTTGTAGTTTCTTTAGCAAAGGTGGGTATTTTCGCTGTGGGATCTGCATGTAGTCATTTAGTGTCAAGCACTAGGGAAGTCAGGAGACCCTGCAGTTCAAATGTGTATAAAGATTTATTGTAAACTTAAGCTCCCTATAAAAATCTGAACCACTAACGGTCAAGGAAAATTAGTGGGAGTGAAGAATAGAAAGGAATGCAAGATGTACTGGACTTAGATCTCTTGTGGGTGTGCAAGGACTCATGACTGATGATGCATTTAACCCCTCCTTCGGCCTCAGCCTGGTCATCTTCTATATCTAGTAGTGTATTTGTGGCTGCAGTCCCCAACCTCATGATAGGTAGGGCTGATATTTCAGAAGCATTTCTTGGCTGAGAGAGTCTCATGGATCAGATGATGCCTTAAAGATTGCAGAATCTAATTGCACTTATTTCATCCTTTGAAATCTACAAATCCCTACAGATGTTGGATCAATTTTTCCATTTGGAGAGGCCAAGAGACAAAATCAGATAAAATATAGCTAGTGCAAATTATAATGCATGCATTTCATCCCCTTAATCTAAACTCTACAAGTAAAACATGGATCTGAAAATAACTGCTAATTATCACATAATATTTCTGCCCATTCCTCCTGAGCCTAGAGTAGAAAGTATAGCCTTTAGACTGAAAAAACACCCAGGGTGTTAGTCACCTTCTGTTCAAGTGACTTTGTAATGAAAGCTTCTCAATTTCTATTCATTGTATTGATAATTCATCAAGCCCTTGGTAGGTGTAATCACTCAAAAAATTGACTTCATCTCTCTTTAGGACATCTCTCGGTCATCACCTTCTCTTATCTGCAGCGCCACAATAACAAGCAGATCATTGGAAATGCTGATCGTTTCTTTATCTCTGATTTTCACTATTTGTGTATGTGTAACTATGCATTTCATTGTTTCCATCTGCATGGTGGGATTTCTCATTTCAGTGTCATAGATTATGCTAAAGGCTATCCCATTCTACGTAAACACCGTCGAATCTCTTATTGTTGTTCTTGAATAGCTTGAGTTGTTCAGTATCCACTCGCATAGTAAGAATCTTACCCTAGACTTTGGAAAAGATGTTGCAGCTGCCACATTTAAAATCCAGTATTACTGAGCTGTCTCATTTTAGTTTTCTATGTTATTTTTGAGAGTAATTTTAAAAAAAAAAGATGCATGAAGAACAAGGGATGAAAATCCCTACTTTGATAGTTCCAACTCCAAAATGGAAAGCTTACATTATGGCAGACTGGCTAAAGTTGCCTGTTTTCTTCTTGTTGTTAGTATAAGGACAGATGGACAAGACAGCTTAGCCTTGGCTAGAGGAAAAGAGTATCCAGGGTATGATTTAGAGCAGCGGCCCCCAACATTTTGGGCACCAGGGACCGGTTCCGTGGAGAGAGGTTTTTCCCCAGACCGGAAGGGGCGTGGTTTCACGTGCTGCATGCATCCCGCGGATGGGGCTTCGCTTGTTTGCATGACCCAATTTCTGGCATGCTGTGGACCAGTGCCGGTCCACGGACCAGGGATTGGGGAGGCCCTGATTTAGAGTACCATGATATTTGCATGCTGTCCGAACCAGTGCTATTCAGGTAGTCCTCGACTTACGACCATTTGGTTAGTGCCTGTTCAAAGTTACAACCAGGCTTCACACATCTGTCCCTTTCAGCGTCTCCACAGTCACATGATCAAATTTCAGGTGCTGGGCAACTGACATGTATTTATGACAGTTACAGTATCCCTAGATCATGCAATCCTCATTCGTGACTTTCCCAGCCAGCTTCTGGCAAACAAAATAAATGATCAAAATCAGATTCACTTAAAAATTGTGTGATCCACTTTAACAAGCATGGGATTTGCTTAATGACCGCAGCAAGGAAGGTCATAAAATTGGGCATAACTCGCATCACAACTGTCTCCTTTAATGACAGAAATTCCAGTCCCAATTATGGTTGCAGGTCCAGGACTCTACCTGTATAGAAAAGAATGAGTGGGTTTTTTTTAACAAGTACATTAACAGCACACACAAAGTTTTAAGGGCATCCTTGAATTTTCCAGAGCTGTTTGTTTTATGTAAATAAGATAACCAAAAATGCAACAGTAATGCTCCAGTATATTTTTTTTAGTAGTTGTTTTGGAGAGGAAATTTTGACAGACATCACCCCCATTCTGTCAGTGAGGAGAGCATCACTTGTGAAAACTCCTCCTTCTACATGACTCGGTTCTTTTTCATTTCACTTCTACCCTGTTCTTTCCTCGGTTGTGCTGCCAGAACCAAAAGTTCATATGATACACAATTTCTCCTTTTTGTTGGGCTCCTTCTGGGAGGGATTTCTGGCTCTTGGTTTAGAATCAGACTCTTCATCATTCTTGAAGTACACACTGTTGGGGCTACCTCTCCTTCTGATGTCCCTTTGGAAACAGCACCTGGGAAAATGCCTTATTCTTAGGCGGGGTGGGCAACTATGACACCTTTACAACCTGTGGACTTCAAGTCCCAGAATTCCTGAGCCAGCATGGCTGATGTCTCAGGAATTCTGGGAGTTGAAGTCCATAAGTTGGAAAGATGCTATAGTTGCCCATCCCAGTTCTTAGGTCTTGATTTTACTGATATGCCATTTCTGCCCGGTCAAGCTCAGGTAAGCCTCCTCAACATAGCAGAGATGCGCCAAAGATTCTTTGGTCATGATTACAAATCAGGCTGAAAAATATCAGGAATGTACATGTAGTAGATGTGACAAGTTCAGCCAGCCTCCAAGCCACTGGTATTTCTTCACAATTATGCCTCTCTTTTAAAATTCAAGGCGCACATCCAGAGAGAGGATAGCCTGTAAAATATTTACGATAATGCATCCACCATTAGAATCTTGATTCCCCATAATTAGATCACTTGTGCTGACAGATTCTTATCTCTGCTACCACTGGAACAAAGAGAAAGTGAATGAAGGAGAAAGCAGTATGAAGAATTCTTTTTGTAAATTAGCATTTTGAAAACTCCTTTAGTGCACTATCAGGTATACTATTCCTCTCAACTAACCAATAAAATTAGCTTGTCAGTTCTGATAGGGTCAATTTCTAAGTTTCTGTAAGAAATTTTATTATGTATTTGGGATAGGTGCTTGGACCACTGGGTAAGATCTACGTCATTCATTACTTTCAAAGGGTGTCAATACACAAAGTACAATAAGCACATTTGTATAAACAAATTACAGATAGTCCCTGATGTACAACAGTTCATTTAGTGACTGTTTGAAGTTACGTCACTGAAAAATATAACTTAAGTCCATTTATTCACACTTAAAACCATTGCAATCACCCTGACCCTAACCCTAGCCCCTTAGCTTCCAGTTTGTTTTTCCATTATTACAATCAAGTGAAGAAGGCAGGAGTGCTCCTATCAAAAGTGGAAGCTGTAATTCATTACTTCCAAATGAGGCAAGATTTGGAAGCAAGCCTTAGCCATGTCTTCATTATCCACAAACTAGATTAGAGTAGCAGGAGGTTACAATTTACTGAAATGCCCTCACTAATTGAAGAAGTGAAGTGAGAGAAAGGAGAATTCATTGCAAATGTGAAGATCTGAGTCTCCATTGGTTCACGGTCAGATGCATACATTGGAAATGGAGAAGATTTGAACTCCCGTGAATCTTCTTACAAGTGATTGTCCTGCCAAAATAACTCTAGAACTACAGCATAAAATCCAGGAAGTCACAGAGAACCCATACAAAACATCCAAAGGTCTTTAAGACACTATTCTGTGGTTAAACTCAATGTTCATGATTCTACCTTAAACAAAATATCTAGATGAAAATATGCTCATTAAGTAAGCAATTGCTTACTAAGAAGAAAATTAATGCTTTTCTCAAAGTTGCCCAAACATTTTTCAATTACTCTCTAGCCTTCTGGAGGTATATTCTGTGGACAGATATATCATATTTTCAGACTGTATGGCTACAATTATGTCTGATGATCAGCAAACATTGCCATCAACAATTGGACTCTCATAACATCTCTCATGTTAAGCATAGAGGTAGAGCATTATGTTTCAAGTATGCTTTGCTGTCTGAAAATCTGGGCTATTTGCCATCATTGAAGGAAGGATTAATTTTTGCTTTGTGTGAGAGAATTCTGCAGGAAAATATTAAGCCATCTGTCTTGTCAAGGGCAAGTCGGTCAGATAGCAAGACAATGAACCCAAGAATGAAGGTATATCTACAAGAGAGTGAATGATGAAGAAGAAACTCTTAGAATTTCCAAGACAATGTCTGGATGGAAACACCATATAAATATTATGGGAAGACCTGAAATAAGCAATGGATGCTTGAAAATCTTCAAATATTACTAAGTTGTAGGAGTTAGCCTTGGAGGTGTAGGCAGTAGTTCTTACAAGTAATCTAAGAACCAGTCACCACCTATTGTAAGTTTTGCTTGCAGTCAATGTAGCTAAAAGGAATACAACCAGATATTGACCCTGAAGAGTCAAGTACTTTTTTTATTTTATTTTTGCACATCACAGGTTGAGTTCATGTCTCAAAGAATCAACCACCAAACTTGTATTGTTTATTTTGTCAAACGCCTTTTAGCCTTTTGTTAATGTGTGTGGTCAGTTATTCTTTCTTTTTTCTGTACCTATATCTCAGCTGAACATATACTGAAGTTTCAGTATACAATCGTTGTTAAATTAACGTATAGATTCATTTGATGGGTAAATTTGTAGAAGATAACATTTTTTAAAAAATGTGTGAAGATATATAAGTACTGATGTCAAGGCTTGCCATCTGATCACTTTCAGAATGAGAACAATCCTTTCTGTTCCTAGGCTGGAGTCTTCTGGGAAGCAAACTATATCCACTGTCAACATGACTATACGTACATCTTTTCAAAATTATCTTTCCTTCCCCATCCCACACGATCCCAGTCTTTTCAGAATGCAAAACAGAATATTGAAGCTCACCTTTAAATTTTCTACATGTGCATGACAAGAATTTCACCGGTAGTATGTAAGCCAGTTCTTAAATGAAAATATTTATTAGATTTTATAATATTTAAAAATCCCAGTCACTTCATTTCCCCACTTGCATTTCTTTGAAAATGTTCCTGATCCTTGCTATCAAAAAGTCACAAGGCCTGCATCTCATAGCATTTCATCAATCCCTAAGGAACCCTCCCTCAATGGTAACAGTACTTCTCATCCATTAATCAATTCCACAGGATAAGGCACAGTATTACCAACTGGACAGAGTGTTTTCCCATGTGATAAATGATTGGCATTGTCAGAATTGACAACACTGTTTGACTGTGTTTCCCATAGTGATACTGTTGTGCAAATGTGAGGAAAATTCAGGGAGAAGATAGGCTCAAGAAGATAGGCTCAAGATCCAGATGGATCTTGAAAGACTTGAACACTGTCTAACAAAATGGAATTCAGTGTAGAGAAAAGTAAACTCCTACACTTGGGCAAGAAAAACCAAAAGTACGCATATAGACTGGGTGAAACCAGGCTCAATAGCAGTAACTGTGAGAGGAATCGTGGAGTCTTAGTGGGTAACCAGCTAAATATGAGCCAACAGTGTGCAGCAGCAGCCAAATAAGCCAAAGCCTAAGTTGCATTAACAGAGGGATACAATCAAGATCAAGTGTGGTACTAATAGCACTGTATAAAGCCTTAGTAAGTACCTAGAGTACTGCATCCAGTTTTGGTCACCACACTATTAAAAAAATGTTGAGATTCTAGAAAAAGTACAGAGAAGAGCAGCCAGGATGATTAGGGGACTGGAGGCTAAAACATATGATGAACGGTTGCAGAAACTGGACATGGCTAGTCTTGTAAAGAAAAGGACCGAGGAGACATGATAGCAGTCTTCCAATATTTGAGGGGCTTGCACAGGGAGGAAGGGGTCAAGCTATTTTCTAAAGCTCATGTAGGCCAGAAAAGGAACAATGGATGGAAACTGAACAAGGAGAGATTTAACCTGGAAATAAGGAGAAACTTTTTGATAGTGAGAACAATCGACCTATGGAATACTTTGCCCTCAGAAGTTGTGGGAGCTTCATCACTTGAGACTTTGAAGAAGAGATTGGACTGCCATTTGTCAGAAATGGTGTCCAACCCCTCCTGCTTGGGCAGGGGGTCACAAATTTATTGTGGCGTAAGCTTCATAAAGTAGAGTTAACTTCTACAGCTACACCTGATAAAACTCAATCTACTAAGACTTATGGTACAATAAATCCACCCAGTGGCCTTTAAGCTGCTGAAAGAATTTTTAGTTTCTCCCATGAGCTGTTCAGAGCATCCAGTAGTGAGCATCCAGTAGTAGTGGGAGGTGCTTCAGTCTCCGCATGTCTAGGTGGGGCTTAATTTGTGGAACGCTCCTCCTCCCCCACGGTACTCCTCCCCAGTGTTCCCCAGTTTTTGCTCAGCCTCGTGAGATATAGGCAGTGCTTGTGATTCTTCCTTGGCCGAAACAGGAAAAATTCTTTCGTTGCCAGCAGGTTTGACAGTTAATCAGCTTGTCTTTAGCCTTCTATTCCATTCCGATTTCTCAAGTTGGCTCGCATTGTAGAGATCGCAGCCAGACAGGTCCGACTTAGGGACGTGCCAATTCGCGCCCCAAAGCAGCGGGAGGCTTCGGAGCTGCTCCGCGCCCCCTCCCCACAGCAATATTTCTACCCCTGCCATTTCGACCGATTGCCGTAGCGTTTTCTTTTCATCAAACAGCGGCGTGAGTTTTCCCTCCAAACTGAGTCGTATCGCTCTCCCCCCCCTCTGAACACCATTTGGAGTGGATTGGTACCTTCCACCCTTCCCCGCCGCTTAGCCTCATAGAAAAAAGCCATCGGAGGCTATTCATTTACAAGGCGGGAGTTTGCTGCTGAGGAACGCGCCAAAAGATTAATGGCTGGAGGCCATCTTTTCTTTCAAGACCTCATGGCCGCGCGCCCGTATTCCTTCTCGTGCTGTGTGAGGTAGCTCTGCTCGGAGTAGAGGTTTTCTTCAGATATTCTGGGAACCATTATACTCTTGTCTTGGTTTGTTCTCCATTTGAGGCTATTCTTACATTTAAATTGTTGGCTTAACCCTCACAGCCCAATCAACCCAGCGGCACAACAGCGAGCACCCAGGCCTGTGTCCGCCTGTGCAGGGAAGCTGTTGAAGGCCTCTACCCTTATCATTCTGGGCCTTTAGGCGTTCGCAATTTGGCTGTTTGGTTTTGCTCTGCACGCAAGATCGTGCCACTTAATTAACATTCTTATACTTATTAACATAGATAGATATATATTAGTGTAATAATAATAATAATTGTTGTAATGATGAGGCAGTCGAGTTGTTTGATCATGAACAACTGAATCATGATGACTTTATTGGAGTCTAGTCTTGTATTTATACACATTTTTAATTATCCTCCATCATTGGTTAACCTTGGTTACTGCTTAACTTTTGTTACTGTTTAGCACAGTAATTAATACAATTAATTATCTCTAGTTAAAGTCTAACATATGTTTACTTCCTCTCTCTATCCTCCTTTAGATTAGTGACTTTGTTTGCCTGAGTTGTATTTGCTTGGAAACATTCTTTATCTGAGGTTTGCCATCCAAGATTGGAACATTCCTGCAATTACAACTCTACAAATAATAATAATTTTCTCTTCAGTATGATATTTTAATTTCAATAAAATATTATTACTGAGATACGACTCATTTTAGATAAGTATTATTTAAAAAAAGGGGGGGGCAATAAAATCATCATCAGGGCAACCGGTCTATCCTCAGATCAGGCCCCTGGGCGTGCCAACCGCCTTCACAGTATTGCATTGTATAAAAAGCATACTGCAATTCCAATTTGAATCGAAATGGCAGAGTGTAGCAGCTCTGAGACCTCATCCTTGAAGGCAAAAGCCAAATCTCAACACAAACCTAAGCAGGCTAAGGGGAATTCTAAAGCCTCAGAAAGGGACGCTACCAGGAGCCATAAAGCTTTACAAAAACAGATAGATAAGCGCACTCAGGAGGCGCACAAAGTCTCACAGGACTTCGCCTCCTCCAGCCCCGGTCCGTCTACCTCTTCCCACCTTCCTCCTCCCCTAGATCTCTCCCTTTCATCCAGGCACAGCTTGGCTCCCCAAGGCCAACAGGCCTAAGTGCCTGGGACACCGACCATGTGAAGGACTCCTGAAGCCACATTCACTCTGATGGCTGCTGGTCTTCGTCAGGGCAATAGTCTTACTGAGGAGGTTCCAGAGAGGATGAAAGCCTGGATGGAGCTGGCAATCCGCTAGGGAATCACAGCGGGGCTTCAACATGCAGTTATGACCAGGGAATATCCTGTGATCACCGATCATGATTCCTAATCACTGAGGTCATTGACCAGGTCGGAGCAGCACCATACCCAGATACATTTACAGGGGGAGGTCCCCCTCCAAGGGCCGACGGAGGAGGAGGAAGAGGAGGAAGAAGTGGATCAAATTGATCAAATGGATGAGACTGAATCAGGATCCTGTCAGAAGCAGACCCCTTAGAAAGGGGAATGTCTAAGGATGGGGGCCTTATTCCTGACCAACCTGTTTTTACAGGCTTATTCCGCCCACAGCTTTTCAGATCTCTCTTGTTTAAGGCAAAAAATATTGCACGCCTAAACAAGTCGACCCTTTCCACCACACCAACTCCTTCGGAAGAGGGACCAGAGGATCTGATTTTCAACCAACCTGTAGTTGAAGCAGAGGTGATCCCAGTTCCTCCCATGTTTTCGGATCTGGTACAGAAGCAGTGGGCCTCTGCAGCGGTGTACTCAGCCCCCACTGGATATGACAGGAAATATTTCAATTTGGTCCCTGATTTCTCAAAATTATTGAATACTCCCGAGGTAGATCAACCTATAGTGGGATTAGCATCCTCCCCCATTCCAAGTGATGCACTGGAGGCATTAAAGCCAGAGGAAAAACGGGCCCTACGCAGAGCCCATCAGTCTGACGCGTGGGCCATCAGAGCAGCCACGGCCGCCTCCTTCTTCACCCGTTCGTCTTTCAGATGGCTCTGCCTCTTACAGGAACATGTCCCTAATTCTAACCTTAGAGCACACCAAGATATTGCTAAACTTATTGCTGCTGCTGAATTCTCAGCTGATGCAACTTATGCAGTCAAGTTTTCAGCCAGGGCCATTACTTCACATGTCACAGCGCAATGCTTGCTATGGTTAAAACATTGGCAAGCCGACTTTAAGCACAAATGCAAGCTGGCTTCATCCCCAATTGTGGGAGACAGACTGTTTGGCCCTTCCCTTGATACGCTACTAATCGAAACCCATAACAAAAAGAAAATTCTTCCTTCCCTTTTTCGGAAGTCAGATCCTAGAAACCCCCAGTCCTTTCGGAGGGGATCCTTTCGACCCTTTTACCAGGGATCCTTTTCACCCAGATACCAGAGACCCCCATCATTCAGACCAGGGCAGCAGCCAGATAGGCCCGACTTCGGGGATAGGAACAGAAGGGGTGGTCAATCCAAAAGATCCTTTCGGGGAGCAGAAAACAGGCCTTTTCGGTGTCTGGAGGTCGAGCGGAGTTGTCTGAAGAGCGAAAAGTTTTCCAACAGAGTTATCGCCACTATCCTAGCCGCCAGACGCCCCTCAACAACTCGCATTTACAATGCCACATGGTCCAGTTTCTGCAAATGGTGTACCGAGTCTCGAATTGATCCCACCTCTCCTTCCGTGGCTCAACTTCTTGAGTTCTTGCAAGAGGGACTTGACAAGGGATTATCACCTAATACGTTGAAAAGACAGGTGGCGGCCTTGGTGTCAGTTCTCACTTGTGAAGGCCTATTTTCTCTTTCCCATCATCCACGCATACGGACTTTCCTTCGAGGAGCCACAAATTTACGCCCTCCAGAGGTGCACCGTTATCCCACCTGGGACCTTAACAAGGTCCTTGTCGCACTCACTAAGGGCCCCTTTGAACCCTTGAAATCGTCAAGTCTACAATTTCTGACGTATAGAGTAGTTTTCCTTGTAGCGATGACTTTTGCTCGTCGTATTTCGGAGATTGCAGCCTTGTCTATCAGACAAGATCTTTGTGTTTTCCATGCTGACCGGGTGGTCCTTCGCCCTGATCCTACATTTATACCCAAAATTAACTTGGCTTTTCATAGGGCACAAGAGCTGATACTTCCTAATTTTTGCCCCAGACCATCCCAAGGGATGGAACTGCAATGGCATAGGCTTGATGTGAGGTGAGCATTGCAAATATATATCAACCTAACAGCGGCTTTCAGAAAAACAGAGGCCTTATTCGTATCCTTTCAGCCCAATACTCAGGGATGCAAGGTCTCACCTTGTACGATAGGCCGTTGGCTACAGGCCGCAATAGCGAAAACGTATCAGATTCAATCCCTGCCGGTACCCAGGGGAATAACAGCTCATTCAACAAGGAGCGCTGCAACATTGGCAGCGTGGGCTACACAGGCACCAATAACTGAAATTTGTTGAGCCGCAACTTGGGCCTCCCCATCGCCATTCATTAGACATTATAAAATAGATGTGTTTGCATCCACTGAGGCTTCCTTTGGCAGAAGAGTTCTGCAACGGGTCCACAGGGACCAGGAGGAGATTCCAGGCCAGACGGAGTCCCTCCCGTAGGACAGGCCAAGCTTTGGTATGTCCCACTACTGGATGCTCTGAACAGCTCATGGGAGAAAGGGCGTTGGTACTTACCTGACACGCCCGTTCTCTTTGAGCTGTGAAGAGCATCCAGCCCCACCCCCTTTTTTTCCATCTGGTGAGGTCCTGTTTTGGCCAACGAGTTGTTAGGGCATTGAGGACGAGGGCGGTCTTCGCCAAAACTGGGGAACGCTGGGGAGGAGTCCCGTGGAGGAGGAGGAGCGTTCCACAAATTAAGCCCAGCCTAGACATGCGGAGACTGAAGCACCTCCCACTACTACTGGATGCTCACTACTGGATGCTCTTCACAGCTCAAAGAGAACGGGCGTGTCAGGTAAGTACCAACACCCTTTCTCTCTCTTTTGGTCTCTGAATAATGAGATTTTAATTCAGTCATCACTATGGGTATGAAACTCTGTGAGCAAAGATGTTGATCTAGCAGGAGTTTTAAATATAAAAACTGTATGATTTTGAATAATCCTATGGACTCTAGTTTTGTCCTGGTGTTTTTTAGCAGACGTGATATAATATAACACAAGGTGGCACAGCAGAACCTTATATTGTGCATTAAAAAAGGCATGTTTTAACAAGAGGTGAGATTCTCCATTTTCCCAGTTATGACTTACACACCAGTAAATCAAGCAAGCATTAAGTTGTCTCAGCTAAGAGAGATAAACAGTATTTTACTCTGCCTTGCTGAAAGCAGATTGCAATGTCATGTTTGTCACAAGTGGCTTCTATATATAATTTTGGAAGGTTGAAAACGTCAGTGTTTGGTTCAAATAAAGATTGTAGCTGGGCAATTGATTAAGCAGCCTCATTGAAAGCTACAAAATTCAACACAAATAGGATGAACGGTGTGCCTAGAATACTCTAAAAGGAATTGACCTCATTAATTGATTGCCTTTTGAGTCATTAATGGAATAGGCATGCCTAAGCCCATTGGATATTTTTCCCCTATTTTTTTCATGTCCTATAAGTCTGTCCTTGTTTTTGAAAATATATAAATCTCAACAAATGTTATTAGTCGTTCTCAAATATTCTGTCTTTGAATTCCAGAAACTGTTAATTAATTGTTCATCATCATCATTCTATATCTACTACACAGTTCTTTTCTGTCTTTCGATAGAAAGAATGATAAATGTTAATAGATTTAGTCTAGGTTTCCATACTCATTACATAAATAGTAATATGGTTTGTTTGAGTTTGACTCAAGATGATCTATGAATCTAACTAAATTCTTATTTGTGATTTAAGGCAACATGTGACTTAATCAACAGAGTGCAGTTAAGCAAATTAAGGTCTAGTACAATGTATAAAAGTGCTCTACTTGGCTGGATTAATTTGTTGTTGTTCAGTCACTAAGTCATCTCCAACTCTTCGTGACTCCATGGATTGGTGCTTAACAGCACACCAAGCCTGCCTGTCCTTCACTGTCTCCCAGAGTTTGCCCAAATTCATGTTTATTGCATCAATGACACTATCTAACTAATGGGGCCCTTGGACTTATCTACCCAGCCCAGGCAGGCTGTTTCTGGACAACCTCCCATAGGCACATCTCCTCCAATGAGCACTGCCCTGGCCAATCCCAGAGGCAACCTTCACCCCTACGGTCGCCAGCCTAAGACAGGAGGAGGGATTGCCTGAGACTATCCCCATCGAAATGAGGCAATGGATGGAGATGGCGATTCAAAGGGGCATTGCGGCTGGAGTTCAGCAATCCATCAGGACCAGACACTTCTCAGCCGCTTCGGATGCGGGATCCCTGTCCGCTCGATCCTTTGCGCATATCGGATAACATCAATCTCAGGTATTCCCCAATATTCCTAACATACCAGCCCAGGGTCTTCGGGAGGAGGTGGAATTAGATGACCAGGATGTTCCCATGGAGGGGGGATCAATCCATCAGATGGTCAGATGGACTTGGGGTTGTCAGAGGCTGACCCGCTAGAACGGGGAATGTCGGACGACGAGGGCCTCATTCCGGACCAACCTACTTTTTCTGGCCTTTTTCGCCCGTACCTCTTTAAATCCTTACTGTTCAAGGCAAAGAACACCGCTAAAGTAGGCATATCAAACCCTCATCCATTGTCAACAGGGTCTCAGGACGAATCTGAGGATCTAATATTCTCACAACCGGCTAATGAGGTGGAAACTATTCCTGTCCCTCGTATGTTTGCTGAATTAGTACAAAATCAATGGGCATCAGCAGCATCATACCCAGCCCCAACAGGGTACAATAAACGATATAATTTGGCACCAGAGTTTTCAAATTTTCTCAAAATGCTGGAGGTGGATGAGCCCATTGTGGCACTGGCCTCTTCTTCAACCTTTCCCAACGAGGCCGAGGAAGCCCTGAGACCGGAAGAAAAGAGAGCAGAGTTGGCACTCCGTAGGACACACGTTTCTGACGCCTGGGCCATTAGGGCTACTACAGCGGCGTCCTTTTTTACATGGTCCTCCCTCCGATGGCTCTTCCACTTGAGGAATATATTGCTGGCGTCAAATGTCAGCGCCCACCAGGGCATAGCTAAAATTATTGCATCAGCAGAATTCTCCGCCAATGCCACATTTAATGCAGTCAAATTCTCGTCTAGGGCCATAGCATCTCACGTATCAGCACAGAGACTGCTATGGCTCAGGCATTGGCAGGCGGATACCAAGCATAAATGCAAGTTGGCATCAGCCCCAATATCGGGGGATAAATTATTTGGCAGTGTCTTGGAGCCCCTCCTTATAGAAAATAGAAACAAGAAAAAAGTGCTTCCCCCTCTTTTTCGGAGGTCTGAAAACAGAACTCCCCAGTCGTTTTGAAGGGGTTCCTTTCGGCCCTACTATCAAGGCCCATACGTTTCCAGATCTCAGAGAACATCAGGCTACAGACTCAGTTTTAGACAGGATAGGTTGGAATCTTCCGATAGAGGTCAGCGGGGAGGCCAAAACAGAAGAAACCCCAGAGGTACCGGAGGCTGATTTTTTCGTCGCCCCAAGTGAATCCTTGACAGCAGTTCCCATTGGAAGGCGGCTAAAATTGTTTGCTGATCAATGGGACAGCTCCACCTCTGATGCGTGGGTCAAGGACACTATTAAGTTTGGTTTGGCGCTAGAGTTTCAATCCTCCCCCCCCCCCGAACTTTTTCATTAGGAGCCATAGGTCCACGGACCCCATTAAGAGGGCATTGATGCAGGAGGCTATCAATCATCTTCTACATATTCGGGCCATTAGAGAGGTTCCATCTGAACAGCGGGGTCAAGGCTGTTACTCTCTATTGTTTGTGGTCCCAAAGAGTTCGGGGGGCTGGAGGGCAATTCTGGACCTCAAATGTCTGAACAGATCGTTGGTTTATTGAAAATTCAAGATGACTACTCTCCAGTCCATTCTGCTCAGCATCAGAGAGAACGATGTCCTGACCTCTATAGATCTCACAGAGGCTTATCTACATATACCAATTAGACCTGCTCACTACAAATATCTTAGATTTTGCTATTGTGGTCGGCACTGCGAATATATCGCCCTACCATTCGGTCTGGCTTCGGCCCCTAGGACTTTTACCAAGGTCCTTGCGGCTTTGGCTGCCTCACTCAGGATCAAATCTATTCGCTTACAATGTTATCTGGATGATATTTTAATTTTGTCATCTTCCAGACATCAAGCAAAATTGGATACCAAGATTACTCTGGAGACCCTTCAGGGTCATGGCTTTTCCATAAATTGGGATAAAAGCCATTTGATCCCCTCAGCTAGGTTAGTTCATTTAGGGGCAGTGATAGATACCGTGGAGGGCAAGGTCTTTCTCTCTCAGGACAGGTTTAACAGTATCTAGTCTTTGGCCAGAGAGATCAGAGCCTTAAAGAGGGTTTCCCTGGCAGTGCTGTCTCAACTGTTAGGGAAACTGATTTATTGTATTTCCATTGTGCCTTGGGCTCGATTCCATTCTAGAGATCTGCAATGGTTCCTGCTACCTTTCCAGCAATCCAGAAGAGCCACTTCCAACATTCGGATAAAGGTACCGCACAATGTTCTACGATCGCTCCGCTGGTGGTCGGAAAAAACGATAAACAAGGGGTGTCTTTTCAAGGAACCTTACAGGGCAACGATCACAACCAATGCCAGCCTGGTAGGATGGGGAGCTCACTTCCAATCCCACACTGCGCAGGGAATTTGGACTATTTCCAAACAGTCACAAAGCATCAACCTGTTGGAGCTGCGAGCAGTTCACCTGGCCTTACGCAGTTTTTCACCCCTTTTCCAATCACGCCACGTTCTGGTCTTGACAGACAATATCACAACCAAGGCCCACGTAAACAGACAGGGGGGTACCCATTCCAAACTTCTGATGCTGGAGACGGCCAAGTGGGCCAAGGCCAATCTGTTTTCGCTCAAGGCAGAACACATAGCAGGGGCCTTAAACACACAAGCAGACTGGCTCAGCAGGGCCACGATAGATCAGGCAGAGTGGCGCCTACACCCGTCTCTCTTCCAGGAAGCAGTGCGGAGGTTTGGGCAACCAGTGATTGATCTATTTGCCTCTCCTCTCAACGCCCAATTGCCCCGGTATATTTCGAGGTACCCGACTCAGGGGGTGGAGGCCGTCAACACTCTGCAATGTCAGTGGCCTCCCGGACTTCTATATGCGTTTCCTCCACTCCCGGTAATACCCAGGTTGATCCAGAAGTTATTGGAGGAACGAGCGGAATTGATATTGGTCGCCCCTTACTGGCCCAGGCGAACGTGGTTCGCAGACTTACAGGACCTGTCGAGAGAACAACCTTGGAAAATTCCACCATCAAAGGTTTCCCTCTCCCAAGGGCCGATACTTCACCCGAACCCACAATGGCTCAGTCTAGCCGTATGGAGGTTGAGCGGAGCCGTTTAAGGGCCCAACAGATTTCAGAGGTTGCTATTGCCACCATTCAAGCATCCAGACGGTCCTCAACAAATCGTATATACGAGGCCACGTGGTCCGCCTTCTGTCGCCAGCGGTCTAAGATCGACCCAACTGTCCCATCAATAGGACAATTATTGGACTTTTTACAGGAGGGGTTGACCAAGGGCCTATCTCCAAATACTTTACGCAGACAGGTGGCGGCTTTAGCCTCGGTGATAGCCTGGGATGACCTCTGTTCCATAGCGCACCATCCACATGTCTGCAGCTTTCTTAAGGGTGCTGCAAACTTACAACCTCCTGTAATTCACCGCTATCCCACCTGGGACCTCAACAAGGTGTTAACCGCACTTACAACTGGCCCGTTCGAGCCTTTAAGAACCACTAGTCTTAAATTCCTGACATATAAGGTGGCCTTCCTAATTGCAATCACATCAGCTAGGAGAATTTCCGAATTGGCGGCATTGTCAATGAGAAAGGACCTGTGTGTGTTTCATGCGGACAGAGTGATTCTCCAATTGGATCCATTGTTCACTCCTACAGTAAATTCAGCCTTCCACAGAGCGCAGGAGTTGGTCCTTCCAAATTTTTGTCCGAAACCATCTCATAGACTGGAGCATCAATGGCATCGACTTGACGTTCAAAAGGCCTTAAGCATCTATCTAGACCGCACGGCGGCATTTCGAAAATCTGACACTCTATTCCTATCCTTCAATCCATCCACTTTAGGGCAAAAGGTATCGTCGACGACCATTGGTAGATGGTTGAGAGCCACCATAGCTAAAAGTTACAAATGCCAGTCCATCTCAGTTCCTCAAGGCATTACAGCCCACTCAACAAGGAATGCGGCAACATCAGCAGCATGGGCCACACGGGCTTCCATAGACAAAATTTGCAGAGCGGCAACTTGGGCTTCACCATCTCCCTTTGTCAGAAATTATAAAATTGATGTCTATGCCTCAGCAGATGCTTCATTTGGCAGAAGAGTCCACAGAGTTTAGGAGTGGATTTCGATCCAGATGGAGTCCCTCCCTAAGGACAGGCCAAGCTTTGGTATGTCCCACTTCTGGATGCTCTGAACAGCTCATGGGAGAAAGGGCATTGGTACTTACCTGATACGCCCGTTCTCTGTAAGCTGTGAAGAGCATCCAGCCCCACCCATTTCTTTCCGTCTGGTGGGGTTCCGTTCCAGTCAGGGAACTAGATTAGGTGATGAGTCCCGGACTTTGGCACTCAGTCTTCGCAAAACTGGGGGACGCTGAGGAGGTGACCTGTGGAGGAGGAGGAGCGTCCCGGAGTTTTAAGCCCAGCCTTTCCAGACGAGACTGAAGCACCTCCCACTTCTGGATGCTCTTCACAGCTCACAGCTCACAGGCGTATCAGGTAAGTACCAACGCCCTTTTTATTTTAACAAAATGATCAAATTAATGTATAATAAATATAACAAAGGCTTTATTCATAATAGCTAAATTGAATTAAATTAAAATCAAATGTTTTGAGCCAAGGACATTCAGAGAGTGCAAGATGCGAGATGGGATAAAACAAAACATTTGCTAGACCAATACTTGAATACAGCTCATCAGTCTGGAACCTGCATTACGTATCTGATATTAATACAGTTGAGAAAGTCCAGAAATATTTCACAAGAAGAGCTCTCCACTCCTCTACTCGTTGCAGAATACCTAATGCCACCAGACTTGAAATTCTAGACCTAGAAAACCTAGAACTACTCCGCCTTCGGTCCGATCTAAGTATGGTACATAAAATTATATATTGCAATGTCCTACCTGTCAATGAATACTTCAGCTTCAACCATAACAATACAAGAACACACAATAGATACAAACTCAAGGTAAACCACACCAAACTTGATTGCAGGAAATACGACTTCAGTAACAGAGTGGTCAATATCTGGAATACTCTACCTGACTCTACCTGACCTCTTCCCCAAACCCCAAAAACTTTAACCTTAGACTGTCTACTGTTGACCTCACCCCTTTCCTAAGAGGTATGTAGGGGGCGTGCATAAGCGCACCAACATGCCTACCATCCCTGTCCAATTGATTCTTTTTATTTTTCTTATATGAATCCATTTCATGTATTCATAACTATGTTATAATTGCTTGACAAAATAAATAAATAAAAATAAAATAAATAAACAAATAAACTGAAGTTTTATGAAACCAGATTGTGAAGGTTGGATATCAGAGGATGTCATCTGTAGGTCTACACACAAGGCTAACACTTCAGTATTTTTGCCTTGGTATTTAACAAGAATTAGGTTGATTTTCTTATAGGAAAATGAAAGGTTCTTTTTATGCATACACTCATGCCAATGCTTCTTTTCATAAATGATATATATTTAAGTTTATAAACAAGTAATTTTGTTGAAGTAGCAACACATCAAGACTTTTTTCTCTCTCTCTTTGCTCTTCAGATCAAGCCGACAAATGTTTGACTTTTAAATTAGTCTTTAATATGACTTTGCTGGCAAAATTTTCTGCAGTTACTTTAGTATCCTCCTCCTTTCTCCTCAAATAAAAATATTATTGCTCATTAGTGTAAATAATTAAGAGCTTCTTCTTTTCCTTTTAAAAGTCCTACAAATAGATGTATTTATCCAGTAGTGTGCTTGTTCACCTTTGTACTAAAAAGTTTGATTGCTGGAGGTTTCAGGTGTCCATTTGTTTACAGTAAGAGTGAAGCTTATCTTTCACAAAATAAAAATGTTCCTTATTCCAAAGTCCCAGAAAAGCTGGGCAGAGCATTTGGGGATTCTAATATGTTTGCGTCCCCAGGAAGCCCCCATTAAGAAGCTTAGGTTTCCGAGGCACGGAATCAACTTGAAATTGCCAAATGTCTATATTGATTCAACAACTGTGGGTCTATAAGCAAACAGAAAATCATCAAACCCAATGGTCGACTGAGGACTTTTTGAAATGCTTAAAACAAGGTTTGGACATTTTTTGCAAGTCATTGCTCCAGAGGCTTTCCCATTTCATGAAATGGTAGCCATGAAGGATATCCCCATTTACAAAGCACCACTTTACCAGAATTGGCCCAGCAGTGCTGCAGCTGCCAAAATAGCTAATGCAGTCCTAGGTTGCATCAACAGAGGGATGGTTTCAAGACTGTGTGAAGTGATAGCACTGCTTTATATTGCACTGGTAAGACCACACTTGGAATACTACATCCAATTCTGGTCACCCAAGACACCAAAAAAAGATGCTGAGACCCTAAAAAGGGTGCAGAGAAGTTCAACAATAATGATGAGGGGTCTGGAGGCTAAACCATACGATGAACAATTATGGATACTAGGTATGTCTAGTCTAATGAAGAGAAGGACTAGGAACAATATGATAGCAATCTTCCAATACTTGAGGGGCTGTTACAGAGAAGAGGGAATTAACCTATTATCCAAAGCACCTAAGGGCAAGATAAGAAGTAAAGAAGGTCATTAAAGACAGATCCAATCTAGAACTAAGGATAAATTCCTTGACAGTGAAAACAATTAATCAGTGGAACTCCTTCCCTCCAGAAGTTGTGGGTGATCCAACATTGGAAGTTTTCACAAAGAGACAGCCATTTGTCCAGAATGGAATAGGATCTCCTGCTTATGCAAGGGTTGGACTAGAAAACCTCCAAAGTCTATAAACCTCCAACCCTATTATTCTATGTTCTAGTTTCTCCTGCTGTAGATTATTCTTTACTAAGTACCTTTCTTTTGGATAGATTTTGAATGTATAAGTTATGTTTGCAAACAGAGCAGTAGGCTTTAGTTCTTCAGCATCTCTAGTTTTCAAGAACTTTTGATTGTTTGTTTATGAAACTTTATCCTTCCTGAGTTCGAGATGACTCTTAAGTGATCTGTATATTATATATTATTATATACAATTAATTAACAGTTAAAACAATGCAACAAAGGCTGTAGTAAAGTTATCCTATACATCCAAAGCATCGCTCCTTTGTAGCTTTTCATTTTCTACCCTGCATGATCTACATTGGCCTTCTACAATAAATAAGTTTTAACAAAGCTAATATCACAAAGGAAGCAGCCCCTTTTACCTTTAGGGCAAGTTATCCCACCTGAGAGGGATCCATTGAGAGAATGTCCCCTTTCTCTCAATATGTGGAGAATCTTAGCAACTTTCTGTGATTTTCCAGGTAAGCTATATTTGGAATTCAGAGAAGTACTTGGAAATAGATGTCACTGGAGGCTGGCATTTACTTTGCAATGTGCCACTACTGTTCTTTAAGATTAAAATAATGTTTGAAAAGTGTAAAAGAGTCATTTGGTACAGGGAGCACAACAGGTTCCAATGGAAGCATCTATGAGCTCATTGATTATGGATGTTTACTTGATTAGTTCCTGCCCTTAAGGTATTTTATGTGGTGCTGGTATGATTCACAAATCCACAGACAACCTAAGCCAACTATTTTAAAAGAAAATAAATAGTTCCACTTTCATAGCTCGGCGCAAATGCTATGCAAAAAGGAAGTATTACTACAGTAATAATGTCCATCATTGATAGTTATGCACAATATTGCAAGCACCAAGAATAATTCCAAATTGCCATACAGTGATTTAAAAAAAAATCTTTAATAGTTCACAATTATCATTTCCCTTCAGCAACCTGTGTAAAAACAAACTTTTATGAATGATGAACTTTAAGCAGGATGTTTTGCTTCAGATGTTTCTGATAATTAGTTTAGTGTATGTGTTCTGTTTTCTTCATTTCAGATGGACCTCCTGTGTAGCACTAATTGGAAAATGACATTTTGTGTGTGTGAAGAATATAATGGGTATATACAGTCTCTATATAGCCTCTGCAGCCTCTGCTTTTGGGATGGGCTTTGATTTCTTTATTTAAAAACTACTGTGAATGTTTATGTCCAGTAGAGGACAGTATTCCACATTTAGATGGATCACCTATGCCAGAAATATTTGTTCCTTATGCAAGTTCCAATAAACTTCTTCCTCCATCCCTAATAAATATGCTTATTAGGTTTTTAAAAAAATGTATACAGCAATGTCCCCTTTATCTTTTCTTTTTCTACTGGCCTTTTTTTTTTTGTTACTCAGGTCTGTTCAACTTTGATGAAAGATAATACAGCAATCTCTCTAGTGATAAATTAATATCTATCTCAGCACTTGATATTGCAAGGTAATTTACCATCCTTCTGCCAGAACCAATGAAGTCAGCAGTGTAAGATTCTTCTGATGTTAATGAATAATTTATTAATTAAGATAGCCATGCATCTGAGTCTCCCTGGATGTATTATGTTTTATTTTTTTTATTTGCTACAAGTGCACTCTGGTCAGCAACAAAAATAAATCCTAAAATCCTAATCCAGGACCAAGAGCAGGGAATAAGCTGCAGTTGGGTTGGAAGCATATCTAGTACTTCCCAGCTGTTTCCTCTGATGCATGAAGGAAAGACAGATTGGCTAGTAAGCATATGAATGAAGTGATTTAACATAATAACAGAGTTAGAAGTGTTAGGGTTGGAAATCTTCTATCTAATTCCCTGTTGAAACAGGAGAACTATACCCCTTTCAGTCAAATGGCTGTCAAATCTCTTCTTAAAAGCCTGCAGTGATGAACCACCCACAACTTCTGGAGGCAAGCCATGCCACTGGTTAATTGTTCTCACTGTCAGGAAATTTCTCCTTAGTTCTAGATTGGTCCTTGATTAATTTCCATCCATTGCTGCTTATCCTGCCTTTAGGTGCTTTGGAAAATAGGCTGATCCCTTCTTCCTTGTGGCAGCCCCTCCAATATTGGAACATTGCTGTTATGTCAGTACCCTAGTCCAAGGGTATCAACCTCGCGTCACCACATGACATATTGGGACTTTTTCCCCCTTTGCTAAATTGGGCAGGGCGGGGCCAGCACGTGATGCATGGCCCACAGGCCGTGAGTTTGACACCTCTGCCCTAGTCTTTCTTTTCACTTGATATACCCAAATCCTGCAACCATTCTTCATATGTTTAGCCTCCAGCCACCTGTTGCTCTTTCCTGTATTCTTTCCAGAGTCTCAACATGTTTTTTTAATAATATGGTGAGCAAAACTGGAGGCTATATTCCAAGTGTGGTCTTACCGAGCTATTATAAAATGATACTAACACTTTACATGATCTTGATTCTATCACCTCTGTTAATGCAGGACTACATTGGCTTTTTTGGAGGCTGCAGCACACTGATGGCTCATACTTAAGTAGTTGTATTCTTCTTCTGTTTTTGCTTCCAAACTATTGATGTTATCACAAACACTGATTGAAATGGTAGTGTCTTAGTGGCCATTCTTATAAATCAAACAAACCTACCACTTCGTTCATCTATGCTCTCTCAAATATTCAAAGAAATTATAATAGTCTCCTTGGCTCAGTTGAAAAACCTATCATATACCCCATATTAAGTTTTTAATTTCTCATTTCGCTCAATAACTGAAATATGCTGAAAAGTTATATTGCAGTTGTGGCTTAGTGCCTGATTAGTTCTTACATTGTGGATTTTTTTTCCAAGTCATGGTAGCTTCCATGACCAGATGAAAGCTCTTGCTAAGTCTAATAAGATAGAGAAACGAGGTAGGGTTGCTGGCATGAGTGCAATGATGCCTATTACCTGGATGTTTCTGGATTTTTGAATGTGGCTTTACAGTATGCACAAAGTTCTGTGCAATTATTGGGTGTCTATTCTACAAGGTGAATACAGAATGTGTATTAAAGGGAAATGCTGATTAAAAGTATTGCTTCAGACAATCCCCTGGCAGAAGTTGTCATTCATGTGTTAGCTTGAGAGTTATTGTTTTTGATCCAATATCCAAGAAGGACCAGACTGGAGATAGAAGCTCTAGAAATTAGACTGCTTAATGGGAACATTTTGGTAACCAAGAAAGCTGGCATGCAGATTTCTTACCAAACCTAACTTGCTGCATAGTAATGTTCTACTACATCTGATGTTACAATCCAGAATGTATCATTCAGTATTACTGAAGTTTTACTAATTTGTGGATTCGTTGGTCATATTTCTTCCACAAACTGAGAGTTCATTGGGTTTTTACATTTAAATCTGCTTGCTCTTCATTCTTGAATACTTTCCTAATAAGGTTGAGGATTCTTGAAGTATTAAAAAAAAAGCCCTGTTGATTTTTTATTACAAAGCCTAAATGAAAAATGAAAAAAAACAAAAAACCCACATTTCAGATACCTTGGACAGAATGTGAGACTATAAGGCAAAAGAGATTGTCTTAGGAGTGCAAATGAAAAGTTAACCAAGGATGTTCTTCCTTCATTCCCCATCAATCCCAAAGGAATGGGGTGGGATGTTATAAGATAAGGGCATATTGAATCCAGCTGCACCCAACATTTTCTGACAACTACAGAAAACTCATCCAGAAAAAGGTCCCTGAGGAGTACAGTTAAGGGATGGCTGAGATCATTAATATCAGCTGCTTTGAATAATTTACGTAATCTCCATTGGTAAATGCTCAGCACTTCATGTTTTTATTTATGGCTCTCATTTCTCACACCTGCTCCATGGAAATGGATGTTCATCGCCCAAGAATGCTGACTTAGAATGACTGGAAAACCCGGTTTATTATTTGGAGTAAGCATTCAGATGCCCACTGTCCAGCCACTTCCACCTCTCTGCTCCAGTAAATAGAAGCAAACAGAGACTACAATGAAAAAAATATTTATATTATTGTTTGGAACCAGACGTTTAGACTGATTTATATATTTAAGGTGTCTTGTGGAGCAACAAGGTACCGCCCAGATTTTGCCATAAATCTAAAGTGGTCTATCCTAGCTATTTTCGGATGGCCTCAGATTGCAAAGGAAGTGAACTGACAAAAGCAGGCATACCAGCAAAGTTGCTCTGAACCACAGGCCAAAATTCTCAACAATTCTGGGTTAGCATTTTGCAAAACTACATTGACTCCAAACCCTTACTATTCAGCAAATATTCACTTTTCATATTTAATTTGACCTGTTTTCTGAATGTTTTTGATGCTATACTCCACCAGAGGCCAAAGAGGGAGAAACTCAAAAATACCAATAGTCCTTAATTTGCAATCATTCATTTAGCAACCATTGAAATTGCGATGGCCCTGAAAAAGTGGCTTACGCCTGGTCCTCTCACTTATAGCCATCGCAGTGTCCCTGTGATCACGTGATCAAAATTCAAGAGCTTGACATGTAGTTATGATAGTTTGGGAGGGGGGGGAGATCATAGGATCATTTCCCATCTGACTTCCGACAAAGGCAATAGGAGGAACTAGATTTGCTTAACAGCTATAATGAATCATTCAATAACCATGGCAAAAAAGTCATAAAATCAGACATGTCTCATTTAACAACTGCCCTATGTGCCTATAGACTGAAATCCAATTGTAAAGTCATGGGCTATCTGTGGTATGCTTCAATGTTCCTTGCACTGAAGAATTTTCAGGTTTTATTGTAAAAGGGAACCTATTTCTGGCTTGTTTGTTCTCTAAGGACCATCACATTATTTGCCTTTGAGTAACCTGCCACAGGAAGGGTTTTATAAGCATAGACGCTTTCAATTTAATTGTTTAATTAATTATTTTCTCGATACCACATGACCCCAAGTCAGCTTGTTAACATAAAAAAGGGCTTTCAACAAAAGGATTTCTAGGGAGTTGCTAGAAAATGCAGCTTGAGCATGCACCCTGCGACTGTTTCCTAGCTACAATTACTCTCAATAGACAATTTAGGGTGTAGATGATATGGACAATCTGCGGAGAAAGCAGCCCTGCTCCTAACACAAGCATATCAGAACTAAAAGCATTTAATTCACTGTTTATCTCTTTTGGTGGATAGTATTCTGGTTAAAGGGAGCCATAATTTGGAGGGCATCACTCTACAGGCTCATGGGATGACCCAGTGGCATGGATCTTAGTGGTTTATTAGCAATAAGTCTGTGTTGTTTGGTATCTTAATGCATGATCAACATTCTTTATACATGTGCTACTCTTTTTTTAGTCAGGCATGTGATCTTTAGCATTGGGTCATTGGAATATATTAAAGAAGCAATTCTTTAAAAGGAAGGAAACGTGTTGAGCTTTTTTACATCATAACGCTGAGTGTGAGGATCTATATCTGAAACAATCACTTTGCCCATTTGTTCCATTGTACGTTTTTCTTCAATTCTTGAATTATTATTTTTTGTTCCTTACCTTTCTCCATGAGGTTAGGGACCTAGTTTTCTTTCTTTCTTTTTAAAACCAATCAGCTCACATAAGCGCGTAATCCTGTTTCCAGATGGACATTGTAGTACAAAAAGTGGTGACAAGGAAAATCTCTTCATCCCATCCTTTCCATTTGCAGCACACACACACACACACACACACACACACACACACACACACACACACAGAAAAAGAAAAGAAAAGAAAAGAAAGAAAATGCACAGCAGTTTTAAGGGTCTACATTCAAAATGCAAATACCTCCTCTGGGCTTCTCCCCTGAGTTTTAAAGGGTTTTCTTATTTGCATTTTCATCCCTCCTTCTGTCCTTAGCGGTCCTTTCTTTATTCAGATGTACTTAGTGGTGCATTCATTGTGAATCTTCTGTACTCTGCACAGCATAGCTAGCTGAGGGTCTCCTCGTACAGTGATGCAGACTAGACTTGGCAAGAAACTTAGAGGGGTTGCCTGTAGCATCCACCATAATAATTGACCTTGCTTTTCATTAAAATGTTGTCCTCCTTTGTTCTTTCTCGGCTTTGGCTTTTGTTTCATCGATGCGTGGTGAAAAGAAGTCTGAAATGCTTTTGCCTTTTGTTAAAATGTTTAGGGTCTGTCTGTCTATCTATCTATCTATCTATCTATCTATCTATCTATCTATCTATCTATCTATCTATCTATCTATCTATCTATCTATCTATCTATCTATCTATATCACCGTCCTCTTGTTTATGCACCACCCCACCACCTTTCCAATTGGTCTGATAAATTTCACACGCTGCTTGCATCAAAAGGTAATATCCTCAGCTTAATTGTAAGCTAAATCTCTCTTAATCCAGGGGAGCATTTGAGATTCTATCCAAGTGTTCAATTTCCCAGGCCACTGAGGTCTGTGAATTTCTTTCTCCAGCCTCCAGGCTGCTGCAGCACAAGTCAGCATAGCTAATGCAGATAGATCTCCTCCCCTTCCACGCACAGTCTCTCTCTCTCTCATACACACACACACACACACACACACACACACACACACACACTCTTTCCCTCTTTCTCTCTCTCTCTCCCCCCACCCCCCTGTCTCATTCCTCTCCTCCCACCAACTCTATACTCCCCCACCCTTGAGAAAAAAAAAAGCTGTGCTTTGATTCGATATGAACAGACTGGCAACTCCGGTGCTCCAGCAACATCTGACATAACTCTGCAGATGGCTATGTTCGGATGATACACCTAAGGCTTGGGGGTGTGTGTGTTTTTTGTTTTTCCTTCAGGACGGTAAAGATCTATATGCTAATCCTCTCTTTTTCTCCTTGTTGCCATCTTTTGCAGGATTGCCAGCCCCCAAGAAGAGCCCAAAGTCGGTAAGCACTTTTCAGCTACTAGACCTGTTTGATTATTTTTGTCTGGGGCGTGGGTGGGTGTTTCTTCAAATACAGATAAAAATAAGGTGGGAAGCTAGATCTATATAGTCGGCTCCCAATCCTTATCCCCCACCCCCACCCCCACCTTAGCCAGTCCCTTTAAAAGTTGCCCGATAACCATTTTATTGCTGCACTAATTGCTTGGCATGGCTTTTGCTGAAAGGGGGTGGGGAAAGCAGGGCAGAAAGTGGTTAATGAAATTGATGCGGGCAGGAAGGCTTGCCTTGAAATCAGTTGAGTAACTTACATATTTCTTCTTTTAATATTGGGCTACGGAGGCATTTAATTTAGACTTGAAATGCCCTTCCTTCCTTCCTTCCTTCCTTCCTTCCTTCCTTCCTTCCTTCCTTCCTTCCTTCCTTCCTTCCTTCCCTTCCTTCCCTTCCCTTCCCTTCCTTCCTTCCTTCCTTCCTTCCTTCCTTCCTTCCTTCCTTCCTTCCTTCCTTCCTTCCTTCCTTCCTTCCTTCTTCCTTCCTTCCTTCCTTCCTTCCTTCCTTCCTTCCTTCCTTCCTTCCTTCTTTCTTTCTTTCTTTCTTTCTTTCTTTCTTTCTTTCTTTCTTTCTTTCTTTCTTTCTTTCTTTCTTTCTTTCTTTTCTCGGTGTTGAAGGTTCGTCCCCCTTTAAAGATAGTACTCCCTATCGGTGACTACAATGGTTTTGAGCTTTTTAATGTGCTATATTATGAATAGTGCATGGTGGGGGGGAGGAAATCTTGGGGGTGGCTGCCTAACCGTATTATCAGAGAAAATCCCTTTTGATCAAATACAAAAGGGTATCTTTGTTGTTTTTCCCCCCGCAGCTGTAATGAGCTGCCCGGGCATTTTGCTTATGTGAAGCAGTTTTCTTTGGAAAGGGAGATCATCCTTTATTGTTCTTGCTTGAATTTAGCAGCATTCAGTATGCTGCAGGTTGGATTTTCCTTCTTTTTTGCCTTTTTTTTTTTTTTCCTCCCAAGAAGAGAAAGAAGGGAGGGATCAATGTTTTATTGTCCTTGCTAATCTCATTTCTTTGCAGAGCAGTTACCTGGTTGAGGTGTTAGCTAATAGCGTGGAGGTGATTGCAGAGAAGTGTAATTAAAACGGGCGATGTTGCAGACCTACACATGCAGACCCAGAGGAATAATGTAAATTACCTTGGCTTTCTAGGGAGTTAGCTTCTGTGGGAGGAAAGTTTTCTCATTTGTTGGATGGTGAGTAAGGAAGTAGACAGGGTGATCTCTAGCCATTTAGTCTTTGGATGGCAGGGAAGGAGAGGATTGCAGCCACATGGTTCTTCTAGGGCCCCTTAGGATGAAACCCCACCTTTGTGTGACAAAAGGGGGGAGGGGGAGAGAGATGTGCCGAAATCCCTTGCCAGTCTCAGTGCAACTTTGCTCGGTGGAGGGCAAACCCTGATATCACAAATGTGGTTTCTCCTGGCTTAAGCCTGTGCTGATTAAAGTCACACATTCCCCAGGCCTCTATTACGATCGGGTTTGCTTTTGAGGCAGACAAGCACCATTTGTACTTAGTCTCAAATCCAGAATACTCTGGGTTTAATTTTGTGTCACTGTCAGCAAAGGATTTAGCCCTTGGTTAAAATGGAAGCAGGTGTGCAAAATGTGGGAGGGGAATGGGCAGGCAAGCAGGAAGGGCTCCCCGTTTCTCCCTATCCCTGGAATTAAGTAAAAAAAAAAAATCGGATGAATGGATCCAAAACTTTGCCGCGAGAGCCTTCTCCCTTCACGCAAGTTCCAGAACACCTCCTCTCCTTATTGAGAGGCTGTCCCAGGTGCCTGCCTGGTGAGGGGCTCAAGAAATTCATAAGAAGCTTCAAAATCTTCCGTATGGAATTTGAGATCCATTTAGAGAGGATTTGGATCATTCTGCTGAGTGAACAAAGAGATTGTTTACAAACAGCTGTCATTCTAGAGCTGCTCCTTCTTTTCATTCATCCCCCTTTCCATCTGTCTCAAGCGTCAATTCTTTACATAAATGGGGAGTCTTGGAATGTTGCATTGCTGAGAGCCCATGCCACACCTCCTTTTTTTCATTTCCTTCAGAAGAGGGAAATTCTTTAGGAAATATAATTTTATTTTAAAAAGAAGACTTTCCAAATTTCAGTAATGTCATGCTGATTTGTGTATGTGTGTGTGCGTGTTGTGTTTATGTTTTAATAACAAAACGGCTTTATCTGAAGGTATCGTTTTGCTGGTAGCAAGAAGCAGAAACAGGAGATCTCAGGAGATTTTTCTTGATGTCACTAGAGATAAAATCAATCACAATATTGTAACAGGGATGTTTTAAAGTATGGGGGAATTAAAAGTATATGCTCTGGGAATCCATATTGCTAATGCTTGAAGCGTTTTTCTCTAGACATGTAATAATCCACCCTTCTCCCCCACCCCTCATGGGATTTTTCTTAATCCAATCCTTGAAAATGCTGTACAATATTATCCAGTTGGTTGCTGTTATTGGATGAAACCTACTTGTTGACAGCTTTCCAGGATGACAGAACCTTTTTGCCCTTGAAGTCCCCAGCGGCTACTAACATGGTCTGGCGGTTGTGTTTCTTTCCCCCTTCCACTTTCCTAGTTTTGTTTCCAGGAGTCCCTTAAACACTAATTATTTCTTGATCAATAATAGATTAGCTGTTGTTCTGTGAGCAATGTGCAGCTTCCTCTCATGGCCACCCTTCTCCTCAGTTGTTTGAATTAAATTTAAAAATACACCTTAGCAAACCTTTTGCTTTCGCAATCCGTTATGCTATGGGGGTAATAACTCCAAACAGACATGTTGATGATGTTGACGTTTTATTCTGCATTGGTCAGGTCCCGCCCTGAGTATCGTGCTCAGAGAATGACAAGGAGTATGATCAAGGGACCAGAATATAAATCCTATGAAGAGAGAGACTGAAAAGACCTGGAGATACTTAGATTTGAGAAGGGAAGACTGAGCAGGGGCGTAGAAGCACAAAGACCTGAGGACAGAGAAGATGAGAATCCCTTCTCTGTCATCCCAGAAGGTTAGGCATGGGATTCAAGCTGCAAGAAGGCAGGTTGCAGTTGAGATTCCTAATAGTAAGAGCAATTTGATTGTGGAATTAATCGTTCGGAGAGGTGGTGGACTTCCCTTCACTGGATGAATGTCTGGAGATTCTCCATCATCTAGGTTATGGTTATACCAAAGATGCTTTTCCACAAGACAACTGGACTTTCTTAGTGTTTTTTTTTTTCCCTTGAAAACGTTTCGCTTCTCATGCAAGAATCTTCTTCAGTTCTTGATGACTTCACTGAATGACTTCAATGTTTTAGCTTGGTTTCCAGTACTGAGTAGGGAGTTAGCTTCAGTGGCCTAAATGACCACTCTACTCTCTTAGGATATCCAAACCTGTTGGTAAGTTTGAAGAGCAAGGAAGATGACCTTGATAGAAAAGGTCTGGGCAAAGGGGACTGGAACATTTTTAAACTCCACAAGTAACAATTAGAAGTGGGTCAGGCACTCCCTAATTCACTGAACCCATAAGGATAAGGAGAAGGTACAACAAAATCAAACTTACAAGATTTCCTCCAATCTCGAGGAAAGTTGTTTTTGCTTTCCTGTGGAGTTGATTTCATGGTCTAGTCTACCTGGTGAGATTGATAGTAGGAGTGATTTTCCTGAGCATTGTTCAAGCTTGGTCACAGTTTTACATTGCTTCATGAGTAGGATGGGAATATGATGGGAGTTGTCATCTAAATAAAGCTGAATGCATCTGCTTGTGAAAAACAAATGGACTTAGCTTTTCATAAATACAAAAAGGTGCCATTGTAGGAGGAAACTTGTGTTAATTTGCAGTGGCAAAAAAAGTCAGGAGTTTGGTAGCACATTTTCCAGCTAATCAATTTCATTAAAATGGCAGCTCATTGCCAGATGCTGCACGTTCCAATACATGCTTAATCATCATATAAAAATAGAGGAAAAATTAACATTGCTTACTAAATGGAATGAAGATACCTTAACTCACTATAACAAATAGGGAATCTCTGTAACTGCTATGGAAATTATCAACTTAGTCATTTTCAGATGACAAGTGGTAATGCTATATGATACAACTGCATATGTAGAATGAGTAAGGGCAACCATTTTGCCAGGGGAATCAGATAAACTTTGATGATATTACTTCTAGTCCTATCAATAGAGAAGGATGTATCTATCAGTTGTTAGGGCAAGTCAAAAGAAAAATTACATGGAAAATGGAAGTTCTCTTTACTGCTCTGAATCTGCTGTTGTAACTGATTTGGAGTAGTTTCTACCACTTGGTAGAAGCTTGTGAATAAAGAGTTAAGTTCATCTCCATCATAAAATCAATGATAAAGAAAGCACTCTAACTACAAATGGATATTGTAATCTTCAACATTCTATGGATGCCTTCCAGGTTGTTTGGACTTTAAAAAATAGTGTTAGTTGGTTGACAATTTTGGGAAGCACCAGCCTAGAGAAAGATGGAACAGCTGTTACCGCATAGGATGATTGAAATGGTGAAGATAAAAAATGATGTATATAAAAATGATGACATTGTCTATGTGTTGCATTTAAGCTCATGTTATTCACACTAGAAATGTCATTGAAACAGAAGTGGTCTTCTAGACTTGCAAGTACCATGAAGGAAGGAGACGAATACACGTCCACTCTTTTTCTCAGGGACACCATTTTTTGAAGACTTCTTCCCATTTATTTATGAGGTGCTATACCTTTTATATGAAATGAAATTGCAAAATTGATTTCACTTTGCCTTCGATTGTATGCAGGAGTTTTTAGAACACAGACTAGTGCCAGTTGAGAAGCAAAACATCTAATAATTTTCTTCAGCTGCCTTTCTTTCAGTTCCAGATAAATAAATGTGACCAGAGTCAAAATCACTGCTGCCATTCCAGCAAACTGAATTGTATGGCATTTCCATTTGGAATGAAAGCACCAAAGTACTGAAGCTAAGGAAAAAGTAGGATTGAATCATGGACTATAATAAGACATTGCATCATTTTGGAGGAAAAAGTAGTATTTCAGGAAGACTGCCCATTATTAAAGATATGCTTAGCTTTTATAGGCAACAACAGAAATTAGCCTTTTGCTTCTCGTTTGCTTTTCCAGTTTTAAATTTGGCAACCACCTTTTGGAATGGATTTATCTCTTTATCTCTCCAAGCCCAGTAGTCTACCTCTTGCTTATGTAACATATAACATGTGACCTTCATTCAAATCTCATTTTAGTTTAGGTATACAGTTCATTCATTTATCCTTTTAGTCTTCTTTTCTGCTTAGCTTGACAGAGTTTTTGTGACTAGCAGCATAGGACAGGGCATCAAAATATCAATATTTTTTTTATTCATGGAATGAAAATACATGGAAATACTGTAAATAATATTCTTGTTGTGTCAGTAAGTATAAGGTAGAAGACTTATTTAAAATCTCAGTATTTTGTGTGAATTTTACATTCTTCCATTGTATATTTAAAGCTCAAAACCGCAATGGTGTTCATACATGATATCTTTATTTTTACATTTTGACCATATATCTTCATTTTCCCATGCCTATAAAGGTCCCCTTCACTATAAACTTGCTGGATCTTATGACGACTAATTGTTATGGCTGTGACACTATATATGATAATAATAGTGATGGCCGCATTTATCATTTTTACATATAATGTTTCTGTTTCTCTAGATATGCCCTCTAAACTTTCTGTTTAGTCTTATTAAATAAAATTTGAGTGCTGAAATTCCCAAGACATTTTTGAAAGTGAAGATGAAGTAGACATTTTATAAAAAAGTTTCTGTAATAGGATATACATATCAGCCCTGATCCAATTCAGATTTGCAGTTCAAATCAATTTGCTTGAAGTGTGTGTTTTCCTATGCATTTGTGTTTCTCTTTGATTTGGATTTGCAGTTTTGGAAAAAAAGGGTCATTTGTGTATGTGCAAAAGTTTATCAAATTGATTTGAAGGCACCTATACTTGATTTAACTCATTGATTTGGTTCAAAGATTCAATTTGACGGATGATTTCGCTCAAATTGCTCTCATATCAAATCTCTGAATTGAAGCTTCCTACAATTGTTGGTTTTGAATGATTTTCTCTCATATTCACTATGTTCTTCTCTTATTTCTACTATTTTTTGGACGTTTTAACCTCTCAGTCACATTTTGTAAGTGGGGAGCGATATAAATTAGCTAATTAAATAAACACTCTACTTTAAGCAGGTCAAAATATGCATATGGATATTTTTACATTGATACTAGATTTCTAACATAGAAATCTAAAGAAGTTACCGAATGTGTTTACTTTGTTAATATTTTTGAGTTAGAGTTCATTCATCATGCCAAAGCATAATGCGGTTCATTCAATTTTTCATCAAAATGTATAAATCCAACCAATTCTGACCTAACTCGGTAGTTAAGTAAGGTGTGATCTGAACTCCAGTTTGAGTCTTTATCGGGGTGTCAAACTGGCAGCCCGTGGGCCGAATGTGTCACGCACAGGCCACACCCACCTTATCTTTGTGAATGGAAGAAACATCACGAAACATCATATGACGGCAACGTGATGCGGCGAGTTTGACACCCATACTTTATATCATTCAATTGAACAAGGGAACATGAGAAATGCTTCTGATCTTGGAGAGTTTTCAAGGGTCCTAAATCTATGCTAAAACCATCATTAGGTAATAGGAAACACTATTATTTTTATTACTTCTTAAATTTGTCTTCACTAGCACAGTTGCGACCAATTCTCTATTTTCCACTGGTTGTCCTGCTTGTTAGTTGATCCTGCCCCAGCCATAGTGGTTGTATGTGTTACTTTTTCTTTTGCTATCTCTAGGTGCCTTTGAGGGAAAAAACTAAGTGCTATTGGCAGTTGTCTCTCTTGAATTACTACCTTCTTCTAAAAATAAATTTGATTGGGTGACTAGTTGAGTGGTTGGGGTTTGTCACAGTTCTATCCATCTTTCTCTGAAACCTTGAGATGTTGCACCATAAAATGTAGTCCCCCTACAGTTTATGGCACAATAAGCTTGTGAGATAATTGAGGCTAAGAGAGAAGAAAGACAGGGGACAAAGTCATTGAGTGAATTGCCATTAAATGGGTTTATTCAGTCCAAATATAATGCCTTAACCTGTTACTCACCCTAACAATCTCAATCACTCTCACTTTCTCTTTCTCTCTTTCTCTCTCTCTGTAGCTTTCTTACTATGTATTGGAATGGACAGAAGAAAAACAAGGTAGTGAGCAAAGGCTTAGAATGCTAAGCTGATTAAGCAATAGTTTAGTTCCCATAGTTTGCTGTTTTGCTTCTCGTTTGCTTTTCCAGTTTTAAATTTGGCAACCACCTTTTGGAATGGATTTCCCTCCTGTGCCTTAATTTCTGTGGGCATACTTAAGTGGGAACACTCAAAAGGGCAACTAAAATGTTTTATGCTGTTGTACTTGAAGAAAAAGCAATTGTCTACATCCAAAGGTTGTTTTCACAGTATGTTTTTTTTTAAAAAAAAACAGGCGTGAATTAGTCATACCTGATAGGGAGAAAATTGGCCACATTTAAGCAACGGAAAATGTAGTACTTGAGAAAAGAAAGCTAGCTAATGTTATTCAAAATGTCATTTGAAGTTAATTTTTTAAGTCTGTTGGGAGTATATCATTTTAGAAAAATGTCATTGATGGGACAAAAGCTCCTACAAGGTGTCAGTAAAGCCACAAAGCAATTATTGCTTTTGGAATTGCCACACCCCCTCAAGAAACACACTTGTATTCATTTAAAACAAAATAGCACTTTCAGTCATATAAAGCAATATGAAGAGTTGCTTTATTTTCTATGCTCATTTGTGCTTCTTAGATTTTACTCATCACTGCAAGGCCTGGGTTGCTATCGTTCCATAGCAGTTACTAATAGATATTGTCATATTTTAGGTCTTATAACATAATTAGTATAAGAGTTCAACATAAAATAGCTATTACAGAATGAAATCCTACTTTTATTATATTTTTTAAAAAGCCATACACCTCTATAATTTTGTTGTGTTTGGCTACCTGGGATTTAAATTTATTATTTTCCAATTGTCCCAAAGATGCTTTTTCAAGAGGCAACTGGGCTTTCTAGTTTTTCTTTGAAGATGTTTCATTTCTCATCCAAGAAGCTTCTTCAGCTCTTATTGGATGCTGCGGAACGGAAGGATTTATACTCCTTGCAGACAACTGGTCATTTGCATTCTTTTAGAGAATCATTGAGGCCACTTTGAGGCTTATCTGTCACCTGAGTAATGCAAATGGATGTGCAACCATGACCTGGATAACTGAGAATCTCCGTAGACATTTATTTTCCAATTGGTTAAAATAATTTTTACTACTTTAAATTGTTGTCATATATGCATAAGGACATGGTTGAATATCCACACTAGTGATACGGGGGAAGTGGCCTTTCTTCTCCATTCTCACTGTAGGTGGTGACCCTGCAGCAATTTTTGGGGTAACCCATGCCCTCTTGGTGTATAGAAAACAGGAAGCTATTACTGAAGGTTGTAATGAGATGTGGCAAATATTTCTACACATAAAATCACTTCTATTTGTTCTGCCCACTCCACATGGAGAGTATCAACAATGACTTGGGTAGAATCTAGCAGTTTAACCCAGGATTCATTTAAGTTTGTGAAGTCTGAGAAAATGGACAGGGTGATTTGTGGTTTGAGCTCTGCCGCTTGTAGGATTGATTCATGCTCTATCTCAGATACCATCCCAGAGGAATTGGATGTGGGGCAGAAGATTAGATCTTATATCAACTCAGCAAGGGAGTATTTGTTCTACCTTGAAGGGGGCATTATATGCCATCTTCCTGAATGTGGCAAGTCTTGCTATGTTCTGCCTGCTTCAGTCTCCTCTTCTTAGGGCCAATTATTGAGGGAATGGTAAGGTTCCAACTCCAGACTGTTCTAGAGACAACAGATGGTCTGGACCACATTGGTTGCTCTGATGGACAGTCTTTGTTCAGCCTGGTAGAGGGAAATTCATGGTTACTGCCTAACTTGACCTCTGGAGTGGCCTTCCCATTATTGACCATTGGTGATGTGTTTACATATCATCTATAGCAGGGGTGTCAAACTCGCGGGGTGGATGCGTCACGCGCTGGCCATGCCCACGCCCGGGTTAGCAAAGGGAGAAGAAGTCATGATACATCACATGACATGAGTTTGACACCCCTGATCTATAGAGTTGGGATTTTCCATGGTTCTGCCACCCGAATGGACGCGGCCACTTTCAGAACTCACAGCTACTAATTGAGAGGTGTGTGGAATCCATGGGAAGGGAGTCTTTGCTGTGCTACAACAGCATGGAATTTGATGAACTGGCTGTGGTTACCCATGCCCTCATCATCTCTCAAATTTTATACTGCAATACTCTACATGGGGCTGTCTTTGAAGACTACTCAGAAGGAGCAATTGGACAGAATGCAGCAGCCTGCCTAGTCATGGGTGAGAGGCACCAGTACTACCTAAGTGCTATGAAAGTGCTATGGTTGCTTCCAGTAGACTTCTGAGTACAATTCCAAGTGCTCGCTTTAACCTATAAGGCCCGTAGGTAACTGCAGGACCGTGTGCTTCAGATAGATCTGACTCATCCAAATTGGGATACCAAGAGTTCTAAGGGAGAGGGCATGAGTGCCCTGCTTCTTATGTTAGGCCCCACTCCCTAGAATAATGTACTGCTAAGGAGCTAAATGGAGCCTCCTTAACAGTCATTCAGAGAGTGGTGAACCCTTATCTCTTCTGCAGGCCTTTTTAGCGGGATGTTTTGGGATGTCTGCTGCATTTGCCATCTTGTTCTGTTTCCCCCCTTCAGTTCTAGTTTGGTGGTGGTTATATTATTTTTGTATTATTTTGATGTTGTCTGGTGTATGGTGGGAGACCCAGAATCCTTCAAATCAGGCAACTGTTTTAAAAAATGAGTGGATGAATGTTGAGTTCAGGTAGTCCTTAACTTACAACCATTTGTTTACTGAGAGTGGATGAATGTTGAGTTCAGGTAGTCCTTAACTTACAACCATTTGTTTACTGAGAGTTCGAAGTTACAATGGCACTGAAAAAAGTGACTTATGACCAGACTTCCCACTGAATGACTGTTGCAGCATCCCCATTGCCATGTGCTCAAAAGTTGGACACTTGGCAACTGGCATATATTTATGATGGTTGCAGCATCCCAGGGTCATGTGATCACCATTTACGACCTTCCCAGACAGCTTCTGGCAAGCCAAAATCAATGAAGGAAGCTGGATTCACTTAATGACTGCATGATTCACTTAACTGTAGTGATTCACTTAACAGGCTTGTTTTTAAAAAGCTTGAATAATTGGTTATGACTCACTTAACAATTAGCTTGCTTAGTCATAGAAATAATGGTCCTCAGAGGGTTGGACTAAAAACGTCCCTTTCAACTCTGTTATTTTACTCTGTTCTATTATGGTCATAAGTTGAGAACTACCTGTAGTAATAGATGTCACTGTTTTGATGTTGGGGTGATGTCTTTTTTTAGCATTTTAGCATATGGGTTTATGTCAGTTTTTTTAATCAACTGCCAGGGGAGTAAGTGATATAAAAATGCTGTTACAATAATCAATAAATATATTATTTATGAAATGCTACCGAAAAGCACTTCTAAAACTTTTCTTTTAAATATGCTACATATTTCAGACAAAGCTTTTTGGAACGCTGAATATTTTTGACAATGAAATGAGCTTAGGTAGCTCCAGATTGTAGGATCCAACTCCATAATTACATTTTCTCCTGCTTGCTCACATTCCCTATTCCTTTTGGCAGGTTCTCGCTGGCATAATTTTTCATAATTGTATTATAGTCTTCTTCCTCAGTTGGAAACATGATCCTAATCAGCAAGGACACACACTGCGGTAGAAATTCTACCTTAGAGATGTAACAGTTTGGAACTCTAGCAGTATTTTCTTGCTGTCAATCAGTTTAGAAAAGCAAGCAGCCAATCAGGTTTGTCTACAATGTGGTGTCATAAGTCAGATTTTGGGGGAAAGGGATGGTAGGGAGATAGAGTATCTGCCTGCAGCTTCCACCAGAAAGCTGAAATTGATATAGATGGAATTGGTGGATGATACCATTGCAGTTTTTCTATCAAAGAAACATGCTAAAAGAGTTGTTTTTCAGCATAGTCTCTGACATGTTGTTTCAATGCGTTTTGACCAAGCCCTTGCTTTTTAAAGATATTTTTGTACTAAGATGTAAGAGCTACAGTTTAGTTGTTCTGTCTGGTTTCTTTTATATTTCATGTTTAGTGATGATGTTATAAAATTGTGCTTTGAAGCATATGAAAATAATTGGCATTGATAGATTAATTCAGTGTTTCTAGACTGTCATTCAGAGTTCTGTGGTATTTTCAGTGAAAAGATTAGCATGATCAGACAAGATTCTTTGAAAACCATTGTCTATCTCTTTTAACATTAGTTGCTCAAATGTATTGGACTTAAGGAAAGTGTCCTTATTCAACAACATGCTTTCTATCTCACAAGTATCTTAAAACACGATGTAGAAAGTAATCCAAATATTCTCACTATCATAGATATTTCAAATAAGAGGTTGATGATTTTCAGAGTTTGGAAATTTGATTTGATTTGGTTTCAATCATTATTTTGAGATTTGTTTCATATTTATGATGCGCCTGAATATTCTTATGTACAGTGGAAACAGAACATTATTCCAGGTCTGGGTTATTGTAATGTATATTGATTTTGTGCTGTCATGACTGCTGATGAATAACAAATAAATGGAATCTGCGTAGTTGCACACACTGCTTTGTTCCCCTGAAGTTGATGTCATTTATTCTCACATTGTTTTGGCATTATCATTTATTTAGAATGAGAATCTCTTCTGTAAATTTCATTTCACTGAACCTAAACGTTGTAATGAATTATAGATAGGCGATCTAATCCCCACACTGGATTTTTTTTTTTGTCCCATGTTTAACGATCTATTGTAAGACAGAATAGAAAGAGAATTCAGGAAAAGACAGTTTACATTTCTTATTAGAGCCTAATGGGATTCAGTTGGCAAGGAATCCTGCTTTTGTACCAATGTAAGAATTCAGAGCAACTTTGATTTTAGCTATCTAACCTATTGAGGGGAAACACAGGTGATGTTGTCCCTGAATCCGTCACCCATATGTGTTGATTCTGTTCAAGGGTCTATTAAAGTAAGGTAGACAGTTTTCCTGGCGAAAAGCAGATTAAAACAAGAAATATTGCACCCCTTCAAATTTAATTTCTGGTAGCTGTTTTTTTTATCCGAGAAAAACTCTATGTTTGAGTACAAGTCTCAACTTCATTATGATGGCAAGGGAAACTTTGTGGATCTGCTTGTGCTGTGTACAGTATTTAGGGGAGAGTGAAAGCCACTGAGTCATTGTACATACGGAAGAGAAACAATTTGAACCTGTCTGACATGATCCATTCCTTGTTCCTATTCCTGGGTTTGAAATGCTGTCCTCAGCAGAAGATGACTCTTTTAAGTCCCTAATCCATACAGAATCCTTGATTGGGGATATGTCTATGTAGTATCGGAGGGATGCCAGTGTGGTTTGTGATGGATGATTTTCCCTTCCTCCGTCATTCTATCTTTCTATCATTGGTTGAATTTTCCTGCGCTCAGCAAAAAAAAATAAATGGAAATCGCCAAAGCCCCAAAGTGCCCTTATGTATTTATTTAGGAACTTGCAGAAGTGCTGAAGCTAGAGGGGGGGAAAAAGGCTAAGGGAAATTGCTTGCTTGCAGATCATTAACCTTCTTGGGATTCCCCATCCCATCCCTACTCTTCCTTCTTTTCTGGCTCTCTTCCTGGACAGCAACCTCTTGAACGGAAAGACAGCCAAAATAGCTCCCAGCACAGCGTCTCCAGCCACCACAGCACCCACACGGCTTCACCGATTCACAGCACTCAGGTGCTTCCTGAATACCCTGTTCCTGAAACACCAGCAACAGACCAGCCGGACAACACAGGGCAGAAGAAGCCAGATCCATTCAAAATCTGGGCCCAGTCCAGGAGCATGTATGAAAGCCGACGTGAGTATGCCACGAGATATTATTATGCTAATGGCAGCTTTAGACAGCAGCGTCTATTCGTTATGATCAACTTCTGACTCCAGGAAAACGTTTGCTTGGACTGAAAAGAATACATTTGCCTTTGATTGTATTAGTGGGATACGTGAGCAAGGGATGCTGGCTGTGGCTGGAAATGGGTGGGGAAAGAAACCAATATTTTGCAACTAGGAAGATTAGCAAATTATCTGTAATTGGAGGAGCATTGCTTACTTGCAAGAGGTAGATTGAGGGCTTAACAATGACCAAAGAAGGACCCATATTTTCAGTATTATGACTTCGGGTGGGAGGGAGAATGTCTGTTTATTTCTCTTTTTCATTTAAAAATGAATCCATTCCTAAAAGGGTAGATTGTCCAAATGCTTTTCTCAGAAAGACAAAACTGGTCAGCATTTCCTGTTTGTAGTTAATCTCTACAAAATCTTATGCTCTCAAGCCTTGATCTTGAAAAGGGATAATTAAGGAATTAGTTAAAATTGAACGTTACAATAGTATGCTTAAAGGACCTTTGGGTAGGAGCATCAGGCCCTTGTGTGTTCAATTATTGCGTTGTTTTTCATTAGTCAGGTTAACATTTCCTAGTTGGCTATTTGAAGTACAAAGGTTTAAATCCAAAAATGCTGTAATCCTAATTAAAAAAAAATACAGGTGCATGGCTGATAAACCATGCTTATCTTTATTATTATGTGTTGTTCCATCAATGCAGAAAACAAATAAATACAGTAAGCAGCTTTTATTGTAGTTATTAATAGATTCCGTCCACAAATAATTCAATAGAGAGTTGATTTGATTCCAAAGGATTTTGTTTATTGATTATTCTGACTATTTTAATGCATTTCTTTTTTCCCTCCCCCCCCTCTTTTATTGATGAATTATTTTATGATGAGATTGATAGCCAATATACTCTTGGGACAGAGTGTGATACAAATAAAGTAAATAAATAATAAGTAAAATTAAAAATAGATGTCATTGAATATACTTTTGATTTTAAATAATGGATTTGTTTTTTTAAAAAATAGCATCTTTTACAGCATGAATTATCATTTAAGAGTGACTTAGGGATAAAGCAGCTTTGAAACTACATACATGAAAAAGTGCCATTTGTCATGTGGAGTTGGGAATTTTGCACTGGCTATAGTTAACTGAATGGACTTAAAGTAAAATCAGCGTGAAATGTATTGCATGAAGGGTAGGAATACGTTGGTAGGGACTTTGAGGGTAAAACAATGCCAAAGTCTTTTTATTGCTTGGTTGTTCCTATCGTATTACTCATATTTGTTCTAAGAGAACGACAAAGGACATTTCTCCATACATTCAATTCTAAATAGCATAACAAACTTGTACACTAGCCTTTTACAGGTGGGTGGATATCTGCAGGCTAAGAATTAGACCCAAAGTTCTTCCAAAAAGGGCAAATACTATTCTGAGCTTAAAAGTACATCTTCCATAAAATATTAACAAATTTATTTTTGTGTTTCAGTTCTGGAAATCTGGGATAAAAATATGGTCAACTTATTAACTTATAGATTGCTCTGGACTATAGAGCCAGTCTATACCCAAGGTTCATCCTTCCTTTGTCTACCCAAAATATTAGTAGACTCTCCTCTCCCCCTCAAAATGTTCAACTGTTTTAGAGTAAGAAACAGTTAAGCATTGGTTTCTGATAATCAGAAGACCAAGGTTAAATCCTACCTTCTAGGAAGAACCTCAGAGCCAAGGGAGGCCACCTGATCTATCTAACACTACACCAGAAAAAGAGCAGATGCAGGACCAGGCCTTGTCCCTTCTCATCCTATAAAACAGTATTTCTCAACCTTGACCACTTAAACATGTGTGGACTACAATTCCCATAATTTTCCCACTAGCAATTGCCCATTATGATTGGGGTACTCTGAGAATTGTAGCTCACACATCTTCAAGTGGCTAGAGTTAAGAAACGCTGTTACAAAACAATGGCAAGAATCCCAGTTGCCAAACAGTCACATAAGCAAAGGAAAATCTGCCCTATGAAGTTTGTGTAAAGTGCGAGTTTATGATTTACCATTGCCTTCTAGATTTGAAGAAATGGTTTTCTTCTTTTCCTCCTTCACTTGGGTGTCTTGGTGTTTTTTTTTAGCTTAGAAAGCTGGTAGCAGGGTTGGCTGCACAATTGTTAAGTGACAATGACTCAAGGGAGGTAGCAGTTGACTGAAAAACTGGCAATATAATCCTTAATATGTGATATTAAGAAAATTCTCAACTCTGATATTCTAAATCCAGTACAATTCTAATGCAAATTACAAGGGGAAACTAGCCCCTAATATTTGGGAGCTTATTAGTTGCACATTTAATGTAAGCATGTAGCTTAGCCTAAAAAGATTTGGTTAGTTTTTGCATTGTCATCATGCAACTTCCGTTATATGGAGTTTTTGTCTCCTGTTCCCTCCCTCAATCATCCCCGCAGTAATATTTATTATTTATTTATTTTTATCCTTCTTTTATTTATTTATTTTTATAAATAACTCAAGTCTGCAAATATATCTAGAACTCCTTCCTCCTCCATTTTTTCCCAACAACCAAAGATGAGTAAAATGGGACTAGAACTCACCATCGCCTGGCTCTAGCCTGGTGCCGTAACCACTAGATCATATTTGTCTAAGACCCCCTCCCCCATAGCTATAATACTGCCAGCTAAACAGTTTATTAGAAATAGCTAATTACTAATTAGAATAAGAGCAACAGATTCAGCTGCAATCTGTTCTCCCTGCATCCGTGTGTGTGTGTGCGCGCGTGTATCTCTCTCTGTCTATCTATCTATCTATTTATCTATCTATCTGTATCTATCTGTCTGTCTGCCTGCCTGCCTGCCTGCCTCTCTGTCTGTCTGTCTATCTATATAAACACATGCATACATATATATTAATATATGTATATATGTGTGTCTGAGTTTTTCTCAACTTCTCCATCTACATATTTAGGCAACACTACATATTTAGGCAACATGCATGTTAGGAGTTTTGGAGTCCATAATTTTGGGTAAGGGGGTTTCTTCATTGCTAGAGGTCACAGTGAATGTGCTGTTATGTTGTTGTTACCTGCTCTACAAGTTTTCATTACTCAAAGACTCCCCTGGATGCTGACAGTTCCCCGTTTAAAAAGAAGAAAAAAGTAAAGGATGTTTCTCCTTGAAATGTAATGTATAAAGTCAGGATGGATGCAGCTTCTGAGGACATATAATGTAATCTATAAATATACTCTATACAACATATTCATACATAGGTTTATTCAGTTCCTAGTTGATTAAGTGTGGCCTTTTCTCCAGGTTTGATTTCTCCAGACTCCATGTTTCTTCAGAAAGAAAGGGGTTTTGAAAGAATTTTCAAAATCAACTTATCTTTTAGGATATTAATGCCTACTGAGATTTTTAAAAACTGCAAGAGTGTTTTGTTGCACATCAGTGCCTCAAAGGCTGGTAGATGGATTAAAGGGGATTTCTCATAGTAATATTGTTCCACCTGGGTTGAACAAAAGCAGCCCGTAGAAATGCTGTAGTGTAAACTGTATGACCATTGACACTTGCATAGGGTTTTATCTAATGCATATTTTAACATTATATTTGCTTTTTAAAATGTAATAACATTTTTAAAAACATTAGCACTTTTTTTTAGAAACGAGGTAATCAGAATTAGCTTAGAACATTCTAGTTTTAAAATTTGAACTTTGAAAAGTTCAAATTCCTTGAAATATTAATTTTGCCGTTATTTCAATTTTGCTGTTGTTTACCATTTAAAGAGACTATTCTCAACTGATCATTATTATTTAAATCTATGAACAGAATTATCCTTTACTTTAAAATATTTTGGATTTTAACCAATAATAATGCATGAAGAAACATTGACAATAAAAGCCAACATAACAAAGAATATTACTGAATATTAGTAAGATTATAGGGGAAATACAGTAGAAGAGAGAGAATAACCAGATATTTTAATCCTGATTGATCGATTATGTGTTATCAGGTTGATGTTGACTCTTAGTGACCACATAGATTTTCTCCATGGTGATCTGTCTTTAATCTAGTCCTTCAAGTTTTCCAATGGTGGAATTTTCACATCATCATCATCATAGTAATAATATGTAATAAGTTTAGTAATAAGCCCATTGATACAATCTCAAACCAACTGGAGCACCATCAGTATTGTCAAATTCACCATCAGTCAATTGCAAAAGACAAGTTGACTTGGAACAGTTTACATCATGTGATGATATCTGTAACATTATCAAACATCCACATCTGCCTATCCCAGGTTCTTGGGAAGGACTTGATAGGTAGATAAAAATGCCCAGTCTGAACATCGGGAACATCTTAATTACAGTCAATTGCAATTACTCAGAACAGCTTATATCCCATAACAATACCATCAAACAATAAAAGCTGTTTTGGGGACTTCGGTTCATGCAAGATCTGATGGGCGGCTGACTACCAATTGCTCTGTTTGATCCATCCCAGAAATGCAAATGAGAGTAGACTGCTTCTGAAACTCAATCTTTCGCAGCCCTCCTTGGGCAAGCAGTCTGAGGGCTGATGTGCGTTTTGTCAATGAGCTGATGTTCCACCTCTTATGTGGATTGCCATCCAAATTTTCCCATACTTTAGACACAGAACAATTTTTATTGTGTAGAAACCTGTTTGGTTCCCTAGGCTTTCCTTTAACCAGTTCTCTGTTTGTGATTATGTTTGTGTGTGTGTCTATTGCCTGACCTCAGAAAATAATTCTAAGCCGGAAAAAAAACTAGATGATTCCCTTGCGCCCCAACGTTGCTTAAGACTACTGAAGAATGTTTTGGATTAGAAATGTATACAGGGCAAGTTAGAACAGTGGGCATAGCCCAGTGATGGCTAACCTTTTCAGCTTGGTGTGTCGAAAATTGGGAAAAAGTGTAGCCTTCCTTGGGTCGTGTGTCACTTCAAGAAATATCAATAATTTGGTTTATGACGGACTGGGCTGGGGTGATCACACAGGGCTGTGAAACTCGTCTCCCTGGTCTCAGGGCTGCAGGTGCAGGATGTGGGAATCGGAAGGCCACCTTACAGGGCTGTGAACCTCATGGATCTCCTTTCCTCCTGTAGCGTTCCTGAGGTAATGAAACTGACAAACCTCAGTTTATGGCGGTTAAAGCTGGTTCTCTGCTGCAAAGATCTTGCGGCAGAGGTGACACCACGCCTCCACGCAACAAGCAGGGAGCAGGGATTGAAGCAGAGCACAGGCAGCCTCTAAATGTGCAGGTTTTCCCCACACCAACAGGCGTGTCAGTCAAAGTGCCTCGGCGTGTCACGAGTGACACGCGTGTCATAGGTTAGCCATCACTGGCATAGCCTTTGAATAAGCCAGATAAAGCCATCCGGAAAACCTACCTGGATATTTCAAATCTGTCCCATCTGCAATGAGAAGTGAATCTTCTTAAAATATAATTTGCTCTATACAGGTAAATGAATCTGCCCTCTCAGCAGATTCAACCTGAATTTGCAGTGTTCCCTGGCATTATTTTTACTCCTTGGCTTCTCCTTACTTGAGACAGAGATACCAATAGTATCTTAATCTTTCAGAATAAAAATAGCCTTTTTCTTCAGAGCACTGTGTGTGCAGACTGCTAAAATGCTCCTGCATTTCACAAAGCCAGGCTGCTTCTGATGTTCAGGTTGCTGGCTATGGAGGATTTAATCACAGAGATATTTCAGCAAATCTGTGCAAATCCTTATTTGTCTTAAAGGGAACAGAACAGAATAGAATAGAATCTTTATTGATTTACTCATTTGACCATATCAAATGACTAAATCAATAAAACTAATACAAATATACAAGTAGATACAAAGAAAACAATATGACATGTTCATAGTAAGTTGGCATCCCTACAATTAACCCAAACTGATCTAAATTCTGTCTTCTTTGAAATGGCCTTTGAAATAAAGCATACATCTTACTAGTGGTATGCAGGTTCATTCCCTGCATGAAGTAAGATAGTTTCTTCTGGTTGCCCCAGCATTTTTTAGTTTTCAAACAGCAATAGCATTTGGACTTATGTACTGTTTCATAGTGCTTTATAGCAGTCTGTAAGCAGTTTACAGAATCAGCATATTGCCCCAACAATCTGGGTCCTCATTTTACTGGCCTCGGAAGGATGCAAGGCTGAGTTAAGAAAGGCTTGAGCTAATCAGGATTTAACTTCTGGCAGTAGGCAGAGTTAGCCTGCAATACTGCATTTTAACCACTCTGTCACCATGGCTCCTAAGACTCAAAGCAACCAGCCCTTTCTGCAGAGTACAGTTTGCAGTCCAAAAAAAAATTGTCCAATGTCTTCAATGGCTGATGCTGCTCAAACTTTCAGTCTTTCTTCACGTGAAACTCCATGAAACCTCCCATGTCTCTGCGGAAGACTGGCAGAGCACATCCATGAACACCAACTAGCAGTCAGAAGACATGATGAAAATTCCTTAACTTCACAACATATAGACCGACTTAGACATAATTTTAACTAGGGAACTGTGAGCATTTTAGACCAAGCCAAGTCTAAAACCATAGAGAATTCTTGGAAACCTGGCACTCAGATAGATTGGCCATCAACTGGCATATTGACATAAACAACATCTACATGCCGTTCAAGAGACATTGAAAAATACTAAAAGGAAACAAAAAGACCAAAACTCACAAGCAATCAGCACCCAGATGAGCATAGATTAATACCATTAGACCTAACAATCAAGAAGCAAACAATACTCCAAACAAGGAGCTGCCAAACAAGCTAACAGTAAACAACAGTTCAATCAAAGGAACCATCAAGACCACTCCCACCAACACTAATATATTAATAAGTAATAATAATGCAAAACAAATCAAAACAGTACTTACTTTCTTGCTGATGTCCATTCCTTCAACCAAAAAATGTCTGCTATTAGCAACGCAATGCCTTCCTTTTTTCCTCAGTGAAATTCAGTCATCCCTTATTCTACCTATATTTAAAAGTGGCTTATTTTAAAGCAGGGGTGTCAAACTCGCAGCATCACGGCAGTGTCATGGGATGTATCAGGACTTTTTTCCCCTTCACTAAACCAGGCAGGGGTGGGGCCAACACGTAACACATCCGGCCCACGGGCCATGAGTTTGGCAGCCCTGTTTAAAGCATTTAATCAAAATATTTTGGCTATATTTTTTAGAGAAAGTGCTCAAATGTAAAATTAACGAACATACAGATTAAAACAATACATAAAGTGACAGAAATAAGAATTAGCAGAAGATTCAGGTCATAGGATCATGAAATATAAATGGACCTCAAAGAATGTAGTCCAGTCTCCTGCTAATTTAAAGAATCTGCAGTTGATGCAATTTTGATCTCTACTTAGAAATTCTTAATTAAGTAGTGTTCATCATTGATCCATTCTGAAATAGCATGTACATTCCAGATGTTCTTTAGGGTGTTTCCTTGCCTTGAAATTTGAACCTATTTTGCTTGGATCCTATCTTAGATCCAAGATGTATGTGACAGATCCACCAACCATGTGATAATATTAGAAGATGGTGGTGATACTATTTTTCTGAGTAACAGGAAGCACCAGTGGTTTGAAAAGTATATCCAGATACATTCAAAACAACTACAGTATCATATAAATCCATAGATACCTCATTTACAACATTAACTGTGTTTACAGTCCATCAATTAATCAATCAGTCAGTCAGTCAAGACTGCAGGATATGTTTCAGTATGCTTTCCATAAGACTAAAGAATGGTTTCTGTGCCAGTCAGAAGCATGCAAAAGTAATGACCAAAAAGTACAATTGAATGTAATTTAGGATGACTCAGGACACTGAATAGCCAACCTGCAGATGTCAATAGCAGTGCAGAATCATTCCACTTGTGAACTGTAGAGTGTGTAAATTCATCAAATGCAAACACCCCCATTATTTCCAAATAGAACTAAAAATAAAAATTTTATAGTACAAATCTGTGTAATATTGTTCCAGGAAATGGCATGTTTTAGAATGTTTATTAACATATGTATGCGAATACAAATGGTCTTTATAGGACCACTAAGATGAGTTTTATATTATTCATGTCTAAATCATTGTTATATGGTGAGTAATCTTGGGTCAATTTCAAATATATAGTTATTATTATCAACATCATGTTATTAGACAGTTCCAAAACTATAATGGAGCTCAACCTTAGCAGACAAACCAGCTACTTTTCTCTTTTAAAAAACTAGTTACTTACTTCATGACATCTGAGGAGTGGCCCACAATTAATATATTATTTGCTTTCTTACTGTTAGATGCATATGAATTCAGTTGTCCTTTTGTACATAAACAAGCAATTGCCAATGCTTTCCATTAATAATAACTGTGTCCTCTTCGCTGATGATGTAAAGCTATTCAACACCACAGACAATACTGCTACCCTTGAAAAAGACCTCGACTATGTATCAGAATGGTCAAACAAATGGCAACTTCAAATCTCAACAAACAAATGCTCTGTCTTACATATTGGCAAAAAAAATCAGAAAATAAAATACAGGCTGAATAGTCAAGACCTTGTTGATGATCCAAACTCTGTCAAGGACCTTGGAGTACTCATCTCTAATGATCTAAGTGCTAGAGCCCACTAGTAACTACATAGCCAAAAAGGCATTAAGAGTTGTTAACCTAATCTTATGTAGCTTCTTCTCTGGTAATATCACACTACTAACTGCAGCATACAAAACATTTGCTAGACCAATACTCAAATACAGCTCATCAGTCTGGAACCCACATTACGTATGTGATATTAACACAGTTGAGAAAGTCCAGAAATATTTCACAAGAAAAGTTCTCCACTCCTCTACTTGTTGCAGACCTAGAAAACCTAGAACTACTCTGCCTTCGGTCCGATCTAAGTATAGTATATAAAATCATACATTGCAATGTCCTACCTGTCAATGAATACTTCAGCTTCAACCGTAACAATACAAGAGCAAACAATAGATACAAACTCAAGGTTAATCGCACCAAACTTGATTGCAGGAAATACGACTTCAGTAAGAGTGATCAATGTCTGGAATACTCTACCTGACTCTGTGGTTTCTTCCCCAAACCCCAAAAACTTTAACCTTAGACTTTCTACTATTGACTTCACCCCTTTCCTAAGAGGTCTGTAGGGGGCGTGCACGAGCGCACCAAAGTGCCTACAGTCCCTGTCCTATTGTTTCTTTTATTTTTCTTATATGTATCCATGTATTCATAACTATGTTTTTACTTATACCTATTATTTTGTAAGCAATTGACAAACCAAATAAAATAAATAAATAAAATAAAAGTGATGAACTAATATTTAGATTAGCATTATTTTCAAGAACCATCCTTTACCTATTCATGGTACCCTGAATCCAATGCGGCCAATGCTGTGCCCTGAATCCAAATAGACAACCTATTTCTTAAAAACATAGATTTAGCAGAAGTTGCTTTTTTCCCCCTCTCCTCTTTGTTTTGGTGTCTTAGTCTAAAATTTCCTTGAGGATTGCTGCAATCTGTTATTGTGCTGCCTGCATGCTTTACAAAGCTGCCATATCCTATGTAGGGGCCATCTATCAAAGCAGCAGTGACAAAATGAATTAAACTGAATTGCAGATGTGTTAATGAACCCCTTTGAAAGGCTTAAACAAGCATTAATTAAAACAATGCAGAAGAAGGTATAAACCTTTTTTTAGAGCTTTAACAACTATTGCATTCTTTTTTTTAATATTTGGATTTTATTTGCAGTCAAACGCTAGATGTGGGGCTTGTAAATCAGATAAACAGAAAAGCACATGAAGCAGTTCCTTAATCCATAATTAGATAAGTTTGAAAAATGTGAGAGCAAGGGAAATTGGACATTTTTGATGAAGCAGCTTTAAAACAAAGTGTGTGTTGGGGGAAGGTTTGAAGTGCTTAACCTTGCGTGACTAGGAAACAAGCAACCACATTTAAACATATAGCTAGTCCTCGATTTAAAACTGTAATTGAGACCAGAATTTCCATTGCTGAGCTTAAGTGAGTTTGCCTAATAACCAATGATTCCCAATTTTGTGACCTTTTGGCGGGGGGACATGGTTGATGAGCAAATCACCCTACTTGTCAACTGAATCATGTTGGTTATTAAGCAAAGCAGTCTGGGAAGGTCACAAACGGTGATCACATGACTCTTGAGACACCGCCACCATTGTAAATACATGCTGGTTGCCAAGCACCTGATTTTGATCACATGACTGTGTGTAGGGATGCTGTGACTCCTTGCACACTTGATAAGTGTGAAGACGGGTTTGTTAAAAACAGATCATGCCAAACCAATCTCATTTCATTCTTCAACACAGTGACTAAATTAGTAGACCAGCAAAATACTGTGGACATAATATAGTTAGATTTCAGCAAGGCATTCGACAAAGTAGACCACAACCTACTTCTTAGTAAGCTAGAAAAAAGTGGAATAGATAGCACCACCACTAGATGGACTTGCAACTGGCTGGCAAACGGTACTCAACGAGTAGTCCTTAATGGGTCTAAGTCTACATGGAGGGAAGTAAGCAGTGGGGTGCCACAAGGTTCCATCTTAGGCCCAGTACTCTTCAATATCTTTATTAACGACTTAGATGAGGGAATAGAAGGGGAACTTACCAAATTTGCAGATGATACTAAGCTGGCAGGAATAGCTAACACCCAAGAAGATAGGCTCAAGATCCAGATGGATCTTGACAGACTAGAACACTGGCCCGTATCTAACAAAATGAAATTCAATGTAGAGAAAAGTCCTACACTTAGGCAAGAAAAACCAAAAGTACACATATAGACTGGGTGAAACCAGGCTCAATAGCAGTAACTGAGAGGGATCTTGGAGTCTTAGTGGACAACCAGCTAAATATGAGCCAGCAGTGTGTAGCAGCGGCCAAAAAAGCTAATGCAATTCTAAGTTGTATTAACAGAGGGATACAATCAAGATCAAGGGAAGTACAAATACCACTCTATAAAACCTTAGTAAGACCACACCTAGAGTACTGCATCCAGTTTTGTTCACCACATTATAAAAAAGATGTTGAGACTCTAGAAAAAGTACAGAGAAAAGCAACCAGGATGATTAGGGGACTAGAGGCTAAAACATACAATGAACGGTTGAGGAACTGGGCTTGGCTAGTCTAGTAAATAGAAGGACCAGGGGAGACATGATAGCAGTCTTCCAATATTTGAGGGGCTGCCACAGGGAGAAAGGGGTCAAGCTATTTTCTAAAAGCATCTGTAGGCCAGACAAGGAACAATGGATGGAAACTGAACAAGGAGAGATTTAACCTGGAAATAAGGAGAAACTTTCTGACAGTGAGAACAATCAACCAATGGAACAGCTTGCCCTCGGAAGTTGTGGGAGCGTCATCACTTGAGACTTTGAAGAAGAGATTGGACTGCCATTTGTCAGAAATGGTGTAGGGTCTCCCACTTGGGCGTGGGGGTTCGATTAGATGACCTACAAAGTCTCTTCCAACTCTGATTATCTGTTAATCTGTTAACTGGACAAAGATCACTTTTTTCTGTCCTGTTGCAACTTTGAATGGTTGCTAAATGGATGGTTTCAAGTCAAAGATTGCCTGTATCCTATATGAAAATCCTATTGACCCTATTTATATGAGCCTCGGTGGCACAGTGATTAGAGTGCTGTACTGCAGGCCACTTCTGCTGACTATTGTCTGCCTGCAATTTGGCAGTTTGAATCCCACCAAGCTCAAGGTTGACTCAGCCTTCCATCCTTCCAAGGTGGGTAAAATAAGAACCCAGATTGTTGGGGGCAATATGCTGACTCTGTAAAACCGCTTAGAGAGGGCTGTAAAGCACTATAAAGCGGTATATAAATCTTAAGTGCTATTGCTATTTGTAAAAGTGCCCAGCTTCTAAGCAGTACGGCCCTTCGTGTGGCAAAGTAACTAGAAAGGTCAAAGGCAAAGTTTGAGTTTAATTTGGACTGCATAGCTTGGTAGGCTTTAAGGCATGGGCAGTGGTCTTTACTTGGTGGAGGATCCTGACCAGGCCTGCTACAGACATAGAGATAAAACTACAGAAAGAATTCCTTTGCACATTCATTTTGAATCCAGACTTTTTTATTCAAAACTTTGGATAGAATAGTATATTGCAGTGCCCAACAGTATTCCAAGTGTGGTCTTACTAAGACATTATAAAGTGGTATTAATACTTCATGTAATCTTGATTCTATCCCTCTGTTAATGCAGCCTAGAACCGTGTTGTTTTTTTTGGCAGCTGCAGCACAATGCTGGCTCATATTTGATTGTCCACCAAAATTCCTGTCACATTTGCTACTATTGATCCAGATACTACCCATACTATACCTGTGCATTTGGTTTTTATTGCCTAAATGTAGAACCTTACTTTTTTTCAGCATGAATTTCATTTTGTTAGATAGTGCCCAATGTTCAAGTCTCTCAAGATCCTTCTGTATCTTAAGTCCACCTTCTGGCGTGTTGGCTATTCATGCTGGCTTGGTGTCATCCACAAATTAGATGTTCTTCTTCTAAATCATTGATGAAGATAATGAAGAGTACTGGGCATAAGACAGAACCTTGGGGTACCCCACTGTATACTTCCCTCTATGTAGATGTAGTTCCACTGAGGATTACACATTGAGTATAAAAGGACTTGAATCTGACTGTTATTAGGCTACTGCTCAATAGTATGATCATAGATCCTTGAACTGGTCACTGGTTTTCAGATTAATTGAAATTTCTCATAGGAGTTTATATAATTGATGTCACCACAGTTTTGTTTATAATTTGGGAAATCTGTGTCTGTATCAGCTGGGCCTACATGTTTGATATTAATAATCAAAATCTATGCTGGTAGAATTAGTTCATGTACAAGTAATGAGTATTCATAATAAAAAAAAGTCACAAAAATGTTTTATTGCAGCAGAAGTTCTAAAACAACTCAAAGCAAGGTTTTATTCAACTTCCTCCTGCTTCTGGGTACCTCTCATTTTAAAAGGGTAAAATAAATCAATATTTGATTGAAGATCATTAAATGTAATTTCCTGTACATTTTGTTTTCTAACCCTGTATTCATTCTGGAATTCATGTTATCAAAAGCAAGAAATGCTTCTTGCTGCTTTTTTTCTAAAACCTAGTTAGAACATGTTTGTATCTTATATTTTGGTACAATTATTCCAAGTTCAAATTTTCTAGCTCTAGATAAATCTATTAAAATTGGTGGGTCTGTTGTAATCCTTGGGAGCTGTAATTTTGGGGGTGTCATGTTAGATATGAAAACAGATGCGAAATTGAACTGAACCAACAACAACAAAAAAACAGATTTCATTAAGCTTTGCAAAATGTTAAAATTAATATTCACAGCTATGTCACCTTCGCCTACGACTGGACTGAGCAAGGGTGAAAGAGAAAGAGAAATCAATTCAACGAGTTTTGGAGAATGTAAGAATGAGTTGAGAATTTTATATCTTGTCTTGCTGTCCATCATGTAGTAGTGTTTGTGATTTGGGGGAGTTCATGTGGCTGGGTTGGTTGGAGATTTTGGCATGAAGCATGAAATGTACGAAGAGTCACTAATGCTTTCCTTAATGTGTCACTGTCAACCAACATAATAAAAACAAAATATTCTAGCTGAAGTATTAGCATTGCTCTATTTAAAAAAAAAAAAGATTTACCTGTAGCCACCTGTTATCATTCCTTCCATTCATCCCATGTTAACAACTCTTTTTATAACTTTTGCATGAAATCATTGAGAGACTGCAATAACGAGTCAGTATGGATAAGCCATTGGCGTGAAAATTGATCCTTACATCATGGGAAACAGATTTAAATCATTGTAGAATACTTGGCAGAGGGTTCCCTCCCTCCAAGAAGGTTTCTAGTCCTTTAAAATGTCCTTTAATTTGAAATGATAATTATGCTGATCAGCACTTAACTGTGCTCATCAGTCTTCAAACATTGTTTTCAAAATAAACATTAATGGGAGGAAAATCAGGCAATAACATTTTAAATTTGGAATCCCCTTCACATTTATTTTGTCCATGTGGCTTGTTTCTAACCAATGCCATTTGGTCAGTTTCTATCATTGCATCAGGGGAAATATCAGATAATGTTGAGATTTCATGTTTGATGACAACTTCCAGATTACCAGCCATGTAACTCCATTGCCATCTTTAGCTAGCACTATAACCAATTAAATGGCCTCCCAAAGATATGGAAACTATATCAAGAGGGACTTAGAATAAAATTTTGTTTAGCTCACCACTCAGTCAGATGCTAAGGTTAGCCATGTACTTGGATCAATTGATGCAAAAGGCTGTAAGATGAGTTTTGATTCACTTTTGGTTATGTTGTGCACATGTGTGTTTGTAGTTCATGTTGCCATTATCTTATTACTATCTCCTTTCCCTTCAAAGGAGATTCACTGTTAGACTGTGTCAACAGTAATGAAAATAAGGATGTATTGAGATTCTTGAGAAGTATTTGCTGAATTGTAAGCGGTCACACGTACTAGAGTTTATATTTGATTGGATTGTTTCAAATCCAAACCACTATTAATGCTCTGTCCAGAGATCCTCAGAATTAAAATTCATAGCATCAGTGAGGTAATGATAATTGCATGGAATTATGAGTGCATTAGAATCAATGAATGAATCATTAATATAAATGGAATAAGTGACTAAGCCTGGAATAATATACCAGAGCAAACAAACTTCTTAACCTTGAAAATGTCATCTTCCTTATGGTAAGTCACATTTTCAGGAATAAGTTTCCTTGATAGACTAAAGATAGACTAAAGCAACTTTACTTTATTTGCTATCGTGCTACTTTTACTATTTAAAAATAACTCCACTGTAAGGGGTGGGTGGGGAAGCAGCATTATTCTCATTACTTTTTTCTAACTAAACTGTGCAAGAACTGCAAGTAACGTAGGTAGAACGTATTTTTGTTTGAGAAAATAGAAGAAAAGAAAGCTTTAATTTGGGATGAAAGCATTCTAAAGTTCACAGGTTAAAATAGGTGAGAAAGTGCTGCTGAAATGTTTTGCAGAAGCTATTTTGCATATATCAAACTAGTTCTTAACATATTTCACCTAGACCTAATTGGAAGAAATCTTTAGCTTTTGTGAACTAGAGACAGCAGCCAAGACCAATTAGTTTGGCCTTCAGCTTGAGTTAATGGCAAAGTTCACAATTTTTTTTATGCAATTTGACTTGCATTTAAGCTGCAGTAAGATAATAACTTTCAGGTAGCGAAGTATTGACCAACCCTATCATCTCACTATTCTGTCACTATACTTAGAAAATTGTGGAGCTGTAGCTCAGTGCACTAATGCACGCAGGCTTTAGAGCCACTTTATTGTCATAAACACTGGTAGGTTAAGATGATAGGACATGGAAAACGTAGACAGAAAAGAATAGATGTAAGAAGAAAAACCAATGTACAGCATATGTGCATTTTTTATATTCCAACTATTTAGTTCGTGCACTAATTTAATACTTAAACTCTTAGTCATTCTCCATCGTGGAGAACAAACTGTCAACTGCTTGATTTAATGTTACCTACAGCAAACAGAATCCAGAATTCATTTTATTTAAACTGGATGTCATCGGCTTCCTTTCAACACTTCCATGAAAGGATGGGGACTGGGTTTGACCTGTTCTTTTGCTCTGGGATCATTTCTGTATCTGGATGACTCTGGCACTGAATTTTTAAAAGCCAAAGGAAGCTTTCAGAGAAAACATTTCAAAATATCTTGGAACTCACCATTCATAGAAATAGTGGGATTAGTTCCCTCCACTCAAATATTTCAATTTTAAAACACCATTTCTTAACTGCATAAGAAACTTTATGTTTTGATGCATTTAAAAGTAATTGTTGGTACTTGACTGATACATTAGTATGCTTATACAGTCTCTTAAAAGATTCAATTTCCCTGTGGAATACTGTATTTTATATATTCTGATCCTGTTAGTGCAACAATATTATCCTCTGAAAAGTTTCAGAAATGTAATGGTCAGAAACAAAGTACATCTTAAAGTACAGGATGAGAATTCAGGAAAAGAAGTTTCCTTTCTTGCACAAATGACAAAATAAGGTTTATGCTTAATTTACTGTCCTGGGTTGCCATCTGCCATCACAGATCATAGACTGTGAATGATCCAGCATGTTATGTTTATCAAAACAAAGCAAATTTCACCCTGAATACCTAATACTCCATTTGCTCAATACATTCATTTTGTTACTTACTACTACTGCTGTTGCATCATGTTACTGAGCCTTGCTAATGTTTCAGGTTGCTGCAAATCTCTGCAATGCATACACATGCCACACTTTGCCATTTCTGGGGAAGAAACGAGAGGAAGGGAGAGGGAAGGAGGGAGGGAGGGAGGGAGAGAGATCAAAATGAACAAAAAACATTGCCTTCATTTTGAATCATTTTTGTAGCCAAATTTCAGTGAAGCATCGTGACAGAATCATTTATTTAGCTGATGAGAAAAGGAAAAGCTGAAGAAAGAAAACAATTCCCAAACCAGAACAACAGCCGGAAAGGGAAAAGTCACTACAGGCAGGCAGTGTGTTATTAGGGCTGTGGCATCCTAGAAATGTTCAGGTCTAAAATGAGTTTTGCATTGATTATGCTTGCAATATGACATTGAAGCTGCAACCATTAACAAGAGGGCTGATGCACATTAGTCTTTTTGCTATGCACTTAATCTTCTTTCAGTGCTGAACCTGGGTCTGATCAGTGGATAAATAGAGCTCTCACCTGGGGGAGCGTATATAAACCTGCGTATATAAACCTGGATGTATACCGTAGAAAAGATATATTCTTAGTCAATGTAACAGATATTTTACAATATCAGTAGCTCCAGCCATTTATAGTACTGTCAACTGAATTTATGCTTGCAATTTTTTTAAAAAAGGCTTGCAAATGTTAATTATTACAAAAATTATTTCTCCTGATTTGTTTTCCATTCCTTATCTCTCTTTTGAAAAGAAAATCAACAGTACTATACTTCTAATGGAGTTATACTCTCTAACAGGATCTCATTTGTCTAATGACAAAAAAACTATCTACTCATTATTTCCAAAAAGGATCAGGGATTTATAACTGACGCTAGCATCAACAAATTCTGATAATGCGGCAAAGTGCAAATACTTAATTGGCAGTCAGTTGGCATCTGAAATAAAACCCATGCTTTAGGTTTACTGAGAACTGAAAAAATAAAATACCTTGACCATATTAAAGGCCGTCTATAGCAGATAGTTTTGAATTATTGCAAAAACAGGGAATCTAAATTCATGGATTCAAGAGTTTGCTGAAATTGTTCATCTATGATAATATCATATTTTCCAAGTTGATATTGTGTTTTCTTGTATATGCAATTGTATTTCACATATAAATTAGTGGTTTGTATATTTGGTATATTTCTAGTTGTATCTCTGTTCAAATCCCATCCAGTTTTAAAGATTGACAGAGATTGACATTAACATCTTTTAGGTTTAAAAGAAGTTTGTTTTGGATGCATATAGTGCATCTATGTAGTGCCCTACTATGCAGTGCATAGTGCACTACTATGCAGTGCATAGATGCATATTATGGCATGGATTACAATTGGACATACATACATATTCAAATCTTGAGTGGGTAGTTTTTCATTGAACCAGAAACATAATGTCATAAAAATGGATTCCGCAAAAATCTCTTTTACCAAGTATGAGAAGAAGTTGATTATATTGGTTTTGCAATTCATTTGGCTGGTGAAGACCAGATGCACTGGACTATGGGCCAGCATACCCTGAAGTTCTGGCACATGTATCTTGGAAGTATGATATATGCTGCATGTTATTCCTCTTTTTGAAAACTCTCAAGCAATGATTGGCAACCATATAAACAACTGTTCCAGAGAGAAAAGGCTTCGATTGCTTTGTCCTACTTGTGCTTTATTCCAAAATAGACAAATGTGTTACTTTCTGATATTAACCTTTGTATTTCATGTGACAGGTTTATAAAGATAAGACGTAAGTAAATTAAAAAAGACGAGTTTGGATCTAAACCAAAACTCAAATTTACAATAGTTCTAATCCTGATTAAATCTGGATCAAAGTCATTGGCTTGGTTTGCAAGGTTTTGAAGATGGGTATCATATTTACATCGTCTCAAGAGCAAATGGCATCAAATATATTTAATTTAATTAGACCATGAGAAGATCTTCCAGAAGGCCTTGGAAGCTGTGCCATTTTAATTTTAAAATAGTATAAATAACAAAGGGTGCATTTTGCAAACTACATCTCCTTCATTGTAGAAAATGGATGTCATTCCTTGCAAATCAAATTGCTGTCTTGCCCTAAATAGAGGGCAATGCCATTGTATATCTGTGTTTTGTAATCCCTTGTTCAATATACTCTGATTAAAAAAAAAACACATTCAGCTAATTATAAATCATGAATTCCTTCTACTTCCTTACAGTTCCAGATTATCAAGAACAGGATATATTTCTCTGGAGGAAAGAAACTGGTTTTGGGTTTAGAATTCTTGGTGGAAATGAGCCTGGGGAACCAGTAAGTATCCAAAATTAGCTTTTTTTATTTTTCATATCTTCTTAATTTCTAGGATCATCTTCAGCAAAATATGGCCCTGCTTATCTAATGTATATTGCTAGCACAGCCTTTGACTGTCTCTTGGATATGGCACTTGATTGTGCTAGCAAAAAAAAACAAAAAACCAAACCAATTGAAAGCAATGTGAATAGCTATGGTCCTACTTCAATCCAGCTCAAATATGGGTGGCAGTTTCCACCAGCAAGTGGCTTAGCCTTGAAGCAGTTGTACTGAGCTAAACATTGAACAGATGTTATCAATTTTAGTCTGTTGATGATTTGAATCCAGTTAAAGGTAAGACTTCTTTTAATCTGCATATACAGTCTCATTTAAGAGAAATTTACAAGAACTAAAAATGAGTTTGTGGTGAAATTTTGTATCTGTGTTGAGTTCAATTCCCTTAAGAAGGACATTTCAGTAATATAAAATACCAATTGAAAATTGTTTTTTTTTTTTTTTAATTGAAACTGTACCAGAAATAATTAATCAAACCTGCTGGTTGTTTGAAATAGGAAAGTAGTATTTTCCCCCCTGTGGAATCAACTGGTTACTACAATGTGTTTCATTATCCTTTTTGTGAATATGTTTCACAGGTCTAGGTTAGATCTAGGTAATCCAAATCTTTTTGGATATTTGGTGCGTGAATCCATTAGGATAAGAGTTCTGATTTGGAGCAGTCTTTTCAAAGGTGTTTGGGGTGTAGGTAATCCTGATTTGTTTCTTGAGCAAGTGACAGCCCTTCTCATATACATTTACTTCCTTTTCACAGATTTACATTGGTCATATTGTGCCATTGGGTGCTGCAGATGCTGATGGTCGCCTGAGATCTGGAGATGAATTGATCTGCGTGGATGGAACACCAGTAGTTGGAAAATCACACCAGCTTGTAGTCCAACTTATGCAACAAGCTGCAAAGCAAGGCCATGTCAATTTAACTATCAGACGCAAAGTGGTATTCACAGGTAAGCTTCAATGTGACTGTGTGGTTGTTTTATTTCTATTCTATACTTGGAAGAATAGTGTATTGTACTTGGAGGAAAACATACAATAAGGGGACTTCGGTGCTCTCTGAGCTCAGTTGTTTTCTTGCAGATGTTTCATTATCTAAATTAGGTAACATCATCATACATCATTGTGTAAAAATACAATAGTTGAAAGAAAATTTACTGTAAAGGTACTGAATGTAACCTAGCAAAATTACAGAAGTGATCAGGATTCATGCTGAATATTCTCCTATAAAAGTTGCCTTGTTACATTTGACCAGATTCATTTAGCTCAACTATCTGTTTACAGTAGATGCTTCTAAAATTACACTAATATTAATGTGATAGTCATACCCCTACTATTTATTCTCAATTTCTAGCATAAAAGAGTGTGTGTGTGTGTGTGTGTGTGTGTGTGTGTGTCAGGGGTTAAATTAATCTAATGAAGATTTGATGGTACTTTATGGAGGTCATCTATGCAAGTAGATGACTTCCAGATATTCAAGAATTCCAGCCTTCAGTATACTCAGTGGAAAGGCTGAGAATGTCTTTCCTTAACTGAAGCCTGTATTAAGAGTATCTTCTTAGTGATCCTTACTTAGAATTATTCCTCAAATTAGGAAAAACAATGGGACACACTTAGTAAAATGCAGTATAAAAGAAAAAGAATGAATTATTGTACACATTCCAAAGAGTAATACAACTTTTTGTCAAACCACTAAATTCTATGATAGAAAAAATAAGTTGACATACTAAATCTTTGATCTTTGATTTGAATGGTACTCTTAATCTTGGAATATCTTTGAGCAAAAACTTATCATGGGTATTGTTCTCGAGTATTAGTGTCCCCCCAGATGAGTGCCACTATTGAATAGACATATATAAAATGAAAGCCTCAGATGAACTTAGGAATATAGAAACGTGTAGAAAAAGATTCTTCCTAAATGTTGTCCCAATAGCAGATTTCTCCCACCTCTTGAGTCCCTCAAGATATTTTGTCTTACATCTTCCTTAATTGTTCACCATTATAATCAATTGATACAAAGCAGGGACCTAATGTATCAGCTTTATATTTTGGTCTAATGCTCCTAAAAACTTGACATTGCTGAAAAAGCTGTTAATCCGGGGTTGCGTCTTTTTCACACAGTCCCCAAAGCAGAGAATGAGGTTCCCTCTCCAGCTTCTTCTCATCACAGCAGCAACCAACCAACTTCTTTGACCGAGGAGAAACGCACTCCGCAGGGGAGTCAAAACTCACTCAACACTGTCAGTTCAGGCAGTGGCAGCACCAGTGGAATTGGTAGTGGTGGGGGAGGAGGCAGTGGCGTCGTCAGCACTGTGGTCCAGCCCTATGATGTAGAAATACGGCGTGGAGAGAATGAAGGTTTTGGATTTGTCATTGTGTCTTCAGTTAGTCGTCCGGAAGCTGGAACAACTTTCGGTAAGTGCAGAATATGCTTCTAAAATTTAGATTTTGGGACGGGGTTTATGTGACTCCTATCAATATTTTAACTTCAAAAGGACCTGGAGACATTCCAGTTATGCTTTTGGCTGGGAGGGTTATCCTTAATGCATCTGTAGTGTTTATTGAAGAAATAAGCCTTCACCAATGACCAAAATAAGAACAAGGGAAAAGGCAGCAACTCTAAGTTAACAGAACCTAAATTGTTACACTATAGCAGGGCTGTCAAACTTGCAGCCCATGGGCCAGATGCATCAGGCTCTGGCCACACCCACGCCGGTTTAGTGAAGGGAGGGAAAGTCACGATACGTCACAGGATGATGCCCTGACGCCACGAGTTTGACACCCCTGCATTAGAGTACAATGATAATAGTAATTACAAATTACAAAACAGTAATTAAAATTCACAAATGTGCCCCTTTCTATTTCAATAATGTGACTAATTGGAAAGTCAGGCTTTGGTAAATGTTTGCCTCCCGGGTCTTGTTCAAAGCTGAATTACAATTTTTGTTTTGTGTTGACTTTGTTTTCTTTCTAAAAGAGACATTTTGAAATTGGGATTCTAGAAATAATGGCAGCAGGAAGAGGGGGAGGAAGACAACAGGGGGTGTAATCCTATGCTTAAAGTAAGAACCCTCCGTAGCATATGGCTTTTCTTGAGATAAACAGATTAGGAATTTTTAAGAAGATACTGTAAAGGAAACATGTGCTAGCAATGTGGTTTATGTAGTTGGCATGGCATTCCTTTTGATTCACTTTTTAAACATAGCATCATTCATGAGGAGAATCTGTCTCAGGTAACCTCTCTTTGCTTATGAGTGTTTTCCCATTTACCTTCTAGGTAAGGCTTGACCTTGCAGGTGATCCTTGCAGATCAAACACCTGCAGCCTCTTCTTTCAATTCCCCCACCATTGCATGTAACACATTTTAAATTAACTAAAGCCTAAATCAATGGTGAATCGCTATTCCATTTATATTTCTCTCTTAGCACAGGGATGGAACTGAGTGGCTTAGATAGTCTTAAGACATTCCTACGGAATAAAAATAAATAAATAAAAATACGATGGAAGCTTCTTATCTCTAGAGCTTTTTAATCTGGATTTAACCCTGCACCTAGCTAAAACTGCTGATATCCAAATCAATCTAAATGTAATTAGAGATGGGGTTCACCTCTTGACTCTGAGGCCTGTTTATATATTTATTGCTTAAGCAACAAAAAAAGATTCATCTTCCAATTTTCATCTGTCAGCCCTATACATACCAGGTGCTAGCAAATGGAAGAGTTTTCAAACTTCTTTTCCACTCTTGAAGAATTCATATGGTTCTTGTTTGCATTCATTTAATTAAAAAAGCACTTGGAATCATGTGAGATAGTTATTTGATCTTAAAAGTAACATAATGAATGCCTATTAAAAACCATAACGACAAATAAAATAAGGCAGCAAATATCATCTGAAACCACTCAAATCCCACCCATTTAGTACAAACTCATAAGTATAGGAGGCAACCCTAAAATGGTAAAAATGTATGTTCCAAGCCCAGAGAATTTTATTGCAAGATTTATTGAAGGGATAGGATGGTCTGTTAAATAAAGGTAATTAAATGTTTACTTTTCCAGTTTGGTTGGAACACCAGTGATTAATGTTCATTTCTGAAAGTTTCTTGAAAGCTAGACATACAAGGCCATGTGAAAGCAAATTTATGTCTTGACTTCAAGTTAATCCCTCCCTTCTCCTCTGCTCCCATATTCTGCATGAAATCCTTGTCCTTGGCTATACAGTGCTTGCCCTGTAGCTATAGGAGGCTTTATAGTTTTATATAGGTGGTCAACAAAAGTGGGTTGGACTAGGCCAAAACTGTCTTTTCTACAGACTTGTGGGTTAGGTTTGTTCATTCCTAATTTTTTTAGAAATTAACCAAGAAATATTTTTATTGTATGGTGGTTATATTTAAGAATAAGTCATGACTACTGCTATCTGTTATGAAAATAATCCATTCTACGAGTTATAATGGACTTTGGATAATATATGGCTGATCATTTAACTCATCCTTCATTGTGATTTTTTTCATGTTATCACAACATAGACATATTTCTAAAATTACTAATACAAATACAGTACAAGCATATTATATTTGGATGGCTTGATAAAATCTCCATTCACACACACAAATGAGGCCTCCATAGTCATCATGGCCCCATGCAAAGTGAGTGAAGTAGCTGCTTCAAAACACAATTATGTGCAAAGTTCTAAAGAAACATACCCAGATGTGGGCAGGAAACATTGACAAAGCCAAGTTAGGTAAGGGTACAATCATATTTGATATTAGTTCAAATTGCAATTCCAGAGATGAATTTTTGTGGAAACAAAATTGGCAAATTGAGATAGAAATCAAGTCAGAACGCCAGGAAAATAAAATGTCCAAAGAAGAGTAGAGTAAGCAGTAGCAGTAATGGTTTAGATTGATCGTAAAATATATAAAAATATAAATACATAGTAATCAATCATTTGGAATGAAGCAAAGCCATTAAAAGTTCCTTATTTTATAAATAAAAAATATTCACTGGTTTTCTATATTCTATAAGCAAAAAATGAAGATACAGATATATGGATATAATTACAAGTAATTCTGTTACTCAGTGATCATACTGAAAAATAGGTACAGCTTAATCTGAGGAACAGCCTGGTGTAGCTAACCTAATCACTGTTGCAAGTTAGATTATGTAATCCATTAAACTGGTGCATAAAGTAACTCCTTTTTATTAAAGATAGAACATTTTCATAACTTCTAAATGTTATTTTAAAACAGCAGTAGGGCAGGAAATCATTATACAAGTCATTATACATTATACAGTAGGAAAGAGTTCAATCTAGCTTTCTGAACTGTGGAAAATATACACAAATTTAGGATGGATCAAACCCAATAATGAAAGTTACAGGTATAGATCAAGGCCAACAAGCCTGTTACTCTCCAAAGACTGATTTAAGATTAGTAAAGGCATGATATAAATAAATATAAAATAAAATGAATAGTAATTTCCTTTGTTCCTCATCATTACCTTCACTGGCTGAAAATTGTGTTACTAGAAACATTTAATAGAGTTGATTAGGAAAAAGGTACTGTAAACAGTACTGTAAAAAGGAAATTTTTCCTTGTCCCTTACTGTCATCATTTAATCTTCCATCCTTAACATGCATATTTAAAACTATTAGCTATGAAAATAAGAGTTTAAATTCTTGTATTTAAATTCTTGAGTTATTTGGGGTATATTTAAGATTTCCCACTTTTTTTGTTGATAGTTTATATTAAATTGTGTTGAAAGTAAGCATTTTTGGAAAGCTCTATATTCTCCCTTGGTCCATCTTTAGTGGCTACTTGTTCCTGGCCTCAATTAGTTCCTTCTCCATTGTAGTAGAAACTCCTGACTCCCCACTGCTTTTATCCTTATCTTTTTGTAGAATCTATCCTTCTGAGTTTGAATTAAGAGAAAACTCATTCCTTGGTAGGCAATATAATGATTGTCTTTCAAAACGGAGAAAGAACAAAACATTGGCAGAGATTTTAAGCATCATTGGCTAAGATAAAGAATGAGACAAAGTTGGGTTCAAGGCAAATCAAAGAGGCTTGGGTTGCCATTCAACAATTTCAGATTTACAAGTAGAATCCTCTGAGATTTTATTCTGAAGGCTGCTGAGCACAGTGGCAACCCATTCAAACATACCATGCGATGTAACAAGAAGAGCCTTTTGTGCAGAAGAGAGCACTACGAGAAGCATAGGAAGCGCTGATTAGCACATTTTAATATTTGTACTCACAGAGTCAATTGCCAATGTTTTGAACACTGGCAGCAAAAGCTCTCCTTTAATAACGTTTGCTTGATGCATTAATTAATTAACCCTTAACCTTCTCTTTCCCTTTTCAACCCTTTTTCTCCTTTCCCCCTCTCGTCATGTTCCCAACGTATTTAAACAATTTGTTTTAAAAAAATGCACACGCGCAAAAACAAAAAAAATCAATTCAAAAGCAGGCAATGCATGTGTGGCCATGCCTCACAAAATAGGTCGGATTATTGAGGGGAGCCCAGCAGACCGGTGCGGGAAGCTGAAAGTCGGGGACCGGATATTGGCCGTTAATGGATGTTCCATCACCAACAAATCACATTCGGACATCGTCAACCTAATTAAAGAAGCAGGAAATATGGTTACTCTGCGCATAATTCCAGGGGATGGTAAAGTATATATTCTCTCTTTCATTCCACTACCCTCTTTCCTACAGTACAATATTGCTCTGAGCTGCATTGCTCTGTTTTGCCTTCTTCTCCTGATTTTCTCTCTCTCTCTATGTAGAGGTAGTCCTTGACTTACGACTGTAATGGACCCTGGCAATTATGGCCCAAAGTTGTGATTGTCATAATGTGTGTCATTACATCACCAATCCAATATTAGGAGATTTTTTGTAGGGGTCATTAAGTGAGTGTTGAGGTTGTTAAGTGAACCCATTGTTTGCTATGGGCCACATTTTTGCTGCAAAGAAGAAGCAAACCTCAGTTTCTGACAGAAATGTGATTTTGGGTCACTACAAATAGCCGTAAATGTGGGCCGGTTGCCAAGCTCCCCAAATGTTGTGATGTGATGGCAATGAGGGCCACCGTTGTAGCTTTGGAACCTGGTCACAAGTAACTTTTGGAGTGTCCGTCATAACTTAAGTCGAGGACTACCTGTGTGCTGGGGCATGGAGAGAAAACTTGCTACTTTTATTTAAAAAACCAGATACAGTGTTTGCAAGAAGTCTCTCTTTCTGTATATGAGAGCAAAGGTTTTTTTCCTCCTGATTAGTATAAGGAATCCATGTATCCTGGGTGTACATTATAGTGCATATGCTTTCTAGTATATATATAATACAATATATACAATATATAGTATATATAATACAATAGTGTATTGGTTTGCAAGTTAGTCTCTGTATTAGTTAGATGCACAGTCTATCTCAAGTATATTTGAGCTAAAACTAGGTTTGGGTTGTGTCGTAATATAATATAAACTATTAATAGTAAACTATTACTATTATAATTTATATTATATACTAATATAAACTATTACTGTCATGGTTGCTTTTTATGACTATTACTGTCATTATCCATGGAGTAAAACACAGGTGCAATTAAATCTACTAATGTAGTCAACCCTTTATCTTCTGATGGCCCTGCAGAATTTATCTTTTGATGAGGAGGAAGTGGAGGAAACCGGGCCTTAGCCAAACTTCATTACAGAGTGGTATACAAGTCTGAGTGCTATTTGCTATACCTTACTAAAAACCAATATATGAAAACCTCAGCTGATTATAGACCACTTGAGCTGGAAGTTAATGTCTAGGGGGCCATTCTGATTTCACCATATGAAATATGAATGGAATGTAAGAGGAGTAAATATATTCATTTATTTATCAAACTTCAAACCCATCTCCTTCATGGAGTAAATAGTAAAGAATGTGGATTAAGGAAATAATGAAAGAGAGAAAAATATTTTTTTTCTTTCTGAAAGTGAGGGAATGTTTACAATATGATTAATAATAAAGGTTGAATGAAGATGTTCTGATCTAGGATTGTTGAGCTGATGGATACATGAAGGAAAAGGAAGATTGTAGTTGTGTATTAAAGGGCTACTCTCAGGCACAAAGGATCAAAACCATAGATTGAGTTGTAGCTCAGAAATATTTACTGTTCATGACTATACATAAGAATCAAGTCAACTAACAGCCAGCACTAAATTGGTCCTGGACAAGGGTTGACAAAATTCAAGGGTGGGCTGGACGTGGATCTCTTGTGGCAACACAAGGACTGCAAGAAGTGATCATACATTTAACTCTGTCCTCCAATGCTGTCTGTTTTTCTCTACGGCTACAACATCTTTCAGAACATATGAATTGAATTGCGATAGTAGCAAATATCTGTAGCTCGGGTGGAGGATGAAGATGAAGGTTCGTTCTCCGAGCTTGTGGGTTGGTTTCTGAATGTTTGATTACCAGGCTAGATAACATCTTCAGCAGATTTTAGGGGATGTCAGTTTCAGTGTTCTTCTGTTCACTGATGACTCACACCTGATCCATCACAAGAACCTCACTTGAGACACCCACACCCGAAGAAGAGTGACATCCCCTAAACTCTGCTGGAGATGTTACCTAGCCTGATAATGAAAATGAATCACTTGTTGAGAGCAGATATTATAGAAATCAACATTAGTAATGGTAATAAGTTATGTTCCAGTAAATTCTTACAATGGAAACACAGGGATGGATTTAGGGACGATGTAACATGTTGGAGTTTTGGACAATAAGAAACATGAGCAGACAAGAAAGTATAGAAATACAACCAATTGGGATAGTCAGAGGCCTAGAATAAATGAAAACGTTGAAAATGGTGAGTATGTGTTTGGGAAAAAAGATCTCCTGAGCAATATGTTTTGAATGCTAGATGCTAGAATTAGTATTTTAAAGTTTTTACATGGGAATGGTAGCGAAATGTCAGGAATCGCTTTGAAACGAATGCTGTAAAAGTTACTATAAAATTAAAAATCAAAAAGAAGTCACACATGCTATGAGAACGTTGAAAAATGGTAAGGTTATAAGTATAGAGAAGGGGTGTCAACCTGGCCCACAGGATGCTTAGATCTGGCCCATGGGGCCGCCATGGAAACAGTGAAGGACTGGCCCACAGTGCCTCTACCAGCAAAAATGGAGCTCGGATGGGCCACGCACAGCCTCCCCAAGCTCCGTTTTCGCTGGCAGAGGGCTGCAGGAGGTCATCACGGCCAAAAACGGAGCCTCAACAAGTGACATCAAGCTGGCCACACCCACCCTGGCCATGCCTATTCCCCCCCCCACCCCCCGCAAGGTCAAACACAACCCTGATGCAGCTCTCAATGAATCAAGTTTGGCACCCCTGGTATAGAGGATTAAACTGGAGAAATGTTAAATGAGCATATGGTTCATATTGTTTACTTCTAGGGAAACAATAGTAATGGAGTAACAATATGACTTTTTAACGTGTGTGTGAAACCGGCATCTGTGCCCAGTAATAGAAGAGATACCATTATTATTCCCTGAAGGAAGGTTTTAGCAAGAGTGAATGGAAACATTGTAGAGTATTAATTTGCTAAGCATGTTTGGAAGATATTTGGCAAAATTGTGATCAAAAGGCCCTAGGAGGAGATAGTGACGAATTTGGTAAGTGCAGTGCAGCTTCTGGTCAAGCAGGGAATGGACAAACTGGATTTCTGCTTTTCAGCAGCTCCTTGGGAAAAAAAAGTGATGGCAGCTTTGTTGATTCAGAAGTAGTGCATCTTAAAGTGAATAGTTTTGAACTATGGATAGTTTAGTGCACTTACGGAGTTGGAAGTTGGTTGCTGAATTCAATATCAGGTATATGATAGATGTGATATTCAGGTAGAAATATTTGGTCGTGTGTGTGTGTGTGTGTGTGTGTGTGTGTGTACAAATAGTCACATTATCGTTTCGAGCCCAAATTACTTGCAGAAAATGTTTGGAAAACCGAATGATATAATGAGCAGTATGAGCCTAAAAAATGGAATGACTCATTATATATAACGTTACATGAAAATGTTTAGGTACCTATGATCAAATTATATATATATATCAATAAATCCCTAAGTTAGCAAGAGTTTACATTACCTCTGTATGGTAGAAAGTGAAACATGAGATCTGATAGAGTTGGAAAGTACCTTCTGTGAAACTAGATTCATATTATGTACTCTTTGGAACAATATACCATCAAGGTTTGGTTGGCTCCAACCCTGTTAGCTTTTCATAACGCTATAGAAAAACTTATCTACACACACACACACGCATACACACACTTTGGGTTGAGTATTGGTTGAGCCTCTCTGGCAAATGGTTTTGGAATGTGAAGTTGCTATAAATTGTATTGTGAGATGTTCCTGTGGTTTTTAAGTTCATTTTGCTCCATTAATCTATTTTGCTCTGTTAATCAACTAAAGTCACAATTTGCAAGTTGGGTGACCATATCAATAGCTAATAAATAAGTTCAAGTATGGAGAACTGTTTCAGTGTTGCCTATTTTTTTCAGCAGGTCATTTGCAGTGGTCTATAGGAAGATCTGACCAGTTCCAGCAAAGATTTTTCTCAGTCTTCCAGGTCCAGACTTGTATTTAATAGTTATGAGTAGACCTATTGTAGGCCTTACAAGCCTTGCACCTTTTCTAGTCTTACTGACAACTTTATTGCACAGTTTAAAAACGCAGCAATGAACCAACAGTAAGAATGGCAGATTTCAGCATATGCCAAATCATCACAATTTTTCTTCCACCTCACCCTCCTTGCAGATTGGGATGATTGTACAGAAAAGGATTACAAGAGAGTAAGTAGGCATACAATGTGGAACACACAGCAAAAGGAATGTGCTATCGCTGACTGTTCGCCTAGGAGCCACAAGCATGCTTGACAAATAGCCAGTGCATCAGTGGTGGGTTTCAAAGTAGTTTACCACCGGTTTGGTGGCTTGGTGGGCATGCTTTGTGCGCACGCATGCCAAACACACACTTTGCGCATGCGCAGAGGCTTTCCTACTCACCTCCTGCAATCCTGTAGTTTAAACAGCTGGCGCATGGCAATCTCCTGTGCCGCGCAAAGCAGCTGCGCTTCAAAAGCAGGGAATAAAGGTCAGTATGGGAGCATGGGCAGGCGGGTGGGCCCAACAGCAGCTCGTCTGAGAGAACCGGTTTGGTCTCCACTGATCTTTGGTGCTAACCGGTATGCCAGAACCGGGCCGAACCAATAGAATAGCACCACTGTTCTGATGTGTATTCTCCATTGTGTGCCTGTTTACTCTCTTTTAATCCCTTTCTCCCCAGTGAATGTAAATACAGATAATTCCCTTCTTGCTAACTATCCCAATTCCCAGGGTAAACATTCCAAAGGGTGGAAGAATGGGGACAAAGGAAAGCTAAAGTAAGATTGAAAGCAGAGTTACAGTCACATGATTTTCCACATAGCAACCATGTCATTTAGGAACAGAGTTGCCAGTTTTAATTGTGCTCACTAAACGAAGACTACCTGTATTTAACTAGGATCGCGTGGTCAGTGAAGTTTTTGAACCTGAAAAAAAGTTAAATATTTCAGCAAGAGACCAACCTGAAACTTACTTCTCAGTTAAGCAGTTTTAGGGGGGAAAAGATGTGAGACCCCAGACATGAAATTACAGAGAGATTTGAAATATGTGGTGCACAGAAAGATACTGAAAATTATTGATCAATTGGAAGAGCTCTGAAAGAAAGAATGTAAGAATAGTAAGACCCTGCACTGGTTATAGAAAATATTTAGAAGTTGTTTTCCATTGCCAAAGTAAATGACTAACTTAGAGTGTGTCCAAATGTTTGTTGTTTTGTAATTTTGAATTTATAAACAACAACACAAAAGAATAAATATGCATTCCCATTTTCAGGAAGAAATTGAATCCAAGCTTGTAACAGGTGTAGCTTCTGTCAGCTTCTGTTCACAAAGAAATTCCTAGAAACATACATTTGACTAAGGATAACTAAATTTTTGCCTGCAACTGTAGGGTATATTTTATTTAATTTATCTAATTTAAATAACTACTCATCTTATCATCCAGAATCACCATATAAGGGAGAGGAACGGCATAAAAATTTAATCAATAAAATAAATAAATCTCACAAGTAAATGACTCTGGGGGAATGTACTACAAAATTAAAATAATAAATAACTAAACTCATTATCATTAACAAATATTAAAGCACTAGAACACTATAAAAACAGGTAAAACAAAATTAATAAGACAAAGGGATGTTGATGTTAATGGAAGTTCCTCACTGTGTCATTCATCCCCTAGGACCGTGATGGCAAACCTATGGCACATGTGCCACAGGTGGCACGCAGAGCCATTTGTGCGGGCATGTGAACCCTGGCCAAACTTACCTGCACTGCGCATGCACGCACCTCCCAGCTGATTTTCGGCCCGTTGGAGGCCATTTTTGCCTCCCCGGAGGCTCGAGGGAAGCCTCTGTGGAGGAGGAGGCAGACAACTGAAGTTGCAAAAGTATATGAAGAAAAAGTGATTGAGCTGTGAGAAAGAGGAAAACCAAGAAAGCTGGGCTGTCACAAAAAAGACATTTAAAGAACAAAAGTTTAGATATAATGGAAATAAAGATGGTTTGCAAAAAGAGAAACTTAAAGAGAGGTACAATAAATGGAATAGTCCTGATATAAGCTAATTTCAGCTGTATTTTTTTGCTTGTTTTTTGAAAAATCACCCTTTATTTTCCCTCTCTTAGTAATTCCTCCATTTCTGCTATCCACATCTGGTTGCTTTCCCCGAAAGGCAGCTGACTGACGGATATCCATCTTAGTATCCACTCTCTACTATTTTATCTCTTCCTTACTTAATATATGTTGTCAAGTATCAACAAGTTATAGCGACTTCCTCAATATTCCTCTGGCTTCATAATGTACAAAAAAGAGGAAAAAATAATCAAATAAATTTAACGTCTTGTACTTCTTTGATGTGTGAGCTTCAGAGTCCCACTGTCATGCCATTCACTCCTGAACAATACTTCTTCATCTCATTACTTGTTGGTTACATATATTTAGTAAACCTCTTTCTCTGCTTTGCCTTCTTTTTCTTGCTCCTGGTTAGGCCTACTCTCCCTTATGTTACATCTTTCAAAAAAAAGAAAAAAAACAGCACATCACACAAAGCAACTTCTGGTGCTAAAAAATGTCCCTGCGAAGGTAACACACTCCTGTGTTAAACATGTCTTGAAATAACTCTCATTTCAGCATCTCTATTTCTATATTTCTGGGGACAAAAATGTTATGAACCAATTGCTTAAACCAGTGGTTCTTTCTATAGGGAGAAATTGGGAAGTGGACTCTAGTTTTGTAAAATTGTTGATATCCGTGGAGTCTTAAAATACCATCAATAAATCTAATTTTTAAATTTATATTCTATGTTTCTAGACCACCCATCTCCCTCAAGGAAGGGCTCTGGGCGGTGTACGTTCAGTGTGTTTAGGAACTTGCTTTTTGTGTTACTGTAAGTGTAAGTTGTGTTACTATAAGTACAGGGGGAGATAGTTGGTTTGCATCCTTTTGCTTTTTTTTCCTGGGTATAATCTGGATGTTTGCAGTCTGCAAACAAAGGCCATTGATAAGCACATTGCCTTATACTAAGCTTGTTGTTTTTCTGAGATTGAGGGAGACTTAAAGGTTTTTCTTTAGCTTTAACAGTGCTTTTAAAAATCATTATCATTTTAAACAATGCTCATCTTCTAGCTTTTGAAGGATGTTTCCTGATTGAGGACATGCCCCCAAACCCTAACCCTAACCAGAAATATTATCAGATGATGCATTTGTAAGCTAGTCTTTTCATTCTGCAATCTGACACACCAACTTTAATAGGTACACTATCTGATTTTTGACTGCTATGACATTTTAAAGTCTAATACAATATATATTAAATTATATTGTCATTGTTAGTCATCCAGAGTTCTTTCGAGGAAAGAAATTAATATTTGCTAGATGTGCTGTTATTTGGGAAATAAAAAATTAAAGGTATTGAATGCTTAACAAGTTGAATATACACTTGCTGCCTACCTGTTTCTCAAAAAGAATGCCTCTAAGAATGTATTTCTCTTTACTATCATTCATATTTATTTTGGTGATATTGATTAGTTTATGAGTCCTAAGTACTTCTATTTTTCTGTTGCGCATCTTTTTATCAGTTTGCTGCAGCCTCTTAGACTACTTTTCATGCTTCTTCGGTAGAACTGAAAATGCCCATGGAAAGAATCCCTCTGGGTACCTTTGGGAAATTTAATTAAAGTTGGAAAAAACTGTATGTTCACATGAAAGATAGTTGTAGAATGAAATTGAGAGTATTCATGCATTCCATCAACCATTTTACAATTGAAGGCAAGACCAAGAATCCTACAATCTATGTACATACACTTCAGATTTTCTTCTTTGGAAAAAAAAAGGTTTTTTTCCCAATCAAATTGAACAAAAATGTTTTTTTTAAATACAGAAAGCATGTTGATCACACCATTTCTCTTTAAACTATTTCCTGTCAGCTAGTTATACTGCAGAAAGAATCAACGAAAGTAACATAGTTGTATTTTTTTGCTAAGAGTCTAAAGCTAAACAGGATTTGAATTTTATCCCAGTTCTAGCATCTCAATTATACTGAAGATCTTTATGGAAATCGATGGCTGATTTTATAGTCATGAAAAGTCTTAAGGTTCATTTTTGGTGTCAGCGTTCCAGAAAACCTCCACTCCAAAAAATAACTCCAAGACAGACATCCTCTCCAAAGTTTTTTTTATATAAGAATACTAAACTGGCACATCTGGGAAATAAAGTTTCGGATTTCCTTGCAATAAGTAAATACTACAAATCTACCCCCTGCACCCCTCATTGCATCACATGCTCCAATCACCATCCGTCCCAGCTTGAGATGTCCTTTCAACCAGGTGCAGAAATAACATGACCTTGATTTAGAAAAAGAATGCTATTATGTCTAAACCACATACACTCCAAGAAATTCCCCCTCCCATTTTCCCAGGCTCAAGAAAGTGGCAGTGTGGAAGCGCCTGGTGCTAATATGGCTTCCAAAGTTGACATTTGAGTTCATTGCAAATACGTTTTTTCATTAGATTCAGATAGTCTAAATTTCATTCTCTGTGCAATTCAATGTATTTATACCCTTTTCTTATACATCTTCTATCCTATTGAAAATCCATCCATGAAGAAATCAGTGAACTAATTTATGTTAATTCTTGTCTAAAGATTGCAAATTTCATTTAAAGTTATGTATGACAGTTCAATCTAAAATGGTCATCAGTATGAGTATTATGGGTAAAATAATTCAGTTTTTGAAAGTTCACACAGAATGGTTCTCTTGCCTTTTTATGTATACAGTCTTGCCAGGTATATTTAGAAGACAATTGCAGACACAACCTTTTCTACTTGCTATTGAGTAATCACATAGTTGGCAGTAAGGGGTTTAGACTTCTAAAGAAATTGGGGGGGAAAACCCTTTCTTTTCCTAGTAATTTTATTACACTTATGCAAGATTTGATAAAACATTGTAAAAATAGAGCAATGTGATATAACACCATTTGGTAGCTCTGTGCTAGGTGACCTAGATTCATTTAGACAAAAGATTCCTGCTGAAGAGGCAATATGATTATTTTCATCAAAGTAAATATTTATTTCACTGAAGCATTTTATATGGTCTCAAATCTTCTCACTGTCTCCTGCCTGTCACTTCCCAAAGCCAGAAGGAGCTTCTATACAGACATTGCATTTGGACAAAAGATTCTTTGAACCACAGCCTGGTCATGATTGAGATGGATGTTCCCCAGTATGGCTCACCAAAGCTTGGAGTAAGGCATTCCAGGGAAGGAAGACAGCACATCCTTCATAGCACTCACAAAAGTCGACATGTGTCTTCTTCAGCAGCATTTCCAAAGCTTTTTGGCAAGCAGGTTGAAGGCCATGAACAATTCATCTTAATGGTACTGGCTGAAAGCTTTCCAAGCAGACTGAAATAAAGCAACATGAAGCACCTTCAAAGAAGGGCTTTGCTTGGAGCTCTGTTGAAGAAAAGCACCCCTTTGAATAATTGCACAGTTCTCCTATTTAAAAGAATTAAAAAGGACGCTATAGCCATCACTCTTCACACTGCTCTGACTCATCTAGAACAGTGGGGGTGCTATGTGAGGATGCTTTTTGTAGATTTTAGTTCTGTATTTAATACAATTCTTCCACATAGACTAGTGTCTAAACTTCTGGACCTTGGACTTTCTTATTCAATTTGCCTTTGGATTATGGATTTCCTGTCTGGCCACTCACAGAGGGTCAGATTAGGTAATCATACCTCTTCAACTGGTATTCTTAACCCTGGTACACCACAGGGTTGCGTGTTGAGTCCCTTACTCTATACTCTTTATGTGCATGACTGCAGTCCACTCATGCTAGTAATACTATTATTAAATTTGCAGATGATAAAACAGTGGTGGGACTCATCTCCGGGGTGGGGGATGAGTCTGCCTACCGAGAGGAGGTAGACCGGTTGCTTTTGTGGTGTGGAGACAACAACTTGGTCCTCAACACCAATAAGACCAAGGAGCATATAGTGGACTATAGAAGAAACAGACCAGACATCCAGCCCTTGCTTATCAATGGAGACCGAGTGGAGCAAGTGGCCAGTTTTAAGTTTCTGGGTGTTACCATAAAAGAAGACCTGACCTGGGGTGTTCACATTGCAGCCCTGGTCAAAAGGGCCCAGCAGAGATTATACTACCTGAGACTTCTCAGAAAACAACAACTGAATGAAAAAGTGCTGGTGACCTTCTACCGCTGCACCATAGAGAGTATCTTAACTTACTGCACCTCTGTTTGGTTTGCCAATTGCACAGTGGCAGATAGAAAAGCACTCCAGAGGGTTAATGTCATTGCCCAGAAGATTATTGGTTGCCCTCTCCCCTCTTTGGAAGAGCTTTATAGCTCCCACTGCCTGAAGAAAGTTCAAAACATTCTCAAAGATCCATCTCATCCTGGGCACCCTTTTTTTGAATTATTACCCTCTGGCAGATGGTACAGAATAATAAAAACAAGGACAAATAGGCTGAAAAACAGCTTCTATCCCAGGGCAGTAGCTCTTTTAAATTCTACTGTATAGTGCGGTGTTGGTGTGGTGTTGGGGGTTTCTGTTCAATGTGTGGAGTGTGAAGGATGTGTGTTTGTGTTTATTTTCATGGTCATGATGTGCACTGAAGATGGTGTTATATTTAAATGTTATCTCAACACTATTGTATGCCCCCCCCCCCAAAAAAAATCCTCCTGTCATCTTTCTTTTTTATATATCATTTTCTTTTTGGCCTTCTCTATATACTTCCCACGGGCTTCCGAATAGCCACTGTGAGACACATAATGTTGGAACTTGAAAGTTTTTCTGTGTGATTCATCCAGATAGTTTAGAGTTCTTTATGAGGGAACAATGCAAAGCTCTTGGAGAATAAGACTCAAAGCTATATTTCAGTCTCTTGAACAATTTGATGTGTTTGGCTACTCAGCTTGATAGCTGAATAATGATATTAGAAATAGTTTCTTGGTGGAATTTAAAGAGTGCACTAGAAAAGTCTTCTGTACTCTTGAAATCTCCAGATGGCATGGCCAAAAGCTAATGGTGATTGGTCATTGTGTATATCTAACACATCCAGATGGCTTGGGAACAGTGCATTATAAAATCTCAACAGTTTGTAAATTAATCATTGTGTATGTTGTTCCAATATGAATCTATTTGACTATGACAGGGGTGGGCAAACTTTTTGGCTTGGGGGCCCCATTGACTTTTAAAATTTGACAGACGGGCCGGGTCAGCACAAGATTTTTTGGGAATCGCCCCCCCCCATCCTTCCCCCCCTCTTCTCCTCCTTCCCCTCCCCTCGGAGGCCCCCTGAGTCAGCAGCGGCACCGGAGGCTCAGGCTCAGCGGCTCCTGGTTTTGCCTTTTCCTTCCCAAGGCAATGCGGGACTGGAGCCGCGCGGAGCTGCGCCGGCGGTAGCAACTCCTGACAGCCCCAGCCGGACACCTGAGCGGAGCCCGGGCGGAACTGCCTGTTGCTGCTGCTGGAGCACCGCCGGGTCGCCTCCTCCAAGCAGCCCGCCCACTGGGCTTCCCCTCCGCCGCACGGCTCGGGGCCAGGCGCGAGCGCCCGCGAGTTAAAAGGAAGCTGAAAGTTGCTGGGAAGTTGCTCGGGTTTCCGGGGCTTCCAGGCTTAAACTTTGCACAGGCAAAGTTTGCAGGCGGGAGCGTCTTCCCGCCGAGGAGCGGGAAGGGTTCCGCCCGGCAGGCGGGCTGCTTGGAGGAGGCAACTCGGCGGTGCTCCAGGTTTCCCCTCCGCCATGCGGCTCGGGGCCAGGCACGAGTGCCCGCGAGGAAAAAGGAAGCCGCAAGTTGCTGGGAAGTTGCTCGGGTGCTGGGAGCAGGCTTTTAAAGTGCCGTCCGAGCAGGACCGCCAAGCCGGGAAACGGGGCACCAAGGCAGGGCAAGGCTCCACCAGCAGCGGCCTAGCTTTAGGTGGCTCCAAGCAGCCCGCTCCAAGCAGCCCGCCAGCCGGGCGGAACCCTTCCCGCTCCTCGGCCGTAAGACGCTCCCACCTGCAAACTTTGCCTTTGCAAAGTTTAAGCCTGGAAGCCCCGGAAAAAAAGGGGGATCGGCGGGGACTCACCTTCGGAGAGGTCGCACTCGAAGGTGATTTCGAACTCCCAGCCGAGGCCTTTGCAAAGTTCTTCTTTTCTTTCCTACCCCGAGAGCGCTCCGCACTGTTTTGCAGCTATGGGGGCCACGCGGCACAGGGCAATACCAGCGAATTTTTTTCAGGGGCGGGCCGGATTGGACAGACCAACGGGCCGGATGTGGCCCGCAGGCCGTAGTTTGCCCACCCCTGGACTATGAGCTGTGGTGGCGCAATGGTTAGAGTGCAGTACTGCAGGCTACTTCTGCTGACTGCTGGCTGGCTGCAATTTGGCAGTTCGAATCTCACCAGGGTCAAGGTTGACTCAGTCTTCCATCCTTCCAAGGTGGGTAAAAGGAGGACCCAGATTGTTGGGAGCTGACTGTATAAACCACTTAGCACTGAGAAGTGGTATTGTATTTATTTATTTGCTTGTTTGTTTGTTTATTTATTTATTTATTTAGGAAATCCTTGAAAATGTTGCTGTACAAGTGTGAAAGACCAGATACAGCAATTAACATGCCATATACAACTTTGTAAAACATTGTAAAAATTCCTAACTTACTGTTCAATGTAGAGGAATTTTAAAACATTTATCTTATTTGCTTTATATATTTTTAAACTACAGTTTAAAAAACCGTTTTCACGAAGCCATTCAACTCTTCTTTTTTAAGGGTACAGTTTATTTGAGAGAAATTTAAGGCTGATAAACATTCACTTGTAGAATTTAGGATACAAGCTAAAGTTCACATTTTCTTACTATTTATATATGTAGTTCAAATTTTCTATAATGCGTTGATGACAGGTGTTGGGTACTTTTATGTTAAAACATTTTTGTGGTTTGAATGTCAGATTAAATTGCAGACAGGAACCAAAAAACACTGCCTAAAATATGTATATGTAGTTTCTATTTGAACTGTAGAATTGAATCAGCATTTATGCAGTTGAATCAGTTTAGGGTAGGAATAATTAGTCTGGTGCTCTTCTGATGTTTTGGACTAATTTCCTTCAGATTATATACAGAATTAATAATGACAAGTCATTATAGAAGTTTCTAACCTATCTGAAGGAAAACACTTTGCTTACCATTGAGTTAGAGGTATGGTGCTTATCAAAGGTCTGTTCACTGAATATGTTTTTATCTAAACATTCAGCATGGAATCGGCATTAAGAAGCTTGTGAGTAGGATTGGCTAATAATAATTCACTTATTTACTTATTTATTTGGCACATTATTCACCCAATTAATGATGAGCAATTGAATCTTGCTTGGAAAACATTGTGTCTGCCTGTTGTGTTGGATTACTAACAGACTTGAGCATGAAATAATAAACGAATATTTTGGTTTAGGAATACCACAGACTAATACTGAATTTTCTGCTTATTTATTTCTATACCTTCATTGCCCCTTCTTTGATTTAATCAGATTAAATCACTGTGACCTATGCAATTTTATCAAAATCAATACAATATCTGATGTGATTATCATGACAAGGGCAGCTGAAAAACATAGGTCACCGTAAGCTCTTGTACTAAATGATAGCATTGGCAAATGAATCCAAGGTCATGGGGGATAAAGGGAAAAAAACCTGGGAAATTGTGTTAGAATCTTGGGAAGCAAAAGGATATTAAACTGTATTGAAATGAATTCATGAAAATAAGAGGACTTTTAAACAATAGGATAAGATTAAAAGTAGGGAAGAAAACTGCTATACAGTCTGTAGCCTTGATTTGATATTCCACGCTATTGTTCAAAGCTACTGTGAGAGAGCAGAAATTGTTCTTGTGATTTTCATCATTGCATTGGGTTTTTTTCTTTGCTCCTTTCCTTCATAGTAAAGATTTGTAGGCAGTATGTTCACAGGTGTATTGTTAAATAAAAACTTATGTACAGTAGTATGTTTTCTGTTATTGGATTTCCAAAATCTGAACTAGATCTGAGCAAATCCCTCATGAATAGTGTTGAGAAATGTATTTGATAACTTCAAAAGGGTTACCTCAGCCAACAAGAAGCTGTGCGCATATCCTAATTACATGAATAATCTGATGCACTAAAAGCATTGTTTTATTTTGCAGAATCTTCCAATGCAACGTTATTGACCAACGCAGAAAAAATTGCTACAATTACAACTACACATACTCCTCAACAAATGCCACAGGAGAACAGGTTAGTTTAATGCTACCCTCCCTTAGAGTGGCTGGGTTGTAATCTCCATTCAGTATTTCCCACGTATCTTCACTCCCATAAATCTGATCTTATTTTTTACTCCTTCTTTCCATGATTAATTTGAACAGAAACAATGCAAAGACAAAACAGGAATCCCAGTTTGATTTCAAAGCACCAACAGCCTCCCAGGTAAGGCTATTTGCTGCCCACAGTTTTACCTCATTAGCTGCAGCTTGCACATTAACAATGTTCTTCCCCTCTCTGTATAAACTGTATTTATGTATGTATTTCCCACATAAAGTTCAATGTATCTGCATTGAGTGCTTTCTTAGTTTGTCTCTGCATGTATGTACACATGTGCTACTGTGAGCCGCCCAAAATTGTGCTCTAAACTTAGTGACCTTGCAAATCTTTTAAATAAGCAATGAAACAAATACAGAGCAAATACGCTTTGCTGACAATGGTAGCAGTGGTGTAGTTTGTGTACATGCATACATGCCAATTACACTAACAGGATACCTCCCAAACAATTGTACCAAAACTTCTGAAAGAAGCAGCTGTTTCAGCACTTCTAAGTGGTCTTAACTCAGATTTGAATGACTTAATTAACGAACTTTTGGAGAACACTAAGGTAAACTATACCACAAGATTTCTGTCTTTAAAAATGGGAGCTATCTTGTTTTTGATATAAGAATTGAATTGAATTTTTAAGGAATCGATTAAACATAGCGGTTTGAAAATAAGTCTAATTTAATACAGGGGCATTTTCCATATTTCGTATGTCCTGTGTTCATTTTAATGATATACCAATCAGCCTGATCATTTGAACCAATGCTCTTCTGCCTATAATTTAAATCTTTTTGATGGTTAAGGTTGCACATTGTATTTTATTACCTTTTTCCAGCCAGAACAAGATTTTTACACTGTGGAACTTGAAAGAGGAGCTAAAGGATTTGGCTTCAGTCTGCGAGGTGGCCGAGAATATAACATGGATCTCTATGTCTTGCGGTTAGCAGAAGATGGGCCTGCTGAGAGATGTGGAAAAATGAGGGTATGTTACAAGCTCACATGAGCTACCATTTCTCCTTTGCCTTATCTGCAGGCCAACCTTTCTACTCAGTTTCCTCCTTTTTTTCCTGTTTCGTTGCAGAATACAGATGACCTTATTCAAGCCATCAGACAAAAATCATCAGCAAATGATTTTTTTTTCTTTTGTTATGTCTAAAAGTGAAAAAGCCTTTTAGCCCATATAAATAAATATGTGCTTAGATTATTGATTTTCCTCTATTCAATGCAGATATCTCACTGCTTCAGATGCCATTCTCGAAATTGCTCTGCATTTGATGCCATTCTCAAAATTGCTCTGCATTTGAACTGTTTTATGTGACGGTGTTTTGTTGGTTTGTTTTAGAATGGCTACATTTTTAAACAAGGCCTCATAATTCCATCTGTAGAATTTCACTTAAGAAGTCCTTAGGACTTACAAGCTTAAATGTGCAACATTTTCTGGACCAAAGATCACCGTGCTTAATCTTTGAGTGCCATGCCAAATATTGAATACCCTCAAATAATAGGCAGGGTCCCTACAAAAAAAATACTTATTTCATGTACACATACATTTAATTAAAATTATTCTCCAGTATAAAACTATTTAGAGATTTCCCCATCCCGTCACTACAAAAATACGTTTTCAAAATCTATAGAAACTAACCATATGTCTTTGCAGAAATAATTAAAATAGAATACTAGAGTTGGAAGGGACCTTGGAGGTCTTCTAGTCCCTATACCAGTGGGCCGCGAGAAAATGTTGGTGGGTTGCAGAGAAATTCCACCCCCAGAGCACCCCCCCAAAGCAATTAATCCAGGCTGCATAGAAACTCAAAGCTGTGCAGCCAACATGGCCCACGGGAACCCTCCCTGCCCACTCACTCCTTACCCGGCAAACTTGCCTGCTAAATTGCGATTTTTCCTTTTTACGACCATCAGTTTTTCTGCTCTGCCAGGGGATTTAGATTAGCTAGGAAGCAAGAAATGGTTGGATTTCTAGCTTTCTAGATAATCTTTAGACCTTCGGCTTTGCTTTTAAGCACAGCTGAACCTCCCTTAGGACTGAAGGTTCTATTATTCAGTGCAGACTCACGGCAAGCAAATTATATGTGACAGATTGAGCTAGCCGATGGCAGATAGATAGATCACTGAATGATTCTGTGAGCAACTCAATATGCCTGCCTGCTTTGTCTGATTTTGGGTAAAAGTTGCTCTTTTTTTATAAAATATTCAATATTTACATGCATGGTGTGTTGTGAGTTAATTTTGTGAGCTTGCTTGCCAGCAAATTTTATGAGTTTGCTTGGAAGCAAATTTTATGTGACAGACTGAGCTAGCCGATGGCAGATAGATAAATCTCTGAATGAATCTGTTATTCTGTGAACAACTCAATCTGTCTACCTGCTTTGCCTGATTTTGAGTAAAAATTGCTCTTTTTATATAAAAAATTCAATATTTATATAAATATTTATAATATTTACATACAAGCCATGCCGAGCCAGTCACATGACCATCAAGCCACACCCACAAATTAGGCCACACCCACAGAACCGGTTAGTGGTCCCTGGGATTTAACATTATAAGTTTTGTGGTCCCTGAGGTCCAAAAGATTGGCGACCCCTGCCCTATACCATTTGAAACAAATGGTTATCCAACATCTTTTTTAAAACTTCCAGTGTTGGAGCATTCACACCTTCTGGAGGCAAGTTGTCCCACTGATTAATTGTTCTAACTGTCAGGAAATTTCTCCCTAGTTCTAAGTTGCTTCTCTCCTTGATTAGTTTCCATCCACTGCTTCTTGTCCAGCCCTCAGGTGCTTTGGTTCCTAGCTTGATTCCCTCTTCTTTGTGGCAGCCCCTGAGATATCAGAACACTGCTATCATGCCACCTCTAGTCCTTTTCATTAAATAAAACATGCCCAATTCCAGCAACCATTCTTTATATGTTTTAGCCTTCAGTCCCCTAATCAACTTTGCTGCTCTTCTCTGCCCTCTTTCTGGAATCTCAACACCTTTTTTACATTATGGCGATCAAAAGTGGGTGCAGTATTTCTAGTGTGGTTCTATAGGCCATCCAGTTATGCATTTATCTATAGGCTTCAGAAAAGGAGAGAAGGATACATAATCCATGGTCACCCTTTTTTGTTCTCTTTTTTGTTGTCGATGTTGTTCCTAGTTTATTTTTTTCTTTTTACCTATGTAGTTTTTTAAAGCATTAGTCTGGATATTTTAACTTGCTTGCTTTAAAAAAAGAATAAAAAGCAATGTTTTTCCATACCACTGTCTTATTAGAAGTAGCACATTTACAACAAAATCTCTATCAGGGCACTATAAGCAAAATTGGTTAACTTGCCATCCTCGCATTGGGGGTTAGATACATGGATATTTTCAAACTATCATTATCCATCTTTCTTTCTTTCTTTCTTTCTTTCTTTCTTTCTTTCTTTCTTTCTTTCTTTCTTTCTTTCTTTCTTTCTTTCTTTCTTTCTTTCTTTCTTTCTTTTTTTCCAGGTTTTTTAAAATCATGTTTGTAGGTCTATGCCAGGGGTGTCCAACCTTGGCAACTTTAAGACTTGTGGACTTCAACTCCCAGAATTCCTCAGCCAGCAAATTCTGGGAGTTGAAGTCCACAAGTCTTAAAGTTGCCAAGGTTGGACACCCCTGGTCTATGCCATACCACTCCAAAATGGAATAGTACAGAAATCTTAGTAATAGAATTTTACCAGTAAATTACTCAGGATCTCATCTTTAATTTAATATGTGTTTTTTGTACCTTTGTCACTAGAAACTTTCCAAAATGCTACATTCCCACTTCAAAATCTTAACGCTGGGCTCATGTTCAATTCTGCACTTTGGCAAACAGCTCATTCCACATTCTTCTATGTGATTTTCCTGCCAGCATTTTACTTTAATCATAAGAGTATTTTATTTTCACAGATTGGGGATGAAATCCTGGAGATTAATGGAGAAACCACAAAGAACATGAAGCACGCTCGAGCCATAGAACTAATTAAAAACGGTGGCCGCAAAGTTCGCCTGTTTCTCAAACGTGGAGATGGCTCTGTACCGGAATATGGTGGGTCAAACTATGAAAACATTCCTTATCTTGCTCCGGGCATCACACCATGAATGATATATCTCCAAGATCTGAAGCGGGGATTCTTCTTTTTTCCTTTTCTTTCTTTTTCTCTTTTTCCACCAATGTCTTACCAACCTTGACAACCGTGGTTAATTGCCTCGCTTGTGCTGAATTTTCTCTACACTTTTTCATCCTTTGCTTGCTACTATGGACTTTTGTGGGGGCACAGTGTACAGGCAAGACCATCTTCAGAGCAGTATTTTGGTGATCCAAGGGGGCAAAAACATATAGACAAACCAAAACTGTACTATCCTGTCCGACCAAACAAGGAATGTTTCTTGAACTGTGCCAAACTCTTTCTCAGCGGATGAATGGTTCTCTCGTCTTCTGATCAATGCAGAGTTGGGAAATTTGTGTTATCCTTTGGAAACTGTTGTCCTTGGCTTTTGTCTGTAACCATAGGCATGAATTCCACGATGGTGTCTGGGCTTTTACTGTCCCCGTACATTTATGTAAATATTTATAAATTTATTTTTAAAAACGTATGCAATACAAGAATATATTCACTTGGATTCCCCTCCTGCCCTTTTCCTTTAGATTGTTTGTTCACAACTGTGTCAGCTATGAACAAATTAATATTGCCATTCTCAATGTTTATTCTAAGAGAAGAGATGTTGTTTTATTTGGTTGCCGAGGGATATATCTGCATTAAAAAAAAAAAATCCCACTTGTATTTAAGTTCTGTAGTATTGGTTTTGGGTGGCTTAGTACTGTATTATGATGTCCTATTTATTTGAGATAGCTATTCAGATATATGCCCTAGATGTAGGGCTTTTCCCAAATATAATTGGTTTCCAACCAGTTATGAATTATAAGCACACAAATGAACAGGTGTCCTTTATGTTTCCCCATATTTGGGATAATATACCAATAAATTATATTTCTTTTTATTCCTAGTGTGGAGCAGTATCAAAGTCCCAACTATTGTACTTTTCTACTTTTGTTCTCCAGAGATGGGAGAAGTGGCAAAACAACACGTGGGTGGGATCTTTCAAAGGTTATAATTGTATCCCCACAAATTACCAAAAAGAGAAAAAAAATTCTTTATTTTTTCACTCCATTATATTAGCACCAGGTTGAACTGGTCTTATAAATGAATCGGTGAATATCTATATACCAATTCAGTTTGTCTTGAGAAAGATGGACTTGTCCTCATTGATAAAGGCCCAGTTATATTCCTTGTAAAGCTGCATAATCTGAAAAAAGGTGGCTTATATTCATTTTAATAAGTGGGGTTTTTTTAGAAAAAAAAATAAAAGAATGGGAGATTATATATAAGGTGTCAGCAAGAGTGACCTCTAAGAAGTGGAAAAAAAACTTACGCAGTCATTTAGGGCAGAGGTGGGGAACAATGGCCCTTCTATGACTTGTGGACTTCAACTCTCAGAATTTTTGAGCCAGCATGACTTACTCGGGAATTCTGGGATTGGAAGTCCACAAGTCATAAAAGGGCCATAGTTCCCCATCCCTGGATTTAGGGCAAAGTATTTTGGCATGCTTTCAGATGAGAACATTGCCCTTAAAGTTCTTCTGGCGTTGCCTCTAATGCCAGTTTCTTAAAAGGATTCAGTTAGTATGCCTCACATAGACTTGTCCTTTTTTATTATTATTATTATTATTATTATTATTTAGAACATCCTGAAAACTTCACACAGTCAGACGACTTAGTAGTTTAGCCAACTCACTCTACCATTTTAATCCATGTCATGATTAAAATTCCTGTGTTTGCACTTCTGTTGTACACTTAATTGGCCATGTTTCCGCAGGACTAAAACTGTGTAATGTTCTTTATGTTCTGTCTTTTTCCTATGCTCTTTTGGCTGTAAAGTATTGTACCATATGCTAAACATTGCAAATATAGCCTATCAAAAAGTGTTTCACATCTTCCAGAATGTCTGTTGCCCTGAGGAATGAAAAACTTAACATTAGGGTTTGGGGGCAAGGTAGCTTCTTTTTGTCTCTTTGTTAGTTTGTTCTCTCTCTCTCTCTCTCTCTCTCTCTCTCTCTCTCTCTCTCTCTCTCTCTAACAGTCTGGGCTGCGAGTCGCTTTTGAAATCCCCTAAGCAATTCCATTTTCAAATCATGGGCTGCACAGTGGCTATTTTACAGTTGCTTGCAACTTTGGGGGGTGAATTGCTTCATTCCTGTCCGTTGCAGTCACTAACAAATTGCTCCAAAAAAAAAAAAAAGAAGAAGAAGAAGAAGAAGAATGAGGTTCCAGTATTTTTTTCTGACTCAATTGGAACATGCTTCTCTGAGGAGGCTGTATATTTTTGTAATGAGTTTTGTACTTCTCTTCAATGTCATAGTCTGTAGTGGGTTTCTTTTGGTCGTTGTTGATTGTTAATTGTTTTATCGCTGACATTCTGTTTCACTGTCCCAATTATGTCTCTCTTCTCTCCTTTGCACTCTCCCACTCCAAACTGAGACTTTGGTTGTCTGGGTTGTTTAGTCACCTTTTTTTCCAATGTTTTAAAGTACACTGTCTCGCTTTAACAATTGCTGTTTCTGCAGCCTTATATTTGGATGATGCCTAGACAATCCTGACTGGGAAAAAAAATAAACTTTTCTTTATTCTAATATTTTTTTAAACAAATGAAGATTTTTTTCCCCCCTTACCTCCTTATTATAGGGAATCTAAACATTCTACCTTTTTTCTTTCTCTTTCTCCTACTTTTCTTGGTGCCGGGGCTCTTCCTTCCTCAGCGATGATACCTCCTAATCTCACTGCATGCATGAGAAATGACAAGCTCGGGGAATCTTGCTTCTACCTTATGGGCCATAATCAAACTACGGTTTGTAGCTAAAATCAATACTAGGTGTTTCTGTGCTGTGGCCTAATTCTCTCACCTTGCTTTCCACTTTGCTAAACTTCTGCATATACGGCAATTCATTCTGAGCATCCTGCAGAATTGTAAGTACCCCCCCCATACCCTGTGGCCTTCTGCAAGAGACCACAAGATGCCAAATTGACTTGGCCTCATTTGAAGATGGAACAGTGGTCCTTCATTTCTGAAGTCTTATGGTGTAAGCAATCCATGGTTTCCTCTCAGAAATCATCCAAAGCCTGCAGAAAAGCTAAGCTCACTATGCCTGTCCAGAAGAGAGCTTGCATCAGGGAATTTTATTTCATATTCAGGAGAAAAGAGAGAGGAATTTGGGATTCCAAGGAATGTTGTGATTACTTATTATCGTGTTAATGTTCTCAAACATCTATTGGGCACATAATCATTTGGCTTAGAATCCAGGAAGTGGTATCACACAAAATATTTAGGAGGTTTTTCCCCCAAAGTAATAAACAATTACAGTACCAACCTCAAAACAATTGAATTGCCATTTTTAAAGCAATTCATTATCAAGTATTGCAAAGTACATGTACAAAGGTTGCTCCTGTGAGATGATTTGCTGCTTCTGCTTACAAGCATCTGTGTTTACTGCAACAGGATAAATGTAAATATTTTACCCGATATTAATGCAGATCTAAAAGACTGTTGCATTGATAAGATCGGATCATGTCTTCCCATACCCTGCTGCTCTCATTGTGTGTGTTTAAGTTCAATCGTTGTGGCAAAACCAAAATTGTCCTCAATGCTTGCACGTGTTATATATGAAAGTGGGGCTAAGTTGTGTGTTCATTGAGTGTATTTAAAACAGACAATCAGTCTTCTGATGTCTGATGATTCTGGGTGGCTTACAACTGAAAGTGTAAGGTACAAAAAGAAAAAAAAGAACCATGAATGATACCAAAACAACTGATTACACGACCCACCCCAAAAAGGACCCAGCAGGGGTTCAACTTTTACTCTGTCCCAGAAGCTGGAAGAATAGCTTGTTCTTCCTGAGCATTATCAGAGTGACAGCTGTCCAGAGCTTTGGAGAATCTCATTCCAGAGTTCTAAGAATCAGTTCTGAAATAATTAAAAATACATCTGTCTTCAAAGCTTAGTTACAAGTTACAAGCCATCTTCCAGATGTAGTTTTCTTTTTTTAAAAAAAATGTAAAACATTTTTAAATTATTTGAATCGCTAGTTTTTATCAGTAAATGAAAAGAATAGGAGGCTATGAAGGAGTTCACTACAAAGGCTTTACGTTATATTCTGATTTGGAGCTGGGGGGAAAAAGTTAACTTTCCCATTCCTGATCCTGTAGAGACCAGAATTTAACTAGAGATTTGACATTGCCTTGAGAAGCATCCATACTAATGTAGAGCACTCATCCTTTGTTGTTTTGCTAAAATTAACAAAAGCTTCAGGAAGCATCTTTTTGACTGCTTAACAGTTGCTTGTTTTTTGTTAACTAATGAAGTCTTCAGAATAATGACTGGTATCCAAGTCTTAAATTCAGGCCACCATTGCCAAACATTGTGTTGTTATCTTTTTTTCAGACCCCAGCAGTGACAGGAGCAGCCCAGCCACAGGTTCACAAAAAGTTTTGGAAGTGAAAAATATGCAGTACGACAGACAACACTTACCCTTGGAGCCCAGTTATCCACCAGATCTTCACAAATCACCCCAACATGGAGAAAAGCGGATATATTTTAAGGACCCCCAAAGCAGCAGAGAGCTCGGCAGACAATCAAATGAGCATCACACATGGAATGGAACTTCTAAAAACAGCAATAGCATCCCAATCCGAAAAAAGGATAGGTCACCCGAAAAAAGGCACGAGCGTCCACCAGAGAGAGTGGCCATCAATGGACCAAAACGAAGACCTCCTGAAAAGAGGAGAGAAGGTACAAGAAGTGCTGAAAATACTCTGGAGAGAAGAGACAGGTATGAGAGGAGAAGAGATTTTTCTCCAGAGAAACGAAGAGAACGATCACCAGCTCACCGACGGGAAAACTCACCCAGCAGAAGAAGACGGTCACTCGAAAGACTTATGGATCAGAGGAGATCACCAGATAGGAAGAAGGAGAGCTCACCTCCGGAAAGGAGAGCGAAATCAACGGACAGGAGGAGAGAGCGAACCCCTGAACGAAGAAGGGAGAGGTCTCCCGATAAACGAAACAAGAATGGCAGAGTCAGCTTTTGGGAGAAGGAAGAAGGCACCCTGAGATATGACACAAACAAAAGTAACAGGCACCCTACGGAACAAAGACGGAGACCCTATAAAGAGTGCAGCACTGACCTCAGTATCTAGTGGCTTTTGAAGCCCTACCTACAATACTTTTGCAGCCTTTCCAGCTTTCAGAGTTCCTAGGAAGGAAGGTAGCAAACCTCAAATGCCTCTCGCAGCCACCATACAATTAAAATCTTATCGTCACAACGGATTCACGTGTTTTGCACATGGTGTGGACAATATTAAAGTATATGCATTTCAAATCATATTTGCCAAATGTTCATCCCAAAGTGTGATGAAAAGTTGTGTTCCTTCCTAACACACCGTTGTGAACATTAGATTCATTGTACTTTTCTGTGGCTTAGTTGTTCCATTCTTGGTTTTATGGTGGGCAAGCCAACAGTAGTTAAACATTTGTGATCAACCACACTGTTTTTGTTGATTACTTCATTGCAAACATGAATTTATGATTGTCTAAAGAATGGGTTGGAGGATTGATCAGTAAAACTTTGAACTACTGTGGAGGGATTTTTTCCCTTTACCAATAACAAACATAGTTCTCAAACTAAGATAGCTATTTGAAGAGACTACTGCTGGGATGAAGGATATTTATACAGATCTACACAGCACAAGTGGTTAAGGAATGTATAGTGTGTTCCATTGAACAATAAGTACTTTTGGGTCTCCTTTAAAAGGAAATAAGGTGGCCAAGGATTGGTAGTCATCATGCATGGCATCATGCGTAGGATAAACCATCATGTTTGTTCAATAATTGTGACCATTAATGAAATTTCACAAAGGCAGCGCCACTGTTTGTTCTTGTTCAACCAGTAAAACCATTCAGATGAAATTGGAGCCTGAATAGTATCGCTTGTTTGCCTTGAAAGGGAAGCTGACATGACTTTGATTCCTTATTCAAGAAGCCTTTTAAGGAACAAATGTTTCTTTCATAGGCTGAGTTTAAATGCTTTCAGGCCAGTTTAAGTACTCTTGTTGCCAAATGGAACTGTTTCTTTGGGTTTCTAAGTTTTTTTTTTAATTATTATTATTTTACCTTTTTTCCTTTCCACTTTCTGGTGCACTCTTACTTGAGACAAAAGGAAATATGTTTGCAAAATTGTCAAAAAAAAAAAGTTAAAAATTGTGGTATGGAGTTCTTGAGGGAAAGCTGTGGTTTGAGCTCTGTCACGAGTGGAATAAACCTATTCAGGATTCTTTTCTGTTGGGTGTTTTCATGCAGCAAGTTTGTTCGGTAAATATACTGTAGTACCAATAGCAGAATTAATGGATTACTGCCTAGCTGAGCCAAAAAAAAGAAAAATTGCCGTTACTGTTGGACCACTTTTTAAAACTGCTGCTTTTTATTTTACAGTGCATTGATGTGTACATGTAATACTGTTTCACTGGGTTTTTTCCCCTCCATATGCTCATGCACAGGCACATATACATAAAGAAAATAAGATTGCAAGTCTATCACTGTTATTGCCCTGGTACTGTAAAGAAAAAGGAAAGACAAAGTTGGCTTATCATTGTGTATACAGACTTTAAATTGTAATTAACAGAGCCTGTTGAAAACAAACAAAACGAAACTGTTGCCTTTTTGCTTGTATAAAAGAGACTTTATGAGAATTTAGTTGTGAGGAATGTGCTACGTGTTTATATTTCTGGGGGGGAAATGGAACAAATTGATTCACGGGGATATATTTTAATGTAAACTGAATCAGGTATGTAAAGCTGTTTTAACAGAAGACAATATAAGTAACTTGGAAGATTTTTGTTGATTGGGATATCATATCATGTTTCCACCCTTTTGTGGGGTGGAAAATGACTCTTGGAGGCCTCGGGATGAGGTTTCTGTTCTTCAATTATCATTTCTTACCATGTGGTCTAGTTATAGTGCTGTTTTTCTGTGTTGACGAGAAGCATACATGGGCCAATCTTTTTTATAAAACCCTATGCATATATAAATACGGCATTGTTCATAGCTTTATTTGAAAGATTGGATTTATACATGACAATAGTCTAAGTAGATGTGGACTTTACTCAATATAAGATTCTTTCCTTGGGACAAAATACAATGTATATGATGTAGCTACAATGAAGGAAAGAGTCTCTGAATGCTATTTTTATTATCAAATAAAGATTTCCATACAAAGCATCCATGTGATTCCAGTGGTACAATTAAGGAAGAAATGCTGTGTATTTGTCTGGATTTTTCTTGCTCTATTTTTGACACCACATTTCACAAAGCAACACAAGCTTTGGGTTTCTGGCCAAATGTTTGTACCTCCTATCATCGTGAATATTTGCAACTCAGGGTTAGGTACGTTATTTAATAATGAATGAAATGTTTGCAAGAAAACAACGAAACTCAGAGAATGCCAAGGATTCCATTATCAATATTGTTTGTGCAGTTTTGGAGCAAATCATGTCACCCAACAGCTGAAGGAGGAAGATTCAAATAGACAAATTAAACACGCAATCTGCCTGCAATCAATTTGGTCCTTTGCATGGCTAGATTAAAAATAAATATCTCCTGGTTAAAGCCTTGAAAAGGGCCTGCTAGTTGGTGAATTAGTAATATTGAGATAGGCTGCTGTGATCCAAGAACAGCCTTTTCTTTGGTTTGTCTTAGAAATCTTCCTTTCTTTGATTTTATATTTCAATTAGTTTTAAACACAGTGGATGCCCCTCCACTGACATCACTGATTTGGAGCAGAGGTGGTATTCAGCAGGTTCTGACCAATTCTGGAGAAGCAGTAGTGAAAATTTTGAGTAGTTTAGAGAACCGGCAAATACCACCTCTGACTGGCCCCGCCCCCATCTCTACCTCCCGAGTCCCAGCTGATTGGCTAGGTCTTCTTTTGTTGCCCTGCACAGGAGAACGGAGCTGGAAAGCAGGTTAGTGGGCTGGGGAAGGAATGGGGATTTTACAGTATTGTTCCCCTGCCACACCCACCAAGCCACACCCAGAACCAGTAATAAAAAATGTTTTAATCCTACCACTGATTTGGAGCCCAGAACATCCTAAAGGAATTCTGTTAACAAAAGAAAAAAGAAAAAAACCTGAATGAGAAAAGACTACATTTAAGACTTTTCAACTGTCTTGAAGCCAAACTGGAGTAGAAGTATAACAATGAAGGCTTGAATAAGTTGTGATGAGAAATATCAGTGGAGCAGCAGAACAATAATTGTTTGATGATTTGCTTATGGATCTGGGAGTTAAATCAATAAGACAGTAGGCTGCTAATTTGCAAAGATAATTAAAAGACGTTCAAACTTAGCCAGGGGTACCTGAGAATTAAAACGATTGATTTTAATTTTACACTGGGGAGAAAGAACAATTCTGTTCTCAGATGTGATGAACAGTCACAATCCAGAGAGGCATTCAAAGTCACTTTGCCTCCTGTTTCTTAATGCTGCTTTATTTTGCAGCCACTCCATTTAAAAATATCAGAGGTGAGAATAAAACGACATTACATTTAAGGATTACAAATCTTGACCTGATAATGTGCAAAAGAGGTTTTGTTGGGTTGTAGCTGTTATTTTAGTGCTAACCACTATCAAAATTGTTCTTTGATTTTAGCAGCTTAATTATCATATGCTACCATGTAATAAGGACATAAAATACCTTAGGACAATATTTATTCTCAGATACTATTTTTTTCATTGATTAAATTGGCAGCATTGGACTATCCCATTTGTCTATAAAGAAATCTGTTGAAATGTTTTAGCTCAGGTCTAGATACTTTACATAAATGTGGAGATTAGCAATGTCTTTTTGCAACGCTGCATTAATTCAGTGACATTACAGCAAACAAACAAAGGCTCAAAGCACAGCAAAACACAAAAGAAAGAAGGAACATAAGGCACTTGTAATTTAAGCAGTATAATCACTGGTGTTGAGTACTTATGTGAGAAGCAAAAAAAAATTGGAGATTAAATAATTCCATCTAACTGAAATAAATATAGTAAATGTGTGGACATTTTAAGATCTCATTTCAATAGCAGCTTATATGAGAAAGAATGTACATGAAGGTTTTTTTTTTAAAAAAAACAACTTATTTTTGCTAAATTCAGAAAATATAAATACAATGTAATGACTGGCCAGTAATTTGAGGGAAAATGATGTTTAGAAAGAGAATAGATTGGGTAATGTAAACAAGAAGGAAAATTAAAAGATGATTAAAATACCATACAATAGGAAAAGAAAGATTTTAAGTTTATTGAAGATATTTTTAAATGAAATCTATATATATAAAAGTGAAATACCACTCATGCATCATCACAAAATCTCCAGAACTGTAAAGCCTACAAACTTGAAATTTGGCACATATGCTCCTCTTGGCTTCTAGGTGCTCATTAAGGAAGGATTTTTCGAAATGACCATCAGAACATTAATATTTCAGATATTATTATTATTAACACACTCTGATGCTAAGGAGTTCTACTCTCCCTCCCCACCTGAAAAAAAATATGTTCCAAATGTAAAACACAAGCAGATGAGAGGAGTTTCAGTTTCACTGGAGCAACCAGCTTTAGTACAGAACAGTTGAGCTAAGCTATGCCCAGGCTCCTTGCTGTTTCCTTGCTCACACAGCAAATACTGTTTCAGTTTCCAAATAGCCCTCAACACTCACACACTGACAGGATGCTAGCCAGATGAATATTGATGAATGCTGGTAGACAGAGGCAGATTTTTTTTTCCTTATTTCCCTCCCCAAAAACGAAGCATGACCACATAGTTTCGTAGCAAAGCACAGCTAGTTCATTAATAAGTATTTTTAAATATCTATTAAAATAGATCTATCTGAGGAGAGAACCAATGGCAAAATAGTAGTGGTGGAAAATGTAAGAATTAAGAGCAGGGTGTCTACGTGCTCAGCCAAGTACAAAATCCATACTAATTTTTGAGAAGATTTGCTTTTATTTTCCCCTGCATTCAAACGTTAGCCTTCCTTTTTCCCACAACTGATTAATACTTTTCTGGTCACATTGAGTATTATATATACAAGTTATAGAATCTACAACCATGTTTGTAATCAATCTTATGAAGCCATTTAGACAAAACATAAACAAGCTCTGGTAAAAATGTAGAGAAAAGACAATATTTCTGATTTCTTTAAATAATCACTTCTAAAGTGGCAATGCCTTCCAAAGAGTTCATTGTAGCATTCACTATTTGCAATAAACATATAGTCCTTGACTTACCTTGCTTTATGACTGTCACGACTTATAACAGGTTCCATTATGGTTGTAAGTTGAGGAGTACCTGTAGGCAGTACTGTACAATTTTTTTCACCAATTGAATTGAATTGAATTGAATTATTGGCCAAGTGTGATTGGGCACACAATGAATTTGTCTTGGTACAAATGCTCTCAGTGTACATAAAAGAAAACACTAGTGACTACACATATGACTCTGAGAGTTTAAGAATATCAAGGTGGACTGTATATACTATTCTAATGAGAGTTAAAGCAGACAATGATGATTTGAATAGTATCTGGCCATCTCAGTAGGGTTTGCTAGCCATTAAACCACAGTAGAATTAGTAAATTACTAAACTTCCAAAAACCAAATAACACAGACATCCCATTGTGGGTTGAGGTGTGTTTTACAAACAGATGAAAAGAGTCTGGTAAAGATTATTGTAATATAAACCCTGTTCACTAGATTGTTCAAAAGAAATAGATGCCCCTTGATTCCAGATCTACTTTCCTTAAACTTCCATGATTTTTTTTAGGATGTAGTCCTCATGATTCCACATAGTTTGCTTTAGCAAAACCAATCATAAAGTTTCAAGTAGTAAACTCAACTCTCTGGTGTCGACCGTCAGTTGCATTAATTAAATATCTTTCATGGTAGTATAATAGTTCTAATTTCTACTTGAAAAGGGTCTCTTAAATGGAATGATCTTTAATGTAGCCAATTCTACACTATGAACTATAACATTCTTGATGCATAATGGTAAGATTGTGTAGCATATCTTATAAAAGAGTAAGTACTTGTGTTTTAAGTATTTTCTTTGATGGATATATCTTGTGTTCCTATATAGCCCAATTTAGCTCAACATATCTACAGTATAGACTCCCTGCTTCTGAAGTGTTAGAACATAACTGAACTCAGGAGAAAACTCAGTGTAATTCATATTGTTACTCCTGATCTTTAAACTATACATTACTTAGACTTCCTTCTTCTTTCTGAAGAATAGGCTACTTTGATCCCATACAGTCCCATACAAATAGAGCCTGTAATTCAAAGAATTATCCATAAAAGCTGGATCTATTGTATTGAAAAGAGAGAGAAGAAAAGAGAGGCAGAAAATGTCTACCAGAAAAAAATATTGTCCTTCAAGTTTGTCTTCTTGTTATTGGTAAATACATTTCTTCGGTTGAAGCAGCACTTACATTTAATATATATCTGGGGCGGGAGGTGGGGAAAGGAAGATTCAATATTAGGTCTTTGAATCAGCTAATATTTCAATTTGTTGATTTGAATGGTTGAATCACATTAGTCTGAATAATCCATTTGAATTGATGACAGGATAATGGATTCATGCTACAGGAAAGCAAGTTCAATTCAAGGTATTTTTTCCCCTAACAACAAAAGCAACAGCGGGGAAACAATTACAAAAGAGAGAGACTCCCTTTGGCTGGGTGTGTGTTCAAGTACAGGAAGGACAGCCAAGTCTTAATTTGGAGGAAGTAAAATGGCCCAGGGGAGTGCTCTCCAGATTTACGATTGAGATTTATTTTGCATCTCAATCTCTACTAAAAAAAAAAAATGGCACTGGATATAACTACCAATTTCAGCTGCAGCTATCAAATCTGTCCATGGCAGCCACTGAATTGCATAGAATTACTGAGCATATGGGATATAGGATAGCACACTAGCAACTGTACAAAACACAAGCTCATGGTTGCAACAACTGATGAAAAACTGCCTTGCATTTCACATTCCCATTGGAACATGTACAGATCTCTGCTAGATCAGGACAAACACCCACTTTATAAAAGGACACGAACCAAACACAACATAATTTTTTGCTCTCCTCCAGCTTTCTCCAACTAGATATGTCTAAGAAGCAAATAAGCTGACAGAAAAAACAGCATCCTTTCCATCTGGAATGGGGAAGTTAAGATGCTATCCCCTGAAATGAGATGCAAATATGGTCTCTACTCCTTACCGGTACTTTACTTGTTAAAGCATCATTGATACACTAGAAGTGTATCATATTCAATTTATTATGCAGCCCCCCCCCACCTTACACATTTTAGCCATTCTGAGCAGCTCATGGTTTATTTATTTGTTTGTTTGTTTGTTTGTTTGTTTATTTATTTATTTGATTTGTCAATTGCTTACAAGATAATAAGTATAAGTATATACATAGTTATGAATACATGAAATGGGTACATATAAGAAAAATAAAAGAAACAATAGGACAGGGACGGTAGGCACGTTGGTGCGCTTATGCACACCCCCTACAGACCTCTTAGGAAAGGGGTGAGGTCAATAGTAGACAGTCTAAGGTTAAAGTTTTTGGGGTTTGGGGAAGAAACTACAGAGTCGGGTAGAGTATTCCAGACATTGACCACTCTGTTGCTGAAGTCGTATTTCCTGCAATCAAGTTTGGTGTGGTTAACCTTGAGTTTGTATCTATTGTGTGCTCTTGTGTTGTTATGGTTGAAGCTGAAGTATTCATTGACAGGTAGGACATTGCAATGTATGATTTTATATACCATACTTAGATCAGACTGAAGACGGCGTAATTCAAGGTTTTCTAGTTCTAGAATTTCAAGCCTGGTGGCATAAGTACAACGAGTAGAGGAGTGGAGAATTCTTCTTGTGAAATATTTCTGGACTTTCTCAACTGTGCTAATATCAGATACGTAATGTGGGTTCCAGACTGATGAGCTGTATTCGAGTATTGGTCTAGCAAATGTTTTGTATGCTCTAGTATTAGTTAGTAGTGTGATATTACCAGAGAAAAAGCTACATAGGATTAGGTTAACAACTCTTAATGCCTTTTTGGCTATGTAGTTACAGTGGGCTCTAGCACTTAGATAATTAGAGATGAGTATTCCAAGGTCCTTTACAGAGCTTAGATCATCAACAAGATCTTGACTATTCAGCTTGTATTTTATTTTCTGATTTTTTTTGCCAATATGTAAGACAGAGCATTTATTTGTTGAGATTTGAAGTTGCCATTTGTTTGACCATTCTGATACATAGTCAAGATCTTTTTGAAGGGTAGCAGTATTGTCTGTGGTATTGAACAGCTTTACATCATCAGCGAAAATAACACAGTTGCTCTTAATATGATCACAGAGGTCATTTATGTAGAGTATGAAGAGAGTTGGTCCTAGAACACTGCCTTGGGGGACACCACTATTGACAGGTACAGAATTTGATAGGACACTCCCAATTTTGACCATTTGTTGTCTGTTTGACAGGAATGCTTCTATCCACTTATGCAGTTGTCCAGAGATACCACAAGATTTTATTTTTAGGAGTAGTTTGTCGTGTACCACTGAATCGAAGGCTTTACAGAAGTCTATGTAGATTGTGTCTATTGCTTTGCCCTGATTGAGTTGTGTCGTCCATATGTTTTTGCAGTGTAAGAGTTGCAAATTACAGGATAGTTTTTTCCTGAAACCAAATTGTTTATTGGAGAGTAGGTTGTTTGTCTCTAAGTGGAGGATAATGGATTGGTTAATAATTGATTCCATGACTTTACAGGTGACGCAGCATAAGGAGATTGGTCTGTAATTTTCAACTAGGCTGGGGTCTCCTTTTGAAGATGGGGATGACCGTGGCTTGTGACCATAGGTTAGGCAAGGAGCTGGTCCTGAAAGATTTTTCAAAGATTATGCTTAGAGGTTTGGCTATGGCAGTGAATAGCTTTTTTAAGAAGCAGGCACATATTCCATCCAGTCCAATAGATAGAGATGGTTTTAGATTGTGTAATACTTTTTCAACATTGTCTTCTGTAAAATCGATATGTATTAGATCATTGTAGTTATCTGTGGTTCGGCTAGGAAATACTGGGCATGATCCATTGCTGTTTACAAATACTGAGCCAAAGAATGTGTTAAAGATGTTGGCTTTAATGGTGTCGTCATTGCAGTCTTTACCATTAGGTCCTATCAGGGTGGGATGGACCTTGAGTCTTTTAGTTTGTTGTTTACAAAATTGTAAAAAGTGCAGGTGGAATTGGTGCATAGAAGGTTTTCCTCTTGTTTAATGTGATAATTGGTGCATTCAGTCTTTATCTGGTGGCATAAATTTTTGTATCGGCTTTGAAATTGGCAACGTGACCAGATTTGTTTTTCCGCCAGAGTGATCTCTTTTTGGATTGAAGTTTCCTTATTGTTATCGGTAATCTGCTTTTTTGTTTTGTTTTGGGAGTTGTTGTTGGTACATAGAGTTTGATGACTCTTTTGACTTAAGTAAGAATATGTTGTAATGGTCTTCAACAGTATTGCATCCAGTGAATAGAGATTGCCAATCAAGGGATGAGAGATTGTTGTCTATAAGATCATAGTTGCCTTTTTTGAAGTTATAATTGGGGATTACATCATTGTGATGATTTTTGTGTGGGCGTATGTTGAGACAAAAGTCAATCATATTGTGGTCACTGCTGGAAAAGGGTTCTTTAGTTTGTATTCCGTAAATTAAATTCAAACTATTGCAGAAGATGAGATTGAGGCAGTTGTTTAGTCTAGTGTTGTTGGTTACTAGTTGTTCCAGTCCCAGATTTGTAACAGCATTGTAGAAGGTTGCGTGTATGGTTTCAGTTGTACATTCATTTAGGGTCCAGTCAATATGAGGTAGATTGAAATCACCAAGAAAGATAAAAGGGTATGGGCAGGATGCTGCCCATGTTAGTAGTGTATTTAGCTTGTTTACATGTTCAATGTCATAATCAGGTGCTCTGTAACATAGTAAGAATCGAAATGTGATATTTAAGGATAATTCACAGATTATGGTCTCAGGAAGAGCAAGCTCCTGGGTAACTTGGATATTTTTTAGATGTAAGGACTTTTTATAGAAGATAGCAACACCACCTCCTCTCTACGAATTTCACGATCTGATCGGTAAACATGATAGTCTCTTACTGTGGTAATGGAGTCAGGGAGAGATGTATTGAGCCATGTTTCACAGACAAATATAATGTCGAATTTAGCCATATTTAGTAAGAGGAAAAATTCAGGTATTTCATTCGCAAGGCTTCTTGCATTGAGTAGCTTGCATTTAAGGCCAGCAGTAGTTGGAATTGAGGTAGTTAGGGGCGTGCATGCCTAGTCTTGGGTGATGGTGGATTGGTTGAGGTAGGGTTGTGGTTGAAGGTTAAAGTTGAGTTGCGGGTTGTGTGACTTACTTTTTTTTTTTTTGAAACAAATTTTATATATTTTAAAGACAAACAAACCATCATTAACCATTAAATACATAAAACCTCTCCATTATTAATTTTACAAGTCAAATAAAATATTATTTTATACAACATAATTCTATTTTTCACCATTTCAATATAACCATATAGATATCTCTTAACAAATTTCTCATTATTTCTCTTTTCGTATTCAATTTCATTAATTATTATTAATTTTCTATATTTATCCAGTTTATAATCATCATCTTCATTCCTCTCTGTCTTGTTTAACATTATTCTCATCCAACATTCCTCCGAGGTTTTATTAATTCTCAAAGAAAACATAGACACACAAAACACAAAAATATAAAACTTCTTTTAAGAAAGTAGTTTGGCCCCAGATTACCTCTCTTTGTATGGACTTCAATTAAATTCGTGCTCATCTTATATACCATTACCTATCTTATTTACCATTCTATATCTTCTATATAACTTCTCCCCGCTTTTCACTCTTCTTATTTCTATTTTATTTAATTCATTTTAATTTAAATCATTGTATTTATATTTTTTGTCCATTCTTTCCAAATTATCCATTTATCTCATTCCCTACAGCAATTTTTTTTAAAAAAAATTTCTCCTGAAATCACTGATCAAGGTATGATGCCTTTCTATCCTCCCCCTAAATTAATATTTAAAATAACACCTAATACCCAATCTGATTCTGCTTAGTACATTCAACCTACTAACCTCTAAAGAAAAAAAATAATAAGTCCATAATAATTAATATAATTAAATAATAAATCTAAATTTTAAATCTTATAGCATTCCAATTGTCTATTTCAAGAAACAAGTGCTACAATAATGAGTTTATAATAAGATCAAAACAACAGTAAATTAAACTTTTTAATTAAACTCAATATTTTAAACATTCCTTTTAATCTTTTATTAAATTTTAAAATCTATCATTACTAAACATTTCAATATTTTAGTCTTTTGTTAATTCTTATAACATTCTAATTTTCTATTTCTAATACAAATACTACCATACCATCTTATGTACCTTGCAGAATCTTCTTTTAAAGAAATTATACATTACCCTTTATTCCTAAAAAAATTCCTTTTTTCCCATCTTGTTTTATACCTTTGTGGCTTTTCCTCCCTTTTCCCTTCCTTTCTTATCCCACCTAACCTTTTTACCTCCAGCTTCCCCTCTCTCTGTTGTATTCCTTTCTCCTTTTGCTCAGTAACATTAACATTGAATTGGTTTTGCATCTTATTTTTTCCTTTCTTAAGTATTTTTTTAAATCTTAAGTCCTTCATTTCCTTCCTTTCTTTCTCCTTTCTCTCTTAACTAAATTTTTAGATTCATTGAAGATGGCGTCTTCTTCTTCTTCTTCTTCTCCTTCCATTTCCTCCATCTGTTGTTGTATTTGATAATTAACAAGCGCCATTTCTAAAAAGAGGAAGGCTTCTTTCACAGCGTCCTTTCTTTCTTCATATTCTCTAAGTTCATCAACAGATAAAGCCATTCTTTATTCTTCTTCTTAAAGCAACCAAAATGTTTCAAAAGTTAGAGCAATTCCCCAAAGTTCCAGAGAGAGTCAATCAGTCCAAACAAAACACAAAGTTCTCACTTTCTCTTCCTGGTGAGGTATCAAAGGGAAAGGAAAAAACCTCCAATCTATATTTTAAAGCGTTGTTGCAATTAATTTCTGGTCTCAAGATCTTCAAGGCATCTCCTCCGACAAATATATATATATATATATATATATATATATATATATATATATATATATATATATATATATATATATATATATATATATATATATATATATATATATGTTCTCTTCCTTCCCACTTATAACAAGAAGCCAAGTTTTTACCTTTTATAAAAAAAACAACAGGTTTCTCAATGGCCATTTGTTGATTCCATAAGGAAGGAGAGTGAACTTTCCCTTTCAGCACTCAATTTTGCCGCTTGAAGTCCTCCTCTGGAAACGAAGTATTATTCAGAAAACCATAGTTCTCAGGATTAAACGCCTCTTAAAATCCTGGGTCAGCCACAAAAACTTTCTCTTAACAACTTTCTCCTCTCTTCCTCCTGCTCAGTCTTACCCAGCTGCCAGCTTCTTTGAGGTGGCCATTACAGACCGCCACTTGACCGTCTTGGGAGAGGGGGGTTTTGCCGGCTGGAAAGGGGGTCTGCAACACCCCCAAACCCCTCACCAGCTCCCCCTATCTTCGGCTGCCTCTTCGTGGCAGCCTTAGCCTCCAGATCCGTGGATCGGAGGCACCAAAGCGGCTAGCGCGGCAGGGATCGTGCAGGATCGCAAATCCCTGCCGCTAGCGAAGCCGACAAACCGGAAGTCGGTTGTGTGACTTACTTTTGATACAGTCAGCATGGTAGTCAATGTACAGGTCCTTCTCTCCATTGTCTAGACGTTTTTTGAGTTCAGTGTGGAGTACACGGGAGCGGTCACGTTGCTGTATGGTTAGGTCAGGGTGACAATGGAGGTTCTTATGGTTGGTGTTGGTTTTGGCGAGTGAATTTATAGTGTAAATGAATTTACGTTTGCTTGATTCATTTTTGCAAATGACCCTGCAGAAGCGTGGGGCCACAGAGCCGTCTCTGTTTTGAGCTCTCGGCCAATGCGGGAAATGTCAAGTATTTCATCAGGGGAGATGGTGTTAGCCTTTGAATTAAGCCAAACGGGTAACAAGAGGTGTTTGATCCAAGAGGCTCTCAATGGTTCTATTTATTCTGGTATTTTTAACCTGTGCAATATTCTTTCACATTTTTTTTTCCAGCAAGAGACAATTAAGAAGCTGTAAAATGCCTATTACAGCAGTCTAAACACACAAGAATGGCACCCCTGGGGACACAATGCTAGCCAATGTGTTTTTAAATGGAGCTTTAACAAAAGAGAAATTGTCACACAGAAAAGCAAGGTCTTTTTAAAAACAGTACTTGCTACAAATACGTAGGGGCTGATTGGAGTGTGGATGCTGATGAATGATTTCAGTGGCTGAATTACTGGCCTGTACATCATTTTGTCGGTCCTAAATATTATAAATATATCAATTGAAACAGGAATTATGCCATTATATCAGGTGACCTGGTACCTTCTTAATAAGTTGTGTTGATGTATAGATGAGGAACAAGAAAACACTAAAAACCTACAAAAAGCCTTTTAAAACCTCAGCCTCATTGTAAAAATGTGTCAAAACACCTGAAAGCAGCAATTCCAATAACAAAAGAAGCATTTTGCTGTTGAGGACCATACTGAACATTCAGAGCCAGTTTGGCCTAGTGGTTAAGGCGATGGCTTTGGAACCAGGATATCATGAGTTCTTGTATTGCCTTAGACGTGAAAAATTAGCTAGGTGACTTTGGGCCATCACCCTCTTTCACCCCAACACACCTCACAATGTTGTGGGGGAAATGGGAGGTAGAATGAACATCAGATATGCTCAGCACCTGGAGTTATTTGTAAAGAATAAGTGGGATAAAATATAGGTGGGATAAAAAGTCAACTAAATAAATAAACATATTTTTCTTGCCTTCAGAAAATGTAGCCACCTCATTTGCTATGATTTCAAAAGGTTTTGGATATAAATCTTAACCGGACCTGTTCATTCATGAGGCAAACTTTAGCTAGGCAAAACCCAACTTGGGGGGCGGGGAAGACACCATAAAGACCATAAAATTGCTGGCCACCAGAAGATTTTTCACTATCTGAGTGATAGAATTACAATTACCCAGACTGATTTAGCTCTGTGGTCTCATGTTGTTGTTCAAATAAAAGCTTTTGAATAGTCTTAAAAGAAGATACCATGTAGAACATAGTATGGGGGCTGAAGAACTCTGGAAGGTTGGAGTACAAACCTATTAAAGTCGCTGTGGTTGAGAAATATTAATAGTGAATGCATTGCAGTAAATGTAACTATGATAATGGACATGGTGCTACAGCCACCATGTAGAGTTGTAATTGCAAGAATGTTCCAATCTCGGATGGCAAACCTCAGATAAAGAATGTTTCCAAGGAAATACAACTCAGGTAAACAAAGTCACTAATCTAAAGGAGGATTAGAGAGAGGAAGTAAACATATGTTAGACTTTAACTAGAGATAATTAATTGTATGGATTACTGTGCTAAACAGTAACGAAAGTTAAGCAGTAACCAAAGTTAACCAGTGATGGAGGATAACTAAAAATGTGTATAAATGCAAGACTAGACTCCAATAAAGATCATCATGATTCAGTTGTTCATGATCAAACAATTCGACTGCCTCGTCATTACAACACCACCATCTGAATGTCCAGGACTCTCCAAGAGGCTGAAGGTCTCATCTGTCAAAGTGCAGTGAACAAAACCGAAATTCATATTTGGGCTATAATTATTCAGGTCTAGTCTGGTAAGGGGGAAATAATTGGAGCTGATATCCTATGTTAAGCTTGGGATGCCCAAAGTTTGGATAGCCAAGATCCAAAACACTTTTGATTGTTTGATGGAAATTAGCAAAGCCCAAATGAATTGGCTTTGTAGAATTGAGAAATTTCTAAACCACTTGTGTTCAGAATGCAGTTTCTATAATCTGGGAGTTACACAGATGGATTTTTCAATGTATTATATTTTCCTAGGCATTGCCAGCTTCTTCTATACAATTCAAACGTGGCTGAAGTTTCAGGGTGTGGGTTTAGCTAGGAAGGACCTTGCTTGGAAGCCAAGAACTGAAGTCATTTCCATGCTGCTACCTTACCCAATAATCACTTTGGTTTAACTGTGGGGCCTTTTCACCTCCCTTTTCCATAGTTTAATGGAAAACCAGCTGTATGCTACAGTTTCCCATCAACTTTGGTAACGGGCAGTTGCCTGTTGACATCTGCTCAACTTTCACATTGATTCCCAAAGCAAAGCCAAATGGGTTGCTGAATATTCAGACTTAGAAAGACATAGAAATGATCCCACAAAAAAGGTGCCAGGCTTTGAATGACCATGTCAGCCATGGTTAGTCCTGAATAGGATTTGCACCTCACACAGAATCTGTTGGGGCTCACTGTATAAATGGAGCATAATATCCTCCCCTCAGTGTGACTGTGGAGTCCCACGTCAAATTGTAGATCACATCTAGGACACAAAAGCTGAATGAATTGTCCTTTAATGTATTGCACTTCAGTTCATTTTATTGAAAATTTCTTCTATTCTCAGCTAAGTAAACAGCTAAGGAGCCCTTCTTGTATTAGAACCTGAACTTGCAAGAATTTGTATATTACTGATTGTAATGACTATGAGGGAAGAAAAGGATTTTTCATTTTTACAGCAGCTAGGTCTAGTATCTGATTTTTTTTTCATATAAACAATGCTGTGCTTCAATGGTTACATGACCTAGACATTGGTATTTGAATACAGATCTTTTTAACATTAATATTTTATAGTTTTTTTTAATCTAGGTGAAATATTAATGTATATTGCAAGTCCATGTATGATATGCCATATGCTAAATAAATAAATATTGACTTTCTGCCCTGGGGAGAACTTGGTTGGCCAAATTGGAGGGGTAGAAACAACTGAGAGAAGATGGTTCCTTCAGTAAGCCCATCAAGGAGGTTCAAGGTGATAACCAGCACCTTCAATTACATTTAGGACTCCCTGGAAACAAGGCAATTCACAGTGGTGTTAATGATGTTGAATATTCCACACCTTTACTATTTGTGCAGCTGCATAATGCACCAATTGAAACTTTCAGATGGTCTTCAAGGGCAGCCACATGTAGAATGCATTGCCCTAGTCCAGATAAGAAGTCATGAGGACATGAGTAACCTTGACCAAAACCTGCCAATCGAGGAATAGACACAACTGATACTCCACCCTAAGGGGTGCAATGGGCTTCCTGGCCATGGTCCTCTTCTAGTGAGTCAAAGAGGACCCACCCACCCCAAATTGTGCACTGGGATCATCTGAAACAATGTCATGCCATCCAGGATGGTGGTAGAAAAAACTTGTCACCAGAAGGCTTAAATACCTAAAGCCACTCAGTCTTGCTTGAGTTCAGTTGAAGCCCATTGCACCAATCCAGACCCTTATGGCCTCCAGGCACTGAGACAGGACATCCACAGCATTGCTCAGGCACACTGGGGTGAAGATACAGAGTAAAGCTAGGTATCATCAGCATATTGATGATACTTCACCCCGAACTGTCAGATCATCTTACCCAGCAACTTCATGTAGATATTTACTAGGAGAGGAGAAAGAACTGAGCTCTGGAGCATCCCGCAAAGTAGGGGTCATGACTGGAATTCTCTCCCCCACCCCCAATCAACACCAACTAGAACCAACCTTGGACAAAGAAGGAGAACAAGCGCAAGACACTGCTGCTCAACCCAATTCCCCAAACCTGTCAGAGGATAGCATGAATGATGGTATCAAAGGCTGCTGAGAGATCAAGAAGAGCAAAGGCAGTCACATTATGCCCATTCTTCTCCTGCCAGAGGCCCTCTAAGAGTGCGATCAATAATCCAGCCAAAACCCTATCAAGAAGAGCCAATATAATCCACTTCATCCAGGGTCCTCTGAACAGCTATGCAACCATTTTCTCCATAATCCTTCCTAAAGACAGGAGGACAAAACTGGGAGATTGTGTGGATGCAATAAGGGTGGAGACATAATCACATAAAGGTGGTGAACCTTTACTACCACGAGACTCTAGCTTGTCTTTGGTTGTCTTCATTCCCTGTCTTTATCAGTGATGCTCTAGGTGTCTCTTAACCCTCTTGAGCGATCTCAACTCCTCTGTATACCATGGGCAGTGCCAGGAACCATGGTCACGGAGAGGCCACTCAGGCACAATCTAATCCAAGGCTGCAACGGTGGCCGAATAGATTCTCTACAATCTAAATAATATTGTTTTATAGGTTTACTTGCATTGGTCTTCTCACTGTGTACTTTGATTAATCCTTCCACTAGATCAGAAACCCGTTTGTAGTTTTTAACTTCCCTTCTTCAGGTCCCTTTTTGATAAAAGCAGCCTCAAACCAATTCCTGCTTTCTTCTTTTTGGCTTGTTCTTTGGTTTTGATCAATCTTATTTCAAATTCTAATTATTCATTCTCTCAGAGTACTCACAAGATCTGACTTCACAGACTAATCCTGATGGACTTTAAACTACATTCATCAAAGGATCCATTATGCCTTGAATGCTTCTGGAAAAAAATACCGAGGTTGTGTAAATTTGGGAGGACAAAGAAATTCAAGGAGATTCCAGACTAGTTTGGATTTACCTGAAAGATAATCAGATGCCATTCATTTGCTCAAAGTCATCTTAAGCTTCGGTAATAATAGCTTTCTTTGAACATGTAACATAGAGGTAAGTTTTGCTGATGAGTAAGTATTTGGTGGTCTATTCAGTATAAATATCTCAGATGCAATAGAATCTTGATTGGGGCACCATCTCCCAATCACCAAATTGTTTCCTCCTCCTTAATTATCATTATTATCATTATCACAATCAGTTCAAATAACACGAAGTCATAGATGTCAGTTCTTTAGCCAGTGTTGGGCTTCATGCACATTGAGTTCTTCCCAAGAATCCAGGATGTCATAATATATTGGTGTAGTATATGCGCACATCCAAGTAGTGAGGCCTTTTGCAATTGATAGATGGAAATTTTGTTAATGTACAACTTTTCTAAGATTTTTGTCCAAGTTTTCTTTTTGGTATGGCTGATAAACCACTGAGACCATCACATAATCTTTCAATTTCTATTTTGAAAGATTTTGAAACTTTGTAATCTTCTCCAATTGTCTTCTATCATATCCTGGTGTTGTGATTCCGAGATTTGAACCTGGTCAGTCAGCAGATGTAGGTTCGAGCGATGAAGAAGATCTGGCACTGAGATTCGAGCCTGCATTATTAAGTGACTTAGAGGGGAGTCAAGTAGAGGGAGAGGAGTTGGATCTGAGAGATGAGCCTGATTTATTGGAGGTTTCGGAGTCCGCTCCTTCCCCTGAATCTACTTCCCTGATTGCACCCCAGCTGTTAACAAACAATCAGGAAAATGTGCCAGAAGTCCCCAGTGATGACGACACTGACGGATGTTGGCTTGACGCTAGGACTAGAAGAAGATTGAAACGTCAATCACAATTGGAAAAGAAGCGTCGAGCCAATGATTAATTAATGAGACTGACACACACACCCTCTCAGAGGATATAAGGGAGTGTACGAGTTCGTAATCTTTGCTGGAAACAAAGTGGATTTTGCTTTGGAAAGAAGTGCATCTGACTACAGCGTTGTGATTTATGGACTATACAGAATTGCCAGACAGATTCTAGGAGGATTGCGAAAGGACTGTGAAAACAGAGCAATTAACTCTTCTGTCTCTGGTTTTGTTTGCGTAAAGTATTTGAACTCTGGAACTTGAGATTCTCACCTGTGGATACAGGTGGGACAGAACATCCTGGTATTGCCACACGATTCTCCTTCTCCTTCTCCTCCATCTTCTCCTTCTTTTCCACCTCCATCTTCTTCTCCATTTTCATTTACTCCATCAGGCAAAAACATACCTAATCCTTTTGGCTCCTGTTTACCCCACAATGGCAATCCTATGAGGTGGGTTGGGCTGAGAGATAATGACAGGACAAAGTCACCCAACCAGAGAGACCTAAAACGTGGTGCAATATAGAGAAGGGATCATCGCCTAGTATCCTCCTTTTCATCTGTATTCTGCCACCATTAGGTACATAAATGGGTTAAAGTTGGAACAACCAAAGATTTCTCCCTTTGGGAATACCCAGGCTATTTATCCAATCTTGTTCCTCATTGCTTAGGAAAGTTATGCACTTCTTGATTGATATAGACTTTTCATTTAGTCAGACACAGATAATGAAATTTGGGAGTAATTTAAACAAAATACAATAGGTTACAAATATGATAGTTATATCAATGTGTTAGAAATACAGTATATATGTACTTGAATAATAATTGTGTCAGGATTCTGGCAGTTACTCCAATTAATTTATAGTTGTCAAATTGCATTAGATACCTCTATATAGAATTGTAATTTTAGATAAAATGATCAATTATATTTTTTCCTTTGGTTGTATTAAAAATATTTTCTATGTCCTCCCTCCCTCCCTCTCTTCTTTCCTTCTTTCCTGACAATGGATGTATTTTATCTTTGGGGTTTTCTCCCATTTGCCATTATTAAAAAGAAATAAAAGAAATAACAACAACAACAACAACAACAACAACAACAACAACAACAACATTATTTTCAGAAATGAGTTGTCCTTACCTTTTTCCTAGGGCTGAGAGGGAGGTATTATGCCTGCATTCTTAGCAATGGAGTTGCCAGTCCCAACTGCAGTTGGTGAGTTGGACCATAAGGCAGGCTGAGTGTGAAGAATTGATGCTTTCAAATTGTGGTGTTGGAGAAGACTCTTGAGAGTCCCTTGGACTGCAAAGAGATCAAATCAGTCAATCTTAAAAGAAATCAGCCTTGACTGTTCTTTGAAAGGACAGATACTGAAGCTGAAGCTCAAATACTTTGACCACCAAATGAGAAGACAGGATACATTGGAAAACACCCTGATGTTGGGAAAGATTGAAGACAAGAGGAGAAGGGGGCAACAAAGAATGAGATGGTTAGATAGTGTCATCAATGCAATGAGCATAAATTTGGGCAAACTCCAGGAGACAGTGGAGGACAGGGGAACCTGATGTGCTATGGTCAATGAAGTCATGAAGAGTTGGACATAACTTAGCAACTGAACAACAACAACAAAAAAGTGAGGACTACTAAGTGCACCAAATCAAAATCTTGAGACAGAAAACCAAGGAAATGTGGTTCATAGCTTGGTAACAATGCAGAAGGCTCACTTTCATGTGCCAGAATTGCAGTCTTCTTACAACTAGGACTCATTTATTTTGGTCATGGCATGCAGGGGAATTCACTGGAGAAAGCAGTTTGTTTGGAAGAGTTAGCAGTAAAAGGAAACCAAGCTGCCAAAGAACACACGGGCTGGATACTATCAAACCTGACACCAGCCAGAGCATGGAACAACTAAAGCAGTGCAAGATTGGAAGATGTGAAGAGACCTGGACCATAGAATCACCAAGAGTTGGATACTGAATGGGTAACAATTTCATCATCATCATTATCAACAGCCTGAGCATTCTGAAAGGGCCTCTTCTGTAGATCTTAGCAGACAAATGGGTTCATCACACTCTCCCTGACTATATACTGTATTTATTTTATTTGATTTATTTGATTTGTCAATCACTTACAAGGTAATAGATATAAGTATAAACATGAGTATGAATACAGGAAATAGGTACGAATAAATGGGGACAATAGGACAGGGACGGTAGGCACAATGGTGCACTTATGCACATCCCTTACAGACCTCTTAGGAATGGGTTGAGGTCAATAGTGGATAGTTTGAGGTTAAAGGAGTGGGGGTTAGAGGATGTAACAACAGAGTCAGGTAGTGCATTCCAGGCATTGACCACTCTGTTGCTGAAGTCGTACTTTCTGCAATCAAGTTTGAAGCGGTTTACATTGAGTTTGTATCTCTTGTGTGCTCTTGTATTGTTGTGGTTGAAGCTGAAGTAGTCATTGACTGGTAGGACATTGTAGCAGATAATTTTTTGTGCTGCGCTTAAGTCTAACTGTAGGCGGCGTAGTTCAAGGTTGTCCAAGCCCAAAATCTCAAGCCTGGTGATATAGGGTATTCTGTTGTGAGCAGAGGAGTGTAGTACTCTTCTCGTGAAATATTTCTGGACTCACTCGATTATATTAATGTCTGATATGCAGTGCAGATAGATACTTGGAGTCAAGTCTCAAACATTCAGTGAAAATGGGACTCTACTGATTTTTGAGAGGACTGAGGGATTGGAACTAAGTACCTTCTCGCCTTTGGGAAACTAAATGGCCCATTTACTTCTCAGAATGAAGCCAAGCAGCACCGTTGCTTTGCTAATCTGGTTCAACAGACCCAAGCGACATTTGCAATTGCTAAAAGGATTTCTAGTCACCTTCTGCAAAATTCATCCTCTGGCTTTTGCATGGACCAGTCAAAAGCTGCAAAGGTTGTTCAAGACAAATTGCAAAGTATCATCTCTTCACCTCAATAAAGCAGATTGCGTTGCTTCAGAGTGCAAAGCTGCATTTACAGAACTAGTAAGTTTTATTTTTATATATTTTATTTATTTGACAAGCATGTTTTTGATAACAGATACAATTAGGAACATGATTATGAGTACATGAAATGGGTAGGGATAAAAGGGGACATTAGGACAGAGATGGTAGGCATGTTGGTGCTCTTATGCACGCCCCTTACAGACCTCTTAGGAATGGGGTGAAGTTAATAGTATACAGGCTAAGGTTAAAGTTTTGGGGGTTTGGGGAAGAGACCACAGAGTCAGGTAGTGCATTCCAGGCATGGACAACTCTGTTGCTGAAGTTGTATTTTCTGCAATCAAGTTTGGAGTGGTTTACCTTAAGTTTGTATCTATTGTGTGCTCCTGCATTGTGGTGGTTGAAGCTGAAGTAGTCATTGATAGGTAGGACATTGTAGCAGAGAGTTTTATGTACTACACTTAGGGCAGACCGAAGGCAGTGTAGTTCTAAGTTTCTAAGCCCAAAATTTCAAGTCTGGTGGCATAAAGTATTCTGTTGTGAGCAGAAGAGTGGAGGACTCTTCTCATGAAATATCTCTGGACTCTCTCAATTGTATTAATGTCTGATATGCGGTGCATGTTCCAGAAAGATGAGCTGTATTCAAGAATTGGTCTAGCAAATGTTTTGTATTAACCTCTAGTTTAACTAGAGTATTAACCTCTAGATAAAGCCATGTGAGGTAGGGGTTTTGTTGTTGTTGATGGTTTGCTTCTTTACTTAAGGCATGCACTTGTCAAGCTTGGGTAAATTGACATATCAGTATAATTTGAAAGAAAAATCAAAAGACAGACACCTGCAAATTAAACAGTAAACTAAATTAAATAGCAATTAGAATGTCAAGACTCCTGCATTTAAAGTGTTATTTCCTTTCTGATCTTAAGAAAACAGATTAAAGTGTTGGAAAAGCAGATGATTATCCATTTATTTATTGTAATTTAGAGGCTGCATGACTTTAGATGACTCTGGGTGGATTACATTTGAAAAGAAAAGAAAGAGGTCTCAAGCACCCAGCACTCTACAATAAAACATCCACTTTGATCATGTCAGAAGTAGTTAGTTGATGCTAATGGTTCCCCATTTGTGGGGGGTGCTCAGTGGGGCTGAAGCTTGGAGGGGGTCATTTCTCAGTAATGGGGCCAGCTTTCTGTAAAGACTTCCCAAGGGAGATGCAATTGGCTCCAGCATTACCAGCTAGGAACAATTGGAAATGGAACTTCTGGAGGTGTATTTGGGGCTTGATGCCAGGTGTTGTTTAAGGGCTGAAAACATTGGTTCATTGAAACAGCACAGCACAGCAATCCAGGGCTGGAAGATGCCTCAGAGGTCATCTAGTCCAACCCTCTGCTCCAGCAGGAGACCTTATGTGGTTAGGTATCACTGTGCTATTATTGGTTTCTTTGTTTGCTGAGCCACCGAGAATATAATTATGACTGTGGTGGGATTTAATGTAGTTTAATGGCTAAACTACAACACCCAGCACTCCTAGCTAGGATGGCTACTGGTGAGGCAGGTGGGGAGGCACAGTTCAACAACATCAGGATGGCTTTCTCCTACAATTGTATTAATCCCCTCCCTCTAAGATCTCTACCTATGTATTTATAACATTTAAATCCCACCACAATCATAACTATATTCTTGTTGGGATTTGTTTAATAACCAAGAATAGAGTTATGATTGTGGTGGGATTTAAATGTTATAAATACATAGAGCAGGGGTGTCAAACTCGCAGCCCACGGGGTGGATGTGTCACGCAATGGCTACCCCCACCTCCGTTTTAGCCAAGGGGAAAAAAGTTGTGCTACATCATGTGATGACAACGTGACGATGTGAGTTTGACACCCCTGATATAGAGTCAGATCTTAGAGGGAGGGGATTAATACAATTGTAGGAGAAATCCATCCTGATGTTGAACTATGTCTTTCCACCTCCCTCACCAGTAGCCATCCTAGCTAAGGGTGCTGGGTGTTGTCGTTCAGCCATTTCAAGAGGGCTGCAAGGGCCTTACCCTAACTATGACCTACAGGTAGTCCTTGCTTACCAATGTTAATTGGAACTGGAAACTCATTGTTAAGTGACATGGTTTAAGTAAAAAAAAACATGTGACTGCTTAGCAGTAGCAGTTCTGGCAGTCCTGGCTGCTGTCATTAAATGAGAATCATGTGTGTCATTAAGCAAGGATTTCATATGACCACAACTTCCAATTTCCTGTTGGCTTCTCCATTGGCTTTAGGAAGCAATGGGAAGCCAGCAGGAAAGCTCACAAATTGTTAGCATATGGCCACAGGGATGCTACAACAGCTGTAAATACAAAGACTGATCATAAATACCACTAGTCCAACACTGTTATAAGTTTGAACGATTGCTGAATGAGTGGTTGTTAAACAAGGATCATCTGTTTGTCTAATTGCATCTTCTGGTTTAAATGTTTTAACACCTGAGTTTTTCTTCCCTTTCCACTTCCAAGATTTGATCCTAATGTTCAACTTTAGAATAAATAATATCACTAGAATGATCAAACAATGCAACAGTTTTGGATACATATCCAATATCAGATAAATAAAAGATTAGAGCAAAATACTGGGTTGTTGTAGTGACCGTTCAGAAGACCATTTCAAGGAGAGTGTGGCATCTTTTAATTTCTCCTTCATATGAAGAACGAGATAGAATCTTAGAGGTCATTCTGAGTCATAGTAACGTTCGGCTGGCTTGTTTTTGTTTTTGCCTGGGAAATAAGAAGAGGGAAATCTTCCCACGGTTGTTGGAGAACCTCAGGATTGTTTGAGTCAGCGCTGGCTTATCTGTCTAGTTCCCAGGCTCTGGGTTCCTATCCCAGGGTTCTGTCAGTTTGCAGATGCACCCCCTAGTCAAGGTCAGGTCCTGTAATTTCAGTACCATGCAAACAGGGTCACAAGGTCTTAGTTTCAGACTTTAATAAGACCCTGGTATTATCTCTTGAGTTTGGGTCATTGGCACAGACGTAGTGGAGGCTGCCTTGGGTGTCCTCTGGTGTCATTCTCCTGGAGCTCCTGAAGGGAGATTGGGTATCATCCTGCATTGTTATCTTCTACTTTCTTGTGTTTATGTTTAATTTGCCTGCTGCAGTTAAACAATAAAGCTTAAACTCTTCTTATTCACTGGTGTATTGCTTCTGGATCCACAAAGAATGAATTGTTTAGGCACATGATTGCTGCCTGCCTGGTCACTTGAGAAAATAGTGGGTATTTTTAACCTAAAATGCAGACATAAATAATTAAAATGTTCCTTTTTTAGTGTGTTTTTCCACCCTAGGAAAAAAAATAGTAAGAAATGCCAAAGGTTCCCACTCTTGATGTTTATTTGGGCATTGGGTACTAAATGTGTGATGGTGTTCTCTTGAGGGAATTATTGTCCTTCTTTCATGGCAGTTTTCTTTGTTGCTTGTAGTAGATATTAAAGCTTCCCCAACTCTCTGGAGTGGAGCAATTTACCAATACTAGGTGTATGAATACATGAATTTGCCCAATATTTTCAGTTTGGTGCTGTTTAGTTTCAATGATGTGAACTTGGAGGAAAAAAGAAAATGAGCTAGGACTTAGATAAGCCAACCAGCTGTAGAAGAGTTCCAGTTTCCGGCCAGTATGTTTTGTTGATCAGTTGATCAAGGGGGAACAGAGAGGGGTGAAAGGAAAGATTGTTAGGAGACAGAAGACCCTTTGATGACCCTTCCTGAATTGAACTGGAAACCTCCACCCCAGAGGTGGTATTTTTTTTAGTATTTATTTGTCAATCGCTTATAAGATACAGGTATAAGAATAAATATAGTTTTGAATACATGAGATAGATACTTATAAGAAAAATAAAAAACAATAGGACAGGGACAGTAGGCACGATTGGTGCGCTTATGCACACCCCCTACAGGCCTCTTAGGAAGCGGGTAAGGTCAATAGTAGACAGTCTAAGGTTAAAGTTTTTAACCTTAGGTTTGGGGAAGAAACCACAGAGTCAGGTAGAGTATTCCAAACATTGACCACTCTGTTGCTGAAGTTGTATTTTCTGCAATCAAGTTTGGTGCGGTTAACCTTGAGTTTTTATCTATTGTGCGCTCTTGTATTGTTATGATTGAAGCTGAAGGTAGGACATTGCAGGTAGGACATTGCAATGTATGATTTTATATACTATATTTAGATCGGACCAGAGGCGGTGTAGTTCTAGGTTTTCTAGGTCTAGAATTTCAAGTCTGGTGGCATAAGGTATGCTACAATGAGTAGAGGAGTGGAGAACTCTTCCTGTGAAATATTTCTGGACTTTTTCAATTGTGTTAATATCAGATACATGATATGGGTTCCAGACTGATGAGCTGTATTCAAGTATAGGTCTAGCAAATGTTTTGTATGCTCCAGTTAGTAGTGTGATATTACCAGAGAAGAAGCTACATAGGGTTAGATTAACAACTCTTAATGCCTTTTTGGCTATGTAGTTACAGTGGGCTCTAGATCATTTGAGATGAGTACTCCAAGGTCCTTGATAAAGTTTGGATTCTCAACAAGGTCTTGACTATTTAGCTTGTATTTTATTTTCTGATTTTTTCTGCCAATATGTAAGACAGAGCATTTATTTGTTGAGATTTGACGTTGCCATTTGTTCAACCATTCTGATACATAGTCAAGGTCTTTTTGGAGGGTAGTAGTATTGTCTGTGGTGTTGAATAGCTTTACATCATCAGCGAAGAGAATGCAGTTGCTCTTAATATGACCACAGAGGTCATTTATGTAGAGTATGAAGAGAGTTGGTCCTAAAATACTGCCTTGGGGGACACCACTGTTGACAGGTACAGAATTTGATAGGACTCTCCCAATTTTGACCATTTGTTGTCTGTTTGACAGGAATGCTTCTATCCAGTTATGTAGGTGTCCGGGGTTACCATAAGATTTTAGTTTTAATAGTAGTTTGTCATGTACCACTGAATCAAAGGCTTTACAGAAGTCTATGTAGATTACGTCTATTGCTTTGCCCTGATCGAGTTGTGTAGTGAAGTCCATATGTTTTTGCAGTGTAAGAATTGCAGATTACAGGATAGTTTTGTTCTGAAACCAAATTGTTTATTAGAGAATAGATTGTTTGTCTCTAAGTGGAGGATAATGGATTGGTTAATAATTGATTCCATGACTTTACAGGTGACACAGCATAAGGAGATTGGTCTGTAATTTTCAACTAGGCTGGGGTCAGCAGGTTCTGACCAGTTCTGGAGAACCAGTAGTGGAAATTTTGAGTAGTTTAGAGAACCGGCAAACTGCTCAAAATTACCCACCTCTGACTGGAGATTTTGCAATATCCTTCCCTGCCCACCAAGCCATGCCCACAGAACCGGTAGTAAAAAAAAATTTGAATCCCACCACTGCTCCACCCCTTTCTCACATTCAGGTATATGTGCATGAAGGAGCCAATGTTGTCTGAAGACATTTTCTATGGTCATGTGGCCAGCATGGCTATATGACAAAGGCATACGGAAAAAAAGAGACACACACATACACAAATGTATACATATACATATATATGTATATTATATACATATACACAGGTATGTTTATTATAAAGAACATAAAATTAACGCAAATTGATAAAGAGTAAAAGATGCAAAGAAGGAAAGGAAGAGAAGAAAGAGAAAAAATGCAGAAAGGAAGAACTGACAGAAATAAAAGGAAGAAGCAATTTCTTCTGCAGCAAATATAAGTGCAGTTACAATATTAATTCTTACTCTATAATTACAACAAAGCTCACTTTTTTCTATTACCCATATTTTTTTCTAATCATTAAAACGGCACATCAGAAGTACTTTTTTTTTGTTACACGTAAAAGGTCTACAAGGGGTTTCCAGTCTGCAATAAATATTGTGCCTCTGCCTACCAGCATCCATTCATTGGCTAATGTCCTGTCAGTTTGTGAGAGAGTTGAGGGCTGATTGGAAACTGAAACAGTATTTGCTGTGTGAGCAAGAAGGAGACACAGTCTGGGCATGGCTTAGCTCAACTGTTCTGTACTAAAGCTGATTGCTGCTGTGAAAGTAACACTGAAACTGAAACTCCTCTCCTCTGCTTGTGTTTTGCATTTGGAACAGATTTCTTTTCAGGTGGGGAGGGAGAATAGAAATTCTTAGCACCAGAGCGTGTTAATAATATATCCGAAATACTAATACTCTGATGGTCATTTCAAAAAATCCTTTCTTAGTGAGCACCTAGAAACTATATATGTATGTATGTATGTATGTATGTATATGTATATGTATATGTGTATATATATATATATATATATATATTTCTTAAGTTTTCGCGGGTACTTACATGTATGGCATTCAGCTTTGTTCGGGTATTTTCCCACGTCATTGTAGTTGTGATTTTAAAGTTGTAGCAACGTTTCGGCAGAATCTCATCTGCCATCATCAGGCTTCTGTATGTATATATATATATATAAAAACACCCATGCCATCCAAATTTCAGATTGTAACTTTCTAAATTCAGTAGCCTTCTATTTCTTAAGAATGTCTACTCTCATCCAAAGTAAGCAACAGGGAACAAAATGTAGTTTCAAATTTGGAAAGCCGAATCTTCCTTTTTCTTTTGCATCTTGTAGCACCTTATATTAACTTGTGTTTTTCCCCCTCCTCGCCATGCAAATTTAGATTGGTCCTTCTTACATTGTTTAAACGGTACATCAATTTTCAAAACAAGCATTGTCTGAAGCAAAAAGAACATTCTAGGTAAAACGTTCATCTGAATTCTAGAAGTTCTACTGGGGAATTCTGGGAGTTGAAGTCCACACAATTTAAGATTAAGAATCCCTGAAATGGACCATTTGTCCTTGGCAGAAAGTCAGAGGGGTGAGTTGGGCTTGTGGCTTTTAGAGAGAACTGTGTTAGTGAATGAAAGTGGGTGGGGAGAATTATCTGCCTCTGAAGAAAAGCTGCCAATGTGAAGTTGTGACATTTATTGCGAGTAAAACATTTTCTTTTAAAAGTTAAATAAGCTACAGACATCTATTTCCATATTCCATATTCATGAATATGCAATGAGATAAAGCAGAAATAATGTAAACCAGATTTACAGTCTAGAGGACTGCTGGTACTATAGATGATACTGTATTAACAAGTGGAGCATGAAAGATATGTATTAAGGGAGGAGCATATATATAGTCCTTGACTTATGACCATAATGGAGCTAAGAATTTCAGTTATAAACCATGACAATTGTAAGTCCTGGCACTTAATGTGACTCACCCCAATTTATGACTTTTCTTTGTAGTGGTTGTTAAGGTGAATGCAGTGGATATAAAGCCAATGTGGCAATCATAAAACAAAACCGATCATTCCTATGGGTATTTTTTTTTTTTTTTTTGGCTGAAAACTGGCTGAAAAAGCCAGAATTGGGCAAAAAAAAACCTGTTGTAATTCAAAGTCATGTGCCTGGAGAATACCATTAACTGGCTGTAACAGTGAGCCAAACACCTGAAATACATGTGACTGGGGGTCTGCATGTGCGAGAACCAGATGGTAAAGACCTTTTGGGATATCCCTTGTTACTTTGAATGGTTGCTAAGCAGAGGTGGTATTCAGTAGGTTCTGACCAGTTCTGGAGAACCAGTAGCGGAAATTTTGAGTAGTTTGGAGAACCAGCAAATACCACCTCTGACTGGAGATTTTACAGTATCCTCCTTCTGCCATGCCCACCAAGCCATGCCCATAGAACCGGTAGTAAAAACATTTGAAGCCCACCACTGTTACTAAGTGACCAATCATTAAACAAGGACTACCTGCATTTAGAAATACTTTGGAAATTGTAGCCTGTTAAGCTTTTTGGATGCTTTTCCAGTGCAGTCCGAGTGAAAGAAAATGTTTAAAATACTTTAAGACATTAATTATCTTACCACCACCATTCAGAATTCATGCTAAGAGCCTTTGTGATACCTAATGTCTACCTCCATTCAAATCATGAGTCTCGAGCCGCATCTTTCAGAGTTTTTTTTAAAAAATCATATATTAGGAGTGAACATGTCGGTGTTACCTAGATGCAGCCGATACTGAGCCACATCATTCATCTCACCCTTGACCCTAGTCTTCCCCCACCCTCTGGATGTATATTCTCCAATGGGACACATCCACAGCTAAGAATCATCAATCATGCTCTCCAGTAATAATCTTGCGTGCCGGAAACTTTGGCTGCCTAGCAATTATCTATAAAAATGTTAAAGTATGTATTACTCCCCCCATTCCCTTTCTGCTGACAACTCTAAAAGACCAGATAAATATTTTTTGAGTTGACACCTAACTTTACCAAAATGCTTCCTCCAGGAGCAACAGCGACTACAGTAGTATTGAGCTTTTAACAAAAGTCTACCACCTAACTCTTCCCCCCTGAAGTTTGTAACATAAAATAAAAGCAGCTGAGCATCATAAAACCAAGCATCAACATAGCCAAGAGATTGGCATTCTCACACTTCCAGGATCCCAGGATCAGGTACAAAACCACGTTTTAAGGGGCTTGCAAAAGGCCAATGTCAGCATTCCAGAAAAATTTGATTCCAACAGATAACTCCAAACGAGACATGTTCTCAAAGTTCCCTTTTATTAGAATAGTAAACTGGCACATCTGGGAAATCCCGAATCTGAAAGTCCCAGGTTTCCCTCCAATAAGTAAAATATTACATATCCACCCCCTGCTCTCATCATTCCATCACATGCCCCGATCACCATCCATCCCAACTTGAGACATCCCCTGCACTACTCCTCAGCCAGGTGCAGGAACAACATGACCTTGACTCTGAAGAAGAATGCTATTATGTCTAACCACATACGCTCCATGAAATTCCCTCCTCCCATGCTCAAGAATGGGGTAGCGTGGAAGCTTCAGGTGCTAATATGGCTTCCAAAGCTGGCAGCCAGCAGAATTGGTGCTAACCTAATCTCAGGGGGATTGATATTTCATAGGGAGGGTCCCAGAGCAGAAAAGGCTATCCTTCTGATCCCTGCCTGCTGACCCTAACTGACAGAGTCTGGAGCGGGCCACTCCTGCCAAACCAGGTGGGATAAGTGGAAAGAACTGGGGAGAGACAGAACCATAAATAGCCCAGAACCAAACCATGAAGATATTTATATGCAAACAACTGGAAGCCAATAAAGTTCATTGAGGTTTATTTTTTAAAAAAAAAATGCAGAAATTGAAGGAGGTGTGATGGCTCAGCAGACGCTGAGCTTATCAGCTAGAAAGCTGACAGCATGTGGTTCAAGACTTCCTGTCTCAGCTCCTGCCCACCTAGCAGTTCAAAAGCATGCGAAAGCAAGTAGATTACAGATTAACAGAGTTGGAAGGGACCTTGTCGGTCATCTAGTCCAACCCCCCGCCCAAGCAGGAGACCCGACACCATTTCTGACAAATGGCAGTCCAATCTCTTCTTGAAAGGCTCAAGTGATGAAACTCCCACAACTTCCAAAGGCAAGCTGTTCCATCGATTGATTGTTCTCACTGTCAGAAAATTTCTCCTTAATAATGACGATGACGATGATGATGATGACAACAACAACAACAACAATAATAACAACAACAATAACAACAACAATAACAACATAACAACAATAGCAATAGCAATAACAATATTTTATTGTCATTGTACGTATATACACAGTATACACATACAACGAAATTCACATAACACCTAGAGACCAGACCCAACATGCACACACACACACAATCCCCAAACACAACCGCACCCACCAAACTTCTGTGCCGCTGAAAAACACAAGCATCCACACAACAGAACAAGTAATACTGTCCAACAGGTCACTGATGGTGGTCCTTAAGTTCATTGTTTAATACAATTATAGCCCTGGGATAAAAACTGTTCAGAAAACATGTGGTCCGAGTTTTAATTGTTCTATATCTTCTGCCAGAAGGCAACAGTTCAAAAAGATTGTAAGCAGGATGGGAAGCGTCTCTGAGAATGCTGTGAGATCTCCTCAAATAGTGAGATGCGAAGATGTCATCCTTATTTCCAGGTTGAATCTCTCCTTGTTCAGTTTCCATCCATTATTCCTTGTCTGGCCTTCAGGTGCTTTAGAAAATAGCTGCACCCCTTTCCTCTCTGTGGCAGCCCCTCAAATATTGGAAGACCTCTATCATGTCTCCCCTGGTCCTTCTCTTCATTAGACTAGCCATGCCCAGTTCCTGTAACCGTTCTTCATATGTTTTAGCCTCCAGCCCCCTAATCATTCTGGTTGCTCTTCTCTGTACTTTTTCTAGAGTCTCAACATCTTTTTTATAATGTGGTGAACAAAACTGGATGCAGTACTCTAGGTATGGTCTTACTAAGGCTTTATAGAGTGGCAATTTATCTATCACTTTATAGAGTGGTAGATTAATAGGTACCACTTGGTAGGAAGGTTCCGTTCACCTCAGCATATACTCATGTTGGCCACATGACCACAGAAAATGTCTTTAGATAACACCGAACCCTCAGTTAAGAAATGGAGATGAGCACCACCCTTTAGAGTCAGACATGATTGGACAGGAGAAACTGTTATCTTTACTAGTGCAGAGATTTGGCCCTTTGGTCAACAACAGGGCTGGTATGAGAGACTTGCTTTTTATAAAATGGCTGTCAAGATGAAGACTGATAGTCACATTTACCAAGAGGCAAATAGTCCTGGTAAAATCTCGGCAGGCCTCAAAAGGATTTTGCAAATAAATGTGAGGGTAGAGACATTCTTAAGTACACAAAGGCATTCATTTGTTTAATTAATAGGATCTGCATCCATTTGCAATCCATGCCTCAGTTATAAATAACAACAGCAATAAATATACTTCCATTTCAGGAGAGATGCTTTCTGGCTTTCTTAAAAGCCAACTCCCTAGACTGCCCTATGTGATTTTCATCTCTTGTTATAGTTTTCATTTATACAAAATTAGCAGGCATGATTCTCACATTTATTGTTTGTCTGAGTTTACACACAGCCTGAAATGAAATAAGAGTCACATTCTGTAATATCATTTATCATATAAAGTGTCTTATACAGAAGGAGATTCAAATACATTAAGAAGTAGATGAGAGTGAAAACTCACTTATTCTTTTACAGAGGGTGGAAAAATGTAACAATGAAACATATGCCAGTTAAATATCAAAGGAAAAGCTGCTTCATCTTGCAAGGATATTAGGAGACAAGACTGCACAAAGAGCAACAATATGTATTTATTTGTTTATACATGTTAAGATTTTTTTTAATCCATCGACCACACACTTAGCAATTGTGGTACTCCAAAAAGTAACAAGTCATAGAACAAAAACCAAAATAGATTTTAAACTTCAGTTTTGAATGAACATTAAAGCAATTAAGCATAATCAAGAAGGGTTAATCCTCGTCTATTTAATACTTCTCCCTTCTATCACATTAAAATAATTCATTTTGGTTGCAGCATTTAGGAGATGATACTTAAGCCTTCAAGGGCAGGGGTGTCAAACTCAAGGCCCCTGGGGTGGATCCAGCCTTCGGGGTGCTTAGATCTGGCCCTTGGGTGAAGGAACAGTGAAGGACTGGCCCATGGTGCCTCTGCCAGTGAAAACGGAGCTCGGGAGGGCCATGTGCTGCCCTCCCAAACTCCTTTTTTGCTGGCAGAGGGCTGCAGGAGGCCATCACAGCCGAAAACAGATCCCGCAAGCTTTGCACATGGAGCTCCATTTTCTCTGGCAGAAGGTGGCAGGAGGCTGTTGCAGCCGAAAACACAGCTCGAGAGCTCATTTTCACTGGCAGAGCGCTCGGGCCCCCACAGGCGCCTCCAACACGAGTGACATTGAGCTGGCCACGCCCACCCTGGCCACGCCCATCCCGGCCCACCTGAGGTAAAATACAACCCTGATTCGGCACTCAATGAAATCGAATTTGACACCCCTGTTCTAGAGGATGTGAAAATGCAGGTGAGGTTTTATTTTATTTAGTGTATAGTGATTAGTTTAGTGATTCACAGAGGTAGTTCCAGGTCTTCAAAGCATGCAAAACATCCAGCTGTTTCTTTTCCTGATAACCTGCCTCTTTCCTTTGTTTTAGCTCATGGAAGAAGCTGGTACCCTCCAGAGAAGATTCTGAAGCTACATGGACTCATACTACGTCTTCCTGCTGGGAAGAAAGTAGAACTGATTTTTTTTCCCTTCTCAATCAATAGAAACAACTCCCATTGGCAAAGTGCATCCACGAGTTACACTTGCAATTCCCCATTTCTTAAAAAAATAAAACACCCTCATAACATATTTTCTTTCTTTTTTCTGTAAGTCTTTGTTGGCATTCCTTTTGTTCTCTCATTTTTTTTGCCCCCAAAATTATAAACTTAAATTTCCATAGTCCTTAAAATGCACATTCCTTTTTTTTTTTTTAGCTGCAAATGATGATATCAGGAATTATTAACCTGTTCTACTGAATCTTTTTCTCTCCAACATAATGACTACAAATCTAAGACGACTGGGCTTCCTCCATCCCCAGTGCTCATAATTTAAGGGGAAGCATCCCATAAACGGCTTCCAGTAATCCAGTATTCAGCTAGCATGCTAAAGTGCTGTAAGTCTCTGGCTGTATGAAACTGCTAAATTATGTATTACCGCAGCAGATTCACTGCAATTAGGGATGTCTGAGGATGACTTGAAAAAAATATCTGTGAATCCAGTGATTAGGTTTACACGTGCGCAAAGGTAAACCAACCAGCCACATTACAGCATCCTCAATATTTAGATGGGTTAATGTTAGGCACAAAGAATCAGGATCATTCATAAAGTAGCAGCATAGAAGGTTTCTTCAAACTTGTACTTAAGAATCTAGTCAACTAATGGTCAGCACTAAACTGGTACTAGATAAAGCAACAGAATTCAAGAAGGTTGGACTTGCAAGGACTCTAAAGTGATGACATATTTAATTCTGCTTCCCTAGCTTTGCATGCTCTTTTACAGGTTTCATCAGCTATGCCCCTAAATAGTTAAAACAAATATCTCTTGCTGTTCTATAGTCTTTCCCTTCTGTCTCTATCCTTTATCTCTTTGCAACAAAAAACAACAAAACCCCCAACTCCCAGTGGAGGTACTTCTTTTGTGCAAGAAAAAAGCAATAAGTAAATAAGTAGATAAATATCCTATCTATTTTCCCTAGTGCTCTGTATTACCAATTGAAATCTTCTTGACTACAGTGTGTATATCTTGGGAAAACGGCAATAGAAATGATACTGCCTTAAATAGAACGAGGAATGTAGTGGTGTTTTTTAAAATATATATTCCATGGCTGAGCTGAGCCTTCCAGAGAAGAGAGCATATTAGTTGATGCTGAAAACAAAAGATGCAAGGCAGCATTGGTCATGCTTCATGAGACTGCAAAAGCTATTATCCTTCCTGAAAGGTGAAATATTTCATGAGCTAGAACATTTGGCACATCCATGCTGTGCAGTGCACAGTGATGTGGAACTGAATGCCTTCTCACTTGTCCTGTGCTTGTACTTTGTTTATTCCCTTTAACCACTTTAACCACATGCAGTACAGTGGTTCCTCCCTTTGCAGATTTGTGTTTTTCAGATGAAGAATGGATCTAGCAGTAGAGTGCACTGGCAGATGTGCACAATAGTAACGCCGAAGCCCTTATGGCAGAGCTACTGTCGGAGCTTCCATCACACCTCTGCAGCTCTACTTCACTTTGATAGCATCCTGCCACAAAGTTTGGGGAGAGGGGCTGGGAGGATATAGGGAGGGGGATGAAGGGAACCAGAAGTGCCATCCAGAGACAACAGTTGAATGATCCAAGGACACAAGCATGGGAACAGAACGTGAATCCCACTGAAAATGTGCTAAACTTTAGAACTGTTACCAAAACAACTTGTTTAAACCTTATTGGTCACTAACAAGATGACCAAGGAGGGGAAAGTCTGGGAGAGGAGAAAATTACCTGGTTTGCGCAGGTAAAGTCAGATCTGACTTTGCTTACACACTGTAACTACTTCGCTTTAGTACAAGCATACCTTACACTGCAAATGGAGTCAAGGATCTTTCTTTCCTAAATTCTCAAGCTGGGACAGACTTGACAGCTACATATAAAGAACAAAAAGTGTGTGTGTGTGAGAGAGAGAGAGAGAGGGGGGGGGTAGAAGCAGCATACTCAACTTTTTTTAGAAATATAACTGCTGCATTGCTATGGAACCTTGTACTAACAACCTTCCCCCCAATTCTGGCCATCTCACATCTGGCAAAGCCATTAAGAAACAATGTTCATACAAGGGGCAAAGTAGTTCTTTTTACTTTCAAAGTGGGCCCCTCTAATAAAAAGAAGTCCTTATTGTTCAATTGGAGAAAATCTGGCCTTCCTTCTTGGAATTAAGAGAAGCAGATCTAAATCTATAGCAGGTAGCATCACCTGACTAATTATGGATAAGCTAAGTAAGGTCAGACTAATTAATAAATGGATGGAGGACTACCAGAAATCCCAGGACTGTAGGATATATAGGAAATGAAAAACAACTTTTTTTTTCAAGAATTCACTTCTTCTTTGGTGGAAGGAGGTGGAGGAGGAGGAAGAGGTTGTTCACAAGAAGTTTTATTTGTTAAGATGTAAGATTAAGATTTCCATGTTAAATTGGGCTCAAAGGAACTCTAGATAAGGTGAGTCACTAGCTACAGAAATTGTCCCATTTATCTTATGTTTTTAACTGGCATTGATGTTTACAATAATATCTTTCTCCGGCTCAACTTCTAACACAGGAGTGGAACATGATATAAACATATTTCACAAAATTCCAGGCTCAGTTGTGGTTATAAATTGAGGACTACTGAAAGCTCAGATGATTAAAGTTGAAGCTACTGTGCCACATGATACTTCATATAATAGAATTTTATGAAGAATAATAGCTGAGCCAATCAGATGGAATGTTTGGGGGATATACAGTGAAAGAGGACACTGGGAAGGCAATGCTTTGTTAGTAAGACCTTCCAAAGTTGACATACAATTGATTGAACTATGTGGAGCTAGCTCTTTGTAAAAACCTGTTGTTAAAATTTGCAAGGGCCTTTGATTTAGCCTTACTCACAGCTCTTAATTGACTGAAGCTTTGGACAAACAACTTGGAAGCACCCTGGAAAAGAAACTTATCAAAGTTGTTCTTGTTATTTTTTGCTTTGTTTGGAATTTTGAATTGAATTGAATGTTCTCTACTGAGAATCCACCTGAGGTAGTAACTACTATTCTGTTGCAGTGCATTCTTAATTATCTGTAAGTATTCACTTCTAGAGTGTCTGAAGGCTTTAAGAACTTTATGATAGATCTCCATTTTGTCTTGTGATAATTACAAAGCATGTAGCTGAAATAATATTCTACAGAGCATGTAGCTGAAATAATATACCACTGATGAATCTTTGACTTCTGCCCATGTTGGTTCTTGGTGGTGTAGCTGTTTTCTTGTCCATGAAGCTGAGGGGAAAAAAAGTAGAATTCTTGCATCTTTCATGTGGAAGCTGTTTATTCATTTATCCTTCTCTTTTCTCCAACTTGTGGTTCTGCTCTCTCCTTTTCTAAGACACACCAACTGGAATGAAAATCTGTTGACAGCAATCCTGAATTTATCCCAGGAGATTAACTCTTTTTAGAAAAGCTCTTGGATTATTAATATAACATCACTGTAAAAGAACCACTAGCCAAGAATGCCCAGATGACACCTAGAATAGTGTTACAGTTGAAAAATGGGAATGTTGAGGAGGAAAGCTCCTTCCTTATAACCATGCTATGAACCAGCTGTTTTTGATCTCTTGTACCACTAAATTCTGGGGCTGATATATTTGATGTTTCTCAAATCATTATGATTGAATTCCTCTATCCTCTCTTCCTTCCCCTATTTACCTGAGTGAGTCTTGGAGAATTATAGATCTGCCATTTATATCTTGGCATAAAGAGAAGTACATGTTGTACAATAATCACAAAGTTGGCAGATAATAGATTAAAGACAGCTCATCTGTGGGAGAAATGAGTAAGGCTTCAATCTTTTGGTATTTATTTTAATGGAGGGTTGAGAGAACATTTTTTGTGCTTTTCGGATCCTTCTCTTGTCAAGGATGAAAATTCCATTCTAAAAGCTGCTTGTTAAAAGCTTTTGAGCCAAACTGAGAGATATTCAAATGTTTGTTCAAGGTGCATTCACATGTTTGAGGCAGGGATGGGATCCAACCGGTAAAACTACCGGTTCTTTTTTTTTTTTTTTGAAAGTTTTATTTGGGTTTTCACAAAAACAAAATACAAATAAAACATCTTTTTTGAAAATAGGATGGTCCCAGGTTATCACTTCTTCATACAGACACCAAACTCAATTTCATGCTCATTTTTATATTCTATTCCATATCTTATTACCATTTTATATTTTCTACATAGTTTTTCCCTCTTTTAATTTTCTCAACTTTATTTTAATTATCTCATCTCAATCAAATCATTATATTTATACTTTTGTCTGTCCTGTTTCAATTTCATATTATCTTTTCTTATTAAACAAATGTTTCCCTGTAGTTACCAATTGGAGTATGACACCTTTATATCTTTTAATTTTATCCATTCAAACTCTTATTTAAGCTTCAATGTATACCTTTAAGATTATAGCATTCAATATAATACATAACTTCCAACTGAATTCTGCTTGGTACATTCTTAAAATACACACTATATTCTTAAAAAGAAAAAATTATATATATATATGTAAATAAAGCACACATTCCATTCCAATTCAATTCTATCATTAATATTCATTAAAATCTTAACATCTTTAACATTTCTTTTCAATTAAATATCATACTTCCTTGGGAACCCTTATAAACTTTCCATAGTTAATTCTTTTTTTTCCATATTTCTCACTTATATTTTTATAAATCATTACTAATAATTAAAAATGTTCCCATTTAATTCTCTCAATCATTTTAATTCATTTATTTATTACCAAACATTCAACTACATTACAGTAAATATTTTATCCATCATTTTAATCATATTTTCTAAAATTATTTTGTTTATAGTATAAAAATGCTATCTTATGTACCTTTGCAGAATCCCTTTTGCAATTAAATTTTCACCCATTATCTCTAAACAAGCTTATGGTTATAATCCTTATATCTTTTCCCTGTTTCTCCATTTCTTGTTTCTGTCTTTTACAACTTCTTTTCCTTGCCTTCTTCCCTATCTTCTTCTCCCTCCCCTTTTTACCCCCTCGTCTCTCTACTTCTAACTCTCTCATCTGTAATCCCCTCTTCTGTTGCTTTCTAATATTATACTTATCTTTCAAATTCTTCTTCTTCTTTTTGGTTGTTTTTTCTAGTCTTAAACCTTTCACTCTCTTTCCCCCCTTTTCTTTTTTCCCCCCACTTAAAATTATCTGATCATTAAAGATGGCTTCTTCTTTGTCCCAATCTTCTTGTTCTGCAAGCGTTTCTTGTTGTTTCTCATAGTTCCAGATCTCCATTTCTAAGAATTGAAATACCAAGCCAAAAGAACCTCTCCCTTCTTGTGCATCTTCTTTCCATTTTTTAAGTTCCATTTTCAGTTCTTCTAAGAGTGATACCATTTTAAAGACATTTAAACAACCACCCGGTTAATTTTACTCATCCAGATGCAAAAACCAAAAATCACCAAGTAATCCAAATAATCCAAGGCTGTTTCTTTCTGATTCTTTTTCCATTTTCTCTTCCTGGGGTTCTATTATTTTGTTACCAAGTTTCAATTAAGATGTATCTTTGAGGAATTTTGTTGAAACTTCACTGTAAGTTCCTTTTAGTTACAGTTCCATTCCTTAATTTCAGGCAGTCTCCTCCATTTTTCCAGATCCTGCCCTTTTATTCTTTTTTTTTCTCCTTTCCTGCTTTTAAAAACTTTTAAATATCCAGAAATCTTTATTATCCCTTTGACTTTTATTTTCAGCTTAGATGCCTATTAATGTCAAAGTGATTTTTTTTCCATTTCTTGCTTAAGTCTCTTAGCTGTCAGTGTAAGGAAGGGAAGAAAAAAAAACCTAATCCTTTCCCTTCTCTCTCTCCTTCGCAGCTTCAAAATCTTCTTTGGGAACAATGTTATTAAATTTAAATTCCAGGGTACCTTATTTGTTGCTTTTGCTGTTTGACCCGGTCAACCAAAACTTTCTCTTCTTATGTTCCTCCTGCACATTCTTTTCCAGTCGAGTTCTTCTTTGTGGTGGCCATTTCTGACCACAACTACAACCGCCTTCGGGAAAGGGAGTAATGACCAGCTGGGGAGGAGAGATGCGGCTCTCCTCAACCCTGCAGGCAGTCTCCCCCTTCTTCACCACCTCTAGGGGGTGGCTTAGCCCCGAAACCAGCTGGCTCGGGGCGCTCCAGCGGCAAGCACGGATCGAAGCCTCACAGAGACGTGGTTTCGGTCTGCCGCTGACGAAGCTCAAACTGGAAGCCATAACTACCAGTTCCGCTGCTCTGCATCATGTGCGATTGTGCGAGTTGCACGAGTGCAATTTACAACCTGCTGAGCTGCCCGAACAGCCGAGCAGCACTGTGTGCGGGTGCGCAGCGGTTGGAAAAGCCCTTTTTTCCTGATTTTTCAACCGCAGCTGTGCCGCACAAAGCAGCTGAGGTTGAAAAAGCAGGAAATAAAGGACAGGTAAGAGCCCAGGTGGGCAGGTGGGCCAAAACAGCAGCAGACATAGAACCGGTTCTATGTCTGCTGCTCTTCAGAGCAACCGGTTCTACAGAGGTGGACAGAACCAGTAGAATCCCACCCTTAGTTTGAGGGGTTTCCATGCTCCTCTTTTCATTGCTTTGCTTGAGCTCAGATTAGAAAGAGAGGGAAATAAGCTTCAGATGGGCTAAGGAACACTTCTCTCTAAGGACTAAAACCCCAGTCACTTCATTCTGGCTTAGAAAACCGTTATCACCTTTATTGAAGGGTTGTGAATTAGCAATGCCAGCTCTTAACTGGAAACAGAGGGGAATACATAGCAATAATTCCAAGTTGCTAGAAGTGGGAGTCCTTTTAAAAAAAAAATGCCGAATATTTTTTAAAAAATGTTGAATGAATGAAATGCTGGACAACCAGTCATAAGCAGACTGGACAACCATTTGACCAGGATGGTATAAAGGTCTCTTGCTTTGAACAGGGGGTTGGACTAGAAAACTTCCAAGATCCTTTCCAGCCTTGTGATTCTATGTTCCGTGAATAAAAAGGTATGTTTCAAGGTTTATTAGTAGCAACTACTTTTATGTTCCTAGATGGAAAGCTTCACTTATCAAATACCATAATTAACTATTGGCTGATGGTTGTGGAAAGATGATGCTGAGGAACCTAGGGAGGGATATATGAGATTATCAGATTGCCTAATCATTAGTCTGGTAACAATCCTGTGAAGTTATTTGTAGGGTGGAACAGTTGTTGCTCCAAAGTCAAGTAACACATTTCATAGCTGATTGGGATGATGGGAATCCTTTTCTGAATGAGAAATTTCAAAGGCATAAACTTGCATCATCTTCAGCTTTCTTCATCAGATACTGTGAGGTGGTTAAATAGATGCAGGATTTAAACTAAGAAGAGGTGGAGGGAGGGAAAGACTGGATGCGTTCTGGTTCCCATAGACCAGGGATGTCAAATTCATGCCCGCGGCCAGATGCATCATGCACTAGCCATGCTCACTCCCGTTTTAGCAAAAGGGAAAAATGTTGTGATATGTCATGTGATGACAATGTGACACTGTGAGTTTGATACCCCTGTCATAGACTAACACAACTCTCCCCTTACAATAGCTAAGTAGACTTTTGAATGATCCTAGTTAGGATGATCATTAAAATATAGTATTTCCTTTAGATACAAAAAAAGATAATTGAAACTTATATCTTTATAGTTTTTTGGTACTTCTAAACCAAGGGTCTTCAAACTTGGCAAGTTTAAGACTTGTGGACTTCAACTCCCAGAATTCCTGAGCTAACATGACTGGAGGAGGAATTCTGGGAATTGAAGTCCACAAGTCTTAAAGCTGTCAAGTTTGAAGACCCCTGCTCTAAACAATCCCCAAACTTCACAATTCCCTCTCTTATGGACTCACTTGCTTCCCCACAATCCCTTCTTAACAGTACAGCTGTTATATAGCTGGGTGTTATGTACAGCTGTTTGTGGCTATTTGAACTTTATCTGTCTAGCAAGGTCTTCCTGAACTCTAATTATTCTTCTTGAGTTCTGCTTTTTGGACTGCCTTTCTGACCTAGTCCTTGGTCATAGATTCCGGCTTCCCCCACAGGCACTTGACAACTTCAATGTCAAATTCTTTGACAACTAAAACCTATTACTGAAAACAAACTCTAAGGAGATAGGAGTGAAATAGGCTCCAAACTCTAATCTCAGTATCCTCTACTGTGATCAAACACATCTCAAGGTCCATCAAGGATGTTGAAAGCAAAGTGACTGGACAAATTGAGTTGGTGCACTCTAAAAATTACCATATCCTCTTGTCAAAAACTACCTCTAGCTATCGCCGATGAATCTTGTGGTTCTTCAAATCATAAATACGGTTTGTGAGGTTTTCTTTTATTGCTCTGCACTCCCTGCTCCCCTTCTATATATGTATATTTTTAAAAAGTCAACTCTCCTGAAGATTCCACTGCTCTTGAAGTCCTTTTGAAGATAATGTTACATAGTGGTCCTGCTTGCAGAGCAATACTGTTGATGTGCAAATGAATTCAGCTGCCATGAAACATAGAGTGAACAAAAAGACAGTCAACTTGCTGTGCTGGCTCGTGGAACAATCTTGTTTCACCCTAAATTAAATAAAAAGAAATAAATAAAAGGGGGGGATGGATGCACTCATGACACCAAAGATCTGAGACACTTCTTCAAATAGCCAAATTAGATGAATTATGCACTGTGAGTGTAGCTGTTAATTCAAATGGCTAGCACGCATATCTTCTAAATTGCATGGTTTCTCCTCTATTTGTCATAGGGGCACGAACCTCTTTTTGTGTGTGTTTTCCGCTCTATCTGAAATTTTGCAACTCTCTAATAAGGGACAGTGAGGCTGGAAGAGGAAGGACAAAAGCATTGTGTATATTCTTCTTTCTTCTTCTGCTTCCCAAGCTTGGATTGTTCTGCAAAGCAAACCTTTGCACTGCCACCGAAAACAGAAAAGTAGCAAAGGTGACCTCATGGTTTATTTACCGTATTAGGAATCTTAGTTTTACTCTGGACACAGCTGAGTTAGGATCTTCAAGAAATCCAAAACAAACTCCAAGTCAGTTTTACGAAACCAAGATCTGTTAGAAAAGAAGTAATCCAAGTGACTGAGCAAGTGAAAGAAGCTATGCAACATCAGAAAAGCTCACTTTGTTGTATTTCTGCATAGTGTGTCCTTAGTTTGGGCTTCCCTTCTGCACATTGCAAAGTAGGAGGAAATATTTGTCAGTACGCTATTGCTAATGGCTTCTGCATTCTTCTAAATTATTGTCTACCTGATGTATAATCAGACTCGCAAACAGCTACCAAATTGCACATGATGAAAGTTGAGCCCAATTTATGAAGATTTTATTGGAACAAACTGACAAAGAATATTTTTGCTTCTTTGTCTCTAATTAGGTTAATAATGTATTATAAAGTGTAGGAAGATTTGATATGACTGCCAGCAGAAGCTGGCAATGGCTAATATCGGATTTAATTTACAACTGGATGCTTTTATCTAATAAACTGCAGAGCTGTCACCTGGTAGTATTCTTAGTTATACACTGTCTGCTTGTGCCATTTTGTTGCTCAGTTTTCTTTTTCAGAGATTTTGCTCTGTAGGGACATGAGGTTTCCTTTCTTCGCTAGCTAGTGAGCATAGAACGGAGATTACTAACAATATTGATAATTTCCACATACATAAAGGAGGATGAAATTAATTATTAGCATTTCAAGTATTATGATTTATAAAAGGAAGACATCCTGATTATATGGGCTTGGGGAATGAGGACTGACCACAATATTATGTGGAGAAATATCCAGGGAACAAATTTACATCATTCCACTCAGGCTGATAGGGGAATTCTGGGAACTACAATCTCAACATAGCTGGAGGAGACCAGACTGTGGATGGTGGCCTTAAACCTCAGGAAATCCATCCAGTGGATTCTTTTTTAAAGAAGTTTTCTCCATCTTGCCATCAGTTATGAATGTTAGGACAATATCCTCTGGAATTTACTTTCTGGGCAACACCTGGAAGTAGGGACATCTGCCAGTAAAAATGTCAGCCTGACTGTATAATTTCAGCCCTCATTTTAACTATTTGATCCATTCTACTTAAATCTCAAGAGGACATCAAAATGGTTTTAAAAAGCAACGAGGCTGCTGACGGTTTCATTTATTAAAAAATGTTAATACATTAAAAAATAGAGTTCTCCAGTGCTTTAATTCTTTTTCTTCCTTACTATGGCCTGAGCTCGTAGATTGCCTACTATTGGGTAGGTTTTCTGCTACTTGAGAAAAAAAAAATGGCTCATCTGAAACCCAACCCTGCACAATCAGTAGCTGTCCTGGAAATGGTGACACTCAGAAGTCAATGCCATGGGAATGGGTCAACCTGCCACAGCCAACTCAATGCAGCCAACTCATCACAGCCAACTCATCAAAGCCAACTTACTGTGGGACAATTTGACATGGTCAACTCACCACTGCAGAACAATGTAACAATTCTATTCAATTATTTTATGTATATGTGTGTGTGTGTGTATATATATATATATACATACATATAATAACACACACACACACACACACACATATGTATAAGTGTATATATCATCTCTGTCATCTCGTTTATTGACACCTCCCGCCTACCAGCCATTTGGAAACCCGCCCTCACGAACAGACGAGTACCTAACATAAAGAATGACACCAGACCCACACCCACGAGGGCTACACAAGATGCTACCACCACACGTCCACGTAGAAAGCAGACTCACACCCACACAGAAGATGAGACACGACCACAGACCAGAAGCCGCACTACAGCTGCATCACTACCCGCTTCAAACACCTCCGAGCCATACATGAAGCGAACTGACACCCACCATGAAGATGCAGCACGACCACGAACGCGAAGCCAAACAGCAGGATCACAGTTCACCAGCTCAAATCCCCCAGCAACTAAGACTAACCTGAGCACAACCAAGCCCCCACCTGAACAGAACACACCTACAGCCAATCAGAACACGGCCAACCCCCCAACCAATCAGAACACAGCCAACCCCCAACCAATGAGAACACACCCCCACCCAATCAGAACACAGCCAAGCCCCCAACCAATCAAGTCACACCCCCACTAGCAGTTAAAAGGAAGAAACAGCTGCAAGCTCACATTACTCTGAGAAGCACAGAGCCGAAGACACAAGCCTGAAGATGATGAATGAGACTTCATCGAAACGTTGCCTAGATACTTCCAATCTTATGCGGGAGAAAACCCGAATAACCAAAGATCTATCTATCATCTCTCTCTCTCTCTCTCTCTCTCTCTCTCTCTCTATCTATCTATCTATCTATCTATCTATCTATCTATCTATTTGGCATTTAGTCTGTCCCTCCTTTTGCATCCTTTCTTTAATGATTATATCCCATCATTTCTTTGATACTATTGTAACTCTTGTCCTGCAGCAAGTTGGCCGTGGTAAATTGACTGTGGCGAGTTAGCTGTGGCGAATTGGTCATGGCAAATTGTCATAGACCCCAGTGCCAATGGGTGCTGTAGAGCTTTTTGTGCACAGAAATATCCCCCCCCCTCTCTCACACAAATGCAGACTTGTCTTTGGCTTTTTCATTTGACCTTTTCACAATATGCACAACCTGGATTCAAGTATCCCTTGTGAATTGCACTCTGAGAAGGCTGTTGCTTGATTCTGTTGTCAGACACAACTGAGCAATTGCTGTCATTCCCTTGTCAAAGAAAGAAGTGGATATGAAGCATACTGTGAGAAATATTTCAGCAAAATAGGAAGGCTTGTCTATGCGTCCACAACCAGGCAGGTGAAATGAGAATTTTGAGCAAAGCTGTTTAATATGTTTTATGTTTTCTTTGATAATTTTGGAGATGGCAAATGCAGATGAGATGCAGATATACTGCAGTATTCCTTAACTTGGTACCACATAGGTATGGAGGACAGGTGATTCACAGAATTCTCAGCCAGCATGATTGTTGCATCCCCAGCACAGGTCTGTCTAGCTTAGTGAAGGGAAGGTTTAGGAGTGACATGGAGTTTAGGAGTGACAGGAGAAGACACGGCTATCTTCTGGTACTTGAGGGGCTGTCACAGAGAGGAGGGGATTGACTTATTCTCAAAAACACCTGGGTAGGACAGGAAGCAATGAGTGAAAGCCCGTTAAAGAGAGATTCAACCTTATATTAAGGCAAGGTTGGGCAAACTTTTTGGCTCGGGGGCCTCATTGACTTTTAAAATTTGACAGACGGGCCGCCAACGGGCCGGATGTGGCCCGCGGGCCGTAGTTTGCCCACCCCTGTATTAAGGGTACATTTCCTAACAGTGAGAACAATTAAATTAAACAGCTTGCCTCCCAGAGTTGTGGGAAATCCATTGTAAGCAAGGCTCCATGGCAATGGAGTTCCTCAAAGATTACTTTTATTGGAGAAATCATATTGGCACGTATCTGGTGAAAATCAACTCTGGAAACTCCCGCAGTTTTCACCTTATTAGTAGTAAAATATTTTCTACTTTCTCAAAACAATCAGTCACATGGTCCAATCACTGTGGAATCCAACAACCGGGTGGCATCACCCTGCAAGAAGGTCCTCGGTTCCCAAGAGAAAATATTTTGTTTTGGCTACAAAAATCTGCCTATCTCAAATCCCCCTCCCTGAAGTGGACAAAATGGCTTCAGTCAGGACAGCTTCAGGGCTGACAGTCTGAGTGCAACACTCTGGATTAGCTGACATTTGTAAAATGGGATTAAAACATTTCCACGAATGGGAACAGTACACATACTAACCATATTTGTTCAAATGCACATCAGACTGTAACTGAAAGGTGGGCATTGAGTTTCATAACTAATCCAAAGCAGTAAAGCAAGGGATTCTCGGGAATTTACTATCCAGACAAACTGAATCCCCATCCCCTGATCAAAACTGGCTGAGCCTTGCTTGGATTAAGATTCCAGTCCATTGCCAACTTCAAGCACTGGTCTTTGGCTTGAACTACTTTCCTAGATTTTGAGGGGAAAGAAAGACAGGTTTGGATGTCATCAGCATAATAGTCTGTGACACTGAAGGCTAAAGAGTCTTCCAGATGATCAGCATTTCTGCCATCCAGACTTTCTGGAGAGAGATTAAAATCTGTTTTTCGTATTTCAGCACAATCACATTCATCTGTTTCTGCATTTAGGGCTTGTAGGGAACCAACAGCCAATTAGGGTTTGCCTTTCCTGGCTAATATCTAAGCACACAGAACTGCCAGAGAGTCAACTTCCAATCTGCTACTTTTAAGACTGTCAACAATTGTAAGTCTGGACCAATTTACTCAACTTCATGCCTAAAAGCCCCCAACTCCTTCTCTATTTTCCAAAAAATGTAAATAAATTGCTACCATTCTGTTCTTCTGTGCGGAGTGGTTTTATGTGCTTGCTTTTGAATTTTGTTCTGTAATCAAATATTAGAACCAGGTTGAGGAAAACTCAAATCTGAATTGAGTAAAAGATAAGATGGATTGTCAAAAGTATAAAGTATTGAATACCCTTCAAACTTTTCCACTTAGGGAAAGAGGGTGGGTGGGTGGGGGGCAAATTACTATTACTTTAAAGTACTCATAAATCAACAATTCTGCATTTGAATGTAGGCAAATGGTAGCAAGGACCTTGAATAGGAATCACCCAATCCCATCTTACAAAATTGTCCCTTGAAGAAAAAAAAAATGGAACTATTGCAGGAAACAGACTCCCTAAGGACTACTGGAACTTTGTTTTATTGCAGGGTATAATTAACAAAAACTTGAAAATCTGACAGAAATTCTCTCCCCCTTCCACCACCCTGCCTTCCCATATATCAGAGCATCAAGGCAAGGTAATCTTGGGTTTCTCTCTCATTCTTCCCCCCTTATGTAGAGGATTTTTACATAATAACTCTGACCTCCTTCTTCAAGGTCTTCTTGGTATTCTACATTGTGCCACAAGTCTTTCAGTTATAATAGAGATGTAATAAATAAAGGGTTTAACTTGCACGCTGTCAGGAACACACACCTTCATCTGGAAGGCCACCAAGATTTGAGGTCTTTTTATCTAACTATTAAATGGCATCAGGGCCAAGAACAAAACCTGAAGAATGTTATAAGCAAATGGTAGCAAGGACCTTGAATAGGAATCACCCAATCCCATCTTACAAAATTGTCCCTTGAAGAAAAAAAAATGGAACTATTGCAAAACAGTGGATGTAATAGTTCAGGGGTGTCAAACTCAAGGGCCGGGGGCCAGATCCAGCCCATGAGGAGCTTAGATCTGGCCAGAGGTGATATTCAGCAGGTTCTGACCAATTCTGGAGAACCGGTAGTGGAAATTTTGAGTAGTTCAGAGAACCGGCAAATCCCACCTCTGACTGGAGAGTTTACAGTATCCTTCCCCGTCACTTCCTCCAAGCCACGCCCACAGAACTAGTAAAAAAAATTGAATCCCACCACTAGATCCGGTCCACAGGGTTGCCCTGGTAACAGCGAAGGGTCTAAGCTCCATTTTTGCTGGTAGAGGGTTGCAACAGGCCATCACGGGGGTTGACAATCGCAGCCAAAAATGGAGTTAGGGAGCCCGTTTTTGCTGGCAGCGCACTTGGGGCAACACAGGCATCCCCTGACACGAGTAACGTCATATTGGCCATGCCCACCATGGTCACGCCCACCCTGGCTCCCTGAGGTCAAACACAATCCTGATGCAGCCCTCAATGAAATTGAGTTTGACACCTCTGTAATAGGTCATTTCCTGAACTCTGTCATCATCAGCTAATCAGTTGTGAAAGTTGCATTTGTTATTATCATTTGCTATTATCTATTGGATATTTTTTTGCTTTAACTTGGGCCTTCTTTCAATAAGCACACAGAACTAAGTTTCTTGCCTTCTTTTATTAGGCAACTTTCTTACACGAGAATTTTCCTTGCTCCGAATAATTGCATTCAAATGTTATCCATTATTTAGATAGCTAAATCTATATATAATTCATTAGTAACTTTCCTATGAGTTCCTTTGAGTTCTAATTTGAGCTAATACGGCTGGAATGAAGAAGTGTAAAATTGTGTGTCTCAGGGAAGTAAAAGCAAAAACAAAAAAACCCAACCCCAAAACAAATACAAGTCATAGGCCAAATTTCCAGGGTCTGTTAAATCCAAGATTCGTGGATATTTATGCAGAAATGGTTTATAAAAATGTTTTGCTTTTTCTGTTTGTACAGTAATAAATCACAGCATCAAAATTATCCCAACTCAGCCTGATTAAAGTAAAAATGATGCTCTAAAACAGGAGTATCAAATGGATGGAGCGCCCACAACTTCTGAAGGCAAGCTGGTCCACTGATTGTTAGGGAATTTCTCCTTAGTTCTAGGTTGCTTCTCTCCTTGATTAGTTTCCATCCATTACTTCTTGTCTTGCCCTCAGGTGCTTTGGAAAATAAGTTGACCCCCTCATCTTTGTGGCAACCCCTCAATTATTGGAACACTGCTATCATGTCACCTTTTGAGTAAACCTCTAAGGATCAAGAGACTAAATGCTATAGATATCCCCCCGTAAATTTAGATTAAATAGATCAGGGGTATCAAACTTGATTTCATCGAGGGGCACATCAGGGTTGTTTTTGACCTCAGGGGGATAGTGTGGGTATGGTCAGCATGGGCGTGGCCAACTTGACATCACTCATGTCAGGGTCAGCTGTGGTGGCTTGAGTGATCTGCCAGCAAAAACGGGCTCCCGAATTCCATTTTCGGCTGTGACAGCCTCCTGCAACTTTCTGCCACTGAAAATGGAGCTCAGGAGGGCTGCACACAGCCCTCACAAGCTCCATTTTCAGCTGCAGCAGCCTCCTGTAACCCTTTGTCAGTGAAAACAGAATCATGCTAAATGTGGCCCTCCCAAGCTCCATTTTAGCATGCACTGTGGGCCAGTCCTTCACTGTTTCCAGGGTGACCCCATGGGCCGGATCTAAGCACCCTGCAGGCCAGATCTGACCCCCGGGCCTTGAGTTGGACCCCCCTGCTCTAAAAAGAGCAGGTTGATCTGTTTGAAATTCAGAGCATGAAACGCTCAATGCCCTGGAAATAAAATAGGAAACATTTCAGTCCTGGACTTGTGGTAATGAATCTTGCAGCTTTTCAGAAATGTTCCTTGCCTGCAGGAAAGCTCCTCTTTTTCTGTCTTATTCTTTTGGTGCTTGAGAATTCCTTTCAGATTTTTATCTTTTTTTAAAATTTTTTTGGCTTGTTTGGGTTTTGTTTTGTTTGAGCTTTATTATTCATTGATGGCAGGTGGCAGATCTCTCTTTAAAGCCTTGCCTTGTCCAACAATATCATTTTCGTTTACATTAAAGAAAGTTTCTATTTTTTTAAAAAAAAGAAACTCAAAGGGAGCGACCATTCAATACTTGGATCCCAAAATTCTCTATATTATAAGAAGAGCTTTAGTGGCAACCACAACAGATCCTAAAATTTCCATTGCTAAGCAAGGCAGTTGTTAAGCAAGTTTTGCCCCATTTTACAACCTGTTTTGTTATTAAGCGAATCACTGCAATCGTTAAGCAAATCATGTGGCCATTAAGCAGATCTGGCTTCCCTCCATTGGCTTTGCTTGTTGAAAGCTGGCAGGGAAGGTTACAAATGGTGATTATGTGATCCCGGGACAGTGCAAGTGTCACAAATACATGCCAGATGCTAAGTGCCTAAATTTTGATCACGTGACTATGGGGATACTGCAATGGCCGTAAGTGAGAACTGGTCATAAATCACTTCTTTTTCAGTGCCATTGTAACATTGAACAGTCACTAAATGAATGGTTCTGTTAAGGACTACCTGTATCTGGTTTCTCGGCTCTGAAACATTTGCACCAATGCTTTTACAGTTGCTCCAGTTTAAGAATAGAATAGAGCAGAGCAGAGCAGAGCAGAGTAGAGTAGAGTAGAGTAGAGCTGGAAGGAACCTTGGAGGTCTTCTAATCCAGCCCCTGTTCAAGCAGGAGATCTTATACTATTTTAGACAAGTGACTGTCTAGTCTTTTTTTAAAAAAACCTCTCGTGATGAAGCACCCATGATTTCTGAAGGCAAGCTGCTCCACTGGTTAATTGTTCTCACTGTTTAGGAAGTTTCTGCTCAATTCCGGGTTCCTTCTCTCCTTGATTAGTTTCCATCCGTTGTTTCTTGTCCTGCCCTCTGGTGCTTTGGAGAATAATTTGAACCCCTCTTCTTTGTGGAAGCCTCTCAAATATTGGAATACTGCTATCATGTCACCTCTAGTCCTTTTTTTCTCTAGGCTAGCCAAACCCAAATCCTGCAACCATTCTTGATATGTTTTCCCAGATCAAATCAGCATCTTCCATTTCCCAGTGTAGAAAGGGCTCACCTGATGTAAACATAAGAGGGGAGTCACGGGATTAATTTCACGGCCTTCCTGTTGTGTGCTTGCTCTTTTTCGCTCCCCGCATAATGGAAGGAAAAGGGAAAACGGCACAAAACCCGGCCTTTCGGTTTGATCTCTTTGATCCTTCGGGGGCTCAGCAAGTCTCGCCAACCTCTCAGCAACACTTTCTGGGATTTTTGGCTGAGCACACGCCACTTGCGTGCTTTGTCCTCAGCTGCCTAATTCCTTGTGGTCTTATTTTACATGCTGCGTTTTACATCGCTTTCTGGAAATGTTATATGCAGTGCTGAAAGATATGTGTGCGGTTTGTGAAGGCAGGCGAGCCCTGCTCTTGCTCTTCAGTTAATTATAGATGCAGTTCTTGAGGGTGATGTCTGGTGAGGCAAAAAATGGAGCTTCCAGAGGAGACTCAGAAAGGCTCTGACAAAACTGCTTTGATTCGTTGGCCAACGTCCTTCTCTTTCCCACTTTGTTAAGTTCAAGTATCTCTGTTTTCCTCACATGCGCTGCTTGTTGTAATTGTTAGAAAACAGCACAGCTGATCATACTGCAGATGCAGAGAAAGACTAACGCAGCCAGGGAAGATGATGGGAGCATTAAAGCAGAGTCTAGGCCTCTGTTGAAGAAACAGTCTGAAAGTTTCAACCTTGCTTAAGCTCATTGTGATCCAGCTCCCAGGTGTAGAGTTATTCTAAACAAACAGACAAATAAATAAGAGAACCTTTTCCATATCTGGTGCCACCAGTGGTGGGATTCAAAATGTTTTACAACCAGTTCTGTGGGTATGGCTTGGTGCGTGTGGCTTGGTGGACATGGCCATGTGACTAGGTGGGTGTGGCTATTTTTTCTGCTTTTTTTGCAGCCACCCCTATCTGTTTTTTGGGCCTTCTGGACCTTTTTGCTTCCAGAAGGCTCCTCTGGGGCTCCGGAAGGCGAAAATGGAGGGAGGGGGCCCTGAGCCCCTCCCTCCATTTTTTGCCTTCCTGGGCCTCAGCAAGGGGAATCCCAGCACAGCTGATCATATGAACAGCTGATTGTCGGGAGGGGAAAAAAGAAAGAAATACCTTAAGGGGTGAGTGTCAGACAGGGTGGGTGAGCGAGCATCAGGTGGGTGGGGCAAGCGAGCCAGTTGCGGCCGGGTTGGGGACATGGCCAGCCAGAACTTATTACCAGTTCAGTGACCTACACCAAATCCTTGCTACCGGCTCGCCTGATGCGGTGCAAAGCAGCTGAATAAATGGGTGCCACCATTTAGATAAAAGTTTCTCAACTTTGACAACTTTAGGATGTGTGGACTTCAACTCCCAGAATTCCCCAGCCAATATGCTCCCAAGAATTCTGGGAGTTGAAATCCAGATGTCTTCAGATTGTCAAGGTTGAAAAACCCTGACCCAGATTTTGATTGGAAAAAAACTGTGGAGGATTGGATGTGCTTAGTCCTTGGAGAGGACGCCACCAGGAAACTGCAAGGGAAATTTTTAAAAAAATAACAAGAAAAGGCAATTGCCAACTATCTCTTTATTGTAAACTTTGATGTCTATGTAGTGAGTAATAGTTGGGTCTGATTCACAGAAGTCTTTCCTTTTATGGACTTTCTAATTGATTTGTTGAAATTAATGTAAATCCATATGCTTCACTCTGGTGAATTCAGTCTTCAAAGATATTCTATCAAGTATTTGGATAGAAATAATCAACAAACAGCATCGAATCACAGCAACTGGGTTTAATCCAGTCCTAAACCCTACCACTATGGAATCATGTCTCAAATAATGATGTAAAAATAAACAAAACTGTTTTTTAGATGTTTTCTAGAGGACAAGAAAAATGCATGGTATACACCTAGAGACCTACATCATTTGTTTATCTTGTGTGGTGTGGTTTCCTTGATTTAAATGTTACTTATGCAGCAGCCCTTTCCTCACATTCCGTCACTCTTGCAAGGTAGAACAGATAGGAAGCACAGCCAGATGAAGCTAGTTCTAGTTTACGTTAAGGTTAGTGTTAGTGTTAATACACTTCTCCCTCCCCGTCACCCTTTATGGCCCATGAAACTAGGGAAGGTTCCTTGCTAGGGTCACATTCCTGCTGTGGGGTAAGCTGCCTTTTATCTGACCACCAGAGGTGGTATTCAGCAGGTTCTGACCAGTTCTGTAGAACCGGTAGTGGAAATTTTGAGTAGTTCAGAGAACCAGCAAATACCAGCTCTGACTGGCCCCGCCCCTATCTATTCTCTGCCTTCCGTGTCCCAGCTGATCGGTTGGGTCTTCTTTTGTTGCCCTGCACAGGAGAATGGAGCTGGAAAGCAGGTTAGTGGGGTGGGGAGGGAATGGGGATTTTACAGTATCCTTCCCCTGGAATGGGGTGAAAATGGAGATTTTGCAGTATCCTTCCCCTGCCACACCCACAGAACCGGTAGTAAAAAAATTTGAATCCCATCACTGCACAATAAGTTAGAAACCAGGAGACTGTGAGTTCTAGTCCTTAGTCATAAGAGCCAGCTGGATGACCATGGGCCAGTCACTCTCTCTCAGCCCAACCCACCTCACAGGATTGTTGTTGTGGGAATAATAAGATGAGGAAGGTATGTGGGATGTGTTCACTGCCTGGAGTGATTTTTAAAAAAATATAAAGGCAGGATACAAACAAACAAATAAAATCATCTTTACATATACAGTAGTTCTTAAGACTTCCACTTAGAGCAGTGTAGGTGCATTTTATTCTTTTTCTAATTGCTCCATAATCTGTCAATGTGACAAGGACTAATAGCAGGCCTGGCTTAAACTATTATCAGAACCTTAGGACAAAAAGCCCACTTATTTTTATTTATGTGCTGGGTCTTAACAAACATGGTAACTAATTCCCTCTGTCTGTGGAATTAATGCAGAGGTAGCTCCAACCTTTATATAGGCAAATGTGGCATTGACTGACCAAACTGAACATAAATGATAAGAAGTGATTAATGTTATAAAAACGCAATTACTATTTGACATTAAGAAGGTGTTTTCAGGGCTCCCCTCATTCATGTAGATGTGCATGGTATACAAATGGAACTTCTACCGATTGCTGGCACCAAATAAATTGTAAATGTTTTATGATGTGTCACCATTTAAAGAGAAAAATGGCAAACCATTTGTGGTCTCTCATTTGTTTACCGTATATCTTCGCTTTCTATTCCTTTTTGGTTGAATCTGTGCAGATTTTAAAGCAAGCTAGGTGGAAAGAATGGTTGTGAACATGTCTGTGTCTATTGTATATCTATATCATCTATATCTATCTATCTATCTATCTATCTATCTATCTATCTATCTATCTATCTATCTATCTATCTATCTATTCACATTCATACATACATACGTATATGTATATACATACATACATTATTTCTCTAAAGTTACATTATGACTCTCTTTTTCAATAATTAATCCTGCCATCAAAATCATAAATTATAAGGTTACTTTTTCTGCTTTATGCAAATATCCACCAGCAGTTCCAGCAATAAACATACATATTATCTTTTTCTCTCATCAAACAAAACAATTTGGCCATCTCAACAAGTTTCACCATCTTCAGCAACCAATCCTTTGTTGGTCATATTTATCAAATTTGTTGCTGGTTATCTCACTTTGAAATGACTTGTAGTGCCAAATCTTTCCATCCCTGTGCATGCAGTAATCTCATTGCAATTATCATATACAAAAACAAAGTTCCATGACTTTTTTCCCAACTGTCTGTTCATCAGTCCCAAGAGAGAGGATTCTGGTCTCAATTGTATATTAACCTTTACAAACCTTTGAATTAATTCAGGCATTTGAAATCAACATTTTCTAACTTTCTTTGCATATACGTGATTCAATTACTCTTTGTTGTTCATATTTTCAACATAAATTTGAAGAATTTATATATTCTAGACAATTTATCTGGTGTTATATACCAATGGTACATTGTTTTATAACTGTTGTCTTTAAGATTACAACTCTGTAAATTACAATCCTTTCAACCATATATTTTTCCATTGTTTGATCTGTATAATATACATATTCAATAATATAAACTCTTTTGTCTACTTGAAATATTTATCGGAACTGTAAACAAACAGTAACAACTACATCTTTCTGCTACATATTATTCTCTTGGTTTTATTTTGTATTCCCCTTGGCAAAGTACTGGTGTCTCACAATATGTTACCCATTTCTATTTGCATATTATTTCTTATCTTTTCGCTTATTATTTCTGTTAAATGTTTCTTGGGCTGAGAGCCTTAAAGGTGTTTTCAGACACAGCTTGGATTTGTACCTATTCTATGTTCTCAGTATGACATTTTATTTATCCATTTATTTGTTTGTTTGTTTATTTATTGCTTTCTGAATTGCTCATATCTTTCAAGTAGGGGCTTTGTCCAGCCTATGTGTTACATAAGAGAGCCGTATGTATACCATAAAATATAAAACATAAAAAGAGCTGTGATAGCGCATTGGTTAAAATATAATAACAAAGGTTAACTTTGCCGACTGCCAGCAGTTTGATCTTAACCAGTTCAAGGTTGACTCAGCCGTCCATTCTTCCCAGGGTTAGTAAAATGAGGACCCAGATTGTTGGGGAAAATATGCTGACTCTGTAAACTGCTTAGAAAGGGTTCTAAAACACTATGAAGCAGTATATAACTCTAAGTGCTATTGCTATCATGATTTTTAAAATCCACGTTAAATTTTACTTAATTTTACTAAACATGATGCCACCCAAATCTCAGCTCTTGTCTTTCTAACCCCAAGAGCCTCCTATTTCTCAGCAATACCCTACTCTTTCATCCAAACCAAACAATAAGCTTCAACATTCAATTTCAAATCAGGTTGATCCAATCATCTTCTTTCCTTTACATTTTGTAACACTTTATATTTAACAGGTGCTTTTTTCCCCCTTGCCACGCAAATTTAGATCTAGACTTTTACCAATGTTTAATACACATCAGTTGTCAAAACAGGTATTATCTGAAACAAAAACATCATTCTAAGTAAGACACTAATTTTTGTTATGTAAATTCCCCCAGCAATGTCAATTGTAGCTTCTCCTGTCTTAACGTAGCTTTTTAACTTCATTCTATGACTTGATATAGTTATTTTGAAGTAGCATACAATTTGTATTTGTCATGATGATACCCAAATATTTTACTGGTTGTTTAATTTCAGACATTCTTGAAAGGAAAGCATCTGTAGGTTCATCATGTGTTTAATTTCATGTTTCTCCTTCTAATTTGGAAATCAGTAAAGAGGCAAAAGAATGAAAGATAATGCTGCTTAATGCTGTCTTTCCAAGTCTTTCATTGCTGACTAAGATGATCCCATCATGGAACTGTTTGTAAATATAACACTGGTGCACTCCAAATCTCGTCTCAGTCAATGAGTAACAATGAAGAGGGTCACTCTCAAGACTTTAACCCATCTGGTTCTAACTATTGGATTGAATGTACATCCCAGTATGATTCAGAAGTCATCAAACAAGGTATCAGGAGGAGAACAATGTCTACCATAAAACAAGATTAAGCAGACAGATGGCAAAAGGATTGGATGGTGGTAGGTGGTAGGGCTGATAGGAATTGAATGCTAAAAGCTGACATGGAGGATGTTTTGATGAAACCCTTGTGTATTGATGAAATCTTTAAATAAACCTAGGAGTCTCTGTGGATTTTATTCCATTAGTTGTTGCCAACTTGAGGGGGTGATACTCATCTCCATTTCAAGGCCACTGAAATGCGCTGTTCAAAAACATTTCTGTGGTCATGTGGCCAGCCTGACATCATGGAGCATTATTACCTTCCCACTGAAGTGGTACCTGTTTATCTACTTGCATTTGCATGCTTTCAAACTGCTAGGTTGGTGGGAGTTGGGATGAGGATGGGAGCTCGCCCCGTCACATGGCACTCGGGTCTTGAACTCAGGCTGCTGGCTTTCCAGCTAACAAGCCCAGCAGGGTCTTAACCACTGAGCCGCCGCACTACCCTAAACAAATCTAGACCAAGACAAAAATCCAGAGATGTACAGGACAACCTGAAAAACTTCCCATTTCCTGTGCCATTTGAGAAGCAGCTCTGTCAGTAGGATAGATCAAATAATAGGTTGCAATGCACTTAATTTCTTCAGGCCAAAGATGGAGTAAGTCACAGAAATTCAATACTTATTTTTAGGATTACAGAGAGTTACATTTAGGAGATCTACTTTATGACCTCTCCTGATGCAATTTCGGGCTAGTAATTTATTCCTGAAGTTGGTCTTTTAATTCCTCCTCTCAAAAAGAGAACCATTATTCTGCAGAAATGCTTTGTGAATAAATTTCATGTCACCATTTTTTTTAAAAAAAGGTACGCAGTTCATGCAAATTGTGTCAGTGATCATTGCAGATAAATCCTGCCAGTTGAAGAACATTTCAACTGCTTGTAGTCTGGCTTTGCAGCAGAAGAGATGGTTGTTTGATTAAGTCTATCTTATTGGGGAAAATGAATGAAATAAAGAAATCTTCCCTCAATAGGGAAGATGAGAGACACATTAATACGTTACTTGCATCCTTTGCTGCCTGGGCACTATCCCAAAGCAATTCTTTCCTCATCAGCCAACTCAAGTATGAATAGTTGCTTAAGTCAAAGGAATCACATTTGGATGGGCGACAACACATAATAGAGGTCAACAAAGATTGTATCACTTGGTCTTCACTTGAATGGCCAGGCTGTAGCGTAGCTAGGGATAAGCATCTTTAGATTGGACTGGCAATTTATAAGCTTTTTTTTCTTTTCAACATCACAACTGAATCTGTTGTACAAGCAAAACTCGTGGCCGCCATCCAGACCTTTGATAAATTGCTTTACAGCTGACCTAATGAGATCTTCATGACAGGAAGTTTTCTGCACTGGCTTATTCAACAACCTATTTTCTGTTCCAGAAGTCACAGCAGGGGAGAGAGAGAGCAGAAGAGAACAAGGGAGAGCCATGCTGCTGGGTGAAGATTAATCTGAGATATTATGCCAGATTGTCTTCATGTGTAAAATATGTGCCAGACTACAATTTATCTGCAGCTGATTAATTGCACTTATCACCAAGGGAAACAATGCTACCTCTTGACCTATTTGATGCAAGTCATGTTTTGTTCTTTACTGGACTAGGTTCGTGTTTATTTTTAGTTTTTCTTTTTTTAAACAATTGCTCCTTCTAGTTAGAATTTCAGGAATAGATTTGCTGTTGGGGAATTATTAGGAAAGAATATAAATATAATTATTATATCAGCTTAACTTCCCATAAAAATGATGCCATTAGAACCCTTCTGTTTTTAGGGGACCCATCACTAGGGACAACCCTTCACAAAATGGTTACAGGGCACAGAACTGATGGGTGCAAGGTACATTATTTGAAGAAAATTATTACAATTGTATTATCATTATTATTAAAATTATTATAATTATGATTATTATTATGATTCATTGCACAGTCAGCCAAATGTTTAGATTAGATTCACATTTTTATCCAACTATGGAGTCTTTCTCAAGGACATGGGAAAGGCAGTTGTTGTTGTTTGATAGTGTTGTCATAGGACAGGGGTGATAGTATTGTCATAGGACATTGTTTGATAGTATTGTTTGATAGTATTGTCATAGAACGGGGTGTCAAACTTGCATCGTCATGGTGTATCATGACTTTTTCCTCCTTCCCTAAACCGGGCATGGGCGTGGCTAACATGGGCCATGAGTTTGACAGCCCTGTTGTAGGATGTAAGCTGTTCCAAGTGAATTATCTTCTGCAATTGACTGATATCGATGTTGTCAATGCTGATGATCTTCAAGTGATGCTCCAGGTGTTTTTGGATTATAACCAAGGTACCTGTTATCTTATACCACAGTTGTTCTACTTCTATTTGCAAGTCTTCATACTTTGTGATATTCTCAGTTCTTTCTCTTCTCTTCTGCTATCTCCAGGTATTGCAATATCTCTTAATCCAAATTTTTGATATGGCACCTAGTGTGCCTATAACCACTGGAGCCTCCCCCAGCTGGTTTATCCAAACCACTTTTGATTTTCAGAACTTGATACCTGGTTTATCTTCTCCAATTCTTTGACATCTAGTCTATTACTACTTCTATTCTACTTCTTATCATTATCAACCACTTAAGGTTCTAACTCCTTCAGCAAAGTCTTTCTGACTTTTCCATTTCCTTCATCCTCTGACTGAGCGGAGCAACAAGAGGGATCAAAAAGATTCCAGGGCATTTCTTTTCTTTGGTATATAATTTTTATTAAAGCTTTTAGATAACAAGATAGTAACTCAAACTTATGTAAAGAAAAAAGAAAAAAAATAAATCAAATAAAAAACAAAGACTGGAAAGCTTAATGATTGAGAGAAGCTTCCAAACGAAAGAAAGATCTGCAACAGTAAGTAACAGTAACACAAATAATAACATCCTCTACTATAATAAAGCCAACTCAAAAATACAAGCCAAAGAAAATGAAAAAAAATTCTCAAGCACCATGAGAATTAAAATTGAGCCCATTTCTTATGGGAAGATAGCTTTTCAACATCTGCAAGATGGATTTCAGCGAGGTATCAAATAATATTTCATTTGTGTGAGATCTTAGTTCTTTGGGGGTCACTTTCTATTTTATGATTATCTAAGAATTTGGTTTGATCTTGGCATATATCCCATTGAAAATCGCATTATAGGCTGGCAGCTTGAAATATGGTGATGGTTTTAATGGGTTGTACATTGAATTTAAGTCATGGCCATAGGCCTTGCATTATCATTAACCCAGTGGAATGTATATTGCTGACCTGTGCCTCAGTTGTGGTCCATGTTTCAAAAATGGATTTTTCTTCTATCCATTGGCCTTGGTATGCTCTCATAGTGTACAATAGCAAAGTAATGTCCATTCACCCTCTTTATATCTGGGAGATACAACTGAGTTTAAACCAGAGGTGGCATTCAGCAGGTTCTGAACAGTTCTGGAGAACCAGTAGCAGAAATTTTGAGGAGTTCAGAAAACCAGCAAAGACCACCTCTGACTGGCCCCGCCCCCATCTATTCTCCGCCTCCCAAGTCCCAATTGATTGCCCTGGAAAGCAGGTTAGTGGGGTGGGGAGGGAATGGAGATTTTGCAGTATCCTTCCCCTGGAGTGGGGTGGGAATGGATACAGTATCTTTCCCTGCCATGCCCAACAAGCCACACCCACCGAACTGGTAGTAAAACATTTTTTTAATCCCACCACTGGTTTAAACTAACTTTCCTATAAAGAAAACATAAACAACTTTTTAAAACCCACCCTTATCATCATTACCTTGGGAGCGTGCTCCAACCTGATCTAGAAAATCTAGATCAGGTATGTTTTTGGAATTAAAATGATGTCTTCCTTCTTTCTGCTTTTTTTCTTAATTTGAGTTGTGAAAGCAGATTTGACATAAAGATTTGTAACCTCTGTGTACTTCAGTATCTCATTATTATATTAGTAGCATCTGTTTTTCCCTCTGGCTGGCTGTAGAAGTAGGGTTCAGTGGTTCTGGGAGTGGGAGATAAAATGTCTGAGGGGTTCTTGGTGCCCTCTGACCTGACCCACCAATAACTAATCAATGGAATCATTTGCCTCCCAGAACTGTGGGTGCCTCATCACTGGAGGTTTCCAAAAATAGACAGGACCACCATTGGACCAAGATGGTATAAGGTTTCCTGCTTTGTGCAGCTGATTAGACTAGAATATCTTCAATGTTCCTTTCAGCTTTATGATTCTATGATCTAGAGGAGAGGCCTCCAAACTTGGCAACTTTAAGACTTGTGGACTTCAAGTTTGGGGACCCTTGATCTAAAGATTCAACCCATTCATACATTTCTTGCCCCCACCTCTGAGTCTATGAGTACTTCTCTCCCTCTTCCTTCTGGCTTTGTGTAGCTACAACCCCCACCCTGAATTTCTCTTTCTTCTTTTTCAGGAACCCTTTCCATTTCCTCAGTCTCAATTTCTTGACTTAACTCTCATTTCAAGAGATGGGACGCTCTTTTGATTTCTCTCATCAATTATGCAGTTGTCCTTACCAACTTCCCTGCCACTCCCTCTCCATTATGTCACCATCCTCTCAAAGATAGATTGCTGGCAGGTGCAAAAGCTTTATTGTGAATGGCCAGACGTGTGGTTTTGGTTTGTGAATGCATTTGAAATGGAACTCTTGAAGAAGCAAATATCTGTCACTGTCACCTGCTATCACTCAAGGACATTCTCTGCCCTGCTAGCCCTGTCCAATGAATTGAATATTCCAGTTTCCCCACCTTGCAAAGAATCCAACAATAGGATATCATTCAGATTCTTCCTTCCACCTGCCTCTAAGATGAGCTGATAGTGGAGATGGAAAGAGTGACAGAAGTATATAAGCTGCAAGGAAGGCACTCCAAGATCGGAATGAATGAGTAGGAAATGGTGAATTTTCAGTTTGGCTGGAAACTGCAGGGGAAAGGTCACAGACCTGGGTTTCACTGAGAATAAGCCAATAAATTTGGCTCCCTATCTTGAAATTTTAGGCTTAGATAACTTAGAACTACACCGCCTTCAGTCTGACCTAAGCGTAGTACATAAAATTATCTATTGCAATGTCCTACCCATTAATGACTACTTCAGCTTCAACTTCAACAATACATGAGCACATAATAGATACAAACTCAGGGTAAACCGCACAAAACTCGATTGCAGGAAATACGACTTCAGCAATAGAGTGGTCAATGCCTGGAATATTCTACCTGACTCAGTGGTTTCTTTCACTAACCCCAAACACTTTAACCTCAGACTGTCTACTGTTGACCTCACCCAATTCCTAAGAGGTCTGTAAGGGGCGTGCATAAACACACCAACGTGCCTACCGTCCCTGTCTTAATGTTCCCTTTTATTCGCATCTGTTTCAAGTATTAATAATCATGTTTATACTTATATATATTATCAAATGCATGCCTGACTAAATAAATAAATACATCTTCTTAGATGGTTGTGTGAATATGATAAATCTATTTATGATTTCTAAAAGCGGCAAGGGAGGGTTTAGGGTTGACTCCTAATGATTACAGAGTGCTTCTTGTAAGAGGCCTTGGCATGATCCTTAAGAAGGCACTAAATGATCTTAGAGAAAAAGGGAGGCCTGTGGTATGGGGAGGAAGGGCAGGAGGCAATCAGCAACAGATGTAATGGTAGACATAGATGTTCTGACCCAAACCTGGTTCCAAGAGAGCAAACACAAGACAAAGGCAGCAGTATTACCTTTTTATGTTTCAGCTAAGAATCCTGTTTCTTCACAGATAAAAGGCTGCTTCCAATTAATTAGCTCCAACAAGAAAGAGCCTTGCCAAGTTTTTTCAAGTCTGCCAAAAAACAACAGATAAGAAATAGTTTACAAGAGTCTTCAAATACCAACCGTAATGTCTAGGAGGCTGAGTTCATAACGTCTTTGCCTTCTGCAAAGAATGTTCGCTTTACAGCTGCTTTTTATCTTCTTGAAGGAGGGGCCATTATCTTGCAGCCTTACTCCCAAGTCACCCATGCTGCTGTAACTTCCCTCTCCTACGAGCAATCCTGCATGCATGTGCACTTGGCACAGGCTCCTCAGGAACCTCCTCATCACTGCTGCCAGCCCCCACAATCTCTGAAGGCAGCAGTCTACTCCCTAAGGATCCTGGCCCATCATCTGAGTCCTTGCCCTCTTCAGCCATTCGCACCTGCTGCTGGCTACCAGAACAATAGATGACCTACAATGGATGACCTACAATCCACATAGATGATCTACAATACAGCTGAGTGGAGACATCAACTATGTGATTATAAATAAATTCATCCATGAGTTAAAAGTTAGGAGAGTTGTCCCAACAGGTAATCCTAAATTTATGACCACAATTGAGACCAGAAGTTATGTTGCTAAGTGAGAAATTTATCAAGTGTGAATTTTGTCTCATTTTATGACTTTTCTTGCCACATTTGTTAAGTGAATCACTGCAGTTGTTAAATGAATCTGGCTTCCCCATTGCTTGTCAGAAGGACACAAAAGATGGTCACATGACCGCTGGACACTACAGCCATCATACATATGAACCAGTCGTCAAGCATCCAAATGTAAATTACATGACCATGGGGATGCTGCAATGGTCATAAGTGTGAAAAATGGTCACAAGTCATTTTTTTCCAGTGACTTCAGTTCATCACTAAATGAACTGTTGTTAAGTCAAGGACTAACCTGTAGTGTATACAGAAGCAAAGTCATTTGTTTTAAGGTGCCATTTGTCTCACAATTTGTGATTGTGTATGATGGGCAGAGGATAGGTGAAATTTCACATCCAAGAGTTGGAATGTGTTGGGTCTCTGTCACAAGTTAAGTGAAGGGGCAAACTAGCTATGGTAAACAAACAGGCATGACGACTGAGGGTGAAGGAGAGGTCACAACAGGATATGATGTGTGTTCCATTTGCCAATGGGGTTGACTAGTAGCTAAGATGCTAAGCTTGTCGATCAGAAAAGTTGGTGTTTGGTGGTTCGAATTCCTAGCACCACGTAATGGAGTGAGCTCCTGTTACTTGTCCCAGCTTCTACCAACCTAGCAGTTCGAAAGCTTATAAAAATGCAAGTAGGAAAATAGGGACCCACTTTGGTGGGAAGGTAACAGCGTTCCATGCACCTTCGGCATTTACTCAGGCCAGCCACATGACCACAGAGATGTCTTGGGAGAGCGCTGGCTCTTTGGCTTTGTAACGGAGATGAGTCCTAGAGCCGGAAACTACTAGCACATATGTGCGAGGGGAACCTTTACCTTACCAACTGAGAGGCCTTCAGTCAGTCCAGTTTCTTGGTCAGATAGACCAGACCAGGAAATCAATTCCACAGAAAGGCTAAACCTACTTTCATTTGAAACCATTTACAATAATAACAATCTTGCTAGTTTGACTGTCTTCTTCCTTCTTATAATTCCGTGAAATAGTGACATATCTGCCTTAGACACTCCTGAATGTTATCTCATTGTAGACTTTAAGAATGCTTCAGTCCCTTTTGCCTGGACAACAGAGCCTGCTGTAAAGAATAAGAAAGATGACCTTGACAGAGATTGACCAGATCTATTATCAAAGTAATAAGGAGGGGAAAAAAATGTCTTAAGTCCAAAGCAAGCAGAAAGTATGCGTAAGCCACTCAGGCAGACACTCCATAATTCACATGGGTATAATAAGGGGAGGAGGCACAGCACAATTTCTTGTTTTCTCTTCCCTACGTTTGCTAACAGCCAGCAGGGAAGGAATGAAGGGACAGCCTGAGATTTAAAACACATTGTCAAAACACATAGTTGGCAGGCAAAGAAAGAAAAAGTACTTGATGAAGTATGTGACTAATGAGAAATTGGGACCCTGAAGGCTGTGAATCGTGTATTCTGGGGAATCAAGAGTGATGTCATTTGGATCCCAATGAATATTCAGATTTTAAGTCCCTAGCCAATCCATTTCCAGAAATATTGACAATAATGATTTATTATTCAATTTGTATGCTGTCTGGCTCCCAACAATTCTAGGATACTCACAATAATACCTTTAAAATATATATATATATATATAATCAGAAACCAAAATAAGGAATAAAATTTGGTAGCAAGATGACCAAAACCAGATTGGGTGGAGAATCCAAGGGGGCTACACTCATTCTCACTAAAGGCCAGGGAGAGGAACCAGATCTTCAAGCCTTCCATAGGCTAAATAAAGTTGCAGGCATCCCTGATTATTTCCAATTATCAGATATGGAGATTATGTGCACTCTATGATGACTTATGAAGACAAGAATCAACAATCATTGCTCCCAAGCCTCGCAAGAGACTGAACAGGGCATATCGGCAGGTTCCCAAAGATGCTTTTCTAAAAGGCAACTAGACTTTCTTGATTTTTTTTTCCCCTTGAAAACATTTAGCTTTTTATCCAAGAAGCTTCTTCAGTTAGAACTGAAGAAGCTTTTTGGAGGAGGGGAAAAAACCCCCCAAAGTAAGTCTAGTTGCCTTTTAGAGAAGCATCTCTGGGACAACCATGATCTGGTTGATTGAGAACCTCCATAGACATGCAGCATGTTTGCGTGTGATGGAGCATTTGGTGAAGTTGCCTGTGACCTCAGAACCTAAGAAGATCTGCTGATGTATTCTAGTGAAGGAACCTGGGTGCTCTCTGAGCTTGGTTGTTTTCTTGCAGACGTTTTGTTAGATTTTGCAGCAGAAATTCAAATCCAGAAAGCACATGCAGATGACGGATTCAGCAGGATTCATTAACTTCTTTGTACGCATAATAACATTTGAAATAAAGTTTACAATACCAGTAGTAGATTCTTCCAACGTGGTAAAGGTTACAAGCAAAAACCACAAGCAGCAGTTTCAGAATTCAGAGCAGAGACTAGAGCCACAACCAGGCTACTTCCAGTTTCACTTTCCAATTCAGCTCCCGTTGGCTGGTCTGTTGCCATGCCTATTCATTGGCTGACTTTGTTACTCATGTCTCTGTTAGTTCATGATTATTCTGACACATTTCATTACTCAACTAGGTAACATCATCAGAATACTGATGATACTGATGATGTTAGCTACTTTGGGTAATAAAATGTCTGCAACAAAACAACCAAGCTCAGGGAGCATTAAGGACACTTCATTCCAACCCTGAGCTACAAGCATTCTCCTTTAGATGTACTCAGGGGTGGGCTGCTGGGGGCTCACAGGGGCTTGGGAGACCCCTAACTAAGATTCTGTGGGGCTCGGAGAGCCCCCAATAACCTCAGAAAGACAAGCAGCAAAGGAAAGCTCTTAATAGGCTTAATTGAACTTCTGGGCATTCAGTCAAGAGCATTTCACACCTCGTAAAAGTGTTGCAAGCTAGATAAACAATCCACTCAGCGGTTGCAAGGGAGAGCCATTGAGAAAATCAGATAACATAGCCACTAGCCTCCGAAGGGATTAATTCCCAAATAATAACTCCCACCAGAAACTCCACTAAAACTCCAAGATCCCTCTCACAGTCGCTGCTTTTAAGCCTGGTTTCACCCAGTCCTTTATTTAAGTATTAAATGAACGAAATAACAAACAACTTTTTGGTATATATCTTTTTTTTAGGTAATTAGGGAAAAGAAGCGACATCGAGTTGGCCACACCCACCCAGTCACATGACCACCCACCCACGCCCACCCACCCAGAGAGCCCCTTGCTAAAAAATTTGAAGCCCATCCCTGGATGTACTATAGTGTCAATTAGGGCCTGAAAGGTAACAATTATGATTAAATGTCAGAGCACACATCTGAATGTCTGACCTCTTAATGTCTACTTGCTCTAGCAATTGAGTCAATGAGGGGTGAGACTGTCTTGTTATAGGAGGATTAAAGTAATCTGCCCTTAGAATGGCCCTCTTCCCCCAAGGGCAACACTTGATTCTTTCATGGGCAAAGGCAGTCTCAGCAAAGAACTCGCATGCCAAGTGGCTGAGCTCTCTGCAATAGAGATATAGACCCTTGTGAAGTGACAACTTTTCTCAGGTAGAAAGCAGAGGTACATGAGGTCAACTTTTGAAGTCTCTCAAATGGAAGGGAGAAAGGGAATGAAAGATAATAGTGGCATATTCCTTCTGTAATATTCTGTCTCCATTCCTTGAATTTTCCAGCAGTGTCCAGGTAGACCTGGATTCATGCTGTCATAATCCCTGGGGTGCCATGGCAAATGAGCTACTCTGACAGATCTTCTTTGGTCAATTAACTCTCTTTCATTCCTGTCCACATCCTGAGCTAGAAGCTGAAACTCAGCAGCCTATTCCTGTGCTGAGCACTTAGTCTATCATATGTGATGGATTTCACAGTTGGCAGATACTTGCATGACCAGATCCTTGAAGTTAGGTCTCAGGCAGGTCTCAGGCATGCACAGTAGTCTAAATCCAAACCTTTGTTGAATCAGAAAGAAGCTGCCCACTTCAGAGCTATATGGGATGGGGAGAATTCCTATCCCAAGAGATTCAGACATAAAATGGTTGCAGAAAATCATAAACTTTATCTCTCAATCAAGCAAACCTGTCAGTGTAAATAGTGGACAGAGACCATCAAAGCCCAGTAAAACCATACTTTGGAGAACCAAAAGGTTCCCTTCTCAGATGGGTTTTAAAAAGAGAACTGAGCAGCTCATTTTTTTGGTCTTTTTCTTTTGTGCTTTTCTCTTCTATGTCCACCATGTTAGCACCTTTCCTAAAGCTGTCTAAATGCCAGATTTTTAAAAAAGAACTTTAAATCAAAGAAAGCTGAATTGAAGATCTAGAAGAAATATAGTAAAACGAAGGATTAGTAAAAAAGTGGATGTGAAATTGGAATGCTGGCTGCTGAATGTTGTTCTATCTTCTTTCCTCTTACCATTTTTATTTCGTGTATTCCTGGGTGAAGATATATAGCCGCTGAAGGGAAAACTCTTCAAATTGGTTGTTCAATTCTCCTTTTAGTTCTCCTTTTGTGAAAAGGGAACTTCATGAGGACAGTGGTGTCACCCAAGCAGGAAAAGCCCAAAGGGAACATCAGGCCAGCCATAAAACAAACTTGCATAGGAAAAGGAATCAAATAAAAGGCATTAAAGAAGGACTTCCGGTTTGCAACCTTTCGGCGGCGGCAGGGATTCGCGACCGCGCGATCCCTGCTGCGTTCACCGCCAAGGTTCCCCCGATCCATTTGGATCTGGGGGATATAGCTGCCCGCAGAGGCAGCTGAAGACAGGGGATCTGGCAAGGGGTTTGGGGTGTCGCAAACCCCCTCCCAGCCGGCTAAACCCCCTTTTCCCGAGGCGGAGGAACAGCGGTCAGCAATGGCCGCCACGAAGAAAAGCTGCAGCCGGACAAGCAGGTGCAGGAGGGAGGAAGCTGAAAGAAAAGTGAAAGTTGATTCTAACCGGGACAAGACGGGAGAAAGTGACCTGGAATCTTGAAGGCTGCTAAGTATATATTGTTCCCTATGAGAGTTTAAGCTGCAAATATTCTAAAGGGGAAAGTTTTTTCTTTGTTCTACTCTCCTTCCTAAAGTGACAGCAGAAAAAAAAAACCTTTTTGGCTGTGAGTGGGAAGGGAGAGTGAAAAAAAGAATTAGAGCAAAATTTGAAAATAAGGAGAAGATTGCCTAGAATTACAAAGAGTTTAAAAACTTCCAAAAAATATATTTGAAAAGGATTTGTGATTACTTTAACCCCAGAAAGAGAAAGTGAAGAAGAAGAAGGTATCTAAAAGAAATAGTCTGTTTGGATTGTTTGGTGACTTTGGAACCTTTGGAAATTACTTCTGATTAAATCATCTGGGTGGTTGTTTGGAAAAAAAATTTCTCTACACAATGGCATCATCTATGGATGAATTGGAACTTATATATCAAAAATTTGAAAGAGAAAAACAAGGAGGGGAAGATGGTCTTGGCACTATTTTTCAATACTTAGAAATGGCGGTTTATACTTATGTGAAGCAGAATGAGGATGATGGGGACAAAGAAGAAGGAAAAGCCATCTTTGATGAACAAATGACTTTGACTGGAGAAGAGAAAAAGCAAGAGAAAAAGGGAAAAAGGTCTTTAAGATCTGGAAAAATAGCCCAAAAAGAGAAGAATAAGGTGAAAAGGGGACATTATGTTAAGAAACAACAGAAAGGGGGAAAGCAGAATAAAAGGGAGGTGGAGAGACAAGGGTTTAAAGAGGACAAGGAGAAGAAGAAACAAGAAAGAAAGGAAGGGATGAGAAGTCCTAATGGTGGGGAGCAAGATGTTAAGAAGCAAATTTTTTTTAGAGATAATGGATAAGCTTTATGGTTAAAGGGATTCTAGAAAGGTACATAAGACTGCATTTTTATACTTGTATTTAGAAGTAAACATAGAAAATTAGAAACAATATGTAACCTAAAATGTGAAGAAGGAAAATAAAGGGCTGGCTGGAATAGAACAGACAAAGAATAATAAATATTATGATATGAATTGAGAGGAGATAAATAAAATAAAATAAAATTGAGAAAATTTAAAGGAGAGGAGAAGACATATAGAAAACTGAAAATGTTAATAAGATATGAAATGGTATGTAAAATGAATATGAATTTGAATTTGTGTCTGTACCAAGAGTTTTAACCCGGGACTAAGCAACTTTCAGATAAGAGATTTTTTATGCTTTTATGTTTTGTTTTATGTGTATCTATGTATTGTTTGTCTTGAAAATAAAGCTTGTTTAAAAAAAAAAAAAGAAGAAGCCCCTTAGACAAAAGCCCAAATAATTAAGAAAACTAGGGAAACAAGAAAAGAAAACCCTTACAAACACAAGACATGCCAAATCAGCAAAACAAACAGACAAAAGACACAAAATATATTACAAAGGAGACAGACAGGAGATTGCCACAAAACAAATATAAGAAACCATTAAGCTAAAAAAGATTAGGACGAAACCGATAATCCAATCAAACCACCCCGCAAAATTTGCCTTCTGCACCCCGCGGAGTTTACCCTCCGGCGGGAAGAAAGACAACCCCTGACAGGATTTAAAACATTAAGAAATACAAACACAAGCACTCACACAAAAGGAGAAAAGGGTATAAAAATCAGGGACTTACCATTCGAAGCTAGCTAGCCCAGGAATGCAGACTTCTTGCTATCTCTCGCCTTCCTGAAAAATAAAAAGATCCAGCTTTCAAGCAGTTGTCCGTATCCTTGCGCCGGAGCTCTCCCAGAGGGAAAATCGAAACCTCAGAAGAAAGACATTTTGACAGCCTTTCAACACTATTTGTCTTTTGCTCCTGTTAATTCTTTAAAATTGATAAACATAATTAAAGGCTCACAGTTTTTTTTAAATTGAATTACCTCCAATCTTTTTAACAGAACTTTAGCACATTCATATATATTAGGCTGCAGTGAGAAAAGTCAGAGGAGATAAACACTCTCCTCCTTTTTCAAATAAAGCAGAATAGAGGAAAACATATCCAGGAATAGATAGAAGTGAAAACATACTGAGCTGGCTTTCTCCAGAGTTGTTGAAGAGTGCAATGAGGAGATTGCAGTACAGGATATAGTACAAAGCAGCGACAATTTAGCTGACCATTAATGAGTTGCCAGAAGTTCAGAATTCTTGCGTAAATCCTTGAAGGGTGGATGATGGCTAAATGTGGGAGTCGGAGTCAGCATTCAAGGCATTAGGTGTTCTGACCTGGACTGAACACTAAATCATGGCTCTCATCTCCGAAAATTCCACAACTTTGTTCAACTCCATGCTTGACTTGGCTGAGAAGACATTCATTCAGCGAGAGGTTTAGATTTTATTGCAGGTGGGACTGCATTAACAATTTATTGCCCACGGCTAATGCCAAAATAGAAATAGCTTAAAGATCCTCATAAGATTAAACTTGCTGTCAGACTGGCCACAAGTTAAACCGTCTAAATATAAACAATCTTTGGCTTTATTTGTTGAGAAAGGCATAGTTTTACTAGAGGTTAAGTGGTGTAATGCAGCTCTGCAAAGACAGAACTGAGAATTGTGTGCCAAAATTCCTCACTTCTATCCTCTCCTGCCCCCCCACAAGCTACCCAGCCTACTGTAACCAAGCAAATCAGTCCATGCAAGATTTTTCATGATGGTCAATCTAAGTGCATCTTGGTATGCAGTTCCCTCCTTCTTCCAGCTGGATGACCTTGGGGCAGCATCTCTAGGTGGTGCAGCCTCTACTTTCAATTCCCCAAGCACAACCCCCATCCCCCCAGCTCATGGCAGTCTGTCACCACATAACAACAAAGCACAGCAAGCATACGGTGACAGCTGACACTTGTGTTATCTTTCCAAAATAATGGATATTTGATGTGATGCTTGTTTGGTTTGCAGTTGAACATTTGCATAACAACCACCTTAAATCTGGGAGCGGATGGTTCCTGGATCAGCCACCTCAATCCTTACATTCCCTATTTGTCGATGAAATCAAAATAATTCTGCTTTGATTTGGAGGTTTAACAGTTTCCATTGGTTCGGTATCTTTTCCTGGTTTTGGAGGGTGGATTATTGGTTGGTTTGAGATTTAAAACTATCTCTAATTCTCCAAGCAATGAGCACACTAACACTAGGCTACAGCTGCTACTGCTGCTTTCTGCTTCAGGGTGTAAAAGATGGTGCTTGGTGGGCTATAAATATTTTTTACGAGCTGCCATATTAGCAAGGTTGTTTTACAAACAATTCAGAGCAACATGTTTCCTTAGGCCACCTTCATGTTTCATTGTTACATGGAGGATTGCATGGAGCGGCTTGTCGAAACAAAGGCTTCCGGAATTCTGCTAACTCCACATGGAAGGTGCTACAGAGACATTTGGAGCTACAGAAGAAGTGAGAAGCAATGTGTTAAGTGTGAACTTTTACTGTTGCTTTTGCCAAGCGAGAATTACTCTGGGAATTTCATTTTATTCTATAATTGTTCAAACATATTTGCATCTCAGTAGATTCTGATAGTAACTTTCCTCCCACCAAATGAAACATTAGAATGACCTGTTATGTGCCAACTCACACTACATTCCATTATTTCAAAAGATAGCACAAATCTTATACACTGGTGTTGTGACTCGGAGGTTTGAGCCTGCTCTGTTAGAGGACACAGACTTGGATAATGAGGAAGAGGAGGATTTGGCTCTGAGGTTTGAGCCTGCTTTGTTAGAGGACACAGACTTGGACGATGAGGAAGAGGAGGATTTGGCTCTGAGGTTTGAGCCTGCTTTGTTAGAGGATTTTGAATTGCCTTCCTCCCCAAGACTTTCCTCTTCAGCAAGTCCTTCCTCCCTGGTTGTGCCTCAGGTGTCGGCAGATAACCAAGAGGGCGTATCAGAGCCCCTGGCTGAGGAATGTTGGTTTGATGCGAGGCAAAGATGCAGGCAAAAGCGTGAAATGCAACGTAAAAGGACAAATCAGAGACTGAGATGAGAGACTGACACGCCCCACAGGGAATAAAAGTGGGTGTGTTAGCTCTGGGTTCTTGTTCGGGACAACGTGTTAATTTGTGAGAGCAGCTCCGAAGGATTCTGTGTGGGGGGGGCGATAGCCTGTGATTTATGTTCTTGCTTTATTATCGGACTTGGCAGACAGCTTGTGTGAGACTGCCAAGGACTTGCCTGGCCAAAGGAATTTAACCCTGTCATTACTGGACTTGTCTGCTTGTGTATATTCCTTTGGAAACTTGGACTTCTCACTTCGTTGGCACAGGTGAGACATAACACACTGGCATTCTGTACATCTGTGTCTGTTCACGTGTAAGAAGATCTATTTAATCTAAATTGATGGGGGAATACTTATAGCATTTAGTCTCTTGATCCTTAGAGGTTTACTCAAAAGGTGACATGATAGCAGTGTTCCAATAATTGAGGGGTTGCCACAAAGTTGAGGGGGTCAACTTATTTTCCAAAGCACCAGAAGGCAAGAAAAGAAGCAATGGATGGAAGCTAATCAAGGAGAGGAGCAACCTAGAAGGCAGGAGACATTTCCTAACAATTAACCAATGGAATGGTTCGCCTTCAGAAGTCATAGGTGCTCCATCACTGGAAGCATTTAAGAAGAGACCGGAGAGCCATATGTTTGAACAGTATAGGGTCTCCTCCTCAAGCAGTGGAGTGGACTAGAAGACCTCCAAGGTCCCTCCCAGCTCTGTTATTCTATAAACAGCTTAAACAGCTTCTATTCAGTTGCTGTTTTGTTTCAGCTCTGGTACCTTTCCAGAAATGCAAGGAATATGCTTTTAAAAAAACAATCCCACCCAACGATATTAAATTTTGCATCTATACCAGTCCCTAGTTTTGTGTGAGTTTGTCACAAAAATTACTGTTAAGGATTGTGATGCACATATATGACATTTAAATATTGTCAGAATTTTCATCTTAGCAATGATAGCCCAAGAAACTTTGAGACATCAGTTTTAATATAGTGTTATTGGTGGCATTTCAATTGTTTTTTTTTCATGAGGTGATACAGTACAGGTGTTTCTTGTACCAAATACTTTGCTTTTGTCTCTAAATATACATCAGAGATAAATAGCATTTACACTTGCGGTTATGTATTTCATTTTTCAATACAGGTAGTCTTCGACGTATAACAATTTGCTTAGCAACTGAAGTTGCAACGGCACTGAAAAAAGTGACTTATGACTGTTTTTCACATTTATGACCGTTGTAGCATTCCCATGATCAAGTGATCCAAATTCAGATGCTTGGGAATTGGTTCATATTTATGATGGTTGTGTCAACTCGTGAAGCTTTCCTGACCTGCTTCCAAGTTGCCATAGGCAGGGGGATGGCAAATCGTGCCTCACAGCTGCACCAAGGAATTCACACCTCAGTCAAAACAAAACACATCCTAACCCACCGAGTCAAGGCCATCTCCACAGAGACCCATAGCAGCTGGAGGGAGTGACTTCTATGGCCCACGAAATTGCTTCGTTGGGGAATGTGACTGATGACACACCTTGAGGGGAGGGGGAAACAGGGTCAGCAAACTGGGTGAAGTCAGAGCTGGCTTTACTTAGGTTGTGCCAACGTGGCGCTCCTAATAAACAACTGGATTTTTCTTCCACGATGGCTTGAGGCTCCTGATTTTATTAGGGCGTCGGTTGGAACCTTGACATGTTGCAGTGTTCCAGGATCATGGGATCACCTTTTGTGACCTTCTGACAAGCAAAGTCAATGGAGAAACCAGATTCCGTTTACAACTGTGTTACTAATTTAACAGCAGCAGAGATCCACTTAACAACCATGGCAAGAAAGGTCATAAAATGGGGGCAAAACTCACTTAACAATTGTCTTGCTTAGCAACAGAAATGTTGGGCTCAATTGTGGTCACAGGTCGAGGACTACATGTAAAAGGTTGTAGAGTGGAAGGTGGTTTAAAACAGTGGACCGGGAACTGAGGAACAAAGCATCCCTGTGCATGGGCTCAAACCAGGAATTTGTTTTCAGTCAATGAAGTGCCTAGAGAAGAAGCATAGTATAATGCTGAGATATTCTTCTAGGCTAGTGGCGTCACACTTGATTTCATTGAGGGTTGCATCATGGTTGTGTTTGACCTCAGGGGGCATGGCAAAGATGGGCGTGGCCAACTCAACATCCATGTTCCTTCGTGATGGCTTCCTGCAGCCCTCTGCCGGTGAAAACAGAGCTCCATTTTCACTGGCAGGAGCACCATGGCCCAGTTCTTTGCTGTTTCCAGGGTGGCCCGACAGGGCAGATCTAATCACCCTGCAGGCCGGATCCAGCCCAGGGACCTTGAGTTTGACACTCCTGACACTAATGCATGTTCCTACTGCATAGATAAAATGGGGAGAGAGGCCAGTGTAATCTGCCTTGAGCTCCTCAAAGAGAGGCAGGATAAAAACTGAATATAAAATAAACAAACAACTGGAATTTTCTGCAGGCATCCTATTAGAGAGAAGAAATATTCACACGTTGAGCCAATTCATGCTGCGAAACAGAGAATTTGTCCACACAGAGTCCAGCTGTCAAAATGCATGCTGTCACCTGCGTGAAGGGTGGGGGCTATTACTATCAACTCCTCAAAGATTTTATTAACCAACTACTCCGCTTTTCCAAATCAGTTGCCTTGGTTTCTAAGGCTGACAGATGCTATATTCAGCACATGTTCTTGATTTATGTCCAACAGGCAGCTAAGGCACATAGCCTAAAGAAGATCAGAGCATGAGTGACTCTGGATAAGTGGTCTCTCTCAAGAAGGTCACAGTTGGTACATCAGCCAAAGTCAAAGAGGTTGTTTGATCCCTCAAGGGTTGCAAGAGATTAATAACTATTGTAGAAACTGATTTTTGCAATAACTCTATCTAGGAAAGGTTGAACACCACTCACTCCAAAATATTTCCATCTTATTGGAGTCAGTCCCAATTTGTTTTCATTCATCTGAGACCATTACTGCTCTTAGATACTATGGCCTCATGAAATTGAAAAAGAAATTATGGTGACATAAGAGATTAAATCACTGGGAAAGGGGAGGGAAGGAGAGGAGGGAAGGAGAGGGGAGGTCTAAAAGCATATTGGCTCACTGAATATCAATAATCTTCCATAACCAAATTTTCTGCCCCAAATTAATTCTTAAAACTGATATATAATGCAAATAAAGATTCAAATGGACAGATGCGAATCAGCAGATATTGATATTTCTCCTGCCAGCCCTCTCAAAGCTAAAAAACATCTAGGATGCATGAACTAGACAGATTCTAAGAGTTTCAGAGAGGACTCTTTAATGCTAGTCTCTCATAACTAAGGAATCTGTATGGGAAAAGTTCAAAGAAGAGCAACTAAGATGATCAAAGGCCTGGAGACGAAACCATATGAAGAAAAGCTGCAAGCTTTGGGTTTGGCTAGTCTAAAGAAAAGAAGGATTAGGGATGACATGATAGCAGTATTCCAATATTTATGGGGCTGCCACAAAGAAGAGGGAGTCAAATTATTCTCCAGAGCACCAGAAGGCAAGACAAGAAACAATGGATGGAAACTAATCAAGGAAAGAAGCAACCTGGAATTAAGGAGAAACTTACTAACACTGAGGCCAATTAACCAGTGGAACAGCTGGCTTTCAAAAGTCGTGGGTGCTCCATTACTGGAGATTTTTAAGAAGAGAGTAGAAAGTTATCTGAAATAGTATACGTTCTCCTGCTTGAGCAGGGGGCTGGACTAGAAGACCTCCAAGGTCCCTTCCAGGCAGCTCTGTTCTGTTCTATTTTCCAGCCCTCATATTTTATAGTCAGTTAAATTCCTCAGCCACTATGGTCATCTGGGGAATTCTGGGAGGTGAAGACTACAGGTCTTAAAGTTGCCAAGGTTGGACATTCCTGTTTTAAAGACCAATTCCAGTCTTGTATGTGTCGTAAGCTCATAGTGGCTTCTCATCACTTGGAAATCCCGTGACAGAAGAGGGCTCAAGTGACAAAATGTGCCTGCCAAGGAACTTGGTGATGGAAGCCACTGGTGAACCAATAGAAGCTACACTGGTATCACGTGCATAATGGCCTCCAACTGGGAATTCTTATGCAGAGAGATAGCCTGTTACTTTTAGCTGCTTCTCTAAGCCAGGGGTCACCAACTTTTTGGACCTCAGCGACCACCAAATTCATAATTTTAAATCCTGCAGACCACTAATATGAATTCTGACTGATGGTGGCTTGCTGACATTGGTGGAAAAGTTGGTCCCCTATTCCAGAGCTGCAGTTGTCACAAGACTGGGGTAGGGGTGTCCTATTTTTTTACCCAGATCCTTCACCTGACTCCTGGGCCGCTTCTTTCGTGGCCAAAAAGAGTGAGCGACATGCCTTGCCTGGCTCCCCACCAGCAAGCACTGAAGCTCCACCACTGCCGCTGGGGGGAGAAAGAGAGAGGGAGGGCGAGAGAGAGATTCAATCTAACCTCGGAGAGCTGGCAGTGATCCTCTCTCTCTCTCTCTCTCTCTCTCTCTCTCTCTCTCTCTCTCTCTCACACACACACACACACACACACACACACACACACACAGAGAGACACACAGGTCCCTCACCCCCCACTCCCTCCAAGGCAGTCACATTCCTTCACTAACCTGCTTTTCAGCTCCATTCTCAGGGGAGAGAGAGACAGAGACAGAGAGAAAAAAGAGAGAGAGAAGAGAGAGAGAGAGAGACAGAGACAGAGAAAGAGAGAGAGAGAGAGAGAGACAGAGCAGAGAGAGAGAGAGAGAGAGAGAGAGAGAGAAGAGAGACAGAGAGACAGAGAAAGAGAGAGAGAGAGAGAGACAGAGAGAGAGAGAGAGAAAAGAGAGAGAGAGAGAGAAGAGAGAGAGAGACAGAGAGAGAAGAGAGAGAGAGAGAGAGAGAGACAGAGACAGAGAAAGAGAGAGAGAGAGAGAGACAGAGAGACAGAGAGAGAGAGAGAGAGAGAGAGAGAGAGAGAGAGAGAAAGAGAGAGAGAGATGATATCCTGTGATCCCAAATAAAGAACGATCAATCGGTAAGAAAACAGGGCGGGGAATTTTCCTGCAGACTTTTTTGGGGATTTTCCCAGGGTTTCTGTAGAAGAAGCAGAAGCAGCAGAGACCCTGGGAAAATCCCCCCCAAAATCTGCAGGAAAATCCCCCACCCTGTTTTCCTACTGATTGATCATTCTTTATTTGGGATTGCAGGATACTGTGTCCAGCTCTGTTCTCATGGGGGGAGAGGGGGAGACAGAGACTTTTGGCTTCATGCAAGGAAATCAGCAGAAGCAGCAGAAGTCTTTCTTTCTCTCCCCCAAACTCCACCAGAAATGAGTCTTTGTTTGTGAGATTTGTCATGCCAGTGCAGCCTCTTGGAGCAGGATGCCTTGCAGGGTCCCAAAGACTCATTTCTGGCAGAGTATGGGGGAGAGAAATAAAGCTGCTTTCCTTGTGTGCAGCCAAAAGCAGATGAAGAAAGAAGTGGAACGAAGCAGTCCGGTGGCCAGCCAAGGTATGTGGGGCAAGTGGGGCAAGTTCCCCCCCTCTGCCCTTTCCCCCCTCCCCTCACTACTTCAGGTTGTTCGCAATGAGAGTGATGCAAGCCTTGTGTTCCTGTGGGCCATGTGGGCAGCGCAGCCTCGTGTTCCTGCACAGCCTGGATTAATTACTTTGGGGGGTGCTTTGGGGGTGACATTTCTCTGCGGACCACCAAAATTTTCTTACAGACCACCAGTGGTCTGTGGCCCATCGGTAGGCAATCACTGCCCTAAACAATAGCCAGTTATTTGTTAATCTGCAAGGTGCTACTTTAGGAATGGAAACAACTTCAGACTTCAAAGAAATCCCTGAAGTAAAATGCGCTAATAGCTTTTGAAGACTTTTATTTTTTAATGCAGGAACCATATTCTTACATTTCATTAAAATGATTTCTAATATACAGCTGTAAAATAAGAAAGGGGGTGAGAATCTCATCTTCAAAAGGACGCCTCAGAAACAGAAAGCCAAATGAGGGGTACCTGATAAAATTATCTTGTTAGAAAATATACTTCATATATAGTAATTAAAAAAATTGCCCATCTCGTTTTTTCAGGGAAGTGAGACTATCAATGTTTGAAGAGCCGTATAAACTTTTAACTTAAGTTTTGAAAACCCTTTTATTATTATTATTTATGGGCAGATATTAATTTAAAAACTAGATTACATAACTGTGAAGTTAAAATATGGCTGAAACTGCATTGCGATGTTTTGCATGCCTTTATATAGGTGGTCCTCAGGTTACACCCTTTCATTCAGGGACTACTCAAAGTTACAATGGTACTAAATGAAAGGTATTTATGATGAGTACTTGTAATTCCGGTCACTGCAGCATCCCTGCAATTCCATGACAAGCAAAGTAAATGGGGAAGCTGGCAGGAAATTGTAAATCATTGTGATCATATGACGATGACAACCTGAACACTCAGTCCTTGGTTTACAATGGTAATGGGACTGTCAAGATCGCCAACACTAAGCAACAGGTTCATGTGACATTATATTTTACAACTGCATCCCTTAGCAATGAAAATTCCAGTCCCAATTGCCATTGTAAAGAAAGGACGATCGGAATGTACACACCTCTCACACTTTTAAGATAAGCAACATTATCATTGTATCATTTGGGAGGTGATCTGTAGCTTTAACTGAACCATCAGGAATAATATCCTAAGGACTCTACCTGGATTTTTTTCAGTAATGGTGCTACCACCTCTTCTAAGGAAAACCTTTAAGCAACTGTAGAAATTTTCTTTTTTCCCATTAGGGCGATGAACACTCCAAAAATTATTCAGAAGAAATGCTTTGAATTTTCATGGGAGCACAGCACCTCCCTGCAATTCATTAAAGCAGCTCATTTCCCTCCCCCTTCCCAGTTTTCTGAAAAGAAAAAAAAAACTGATAGGGAAAACCTGATAGCAATGAATAAACTGTCTACTGTGGACCTCACCCCATTCTTAAGAGGTCCTTAAAGGGGGCGTGCATAAGTGCACCAGCCAGAGGTGGTGTTCAGCAGGTTCTGATCAGTTCTGGAGAACCGTTAGCGGAAATTTTGAGTAGTTTGGAGAACCAGCAAATACCACCTCTGACTGGAGATTTTACAGTATCCTTCCCCTGCCATGCCCACCAAGCCACGCCCACAGAACCAGTAGTGAAAAAAAAATGAATCCCACCACTGGCACCAGAGTGCCTACCACCCAGTGGTGGAATTCAAATGTTTTACTACCGGTTCTGTGGGCGTGGCTTAAGGTCACGTGACTGGGTGGGCATGGCTTGGTGGTCATGTGACTGGGTGGGTGTGGCCAATTCAATGTCACTCACGTCAAGGGGTGCCTCGCCTGGCCCCTCCCCTCCCAGCCATTCCTTGTCCACACCCAGTCTCAACATATTTATAGTTCTGTAAAAATGTTGTTCACCTTTTTTTGACTTTATTATCTACATACTATAGATGTACTTTCATGGACCACTGAAAGGAGGAAATGGCTCACATGCTTTGCCCAAGAGGGTGACAGGCAACAGGCTTTTAGGGAGCTGCCAGAAAGAAGGGGGGGCAATATATTTTCCAAAACACCAGAAGGATGGAAACTGAACAGAGAAACAAGCAACCAGACATGATATTTTTCCGATTAAAATCGGAATTCCGATTTTTGGAATTGCCCGGGCGGTGCGGCGGAGCCCGGGTGGGCGGCGGGCAAGCGGCGGGCGGGCGGGTGAGCGGCGGGCGGGCGGCAGGCGGTGCGAGCGGCGGGCGGGCGGTGCGTGCGGCGGGTGGTGCAGTGGCGGGCGGGCGGTGGCGGCGGGTGGGGCGGGCGAGCGGCAGGCGGCGGCGGCGGGCGGGCAGGGCAGGGCGAGGCGGGCAGGGTGCGGCGGGCGGGCAGGGCGAGCGGTGGGCGGGGCGGGCGGGCGAGCGGCGGGCTGGCGAGGTGGGGCGCAGCAGCGGCAGGGCGAGTGGCGGGTGGGGCGAGTGGCGGGCGGGGCGGTGGGCGGGGCGGGTGGTGCGGCGGCGGGTGGGTGGGCGGCGGCGGTGCAAGCGGCTGCAGGCGGGCGGGCAATTTCTTGGTGTGCGGTGGGGGTCTCTTTTGGCCGGCCCGTTTTTTTTTTCAGAGGGGAATATCATGCCTGCAAGCAACCTAAAAGGAAGGAGAAACTTCCTGACAATGAGAACAATTAACCAGTGGAATTGCTTGCCACCAGAAGTTCTGGTGCTCCAACACTGGAAGTTTTTTTCTCTGAAATGGTATAGAGTTCCCCCCAAGGTCCCTTCTAAGTGTTATTCTGTTATTCTGACACCTTTCCCAGGACCTCTACTCAGAATTTGACATCCTCAGAGTTTTCCTGCCTGAGCAGGGGATTGGACTAGAACAGTGGTCTTCAAACTTGACATTTTTAAGACTTGTGGACTTCAACTCCCAGAATTCCTCCTCCAATCATGTTAGCTCAGGAATTCTGGGAGTTGAAGTCCACAAGTCTTAAACTTGCCAAGTTTGACTAGAAGTTTACCTCCGAGATCCCTTCAGCCCTAGATTGCTGTGCTGTTTCAAAGAGTCTTCTGAAGCCAGGGTTTGTGTCCTTCCTTCTTCTCCTTTTTTTCTCTCTCCCTCCCTCCCTCCCTCCCTCCTTCCATGTATCTATCTATCCACTCATCCATCTATCTTTCATTTTCTCCTCCTTCCCTCTTTCTTTCTTTCTCTCCCTTCCTTCCATCCCATTTTTCTTTGTCTATCCCTTTTCTTCCTTACTCTCTCTTTTTCTTTCTTTCTTTCCTTCCCTTTTCTCTTTCTTTTCTTTCTTCTCTCTTCTCTCTCTTCTCTCTTTCTCTCTCCCTCCCTCTCTCTTTCTCTCTGTCTCTCTCTTTCCCTCTCTCTTCCTCTCTTCCTCCCTCCTTTCCCTCTAGGAAAGGAGACCTATCTGAGACACACACAGGCTTCCAAGTGCCCGGCAGAATCTCTCATTACAAGGGTTCATCCCAGCCAGTCTCCTGTCCTGCATTGCCTGAAAAAGCCATCCTCCCCTCCCGCTTTTGGTGCTGGGAAATTCAAGTGAGGTGTGTGCTGTAGCCTCACCCCACCCCCCCAGCAGCTCTGGGCCAGGCAGCTTTCTCGACTGTCTGAAACCTTACCTTCTTTCCTTCCACACTGAAAAGAACACACAGTGGCTATAGGCTTCTTCAAGCAGCTTTGCTGCACTTCTCCAAACCGCCGCCACTGCTGCATCCTAGCCACTGGCCACGCAGGTCTACCCCATTGACCCTGCTGGTGCAGCACTCCAAAAGAGGTGGTTGGAAACAGCTTTTTTTTCGGTCCCAGCCCCCGCCTTATTCAGCGCAACCGGACAGACGGCTGCTCCCTTCCTTCTCTGCCTGTTTGTTCTATATGGCTGAGGAGGAAGAGAATAGTCGGCTGTGGCTATCCTGCTTTAGCTATTTTGCCATAGAACAAATCTTGCCTAGCACGTACACCTCTCAGGGCAAATTCCACTGACAGGACTGAAACTGACAGGATTAACTCCAAAAGTCTGTGTCAGCTAAAAACTGTGTATTTGGTATTAAGACATGTTTACCTGAAAAGTATCAGTCATGAAGTTTGCTCCTTGTGTCACGTAGCTTGGTTTCAATGATTAACTCTGTAACTTCATTGTTTCCTGCAATCACCCCGCACCCCCGTCTTTGAATCAGCACAATAAAAGAGGACAGCGCAAAGCAATCGGGGCCGCCGGGACCATTCCATCTGCCCCAGGCGCGATGTGTTTCCTCACCTAAAGAAACTATTTGTTTTGTGTCTTTTTCTTTGTGCTTTGGCACTCACCCTTGCGAGGGCTCCGCTAAATTATTTCTTGAAAGGAATTCAGCAACAGACTGGAAAATCGAATCAACGGACCGGTCGCGCCGACGCGACAGCTGGGGCTCGTCGGATCCCTCGTCCGGGATCCCTTCGATTTTCTGGTTTCATGGTGTGACTTCTGTCTAGGGGTGCATCGCCTTCACTCCCATTTCTACGCACCTGGCATAGGCTCCGTACGAACGTAAGTAATGGGCTCCTCACTTTCCAAGGTTTCGTCAGGACATAGGGACGAACTTTACGATTTGGTGAAGAAGGCTAATTCCTTTCAAAAAATCAATGGTACCACTGTGTACCCTATTTCTAAGAAATCTTTAAATAAATTTATAATTTACATTGAGGCACATTGTCCAGCCTATCCATCTGCTGGAACTCTCAGCCATTCTCTATGGGAAAAATTAGGGAAATATCTACACGAAATTCCTAGAGCTCCCATGGATATACTCATTTCTTGGAGAGCGATCATGGCTGCTATAACTACTGTTTATCCTCCTTCTAGTATTCCTGAAACATCTTTTTCTCCTGTTTCCTCTGATTCCCCTTCTTCTTATTCAAAAACTACTAAGCCTCTTGCGGCTCATCTTGACACAATTTCTTCCTTACCACCTCCGTATCCTGACATTTCTTTTCCTCCTCCTTCCGCTCCATCTTCTCTTTCTGACTCTTCTCCGATAAAACCTTTGGGAGGTATTATAACTAATCTTCTGTCATTACCTCTGCCTTTAGAAACGGAAGATCCTTCTGCTTATCCTATGACTATTATCCCTGGTGCAGCGGGAGGCAATGTTCACAGCAACATTGAGTTTAAAGTTTTAAAAAATATAAAAGATGCAGTTACAACTTATGGATTACATTCTCCTTTTACTTGGGGAATACTTGATTCTTTGGTCACTGCTAATACTGTTATGTTACTTTATGACTGGAAAATGCTTTTCTCTATGCTTATGACTCCAGCGCAATATGTTGTGTGGCAATCTGAATATGAAAAAGGTGTTGAGGCTGAAATTCGTAGGGGTCTGCCTGCTGGAGTAACTGTAGATCATTTAATGGGAAAAGGTCAATCCTCTACATTGCAACCTCTGGGGACGTGATTTACTCTCTCAATTTCAGGCTTATATTCAGCTGCCATAGTTTTTCTATCTAAATGTCTATTTCTCCTTTATCCCTTACTCTTAAAACCTCTATTCCTGTTTGGGTGGATCAATGGCCTCTCACCAAAGAAAAATTGGAGGCTTTACATCTTCTTGTCCATCAACAGTTAATAGAAGGACATATTGAACCATCCACCAGTCCTTACAACACCCCAGTCTTTGTAATTAAAAAGAAATCTGGCAAATGGCGCCTCCTTAATGATCTTCGAGTCATTAATTTAATTATTCAACCCATGGGACCACTGCAGTGTGGCCTGCCTAATCCTAATTTGATCCCAGCTGGATTTGATCTCATAATAATAGATTTAAAAGACTGTTTCTTTTCCATACCTCTGGCACAAAAAGATAGGATCATCTTTGCCTTTACAGTACCAGAGCTTAACAACTCTAAACCCACCTCTAGGTATCAATGGAAAGTTCTTCCACAAGGTATGCTAAATTCACCAACTATGTGTCAATTTTTTTGTCAATGAGGCTCTGCGGCCTTATAGATCTCAATTTCCTAGTTTTCTTGTATATCATTACATGGATGATATCTTAATTGCTGCCGATGGGCCAAAGGGGACGGTCCAAAAAACCTTCCCGATCCTCTTGACCACATTAGCAAAAGCAGGGTTACATATAGCACCTGAAAAAATCCAGTCTCACTACCCAATGCAATATTTAGGCCACAAGGTTTTAGCTTCCACAGCATCTCCACATATTCCTTCACTCACTTCCCCAGCCAACCACGCTGGTTCAATTACAGCAGTGCTTGGGGGTTATTAACTGGGCTCGACCATATCTTGCTCTAACCACACAGATGCTATCACCACTCTTTCAAGCACTAGTAGGATTGAAAAATCCTGCAGATAAGGTCTATCTTTCAGATCAGCATCTAGAAGCTTTACAACAAGTAAACACAGCCCTAGCCACCCGGTGGGTAAACCGTGCACTCACAGACACACCACCTTCTCTTGCTATCCTTTCCACTCATCAACTACTGACTGCAATAATTGTCCAAATATCAGATGCAAGAAATCTTCATATCTTGGAATGGCTACACCTACCACACACTCCAAAAACATCTATTTTTACTAGAGCAGCGCAAATGGCTTCTCTTATAGAAAAAGGGCGTAAGAGAACCAAAGCCCTGATGGGAATGGATATTTTTACATTGTATATTCCTTTTAAGATCACTCAATGGGAACCTCTTTTTCAGACTTCCACAACACTGCAGGATGCGTTGGAAGATTGGTGTGGCCAAGTGTCGTGCCACCTTCCCTCTGATTCACGACTGCAGGTGTTGCGGACAGTTCCTTTTGTTTTACAATCACCTTTTGTCCAACAGCCATTGAAGGAAGGCTTCACTGTATTTACTGATGGTTCAAAAAATATTGGAGCATGTACATGGTACGAAAATGCTCAATGGCATAAACATTTAACTACTTCACAAACATCAGCACAACAAGCTGAATTAGCTGCCTTCCTATTGGCGTTGTCTCTTTTTTCACAACAACCTTTAAATGTAATATCTGATAGCATGTATGTTACCCAGATGGTTGCTCATATTTTCGATGCATATATCTCCCCTGTTACCCCTCCCTCTCTCATGACACTTTTTTTGCAGCTTCAGACCCTGTTGAAGAAACGAGGGAAACCTTTATTTGTAGCCCATATCAGAAGTCATCAGCAATTGCCTGGATTCCTAGCAGAAGGCAATCATATGGCAGACGAGGCTTGTAAAATTATGGCCTCCTCTCCCCTTCTCCAACAGCCTTCACCTGGGGAGAGTCATGATTATTTTCATCAAAACAGGAAAGCCCTAGTGCGACAATTTGGAATTACATATCAAGAAGCCACGGCAATAATTCAACAATGTCCAACATGTAGCTTGCAGGCCAAAGGTATCCCTGAAGGCGTTAATCCTAGGGGTACTCAAGCCTGTGATACATGGCAAATGGACATCACTCATTATCCTCCCTTTGCTCCCTGGAAATACATTCATGTATCAGTAGATACTTATTCAGGGTTTATTATAGCAACATTGCAAAGAGGAGAGGCTACCAAAAATGTTATTAATCACTGTATTCGATCATTCGTAACGTTGGGATGTCCAAAAATTCTCAAAACAGATAATGGTCCTGCTTATGTCAGTTCTCCCTTTGCTGAGTTTTGTCATAAATGGGCCATCATCCATAAGTTTGGCTTGCCCTTCAACAGCCAAGGTCAAGCGATTGTGGAGAGATCGCACCAAACCTTGAAACAAGCCCTTGATCGGCACTTGGGGAAAAAAGGCTCAGGCCCCCCGAACCTCCCAACATTGCAAAATATTTTAAATGTTTGTCTTTACACTCTTAACTTTCTCAATCTTACTGGCTCTCCTCCTGCCACGGCGGCTTCTCGCCACTTCACCAAGCCAGTAGTTCCCTCTTCCCGTCCTCTTGTCTATTTCAGACAGCTTCCAGATCCTGCATGGAAAGGTCCTGCACAGCTCATCACCTGGGGAAAGGGTTACGCTGCTGTCCAACTTCCTGATCGAGTGCTTTGGGTTCCTGCTCGCTGTGTCAGACCTTACCATGGCAAACCTGACTCTAACTCTAATCTTTCTTCTGATATCAATACTTCCTGTCTTTTCTCAATTTAGGGCATCTCCTGATGCTATTTTTGCTTTCCTTGCTGACACTGTTACCTTTGTTTTTAAAGATAATCTCCTTCCTGCATGTAATTATGTTTTCCAACACAACGGTCATCTCCTTTCTCCTACTTCTGACATAACTGTTTACTATTACTATTCTTCTTGTTTAATATTTTTAACTATACATGTCACTCCACTTACTATAGGTTCCTATTCTTGCTTGGGGTTTTTCCACAATCACACCTATTTCAATCACACTGTTCTATTGCTTTCCACTCCTTCAGTGGCATCTCCTCCACTATCCTCTGTTTTCCTTACATTGCCCTCTCTAGCTAATTCTGAGCTACCTTTTCCTGGAGACAAACTACGATGGCATCTTCGTTGCTGCTTTCCACCTTGTGATGTCACCAACTGCATATGGCATCATCCATCTTCCTGGGTTCCTGATCGCTACAAACCACCTGTCACGCGAAGACGCCACCTCATCTATGACGATACCCATCGCAAGACTACGGCTCTCATTCGAGCTCGCCATCTTCGGTATCCTGCCTTCATCGGTGACAGCTCCATCTCTAAGCAGCCTGTGTCTCATGCTATTCCACGATTTGGCTATCATCACACTCCTCGAAGCATACAACCATCCTCTACAAATGAACATCAACCTCAAACTTATACCTGGACTATCCTTGACTTTCAAGGAAAAATTTTAAATACCACCACTAACTATACTCGATGGCCATGGTTTCCTCAGCTTTTCATGGATTTTGCTGAAATGGGAACAGGAGTCGAAAAATTCGCAGACAAAAAATTGCAAGCTGATACATGGGACAAGCAAGGCTCCTGCTCTCCAGCACCTGCTGACAACTATAGACTATATTTTTGCCCTGCCCACAGTACTGGCACTTCTCGTTCTGCCTGCGGTGGGGTAGTTGACAGATATTGTAAAAAATGGAGTTGTGTGTCCACAGGTCATATCTGGTGGGAAGCACCTACCAAAAATGACTATATTCATATTACCCGTGCCCAAGCACAGCATTCCTGCTCTTCATGGCCTTGTTGTGGACAGAGAATGAATTCACTCATAATCACCTTTACTGCACAAGGAAAGACACTTGCAAAAAAAACAATGGATGGTTGGGTTTACTTGGGGAGGGCGTCAGTGGGATGGTCAAGGAGATGAAGGGAATGTTTTTACAATTCGCCTCTCGATATCCATGTCCACTTATGATGTTGGTCCCAATCCCAATTTGAAATCAAACTTTCTACAAAACCCAATATCCAGGTGAATCCATTAGTACAGTTGGTCAATTCTTCTTTCACATTGCTAGCAACTACACTTAATGATTCATCCAAAACTGATCAATGTTGGCTTTGCTTATCTGATTTGCCACCATTCTACGATGCAGTAGCTTCCAATGAACCCATTAGTAACTCCACCAGTGACACACAATGCCGATGGAACACTTCCTCCATCACTATCACTGACATAGTAGGTCAAGGATGTTGCCTAGGACACATACCTGCTAATTACTCCCAATATTGTCAGAATGTTTCATCTGGGTATCACTGTAATGTATATCTACCAAAAGAAAGATCAAACCTTAACATTGGAGGCTACGGTCCTCTATACACCACCTCCAATGGCAATATCAAGGCTCGCCTCAAGGGACAATTCTTTATCCCAGGTAATAATTCTGTATGGGCCTGCTCCACTGGAGCCACCGCTTGTGCTCATGGTGATGTTCTTATTGCTCAGGGACCCTTTTGCATTCAGGTAAAATTACTCCCAAAGATCACTTTTTATCCAGGGTCGGAACTTGTTAATGAACTTGAACCTCCACAATTCCCCCTTCGTCAGAAACGAGAAGTCATAACAGCTGTAACACTATCTGTATTGCTGGGTCTTGGAGCCGCAGGTGCAGCCACTGGGGTAGCGGCTCTAGCTGTTGGTCATCAACAGTTAGCAACCCTCAGTTTACAAATAGATGAAGATCTCAAACGCATAGAGACTTCAATTTCTGCTCTCCAAACTTCTCTCTCATCTCTAGCTGAAGTGACTCTTCAGAACAGAAGAGGTCTAGATTTGTTATTTTTAAACAAAGGGGGATTATGTGTAGCAATAAAGGAAGAATGTTGTTTTTATGCTGATCATTCAGGAGTTGTCAAAGATTCTATGGCTGAATTACGTAAACGTTTGAAGGATAGAGAGAATGAACGACAACAAGGTCAGCCATGGTATCAAGGCATGTTTAATTTTTCTCCCTGGTTAACCACTCTATTGTCTGCTCTAATAGGTCCTCTTGTGCTATTGCTTCTTGCTTGTACTATTGGTCCATGTGTATTAGGACGTTTAGTTACCTTTTTGAGGGATCGTTTGAATACCCTTGATAATGAAGTTAACAATACTCAAAAAAATGGTTAGCTTTCTCACAAAAGATCTTGTCAAAAACCTTTGTTGGAATGGTCCTCTGACCTAGAGTCAGAGGAGGAAATAGACACTATTAACTCCTTTTCTCCCAAAGAAGTTTTGTTAACTCTGCCCAGCCACGATTCGGGGATGAGGACTTTTCCTCGTATGAGTTGGTTCTGCAAGGCATCAACAAACCGAAGGGTTTGTTGCCACCTTATGGGACTACTCGGGAGGAGAAAGGACTCTACCTAGAATCATGAGCACAAAAATAAAGAAAAGGAGGAATTGTGGCTATCCTGCTTTAGCTATTTTGCCATAGAACAAATCTTGCCTAGCACATACACCTCTCAGGGCAAATTCCACTGACAGGACTGAAACTGACAGGATTAACTCCAAAAGTCTGTGTCAGCTAAAAACTGTGTATTTGGTATTAAGACATGTTTACCTGAAAAGTATCAGTCATGAAGTTTGCTCCTTGTGTCACGTAGCTTGGTTTCAATGATTAACTCTGTAACTTCATTGTTTCCTGCAATCACCCCACACCCCCGTCTTTGAATCAGCACAATAAAAGAGGACAGCGCAAAGCAATCGGGGCCGCCGGGACCATTCCATCTGCCCCAGTCGCGATGTGTTTCCTCACCTAAAGAAACTATTTGTTTTGTGTCTTTTTCTTTGTGCTTTGGCACTCACCCTTGCGAGGGCTCCGCTAAATTATTTCTTGAAAGGAATTCAGCAACAGACTGGAAAATCGAATCAACGGACCGGTCGCTCGACGCGACAGTCGGCCAGTTGGGAGAGGCTTCTGGTGCTGCAAAAGGGACGGCTAGACATGTGGCCACCTACTGGCTAGCTGTGCCAGGCCAGGACGGGCTGGAGGAGGTGCATCCACCGGGAGGAGTGTGCTCTGGGCGGATAGGCAGGTGGGCAGATGTCCCAGGGCCTCTGCATATGCGCAGTGCATATGTAGTGGCTGCACTTATGGTGCACATGTGCAGCAGCTGCAGGATATCCGCCCGAGCTGCACCCAGCCGCCACGTGGTAAGGAAAGCTAGGAGAGTGACCGGGGCAAGTGAGTGACTGGGCAACTGGGTTGGGGGCGTGGCCAGCCAGGGGTCGCCACCGGTTCGGCGACCCACACCAAATCACCACTACCAGTTCTCCCGAGCCGGTGTGAACCGGTTGAATACCACTCTGCTACCACCCCTGTCTTACTGTCCCCGTTTATCTGTATTTACTTCCTTTGTTCATGTTTATGTTCATACCTGTACTTGTCATCTTGTACATGTTTGACAAACAAAGAAACAAAACAAAATAAAATAAAGGATAGATAAACTATAGCACCAATATATAGAGGAGACTTGTTGGAACAAAAGCCTTACCATTCAAGGTAAAACTTTGATGACGATGATGAAATCCATAGAACCCTTATCGATTGAAAGAAAGAAAATTCTTATTTAAATTCCCTCAATTTTGTCAAGTGAATTTTAGCATTATTGTGTCTGAATGGGGAAGAAAAATCTCCCTCATGTCCCACTTGATATCTTCAACCTTCTTATACCTTCCCTTTTGACTGTATGACATCCACAAACTTCTTGTCTCAACAGAGCTTAAATATTTCTGCATACCTTCTCTAAGTCTTCTTGGAAAATCTTGTCATTACCTTTTTTTTTAAAACCTACCATCAACCATTTTTGAGAAACTTTAAAAAAAGGTGGGATAGCAATATTTATCTGGCAATTTAATTAAATATTGAGTTGTGACTCAATTCAACACAGTCCCGAATTTCAGTCACTCTTTGTTATTGGAAAACTGCTTTATCAGTAATCAAAAAGCTGCTGGGTATATCTTTTAAATTTTTCTCCAGAGTTTGAATGAAACAGAAGAATCATGTAATATTTTGAAATGATGGATTTTATACTCCAAATGATTAGATTCTTCTTGGGGATTATATGTGGGTTTGGAAAGGACATTCCTGTGGGCTGCAGACATAATAAATGCGTAAGAAACTATCAATCAGATTATTTTATTTTTATTTATGCAAACTGGTTTATATGTCAATCCATCTCACTGTGGGCAGACAACATGATTTAAAATGCAATATCGTATAAGCACAATGCATCTAAAAAAAATTCCCAGCTGACTACACAGAGAGTGGTGCAATTTGTAATGTTCCCTCCCTTAGTTTTGCTCTACAGAGAAAAATGTTATGACTTTCGATTGGAAGTGATAATTATAGTAATCATTTTTGGCATGGATTGCAATTGTATTCCATTTTTGTATTGTATTTCTGTGTATCTCTCTCTCTCTCTCTCTCTCTCTCTCTCTCTCTCTCTCTCTGTCTGTCTGTCTGTCTGTCTGTCTGTCTATATTTTATCTGTATGTGTATATGGATTGTGTGTGTGTATATATATATATATATATTCTTACAGGAAAAAGGAGATGAAATTTCCTACTCTGGCTATTTTCCAGGTAAAAGCTAGGTCCATCCACATCATGTTATAAGAGCTGTTATAGTACACCATCGTCTTCCTGTGCTTGTTTACATGGTAGGTGAAAAGTTGTTTCTTGTAACAAGTCATCCTTTATGCAATATAGAATAAAAAGAAGCACACGCCGAAAATCCATCTGATATAGCTTCAGGCTGGAAGGAAAAGTGGGTTTGGTGACCTTGATGTGTGTGCTGCAGTTGTTATGGCAACAGGAGAGTAAAAGCACTGTTGCTAAGGCACACAGAAGTAAGGCAATTTCCCTCTCGCTTAATGGTCACTCTTCTGCAATAAGTTAATTTGGAATCTGCTGCAAGCAAAAACAAGAAAAGTCCATGAGTCAGCAAAATACATCTTGGAAACAGTCAGAAAAGCCAATGCTGGGTGGATAATAGAGTTAAGCAGTAATCCAAAGTAAACATTGTAAGGGCCGAAGCGTATTCAAGCACAAATTTGCAAGATACAAAGAGAGAATACAATAAAATAATAGAGTTGGAAGGGACCTTGGAGGTTTTCTAGTCCAACCCCCTGCTGAAACAAGAGTTCTCACAACTTTTCTGACAAATGGCTGCCCAATCTCTGCTTAAAAACCTCCAGTGATGAAGCACCCATAACCTCTGAAGGTAAGTTGTTCCACTGATTAATTGTTCTCACTGTCAAGAAATGTTCTCCTGAGTTCTAAGTTGGTTTTCTCCTTGATTTGTCTCCATCCATTCCTTCTTGTTCTGCCTTTAGGTGTTTTGGAGAATAGGTTGACTCCCTCTCCTTTGTGGCAGCCCTTTAGATATTGGAACTAATCTCTGAGCCATTCTTTGTTCCTCAATACATCCATACTCTAAATAGAAACTTCCTTCCTGATGGTTTTGATTATTCTGCTTCTAGACATGCTGTGCTAGTCAAGAAGTAAAGCAAAGAAGCCACATGATTCAGTTCAGTGCAATGCTTTGTGGTGGCTTAATTCTCATGACACTTTTTTAGCAATCTCAACTAATACTTTTAAACCCCCTTCTGACTTCAGCCATGAAAGAACATCTAAAACCCATTTTAACCAGATGAGAAAGGATGCTCCAACGTGGACACATCTTGCATTGATGTATCTTCTGGATTGCAAACTAACATTTGTAATGTATGTTTTGATAAAACATAATCATGGCACAAAGGGACTTCATCAGACCTAACATGCAGTTTGGGCTGATGAATAAACAAATTATTCACTGCTGTCTAACTTGCCAACTATCAAGCACCAATTGACTTTGATATGCCCCAAACCAGCGCTGGCATATTGTTAGAACTTTGCATAAATTATAAACAAAAATTTGCAGCTGCAAACAGAAATTGACAGAAATTAAACCAGGTGAGGTGTTCATAATCTTATGTTCGGATCCTCTCCCCTCTCATTTTGTGCTATATAACATTCAATACATTGGCAAACAAGAACTGTATAAATCCTGGAAACCCACAAGATATCAAGTACAAATGAGAGGAAATGTGTGTAAATATATGAAGACGAAAATAGATACAATTTAGAGAGATATAACAAAAGCATCCCTCTTCAAACAGATCAAACAGATAATCAGAGTTGGAAGGGACCTTGTAGGTCATCTAGCTCAAGCGGGAGACCCTACACCATTTGTGACAAATAGCAGTCCAATCTCTTCTTGAAAGTCTCAACTGATGGCGCTCCCACAACTTCCTAGGACAAGCTGTTCCATTAGTTGATTGTTCTCACTGTCAGAAAGTTTCTCTTTATTTCCAGGTTAAATCTCTCCTTGTTCAGTTTCCATCCATTATTCCTTGTCTGGCCTACAGGCACTTTAGAAAATAGCTTGATCCCCTTCCTCCCTGTGGCAGCCCCTCAAATATTGGAAGACTGCTATCATGTCTCCCCTGGTCCTTCTCTTTACTAGACTAGCCATGCCCAGTTGCTGTAGTCGTTCTTCATATGTTTTAGTCTCCAGTCCCCTAATCATCTTGGTTGCTCTTCTCTGTACTTTTTCTAGAGTCTCAACATCTTTTTTATAATGTGGTGAACAAAACTGGATGCAGTACTCTAGGTGTGATCTTACTAAGGCTTTAGAGAGTGGTATTAGTACTTCCCTTGATCTTGATTGTATCCCTCTGTTAATACAATTTAGGGTTGCATTGGCTTTTTTGGCTGCTGCTGCACACTGCTGGCTCATATTTAGCTGGTTGTCCACTAAGACTCCAAGATCCCTCTCACAGTTACTGCTATTGAGCCTGGTTTCACCCAGTCTGTATGTTACTTTTGGTTTTTCTTGCCTAAGTGGTTTTTCTTGCCTTACTTTTCTTGCCTTTTTGGTTTTTCTTGCCTTACTTTTCTCTATATTGAATTTCATTTTGTTAGATATGGCCCAGTGTTCTAGTCTGTCAAGATCCATCTGGATCTTGAGCCTATCTTCTTGGGTGTTAGCTATCCTGCCAGCTTAGTATCATCTGCAAATTTGGTAAGTTCCCCTTCTATTCCCTCATTTAAGTTGTTAATGAAGATATTGAAGAGTACTGGGCCTAAGACGGAACCTTGTCGCACCCCACTGCTTACTTCCCTCCATGTAGACTTAGCCCCATTAAGGACTACTCGTTGAGTACAGTTTGCCAGCCAGTTACGAGTCCATCTAATGGTGGTGCTATCTATTCCACCTTTTTCTAGATTACTAAGAAGTAGGTTGTGGTCTGCTTTGTCGAATGCCTTGCTGAAATCTAAATATATTATGTCCACAGTATTTTGCTGGTATAATTTAGTCACTGTGTTGAAGAATGAAATGAGATTGGTTTGGTATGATCTGTTTTTAACAAACCCGTGCTAACTGCTGGTTATTACTTTACTTGTTTCTAGGTGTTGGCAGATCTGTTTTTTTATTATCTTTTCCAGTATCTTCTCGGGTATTGATGTTAGGCTGATTGGTCTATAGTTTCCTGGGTCTGTTTTTTCTTCTTCCTTTTTTGAAGATGGGAACCACATCAGCTCTTTTCCAGTCCTCTGGTAATTCTCTGGTATCCAGGATTTTTGAAAGATATGGTGCAGTAGTTCTGAAATGACCTCTGCCAGCTCCTTTAAAACTCTGGGATGTAATCCATCAGGCCCCAGTGATTTGTTTTCATCAAGATCAGACAGGTATTCTCTTACTATTTTTTTTGCTTATTTTAACTTTTATTTCTGGTCTGTCTTTTACAGTTATGTTTTTGATGGGTTGAGCTCTTTTAGGCTCACAGGTAAAGGTAGCTGCCGATGTGTTACTTTTCCACCAATGATGCTTCTGGTTTATTTATCAATATATATGTAGCCCTTAATATTTATAACCAAGCTCAGCAATGGATCTCCAACAGGTATAAACAAAGAAGAGACATAGAATTGTAAAGAAGCTCAGTGCCAGCAAAAATAGACTCCATGATATAAACAAAAAACGCACAAACACAGAAAAGTACTTCGTTTAGGATCAAGGTTCCCCATGATTTAGGTTAGGAAATTTAATTTCTTTTGGATTAGAGTCATATAATTTCCCAAAGATGTTCTCACACCATCTAACTGCTGTATTTTGTACTCCTGGCAGATTCTGGATTCTCCTGAATTGCAGCCTCAAGACAATGCATTAATGCCAATCATTTTCCTCCTTGAGAATTAAAGAAAAGCAGATGAGTTTTGGATGGATTCTTCAGTATCTCCTAATCAGATGGTTTGGCTTGCTTGCTTGTTTATTTAGCTTTTTTGTGTTTCTGACTTTTTGAGGGAGCTAAATCAAATTCTTCTGTGACCACAACTTAGGCTATTTTATATATTGGCTCTATTTTACAAAACCTTGGGGGGAAAAGGGTTTTCTTACTTTTACAGAATAAACAATCTATAATATTAAATAAGAAAAGCAATAGAAACCTACATTTGCTTTTTCTTTTGTCTGAGTACTCCTTCTACTTCAAGAAAATGCCACATTTTCTACCTATAGGTTTTAAACCATGCTATTGGTTACAATATATTGATCTAGCATTAGTTGTGTTGGTTTTCTGATTATTCATCCCTTTATGGTATGAACAAGACATGTGTCTTCAAATATATTTCTAAGCTGGTAAAAAGAAGTTTGTTGCTGTCATTATTTCCAATATTTGCATATCTGAAAAAAAAAATACAATAACGGAAGCTAGATTTTTAGGACATATAGAGAAAAATAACTCCCTGGGACTGTCTAAACATTGCTTTCCTCACAATAATAGAAAGATATCAAATCTTCCAAATCTTTCCTGTGATGTTTTTTTTTTAAAATAGTAATACATAATTACCACCAGCTACTATGAATAAGTCTTGCATATTCATCTAGCCAAATATGCTACTAAACATACTTGGAAATAATCGCTACTTCACTGAGATGAAATAATCGCCACTTCACTGAGATCAACTCAATATGGCTCACTACAGTTACTATTCTGTATTAAATATTTTCCAGAAGAATCTATGCCATGTTTCAGCTGAGGTGATTGTATCTGAACTTCACTTGTAACATTATGGGCATAAATTATGTTTAGGGATGGCAACTTTAATCTTCCTGATATGGATTAAATGGTACAATAAACAAACAAACAAACAAACAAATAAATAAACAAACAAATAAATAAATATCTAAGATCTGATTGTTTAAAGATAAATGTGTTTCTAATGTGCATGTTTCTGGAGCTCCCAAAAGGTTTGGAAAATAGAATAGAGGGCACCTATCAGGAGCACAAGCAGTTATGAGTCGTGGTGGTTAGAATGCAGTACTGCAGGCTACTTCTGCTGATTGCCAGCTACCTGCAATTTGGCAGTTCGAATCTCACCAGGCTCAAGGTTGACTCAGCCTTCCATCCTTCCAAGGTGGTAAAATGAGGACCCAAATTGTTGGGTGCAATATGCTGACTCTGTAATTGCTTAGAGAGGGCTGTAAAACACTATAAAGCAGTATATAAGCTGAAGTGCTGTTTCTATTATGTGAAGATTGTCCTGGTGTCATCATTCAGTTATAAGTCAAATGCACAGCTGGGAAAACTAATCTAGAATTTCTATGTCTGGTAAGGTTGTATTTTAACGAGCATGATCATCTTTCAGATAATAAAACAATGTTTTCTGAAATGTAAACAATCCATACTAGCTGGAACAAGGCATCACAGACTTGAATTGCTTAAAATTCTCCAGTCTCAGTTGAGGCTGCAGACTCCAGTTATACGGCTTTTTGCTAATCTATATTTCATGCTGGCATTAAAAAGAAAATGATGACAAGAGTGCTAGTTCTATTTGGTTGCTGAAAACGAGGCAATACATCTCCGCAGTAACAGCAACTAATATTTCTCTATAAAGTTAATAAAGCCAGCTTTCACTAAAAACAACAACAACTAGAACTGTGTAAGAGAGAATAGACTTTGTCTATAATATAAATACAGAATATCTTGAGATACACATAACCCTTTATCATGCAAAGAGCACCCTATTTTATGGAAAGAAGATTTTAGGTGAGATAGTTGTTGATAGCGTATAATGTTAGATCCAGGCAATCCTTGACTTGTGACAGTAATTGAGCCCACAATTTTGGTCCTAATTTGGGACAATCATAAAGCTGATCACCATGTGACCTCAGCCAATTTTACAACCTTTTTGTGTGTGCAGCTGTTGGAAAGCGACGGCGGTTATTTAGTGAACTCATTGTTCACAGTGGAGTGGTTTTCAAAGAAAAGTGGAAGTAGATGCTAGTTTTTGCCCAAAACATTTTAAACATTGCACTTCTATAACTGTCTGGTTTGGATCTGCAACCCAACAAGACAGACACAGACTTCAGAGAGTAATTAGAGCTGCAGAAAAAACAATTACTACCAACCTGCCTTCCATTGAGGACCTGTATACTGCAGGAGTCAAAAAGAAGGCTGTGAAAATATTTACAGACCCCCTCACATCCCAGATATAAACTGTTTCAACTCCTTCCCTCAAAACAACACTGTAGAGCACTGCACACAACAAAACAAGTAGACACAAGGACAGTTTTTCCCCTGAACACCATCACTCTGCTAAACAAATAATTCCCTCAACGCTCTTCAACTATTTACAAAGTCTGCACTACTATTACTATTAATCTTCTCATCGCTCCTTATCATCCATCCCCTCCCACTTGTGACTGTATGACTGTAACTTTGTCGCTTGTATCCTTATGATTTATACTGACTGTTTCCTAGTATGATTTGATTGCTTATTGTACCTTATGACTATTATTAACTGTTGTACTTTATGATTCTGGACTCTTGATGAATGTATCTTTTCTTTTATGTACACTGAGAACATTTGCACCAAGACAAATTCCTTGTGTGTCCAATCACACTTGGCCAATAAAGAATTCTATTCTATTCTATTCTATTCTATTCTATTCTATTCTATTCTATTCTATTCTATTCTATTCTATTCTATTCTATTCTATTCTATTTTATTTTATTCTATTCTATTCTATTCTCTAAACTGCAGTCATATGACCATGAACTACTCCAAAGCAAATGTGGACTGATTGCTGTGTGCCAAAATGCAATCATATGACTGTGTGGGGAAAGGTGGACAGACAATGAAACTCTGAATCTGAATCCTAATTCCCTTTTTTAGAATCTGTTGTAAGTTTGAATAGTCGTTAAATGATCAATTTTAATTCAAGGATTACCAGTATAGTAAAATTATCCTGCCTTGGATGGGAAAAACGTACATGGTGTTAGCAGGTCACAAGACTTTAATGGCAAAAACGGAATAGTCAGTGTCACAATTGCCCTGGTTTTTTGGTGGAACCCTATCAACATAACAAGGGAGAATAAATAAACATGGTATTATAGGACAACCATAGTAAAACAAAGCCTAACTAGACCATCACTGTAAATACTGCATCTGCAAGGTAATTTTGTAAATCAGCCTTCCTTAACTTTGTACTCTCAAGATGTTTTGAATTTCAACCCTTTCAATAATTCCCAGGCAACGTAGACATGGTCCATACTCACTGGCTATTATAGGAATTGTAGTTCTATCACCTGTGAAAAGTATCAGGGGGAGAAAGCTTTTGTTGCTGTTGTTGTAATCTATACTCTTTTCCACTTGCAGAATAGTTGAGGTGGCTGAAATAAAATATCCCCTTGGAATCTTTAAATGAGTTTAACCATTTCTGCCCACTGTCTTTTTTAACACACACACACACAAAAAGGAAGTTATCACTTGGAAGCTAATCACAACATAACCCAAAGATGATTAAGCCCAGATGTCTATACAGAGGGAAAAACATTTTTTTTGCCCACCCTCTGTAACTATAACTCAGAATACAACAAATTAGGAATTCGGTATTTCATGTTTGGTTGATGGCCATTCTGCATTAAGGAAGTCTTTGGGTCAAAACTAACCTCACCCAACCCAACCCAACCTTTATCTCAGGACCCAAAGACAGCAAAAATAAATAGAAAACAAAGAGCTGAGAAATAGTACAGTCCTCCTAAAACCCTCTTCAGTTTTTAACTTGCAGAATAATGGTTCATGTCAATAACTATGGCACAAAGATATCCTAACCATTCATAAAGTTTATTATCATGACAAATGCTTTCTTTGTGTAGGTACTCTAGCTCGGGGGGTGTCAAACACACATCATCATGGCTGCGTCATGTGATCTATTGGGACTTCCCCCCCACCCTTTGTTAAACCGGGCGTGGGCATGGCCAGCGTGTGACGCATCCGCCCACGGGCCAGGAGTTTGACAGCCCTGCTCTAGCTATTCTGGTACCAAAGTGTTTTTCCCCCCGAGTCCCAATGCAAATAATGCCACACAAATAATCTACAGGGCCTCTAAGCATGGTTGATAACTTGGTTATGGTTCTTAGCAGGACTTTTCTCTGTGCCCACTATATCTCCAACTGCTAAGAGCTGTTTGGAAACCTAGTTGGGAAAGAAGCATCTCACCCTGCTTCTTTCGGCATCTCTACCAGACCTTGTAAAAGGTCCTCAGGTGTCAGGCCCAGTGGCGTGTCAAGAGAAGTATAAAAAGAATGAAAGTACCACACTTATCTCTACAACGATTACATCATCAACACTAAGATTGTGCATGCAAACACCTTCCAACAATTTTATACTTTGTTTCGGAGCATATTCGCAAAATCCTGAACAGACAGACATATTTCAGCCAGCTAAAATGAGACAGCACGGTGACCATCTGCACTTCTTAAACCAAAGCATTCCACGATTAGGGAATACCCCTGAAAAACAAAATCTTCTGTCCAGTTATAAGTGTGGATCATTCATGCCCATAGGGTGAGTCTGGGAACATACATAGAATGACATTGGCACAAATGAGTAGGGCAGGCTATTTTAAATGTGTTGTGCTCTCGGTCTTGCTTTGATGGTCTGAATATTTGTCCCAGGCTTTACTGCTGATCTTCGGAACCTATACATTTAGATAGAGATACAGACTGGTTTGCCTTGCCCTCCCTGTTGACCCTGACTAGCTCTTTGCTGCAGAAAGTACCTTATGCTAGATTCTCAGTCTCAGACTGTTTGACCTTAATTTTTGCCTTCCTAGACAGGACAATTTCAAGGTCTCATTTAGTTATCCAACTTAAAATACAGCAACTGCATCCCGAAATTCCTCTTCATCTTGAGGGTCATCCATGTGGAACATACTGCATAATTAAAATACCCTTTTTTATATGAGTTGATGCTATCTTCATTCAGCAATTTTGGGAGGTCCTGAACAATTCAGGTCACTTTCCAAGCTAGCAACCTGTTCCCTGGAGGACTGGAAATGGGAATTTCTCTTACCATTTCATTTTTTTTTTAAAAAAAAGATGAACTATATTTCCCTTGGTTTCTGCAGTAGGTTGGACCTGTTAGATCAGCTCTTCTTTTGAAAGTTCACAAATGCTGAAATCTTTGCATTGCAGATATTTGAGAGATGTTGTTTAAATAGCTGATTGCTTTTATGCTGCCATTATGTGTACTTTTTTGTGTTTGTTATTCTTTTTAAAAATTTAATATTTTCATTATATTTTATTCATGACACATGATGTGTTTTGATGGCTTCAGTAAGTACTTGGGTTATAAATCCATAATACATAAATTCATTGCAAGAAGAGACAGAAGTAGATCTCTGTTACCTAACTTTTCTTACAGATACATCCTTGATCTCCAACTGATGGCACGTTCTGCTGGTCTTAAATAGATAAGAGGCTAAACAGGATGTTTTTGAAAGTGTCTCTTGAACAAGGTGTCAGTTAATAAAAGTACATCCCAATTGCTTTGCATCAGTACCAAACCAAGTTACTACTTAATAACTTCACTATTAAAAGTAGTGTTAAGAAGATATTGTCTGAGCCCAAAATCATGGTCGCAAGTCAATTATGATTGTTTAGTGTGTCACATCCACTTAATGATCACACTCCATTTTATGACAATTTTTGAGGTAGTCAATAAGCCAATGTCTTTAAATGAACCATTGTTTGTTATTGGGCATTTTTGCTGGAAGTAAACGTTGGTTTCCAGTAAAAAAAAACAAAAAACCTCATAAATCGAAGGATGCTGAAAACAATTGGCAAGTGTCCAAAATACATTCACATGATTGCAGGGAGTGCCCAGCCATTGGAACTTCAAATCTGGGTCACAACTACTTAGTACATTAACAGAGTAACAGAGTTGGAAGGAACCTTGTACAGTGGTGGGATTCAATTTTTTTTTACTACTGGTTCTGTGGGCATGGCTTGGTGGGTGTGGCAGGGGAAGGATACTGTAAAATCTCCAGTCAGAGGTGTCATTTGCCAGTTCTCCGAACTACTCAACATTTCCGCTACCGGTTCTCCAGAACTGGTCAGAACCTGCTGAATACCATCTCTGTCCTTGTAATTCATTTAGTCTAACCTCTTGCTCAAGCAGGAGACCCTCCCACCATTTCTGACAAATGGCAGCCCAATCTCTTCTTGAAAGTCTCAAGTGATGGCGCTCCCACAACTTCCGAGGGCAAGCTGTTCCATTGGTTGATTGTTCTCACTGTCAGAAAGTTTCTCCTTATTTCCAGGTTAAATCTCTCCTTGTTCAGTTTCCATTCATTATTCCTTGCCTGGCCTACAGGTCCTTTAGAAAATAGCTTGACCCCTTCCTCTCTGTGGCAGCCCCTCAAATATTGGAAGACTGCTATCATCTCTCCCCTTCAGTCCTTCTCTTCACTAGACTAGCCAAGCCCAGTTCCTGTAACTGTTCTTCATATGTCTTAGCCTTCAGTCCCCTAATTATCCTGGTTGCTCTTCTCTGCACTTTTTCAGGATGTGTTGTAGCTTCAAACGGCCAGACAAGGAATAATGGATGGAAACTGAACAAGGAGAGATTTAACCTGGAAATAAGGAGAAATAATGGAACAGCTTGCCCTCGGAAGTTGTGGGAGCACCATCACTTGAGACTTTCAAGAAGAGATTGGACTGCCATTTGTCAGAAATGGTGTAGGGTCTCCTGCTTGGGCGGGGGGTTGGACTAGATGACCTACAAGATCCCTTCCAACTCTGATTATCTGTTATCTGTTTACTAAGCTGCTGGTCATAAGCCAAGGACTATCTCTCCTATTAAATGTAGGATCAATAGATTTGGGAATTGATTAGCCCAAGAATCCAGTGGGACTCTTTCCATCTCACTTCCAACTTTCTTTAAAACAAAATCAGCACCAGTGAGGTAACTATGCACTGGTTGAAACAAAAGGAATCAATTCCTAACCCCTCCCCGGGAACTCCAATAAAAACAAGATAGAAAGATCACCTTCTGATGGCAAATGCAATTTATATTTATCCTAAGTGCCTTTCAAACGTTCTACTGAAAGCAAATAATTAAGATAGAGAAGCCTGTTAGCATAGACTTCACACTGACATAGAATGTTAGAGAAAACCTTTAGCTTGTCTCCAGAATGACATTAATAGCTCTTGTCCATTGGCTTCAGTCTTTAGCCATTAGTCAAACACAGAGGTCAGCATTAGGCAAATGCATGGTCTTTGGCATGCAGAGGCAAATTAGTAAATTAGCAGAATTGCAAATTATTCAAACCTATTCCTGCCCCCTTTGGCACATCTTCATAAACTCTTTGTCATTCATTGCAATAGGGGCTGTTCTTTCTACTACACACAAAAAGCCCTTAGTTGCTTCCTTCCAATCCTTGCTGTCTGGTTCTCTAGTGCTTCCTGAGCAAATACTGGCGGCATGTAAGAACCAATATTTCTCTTCCTCTTCTGTTGACCCTTATTCCTTCTTTCCCACCCTTGACTTTTCTCCTCTCTTCTGTATTCTGGCCTAATTCTGCTCCTTGTTGTAACTCTGAACTTCCCTTCTGGCTATGTCGCTTTTCTTCTACTGTTTTCTGACCTCCTCCACCCAATATGTTTTTTAGCATTCTTTGATCTTCTCTAATATTTTCTCCTGCTGTCCTCCACCTGAACTTGGTTACCACCACATCTTTTTGGTCTTGCCCTGATCCATCACCCTGTCTTTTATCCTTGCAGCTGCTTCCAAGCCATCACTCCTTCACCCTATATTAGTCCCTGCCACAAGCCCAACCACACTGTACAACTTCAGATATTGGTTTCCCTCTCTGATGTGATTTCTGGCCTTGATCTACCCTTCCCTCTGTTTATTCTTGGGGTACCTGCTCTCTATCTTGCTTTCTCTCTCCCCACCTTTTTGCTAAGTGTTTTCTTGACATACCTTAGTTTCTCCTAAGGTTCAGTCCATCCCACTCTGTCTAACTTTAATTCTCTAACCTTTGAATCAGTGTAGCTCCTCCTTTTCTAATCTGCTTGCTTTGCAACCCTATCCTACCTTTCTATACTACTCAGCCATGATGTCAAAAAGAGGAGAGTTGCATTCAATCTGATAAAAGAGAATTTGCGTTGGAATTTAAGAGAAGAAAATTTCAGGCCATGTTTAATGGGTAGAAAGAGTAATAACCAATGTGTAGGTGTGATATCTTGTCTTTCAATCAGCAGCCTCCTGGTTTTCAATGTTTCAACAAAGATGCCATGATGGAACTTGTCTCATTCATCTACAACTTAAGATGGAAGGTCTGTAGCAGCCAGAATGTAGGATAGACAGGCAGAGCGCATCCATGAATACCAACTATAGGCCAAATGGCATGATGAAAATTCCTTACTATCACAACACATAGACAGACTCAACCACAATTTCAGCTGGGAAATTGTCAGCATCCTAGATCAAGCCAAATCCAAACATGCTCAGGAATTCCTGGGAGCTTGGCAATCAGACAAATCAGTCATCAATAGACACTTAGAAATAAATCATAGTTATATATCATTCAGAAGAGACAATAAAAAAGCTAAGAAGGAAATGAAGAAACCAGAACATATCCTTTCCAGCACCCTACAACTGACTCTGGTGTGTGTGCATCTATGTGTGCTTCCATCAGAACTCCTATATCAGATTGTAAGTATCTTTTGGGGGGGAGTCTGTTGTAACTTGAATTGTTGCTAAGTAATTGGTTTTTAAGCAAGGACTTACTTCTATAGAAAATGATAATACAAAAAAATGTGAACATAGAAGTGTTTCTTCTTTTAATTGTTGAATTGTTGCTAAGTAATTGGTTTTTAAGCAAGGACTTACTTCTATAGAAAATGATAATACAAAAAATGTGAACATAGAAGTGTTTCTTCTTTTAATAGGTGACGTCAATGGAGCAGAAAGCTTGGTAGATGCCAAGAGACAACTATGTGGAAACTGCTGGTGTCCCTGGACACAGGGCTGAAAATCCTAGCCCTTCCAGCACAGAATGGGATAACTCACCATGGCCAACTTGCTGCGGCCAATTCACTGCTGCCAATTGGCCTTGGCCAACTTGCCATAGCCAGCTCGCCATGGCCAGCTCGCCACAGGGTAATTCACAGCGGCCAATTCAGCATGGGAAAACTCACCGCAGGACCATTCATCAATTTTATTTATTTAAAATAATTTTAAAAAGTATTTTAATTTTTGTCATTCTCATTTCATTTTGGGTCTCCTTTTGTATCTTTTGTTTAATGTTTCTATTTCACCATTTCTTCCATAGTATATAATTGTCCCGCAGCAACTTGTCCCACAGCAAGTTGGCCGTGGCAAATTATCCGATGGTGAGTTGGCTGTGGTTAGTGATGCCCTCATTGCCCTGGAAAGACCCTCAGTGGCAAAAACATTGAATCAGCAAGTCCATCAGTTTCTGTATCTTAATGCTTACTAGGTTATAGCTTGGTTCAGCCTAAGAATTGGTAATATTGAAGCTGGTTTTTTTTTTCCTTTTTGAACTTCTCACATTCTCTGCCATCGTTCCGTTCAATGAACTCAGAGAAGTCAGGACTCTGACACTAGGGTTAGGTTCAGATGTTATCTTTATTGAGAACATCATGTCGGCAATTAGAAAAGTGAAGCTAGCTCTAAATAGTTTCCCAGCTTATGGATAATTAAAAGAATAAGATTCTCCCATTCCCTGTGTCTTTTAGGTTGGAGGTCTCCAACCGTGGCAACTTTAAGCCTGGGGGACTTCAACTCCCAGAATTCCCCAGCCAGCTTTGCTTTGTTGAAATCCCCCAGGCTTAAAGTTGCCAAGGTTGGAGACACCTCTTTTAGGTCACATGGGCCAATCAGATCAGCCACAAGTTCCCGTTCAGTTCCGACAGCCTTGGTCCGCACGCCGGCTGTTAGATGTTTTGATTAGCAGCTGAGGCACCAAATTCCTAAATTCCCCCATCTCTCCCCCAGGGCTGTCTTAATGCATGGGCCTGATGGGCACTTGCCCTTGGTCCCCATGAACATAGGCCCTCCATATCAATCTCGTATGTTAACATATGTCAATGCACCTTGTATACGACCTCCCCCAATAGGAAGACCCAGCATGTTTTCTAGGCATAAAATCAAATTAAGCCCCTCCCCCCAAATTTAGGCCTATTTTAAAACATGCACAATGGGGGGAAGGGCAGGGGGACTTGCTGTTAGGAGCCCCCCGTGGGCAGTAATTCCTCGCCACCAGCTGCTCCTAATGGGCGATCATGGCAGAGCGCAGAGAGCTCCCTACTCCTGCCAAGCACCTTTGCGGCAGACCCAAGACCTTCAGCGCCCGCCGCTGTTGATTTCCCTTCTGCCCATGCCGCCACCACATTTGGAGCTGCCACTTCCACGTTTGGAGCACCACTGCTGTTTGGAGCACCACTGCTGTTTGGAGCACCACTGCTGTTTGGAGCTGCCGCTTCTGCATTTGGAGCTGCCGCTGCATTTGGAGCTGCCGCTGTTTGGAGCACTGCCACTGTTTGGAGTTGCCATGTCCGCATTTGGAGCTGCTGCCGTGTTTGGAGCTGCCGCTTCCGCATTTGGAGCACTGCCGCTGTTTGGAGCGCCGCCACCATTTGGAGTGCCACCGCCACTCCAAACATGGCGGCAGCTCCATATGCGGAAGTGGCGGCTCCAAACATGACGGCGGTGCTCCAAATGGCGGCGGCACTCCAAACATGGAAGCGAGCCAACATCGCGGTGCTCCAAAGCTGAGCACCAAACAGAAACGTGGCGGCGGTGCTCCAAATGGTGGCGGCACTCCAAATGGCAGCGGCATTCCAAACACAGAAGTGGCAGCTCCAAACGTGGCGGCGGTGCTCCAAATGGCGGCAGCATTCCAAATGGCAGCGGCACTCCAAACACAGAAGTGGCAGCTCCAAACGTGGTGGCAGTGCTCCAAATGGCGGTGGCACTCCAAATGTTAGCGGCACTCCAAAAACAGAAGCGGCAGCTTCAAACGTGGTGGCGGAATGGGCAGAAGGGAAAGCAACAGCAGCGGGTGCCAAAGGTCTTGGGTCTGCAGCAAAGGTGTTTGGTGGGAGTAGGGAGCTCTCTGCGCTTCACCATGATCACCCTTTAGGAGCGGCTGGTGGCGAGGCTGCCCGTGGGGTGCTCTAGATGAGGATGCAAGGGGGGGAATTAAGTCACCCCCGAAAAGACGGCCTAGCCATTTTTTCGGGGCTCAAAAAAATATAAGACCTGGCCTTATTTTATGAGAAACACGGTAAATACAGCAACGTACCCCATTTATTATGTATTTATTTGTTGGAAGTGCCAATAACATAAATATATGTTTAATTTTATCGCATTTTGCATTTTTATTCCTGTGAGTAGTTGTCGTAGGGGCACCAGTACACTGCTTTGCCCAGGGCCCATAATGCTGTTAAGATGGCCCTGCCGTCCCCCTGTGAATGGCAATCAAGAAATGAAAAAGAAGTAAGCATGAGAAAGAATGGCTTCTACTGAAGTCGTTTTGCTGGTTGACTCATCACAGTTTGAGTTATCCTATGCTTCTTTATTATTTATTCAACGTTTCAACAATTTAAAAAAGAGAAACAAGTTCTCACATTTTACAGCAATATCATAGCAGTGTACATGTCCTTTAATAACGGTTAAGTTCATTTACCATAGATATATCTGTAGCTAATTTACTGATTCCTTACTTACTACTCTACTGTTAAAGTACAATACTTGTTTATCTATATTGCTTTGCAAATCTATACACCGAAGTTGCTATTATGACTCTTCTAAGTCCCCGTTCAGTTTTTAACATATGATACTTGCTTTAAGATAACCCGTGCTCTATTGGAAACTAATGAAAAAGTTAATATGAACAGATGAAATATTATTTCTTCGATGACTGTGTATTGCAATGTGAGTTCTGGAGGAGGGGTCCTTGCATCATATATCATTAGAAATATATATTGAATTTGACATAGTCTCCCAAATATCAACTTCTAGGGAACAATTTCCAGGGGCCACCTTGTTCCTAGAGACCAATTTTTCATGAGAAATAGCTCTAACTCTGTTTTCTACTAAATCATCTTGGAGGAAAGAGGCATTCACCTTAGTTTTATTTGCAAACTTGTATCTGCCTTTTCGCTGGTATTTTGTCTTGTCAATCCATCAAACAAAGACCTTCAGGAAACTGAAGGCAATGCATATTTATTCTCTAGGCACAGATCATTTGTCCTGCTGGGTTTTGAAGTGTGCATTGCCTAGACTGTTTTCATTAGAAAGATACCACTGATGATGGAAAAAAAATAAGCATGAGAGGCTTAGTTCGTGACACACATCCCAGAAAACATTATGATTCTTGCACTTAAAAATGTGTCCCACTTTTCACCTATCCAAACATATATAACAATGAATCCAGATTGTATGTATTTCAGGAAAAGAGCAATAGGATTTAGATTGGCATATACAAAATGGTATATAGCATACTCTTAAACAAATGGCATGTTTTTCTAATGATCCTCAAACCTTTTAATTTTGGATAATCCTATGCCATCATGGTTGGCTTTCCTAGAACACACTATAAGTCATCATGGGTGGGCATGATAGCATCCATATGCACCAAGGTGCAGATAACAGCTATGAATGTCCTCCACTACATACATACATACATACCTTAATTGCTCAGAATCTCATTAGTTTGTAAATCCCAAGGCATTTTTGACTTCTTGCTTGTAATCTCATGAGTAAATAAAAATAATTAGTGAGCATCACCAGGTACAGATTAAGTTTTAAATCATTTTCCACATGCTGGGAGATTATGCTCCTCCACGCTCAAATATCATGTTACTATCCTAATGAATACCCAATTTCTAAATCAAAGGTTCTTGAAATGTAACCCAGATTTTTTTTTTTGAACAGTTGTTTAGACTGGTTTACTTGGGTTGCAAACTGAATTGCAATTTTCTCATAATCTGTGCGTGATGAAGGGACCAAGGTGAACATGTATCCATCTGGCTGTTTTTGGGGTGGGGGCAGGGGTGGGATTAAAATTCTGTAACAACCAGTTCTGTGGGCGTGGCTAGGTGGGTGTGACCTTGTGACTGGGTGGGCGTGGCTCCCCTTTTTTGGCACCAGTGCTGCACCCCCCCCCCCTCTATTTTTTGCTTCCTGGGCCTCAGGGAAGCCTCCTGAGTGAAGCAGTAAGTAAGTGAAAGGAATCCCGGCACAGCTGATCATAGGAACAGCTGATCGTTGGGAGGGGAAAAATACCTTAAGGAGTGACTGGGCGGGGAAGAATGCAGTCAGCAATGTCGGGCATGCTCGCAATGTTGCGCATATGCGATAAGGACTGACTGGGCAGAGAGGGACGGGCCAGCCAGGGGCATGGTTTCCTGGTTCTCCAAACTGTGCAGAAACATAACGACCGGTTCTATAGAAGCAGTTGTTGGAACTAAGCAGCCACCATGAGAAAGAGTTGGCAAAACAGCTGGCTCAGTTCAGATTGAATCTGACCGAGAAGGAGGCTCAGCAGAAGTACTTCACTGAGGACTGCGAGCATGGGCTTTCCAAGCAGAGGGAAGACCTGGAGGCTCAGTGGCTGAAGTGGTCAGCCAGTTCCAGGCCATAATGCAGTCCCACTGGAACATGGCCCACCAGCTCTTTGCCACCAGTGGCACTTTACCCAAAGCCCCACACCAGGAGGCTGAAGCAGCCCCCTGTCGGAATTTCTGCCCCCCTGACCCACACAAAAAGACCCTGAAGGGGAAGACTCTCTGCAGCAACACAAATGTTCATTGCACGTATCTGGCCCAGGAGGCGGAGTTTGAGGACCTCTGACTTAATGCAATATAAAAAAATGCAAATAATTTTTCTGTGGACCACCAGAATTTTCTCGTGGACCACCAGTTGGTGACTGCTGCTTTAAAAGGATGCAGCAGGCAGAATTTAGGTGAAAAAGAATGCAACAGGCAGGGCTTGCATTAAAAAAAAAAGATTACTGGCAACTTACTTTAACAATTATGTCAATTAGAAGAAGATGCACACAAAGCTTCTATATTTTATGAGACTTTGTAAACAGTTATGAAAGATCACAGGGAAGAGGGCATTGATTTATTCTCCAAAGCATCTGAGAGCGGGACAAGAAGCAATGGGTGGAAGATAATCAGTGGAAGAACCAACCTGGAACTAAGGATGAATTTCCTGATGATGAGAACAATTAGTCAGTGGAATGCTTGCCTCGTAGAGTTGATGGTGCTCTATCACTGGAAGTTTTCAAGAAAAGATTGGTCATTCATTTGTCTGGGGTGGGTGGAATAAGGACAAGGGTGGACTAAGAAACCTCCAAGATCTCTTCTGGCCCTATGATTCTATATGACCCAAATCAGATTCTCTGAGTTTGATGTAGACCAGAGGTCTCCAAACTTGGCAACTTTAAGACTTGTGGACTTCAACTGGCAGAATTCTCCAGCCAGTCCACAAGTCTTAAATTTGCCAAGTTTGGGGACCCTGATGTAGACGGTCAGCATATCTATAAGATCCACTCCTCCCCACCTCTAACATAATACCAGTATCTAATGTGGCAATGCATTAGAGACAAACTCCTTCACACAACCCATAATGAAGCATTTGAACTTCTAGCCACAACATGTACTGACAGCTCATTTCTTAAAGGGCTTTCAAGAGAAATGAAGCAACATAATTGCTAACCAATCTATTGGGAACTATTAGCCATGGAATCTCTGAGTTTGAGGTAACCTTTAATCTTAGTAAACTATTATTTTAACACAGTAGAGTAAGCTTATTATACTTATGGGTTGTGAATGAGAGGAAGGCATCAGCATGGATACCTATGTATCCATACACATATCCATCCATCCTTCATCCATCCATCCATACACACACATTGGCAACACTGAAGCCTCAAATGATGATTTCTCTCTCTCTCTCTCTCTCTCTAGAGAGAGAGAGAGAGAGAGAGAGCAGAAAAAAGATGTTAAGATATTAACTAGGCAGAGGTGGTATTCAGCAGGTTCTGATCAGTTCTGGAGAACCGGTAGCGGAAATTTTGAGTAGTTTGGAGAACTGGCAAATGCCACCTCTGACTGGCCCCGCCACCATCTATTCTCTGCCTCCCGAGTCCCAGCTGATCGGCTGGGTCTTCTTTTGTTGCCCTGCACAGGAGAAGGCAGCTGGAAATCAGGTTAGTGGGGTGGGGAGGGAATGGGATTTTGCCCACCAAAGCCAAGCCATGCCCACAGAACCGGTAGTAAATTTTTTTGAATCCCACCACTGATACACACAATCACATTGGCAACACTGAAGCCTCAAATGATGATCACACACACACACACACACACACAGACACACACACACAAAGCAGAAAAAAGATGTTAACTAGGGCAATTCTTCCAACCTTCTGCTATCTTAACAGTCTTGGTTTTTGTTTTTTGTTTTTAATTTGAAGGCAATTGTTTAAAACAATTGCAAATAAATGTTGCTGCTGAATCTTAGTTGAATGCATTCAACATTCCAGATAGTTAAGTGGTGAGGACCAGGGGTGGGATTCAAATTTTTTAACAACTGCTTCTGTGGGCATGGCTTAGTTGGTGGGCGTGGCTTGGTGGTCATGTTATTGGCTGGGCATGGCCAACTCAATATCACTCACATCGAGGCAGACATCTCCTCACCTGGCCTCTTACGACTGTGGGGATGCTGCAACAGTTGTGTGAAAAATGGTCATAAGTCACTTTTTTCAGTGCCATTGGAATTTTGAATGGTCACTCCACACAAGCAAAGTACCAGCAAAGGAGGGGGGAAAAACTCCAGAGAAGTTCCTGAGACAGGAAGTCTAGTCCTGCCAAGAATGTAATAATGTAATAAGAATGTAATAAGAGTTAACAGAGAGGCAGTTTCTGTAAGCAACACCAGAATGTTTCCTTCCTGCCTTCCTTACAGGATTAGGCCAGTAATTTCTTCTAACAACCGGTTCTCCAAACTTCTTAGAATGTTAACAACCAGTTCTAGCGAATAGGTGCGAACTGTTAGAATCCCATCCCTGGTGAGGACTGAGAACTGTTCCCCATTCTCACACCCACCTGGATCACAGAATAGAAATTCAGTAGCTGTCATGCCCCTGGTAGAGTCTGACTCTGAGGAAGAGGAGGAACAGCCAACGGAGTGGGAGTGTGGCTCCAGAGGTGGTGGAGGAGGCTGGGGAAGGGCAGAGGCTGGCTGAGCAGTCAGAGGAGGATCCAGGCCCATCCCCTATCCATCCTAGGTCACGCAGGGAGGAGAGGATCAGTGAAAAGCAAGATCTACTCAAGAGGAGATTACCATGATCCTCCTCGTGGCTTGCAGGTGGGAGCTATGTATATAAGTTTCCAACTGCGCAGTTAGAATTGCTGAAGTCAATTAGTGTTTACCTTGAAAGAGGCTTATCTTTGTTGGCGTTCTTCCCATGGACTTTTCTCAGTTATTTTCCTGGAGTTTATGATTAGTTATCTCGGCTTGCTTCAGAACTCTCACCAATGCGGTTTGTTTTGGTTTTCTGTTTGCCTCATTATTTACTTTTGTGACTTTAAACTGTGCCTAATAAAACAGTGAAGTTAAGTTGAAGGCTTTACTGGACTTTAATATATGTTTTGGGTTTGGGGACTTGAGAGACTACGGGTCATCACAGTAGCAAACTGCTGAAAACTGCAGATGATTCCTTACTGTTTGGGGATTAGAAAGGAAGGAAAAATAGATATTTTGAACCTCCAGTAGATTTAACGTACATAGAAACCAAGTGTCCCACATAAAACTGGAGGGAGGGGAATGGATTAAAAATTCTACCCTGTAATCTCTGGTGACACTCTAATATTCTAACCTACTTAAGGTAACTTTTGGCAGAAATGCAGAAAAAGGAGAACCAGAACAACTCTCCTTCCCCACTAGAAAAAGGTTACTTGCCTGCAGGCCATTTTTTCTTATGCCCGGAGCTTCTACAGGTTCTTATAGAACAATAAAGGCCTTTTGATTTTAATTCCCTTTCCTGCATTACAGCACAATATCCACTATTTGCCCCTGCAAGATCAGGAGACGGATGGAATGCCAATTCTCATCAAAACTTTTCTTTAATTTCTCCTGCTCTTACAAAAAAAAAAAAAAAAAAAGCAAACTGGCTCCATTTTCCAATTTCTGAAGCAACCTTTTAGAGGACACTTTATTTGACTCGTTCTTTTCTAATAATCCCTGATTCCCAGCCTTCTCTGGCCTTAGTTTGCTCAAACTCTCTTGCTAAGTTTTATATATCCATGATATATACATAGCATTGATATCTATTTTATATATATCTATTATATGTCTGTCTGTCTATATCTATCTATCTATCTATCTATCTATCTATCTATCTATCTATCTATCTATCTATCTATCTATCTATCTATCTATCTATCATCTATCTATCTATCTATCTATCTATCTATCTAACTATCTATCCATCTCTCTCTCCCCTCTCCCCCTTTCTTCTTCTCCCTCTCTCTCTTTCTTTCCCTCTCTCCCCCTTTCTCCCTCCTTCCCTCTCCCTCCCTCTCTCCTTCTCCTCTCCCTTTCTCTCCCTCTCCTCCCCTCTCCCCCTCTCCTTCTCTCTTTCTCCTTCTTGCCCTTTCTCTCCCTCTCCCCGCTCTCTTCCTCCCTCCCCCCTCTCTCACACACATCATGATACCTAACCTAGTTCCTGCCTAGTTGCCTAATGAATGATTGTGGCTAAGCAACATCCATTGGATCTGACCTTTGTTCATCGATGTTTATCCACTTATGCACTGAATACTTCATATGAGCTGAGCAAACAGATTAATAGCAAATGAGAGTTTAACCTTGTAAGGATGGAGAAGGCTTGGAAAGAATGTGTGTGTGTAAATCCATGCACTCCACTATTCCCGGATATTTTTATCCTCAGCTCCCTCTCGTTCTTCCTTTCGTAGCACAGATTCCACATCTTTCTATTTGCTCATTTTCTTTGCTGCAAACTCCAGGAGATTTTTTTCCCCTCATTAATCCTTTGAGCTTTTTAGGAGAGATCTGCATTCTGTAGAACAAAGCTGGGTTGCACTGATATTTTTATGTCCCACGGGATAAATGAAAATGCCAGGGGTGACTCTATTCATTTCACTAGTATTCCTGGCCACTTTTGATTGCTAAAAAGAAAGAAGAGAGGGTTCAGGCAGAGAAAGAACAGAGAGGAATAAAAGAGTGAGGTAGACCAGAAAGATTCAGATTTCCCCCCCAAAAATAGGGAATGGAGAGAGACCCTTTGAAGTATCCCAAATAGGCCAGACCTGTTGCAATTCTCTGCAAAAATTAAGATTTGATATGAATTTGCAATAGGGAAGTTTGGAAAGGAAATCAATACATCATTTTCTCTTTCCCTTTTAGGATATGGAAGGTAGCTTATCTAAACAGAGTTTTATAAATTATTATTTAGCAACAACTGTACTCCTGCTTTTCTCTTACTATTGCCTTTTCCCAGTTTAAGATAACAGATTGCCTTCCTGAAAATCAGGCAGATGTTGTTGGCATTCATTCAGCATAATTCCAGCTCCTTGCTGTTATATCTTCACCCTTTGGCCAGATGGTTGCCTGCTGCCATAACTATACCTTTGTTGCTATTGCAAGCTTGAAGAGTTGCAACTCCTTATAATTCCTTGCAAAAAGTTGTTGGGAAACCTCTCTCGGATGTGAGTGATTTTTCGCTGTCAGATCCTGCATTCTCATCATGTTGCCATTATCTGTTTGCAATTCAGTTGTCGGGGTTGACTTGGGATGTGGACTGGTGGGTGGCTATGTCATTCCATTGTAATTCCCAAGAGCTATGTTGTGCCATATATATATATATTATAGGACACATATGGTAGAAATATGCTTCATGTTCATGGATTATGGGAAGATTTGGGAGGGCTTTTTCATTGAGGTGAAAAGGTCTCACTCGGATGATGACCTGTACATAACTCAGGGCCTTCTATTAAATGGCTTGGCAGAAATATGTAAACAGTGTAATTGTAAACATACTTTTAAGGCAAAAGTTACTTCAACTGGGAGCTGGGTTATTTGCAGGGATGGGCTTCAAAAGGTTTAGCAAAGGGTTCTCTGCCCGGTTTCTGGGTGGGTGTGGCCATGGTGGCCATGGTCTAATTGGCCTCCTGCACCATGGGGGTGTGTTCCAGAGGTTTTCTTCGAGCCTCTGGGAGGGCAAAAATGGTCTCCCTGGGTTCTGGAGGCACTCCGGAAGCCAGAAACAGGTCCATTTCCAGCCTTCCCAAACTTCGGGGAGGCCTGTATTTCACCCTCTCCGAACCTCCGCATGGGCCCTGCACTTTCCTGCATCCAAAACGGGCCAAGTGGGGACTCCTGGGAGGGGCAGAGTGGGGTGGGCGGGCCCAGCCAGGAATGGAATTTGGGGGTCCTCCAAACTGCACAGCATCTTAGCTAGGGGCTCTCCTGAACCCCTGCAAACCCCCAGCAGTCCACCCCTGGTTATTTGATCCTGTCTTTTGACCTCTCAGACTCAGGGGGTGGTGGAATGATGCACTTACATGTTTTTTTTTTAATATAAAAAGTTTTTTTTTTTTTTATAGCAACAACAAAAACAAATAAAACCTTTCTGTTCAACAATGTGCCACTCTTTGTGCACATAGTAACATTATCATACATATTTTATTTATATATGTTTATAATCATTCTAACCAGTATTTTATAGCACATATATCACTTAATATATTATCCTTAACATTGTAATTATTGATTTTCAATGATATATTTCATGTTCACTTTCTTACTCTATTAACTCATCCGTTTATCAGTAATGATATATTATACTGTACTTACATATTTCGATTTCTTACTCTTCTATCCAGCCATTCATAAAATAAATTCCAAATTTTATAATAATCTTTTTCTTCTTGTTCTCTAATTGCCACTGTCAATCTACTCATTTCTGCACATTCCATTATTTTCTTAATAATTTCCTCATCCATCGGAATTTTCTCATTTTTCCAATTTTGTGCAAATACAACTGTAGCTGCTGTTAGTACATTGATAATCAAATACATTAATTCTTTATTGTAACCCTCAGGCAAAATTCCCAATAAAATTGTCTCTGGTTTTAAGTCTATAGGCTGTTTTATTATTTTCTCCAGCCACATGTGTATTCTAGTCCAATACTTTTTAGCTTCTGTGCATGTCTACCACATATGGTAGTATGATTCTGATGACTTCTGACATTTCCAGCACTTTGCCGACTGATCTTTAAACATCTTGGCAATTCTCATTGGGGGTAGATGCCACCTGTAAAACATTTTATACAAATTCTCTTTATAGCCATTGACATAGTTAATTTATAGTTGTTGGACCATAATATCTGCCATTTATCCAAGTCTATTCCATATCCAAAGTTTTTTCCCATGCAATCATTGAGTCTTTTACTTGTTCTTCCTCTAATTTCACTCCTAATAAATAACCATATATTTTTTGAACAACTTCTCTTCAGTGCTTGTTAGGATTTTATCCAATTCAGTCAATTCCTTATAAAACTAGCTATCTTAATGTCTTTTTCATACCTTCTATGTCTTTGCAAATACAAATACCAATTTATATTTATCCCTTGTAACTCTAATTCTTGCTTTGTTTTGAGTTCACCCTTTTCATTTAAAATTTCTTCATATCTAATAATGTGTTCCTTTTTAAAGAGCTGTGGATATGTAAAAGCTTCTAATGTTGATAACCAGGCTGGTATTTTCATATAATGATAGTCTCTTATTTTTTCCCATACTGTTAATAAAGCATCCCTAATGCAGCGTCTTCTAAAATATCCATGTACCTTACTTTCTTTATATCATAAAAATGCATGCCACCCCAATTGTAAATCATTCCCTTCTAGTGTTAATAATCTGGCATTTTTCAATACAATCCACATCAATATTGTTGCCTGATAAATATAGTTCCCAATCCAAAACCCCTTCTCACCCTTGCCTCCTGCAATAGTTTTATCTTAATTCTTGTCTTTTTCCCCTGCCAAATAAATTTCAACATCATTTTATTTAAATCTTCAGAATATTTTTTTTCAATCTAATTGGAATCGTCTGGAATAAGTATAATATTTTTGGCAATATATTCATTTTAATTGTCACAATTCTACCTATTAAAGATAGTTGTAAGTTCTTCCATTTTTCCAAGTCCATCGCAATCTGTTGTAATAATCTCTCATAATTATCTTCTTTAAGTGTTCCGCATCTAGCTGTCATTTGTATCCCTAAATATTTCCCTTTTTAAAATTTGAATATTTAATTTGTCCATTAATCTTTTCTTTTGTTTTTCTGTTATATTTTTTGCCAAGATTTTTGTTTTTTCTTTCTTTATTTTCTATCCTGCTACTTCACCAAACTCTATTTCTCTAATCAACTTAGGGTCTGTTTCCAATGGTTCTTCCAATATAAAGACCAAATCTTCTGCAAAAGCTTGTAATTTATACTCTTCCTTTTCTATTTTCATTCCAATGCATTTACATGTTGATGGACATCACATCTGGCAAGGATGGGGTTGTCAGGCCCTTGGATGATGTACCAAGGTTTTGATTGTGATGGTGATTCTGAATTTAAAAAATATTTTGATGTTAACTAGTTAGGGAGGGCAACATTCGCTATTCTAGAAAGTCCCATACTGAGAGAAATGGGGGAGAAAACAGTCTGACCTGAAAGGTCCCAGACTTATAACTTCTTTCTATCTGAACTATGGGTGTCCAACTTCTGCCTTGTCTAGGTCACATTGAGTGAAGGGGAATTGTCTTGGGCCACATATAAAATATATAACATATTTAATGAAGTTAAGAATCACAGAATAAGAATAAACTTAAAGGAAATGCAGGATATGAAGAGCAGGGGAGGGTTGGCACTTCCAAATTGAGAGTTGTATTATAGTGCAGCCTCTTTAGTATGGTTGAAGGAATGAGTGAATTTAACCAATAAGAGAATATTATTCTTAGAAGGCCATGACTTACAGAGGGGGTGGCATGCTTTTTTATGGGATGTTGGGAAAACTAGCCGGAAATATTTCCACAGACCCCTAATCAGAGATTCATTATTGACTAATTGGAAGAAAATACAGAAAAAACACTATTTAAAAATACCAATTTGGATCTCAACAATGGAGGCGATGATTCACCCAAATAATCTGGATATTACTAAAATGATTAAATATAAGGACCTATTGGATACGCAAGGAAATCTGAAATCGTGGCAAGACCTTCAAGATCAGGGATTAAAAATTGATCGGTGGGCATATCTTCAAATTCAAAGTAGATACAAACAGGACAAGAAAGAATTTGGAATTAACAATAAACGCCAGCAATTAGATAAAAATTTATTAGGATCAGGCAAAAAAAATATAACAAAACTTTATAATTATTTATTAGAGGTAGAATTAGAAGAAGAAATTGTTAAAGGGAACATGATAGCCTGGAGTAGGAATATAGGACGTAGTATCACCATAACAGAATGGGAAAAGGTCTGGGGTAGAAATAACAAAATTACAAAATTGGTAGCATACAAAGAAAATGCCTATAAAATGTTTTATAGATGGCACCTTCCTCCTTTGAGATTAGCAAAGATGCACCCCAATATGAGTCCGAATTGCTGGAAATGCAAAAAAAAAGAGAGGGAACTTTCTTCCATATGTGGTGGTCTTGTACAGAAGCTCAAAAATATTGGCAGAAAATTAGAAATTGGCTGGAGGAAATGACAAGAGAACAGATCGAATTCAAACCAGAGGCCTTTCTATTAGGGATCTTTGATAAACAAATACCAAAAAAAGTGAACTATATAATAATACATATTTTGACAGTGGCCAGATTGACTTTTGCACAATGTTGGAAACAGCCTCATGTTCCATCAGAGGAGATTATTATTCAAAAAATTTCAAGTTGTGCAGAAATGGACAAATTAACCTTGGCATTAAAAGATAAAGACACTTCAATATACTACAACAGCTGGAACTGCTGGTACAAATGGATAGACCAAAGATAAATTTCACACTAAAAGGCAAAAGAAGATAGGATAGAATTGTAGTGATATACAGATATATGTAAGGATTAAGTGTGTATATAGCATAAAATAAGGATAAAAAGGAGGTCTCACAAACTGTTGAAGATGAAAAAGTTTTTAATTGTTTTCTATCTTTTTCTTTCTATTTTCGTCTTCTTTTCTTTTTCTCTCTTACATTTATGTATGTGTTGTTGGTCTGTTTTAATTGTAAAATCAATAAAATGTTTTTTTTTTAAAAATCACAGAATAAGGTTGACAGTTTATGGTCAAGCAACCTAGAACTAAGAAGAAATTTTCTAACAGTGAGAATGATCAATCAGTAGAATGGTGTACTTTAAGAAGTGGTGGGTGGTCTATCATTGGAGGTTTTTAAGAAGAGACTGGGCACCCATTTGTCTGCAATACACCATTTCAGGGGCTTCTGCTTGAGCAGGGGGTTGGACTAGAAGACCTTCAAGGTCCCTTCCATCTATGATGATGATGATGGGACTGCATTACTAGCTGTCCAACAGCATGTGAGTCAAAGACCATGGATTGGGCAAACTTGATCTAAACCTTCATGTGATTTTTACGGATCAGGGTTGAAATAAAAAGCCATGATATGATTTGGGCCAGTGGTGGGATTCAATTTTTTTTACTACCGGTTCTATGGGCATGGCTTGGTGGGCGTGGAAGGGGAAAGATACTGTAAAATCTCCAGTCAGAGGTGGTATTTGCTGGTTCTCCGAACTACTCAAAATTTCCATTACAGGTTCTCCAGAACTGGTCAGAACCTGCTGAATACCACCTCTGATTTGGGCTATGTAACATATCTACAGCGTATAAATATCAGTGGGTCACATTGTAGCTAAGCAGATACCACTTAAAAAGCTATAATTGGTACAGATGTGGGGATAATCGCTCCCCTCCCCTCCCCAGAAACTGATGACAGAAACAAATAGCAGAAATATAATTTGACTGGTATTCATAGTAAAGGAAAACAATGCTATTCAGTGAGTGATTGTACTTTTCTATTAGGCATTTTCAGACTACTGATTTTCAATTTGTATTCTGGGTTCTTTTATAGCACAAAATTGATATCTATTTACATCTAAATATTTCTACTCTGCCTTTCTGATTAAAAAGTAATTAAAATAGATTATCAATATAAATCATGTTGAAATTCAAGTAGGGATGTAATCAAAATAGAAGCAAGAGTGTAAACAGTATCCATATAGGTTGATCTTAAAAATGGTGTCTAAAATTGTGGAAGGGTTATATTTTTATAGTCTACTGAAGATATAGCTAGAATGTGTTCTTTGAAATGGTCCAATACAGAATAATTCACCTCTTTTATATCCAGAAAAGGATTAGAACTTATAACTGTTTCAAATACAGCAGCAATAATTTAGGTGAGCAGTGGGGTCTTTTGTGAACTAATTGCCCACCCTTAAAACGTTTTGCAGTATATTAATTCTTCTACCGCAATCATTAAGAATTTATTGGATCCCATATTGCTGATTGAAATCAATAGTAGAATTATAGATGCCTATTTGTAAATGATAAGAAGGATTAAAGTGGCTTTATTAGGGATAGTTGTACAGAAGGGACCGCTGTCTAAGCTGGCCAGCACTTGATCTTCCATTTGGCGGCTTCTGTATTTGGTCTTCTAGCTGGACTTTGTGAAATTGGATTGAGGTCATGCAATCGACTCTGCACACATTGGGGTAAATCAATCATCTCGCTGCCTTCCTGCAAGAAACTGACTGTCAATTGGGATTAATCAGTTCCTTTCGTTAACCACCTCCAAAAATCATTTGCATGTTTAGCCTCATGCTAGAGTCTCTGACATAAAAAGAGCACATTGTCAATTGCACTTTTGTTGTGAACAATGATGGAAGGGTGACTTTTTCTCCCAGCAAAAGCTTTTTGTTTAGTATATTCAGCATTTTTAATTCATTCATGAATTCCTTTATATTCCCCCTCCTCTCTCTCCCTCCTTCTCCCTCTCCCTCTTTCTCTCTCTCTCTCTTTCCTCCCCAAATTTGTGAAGGTGAACTTGGTGCATGGAAGAACTTCAATGCTCAGCAATTTTGGTGTTACATTAAAATCACCAAGGATCTGGCCCAGATGGTATAAGCAAATGAGGATGTTCAAAGGACTTACGGTTTAATGAGACTTTAAAATGTTAAAGTTAGCTTTGTTGTTGCTACTGTCACAGTTTTAAATCACTCTAATGTGGGATCAGATAGCTTGGCTTTTGAAGTCCAAACAACTTCCTGTATCACAGAGATTTTACTGGTAGATTATTTTGCATGCTGCAGAAAACTGCTTATTGGAAGGTGTGATCGGTTTACTGAAAACAAACATCACCTTTAAATAGCTGAATAATGCATATGCGCATGGATTCCACAAAATTTATTTTCATGTAATTCCTTTAGTTTTTATGGGTGTCATTAATGGGATTTCTTAGGTATGGATGAATCAGTCAGATTCTGTTATGTATTAGCTCTGAAACGTGGCTAATATAACAAGAGTTGTGATACAATCTCGGAAGGATAAATTAACACGTCACCCAAAGCAGCAGATTAATTGGCATATTTGTCAATTGGTCCTTTTATGGCAGTTGGTCAAGAACAGGATTTTCAAGCAATTGGATCAAGCCAAGTTTTCTTAAGTTCTGCTATGATTATACATACACGCGTCCATATTTAATTTTCCCATAAGGATAATATCTGTTGCTCAGGGTTGAACTGTGGAGTCTTTGTTGCTCCCTAGCTCTTGGCTTGCAGATGTTTCATTACCCAACTAGGTAACATCAAGAATATCCAGTGATGTACCCGTCATTGCTCTAATTGGATCCATCCATTTTTCTGCTGGTTGTCCTTTTCTTCTCTTTCTTTTTACCTTCCCCAGCATTATGGGCTTCTCCAGAGAGTTAGGTCTTCACATAATCTGTCCAAAATATAATCATTTGAGCCTCCAAATGATTGCTTTCATGGTGTGAAGACTATAACTTAGTCCTCAACACCAATAAGACCAAGGAGCTTACAGTGGATTATAGAAGGAACAGATCAGACATCCAGCCCTTGCTTATCAATGGAGACCGAGTGGAGCAAGTGGCCAGTTTTAAGTTTCTGGGTGTTACCATAAAAGAGGACCTGACCTGGGGTGCTCACATTGCAGCCCTGGTCAAAAGGGCCTAGCAGAGATTATACTACCTGAGGCTTCTCAGAAAACAACAACTGAATGAAAAACTGCTGGTGACCTTCTACCGCTGCACCTTAGATAGCATTTTAACATACTGCATCTCTGTATGGTTTGCCAATTGCACAGTGGCAGATAGAAAAGCACTCCAGAGGGTTAATATCATTGCCAGAAGATCATTGGTTGCCCTCTCCCCTCTTTGGAAGAGCTTTATAGCTCCCACTGCTTGAAGAAAGTTCAAAACATTTTCAAAGATCCATCTCATCCTGGGCACCCTTTTTTTGAACTATTACCATCTGGCACAAATGGTACAAATAATAAAAACAAGGACAAATAGGTTGAAAAACAGCTTCTATCCCAGGGCAGTAGCTCTTTTGAATTCTGCTGTATAGTGCAGTGTTGGTGTGGTGTCGGGGGTTTCCGGTTCAATGTGTGAAGGGTGAAAGATGTGTGTTTGTGTTTATTTATATGGTCATGGTCATGATTTGCACTGAAGATGGTGTTTGATTTCATTGTACAAGGTGCAATGACAATAAAGTAAACTAAACTAAACTAGTCATTTGTGCCTCAAATCAGCCTCTGAACTGATTTGTTCTATGATCAATTTGTTTGTCTCCTAGATTTTTTTCCAGGGTATTCTCAAGGGTCTTCTCCAACACAAATTTCAAAGGCATCAATATTCTTTCTAGCCTACTTTTTTAAAAGCCCAACTGAGAGAGAGAGAGAGGCAGAGGGAGAGAGATATGGATAGATAGAAGATGAGATCGATGATATAGATAGATAGATGATGTAGAGGACAGAAAGAGTTAACTAAAAAAACTCTCTGTGCCCATCTAAATCCCATAGTAATATCATACTTAAAAATGAATTATGTAAACGTTTGCAGATAATTACCACCCGCTGTACGGATTCTTGTACAGGAATTAAGCATGTGAGCAGGAAGAGCGCTCTGAAGCAAAGGTGGGCAACTTTGCACCCTGTGGACTTCAAGTCCCAGAATTCCCATGGTGGCTCAGGAGTTCTGGGAGTTGACATCCACAAGTTGTAAAGTTGCCATAGTTGCGCCCCTCTGCTTTAGAATATGTCTGTGTTACCGAGACATCAGGAGCTGGGAGCTAGTCATCAAGCACCTACTTACCCTCCTCATCATATGGCTCTCACTTCTAAATGTAACTAATAAAATATTGAATTTATAATTAGCTGTTTTATAAAATTATTAGTTGATTCATTCCATTAAGTCATGCCTGCCTGGTGTAAATTCTGCAGTGCTAATATCAAGAGGTCAAGCTGACAAATTATTCCAAATCACACTGCTCAGCTATGTAGGTGAACTTGTCTGGCCATGGGAGCTAATTAGGTTCAGATCTTGCAGGAGAGACCCTCAGAATATCCCAGGGTTATAGGCTAGAATGGAAAGTCGAAACATTCTGGAGGAAAGCTGTGATTAACTGCTTCTATGCAAGTTATGTGGTTGGATTCATGAGCATGACTTAACAATGCCTCCACTTATTCTGTACTGTTCATTCAGTAACTGGGCATAATTTTGGGCACCAAACTACTGTGGAAAGTTAGCACCCACCTCTCTCCTAGAAGAATGAACTATTTTGAGAACGATTAAAAAGGCAGAATATTACATTTCCCTGGATGAGACAAGAAGAAACATGGTTTAAAGACAGAAAGCAGCTCACTGCCCAAAGCAAATATTTGAAAGTCTGGGTCAGCCTATCTACAAGACAAAAGACCTTCAGCTCCAGGGTGATGGAATTAAGATATGACCCTCCAGGACAAAGCCATTATTCCATAATAGGAATTGCCCAACACCATGGGTGGGATTCAAAAATCCCAGCCACCAGTTCGCTGCCCAGTTGCTTGGTGGGTATGGCCACGGTGGGCATGGACTACCAGAACTTCCAGGAAGGCTGTTTTTTACCTTCCCAAGGATCCAGAGGTTTTCCTCAGGCCTCTGGGAGGGTGAAAATGGCTGCCCTGGGCTCTGGAGGCACTCCGGAAGCCGGAAACTTCTGGTACTTCTGGAAGGCCCATTTTCCCCCTCCCAGAGCCTCCGTGCAGACCCTGCACTTACCTGCATTGAAAATGGTCATGTGGAGACTCCTGGGAGTGGGGAGGGGTGGGCAGGGCCAGACAGTTGGTTCAAATACCAGTTCGGCAAACCAAATGCAAATTTAACATCCGATTTGCCTGAACTGGTCCAAACCGGTAGAATCCCACTGCTGCCCATCGCCCCTTCAGAATACCTCTTCATTGCATCATCTCAGAGAGTCCAAACTTCAATCAAACCTGGGACTCAGATAACCTACAAAATTAACTATGACTCCTACAACAGCCAATAGAATACATGTTCTTGCACAGGAACAGGAAGTTCAAGTGCAAAGCCCAGGAGAAGGTATAAATACCCCTCTCTGACAACTCCATGTGGTCAGCTGCCCAGAACGCCCCCATGTACTTCTGCTTCACATTAAACCATCTTTCCAATTGGCCTCGATGTTTCCAGTGTCTTTTTCCCAGCTTGGAACTGAACCAGATGGATATTTCTTCCAACGCTACAAAATGCACTGGGCAAAACAGAAAATGTTAAGCTATATCCAAGCTAGTTTTGAATATATCCTGGCACAAATATTTGAATCTGCTGTGAATTTCTATTTCTCTGACAAGGTGTTATATCAAAAAGAGTATCAATGCAATGCCTCTCAAATTAGAAGTGCGAAACAAGCATGCATGCAAGACTGTGTCATTTAACACTGCAGATGCAAGCCATGTTTGACAGACATTTCACTGCTGTCTACAAACCTTTTCTTAACATGAGGAGGACAATGTGCTAGAAATGGATTCTGGGCACCAGCCATCTTTTCTTCTTCTGCATCTGATCTCCCCCAGTTACTGTATATTTTTGCACTGATGCATTGGAAAATCTGAATAGAACGTGGGCCCATGTTTTTAAAGTATCAGCTCCTATAATATATGCAGCTTTTCATTCATATAAATTGTTATAGCGCATATGGCCTCATCTAAACACTGTTAATTTTGATAAACAGATTGTGGATCAAACATGCTATGATCACTAAAACACTGGAAAACTGTGATCTCAGATCTGTATACACAAAAGTGGACCGCATTCATCACTGACTTTTCAGTATTATATTCTGCATTTCAGAGGAAACAAATGATGAAAGAGGAAAGAATTTATTAAAACTCTCTTGTGCATTTTCCAAATGTATTTTGTCAGTTTGAAAAACTCACTGGAGCTGATTTGAGTGTGTGTGCCTGCTGTTTGCTGAAGGGACAACAAGGAGCTGTCATGTTATATGACTGTAAATCTATTTAGATCAAGTTGGAGCTTGCCAAATTATGAAAAAAAATCAGATAGCCTGTACAACATGAGCTGCACTGGCTACTAGTTTGGTTCCAGGTGCAATTCAAGGTGATAGTAGTAGACCTACATGGCTTGGGGAGTGGTACTTATGGGATGTCTCTTCCTGCTTGTTTCTATCCATCCAATCCAATTTGGCAGGGAGAACCATGCAATGGGTATCATTGGCCAAGGAATTTCAAGTGGTGGTGGGCCCTTGAAGAGCACAATCCTTTCTGAGATTAGGTTGAATCCCACCCTGCTGGCCTTTGATAAATCTTTGGAGACCTGGTTCTGTGCCCAAGCCTGGGGCTCCAGGTGTGTGATGGAACATGTTTCCTGTTGAAGGCATTGTTTAAGGTAGTTTTCTGGATATTGTATGTTTTTGGGGGGTTCATTTTAGTTATGTGTATGTGTGTGCATGTGTACAAGTAATCCTTGATTTAGAACCATTTGTTTAGTTACCTTTCAAAGTTACAATGGCACTGAAAAAAGTGACTTATGACCTTTTATCACATTATGGCCACTGCAGCCTCCCCATATACACATGATCAAAATTCAGATGATTGGCAACTGGTTCATCTTATAATGGTTGCAGCAGTGGTGGGATTCAAATTTTTTTACTACTAATTTGTGGGCGTGGCTTGGTGGGCGTGGTGTGGCTTGTGGGGCATGGTAGGGGAAGGATACTGTCCCCATTCCCTCCCCACCCCACTAACCTGCTTTCCAGCTCCATTCTCCTGTGCAGGGCAACAAAAGAAGACCCAGCTGATCAGCTGGGACTCGGGAGGCAGAGAATAGATGGGGGCAGGGCCAGTCAGAGGTGGTATTTGCCAGTTCTCCAAACTACTCAAAATTTCCGCTACCATTTCTCCAGAACTGGTCAGAATCTGCTGAATACCACCTCTGGGTTGCAGTGTCCCAAGGTCATGTGATCATCTTTTGAGATCAAAAATAGTAACTGTGAGAGGGACTTTGGAATCCTAGTGGACAATTTCCAATAATTGAGGGGCTGCCACAAAGAAGAGGGGGTCAATTTATTTCCAAAGCACCAGAGGTCAGGACAAGAAACAATGGATGGAAACTAATCAAGGTGAGAAGCAACCAGGAATTAAGGAGAAACTTCCTAACAGTGAGAACAATTAACCAGCTTGCCTCCAGAATTTGTGGATGGTTCATCACTGGAGGTTTTTAAGAAGAGACTGGATATCCACTTGTCTGAAATGGTATAGGATCACTTGCTTGAACAAGGGGTTGGACTAGAAAACCTCAAAGGTCCTTTGCAGTTCTATTCTGACCTTTTGACAAGTGAAGTCAATGGGGAAGCCAGATTCACTTAACAACAATGACTAGAAAGGTTGTAAAATGGAACATAACTCACTTAACAACTGCCTCGCTTAACAACAGGAATCTGGGGTTCAATTGTGATTGTACATTGAGGAACAGGAACTAATTTAAATGTTGTGCATCACCCAGAGTTATGTGAGTGAGATCGGCAGCCATATACATTGAATAAATAAACAAATATGCCCCATCGTTTAAAGACAAACATAATCTGGATTTCTGTGATTGGTTTTGCTTTCTTCTGTAGGCAGAAGGTCTACCTACAAAGACAAGCATAGTGCGAGCAATGATATTCCCTGTGACGTTCTATGGAAATGAAAGTTGGACTTTGAAGAAACAGAATAGGAAGCTGTTGGTACTTTTGGTATTGGAGAAGACTCCTAAGGATAACATTGACAGTCAAGAAAACAAACAAATGGATCATCAGACAAGCCAACCCCTGGTTATCACTTCAGGCACAAATGACCATAATTTGAGCCTAGTTATCCTACTTCAGACACACTATTCAAAGCCTTGCTTTTTAGAGAAGACTCTATCGCTGAAAAAAACAGAAGGAAAGCAAAAACAGAAGAGGGCAATCAGCAGCAACATAGATGGACTCAATTACAGTGGTGATGACATCAGTGTTTGAATACCTGCGAGACCAGGTTAGGGACATACCATCATAGAGAAAATATGTCTAGATGATTGCTAAGAGCTGACACCAACTTGATGGCATATAATCAATCAAGCAGAAGAACAAAACCTATAAGCCACGGATATGATGCATCTCCCATTGCTATCTTCAGATATATGTCAGAGTATATTCATTAACTGGCAGAGACATGGTTAACAAAGTCAGCAAGTGAGTAAGCATGGCAACAGACCAGCCAATGGGAGCTGACAGCTTGGGTGTGGTTTGGCTCTGGGTGCTTTGCTGAGAAGTGAAACTGAAACTAGATTTGCTTGCTTGCAACTGATCTCTGCTCTGAGCTGCTGCTGCTTGTGTTTTTGCTTATGTTACGTTGAAAGAATCTACAAATGGCATTGTAAACTTTACTCATATTAATATGTTTATAAAGAAGTTAATGATCCTGCTGAATCAGTCTGTGTGTTTTCTGCACTTGAATTTCTGCTCCAAACTCTAACAATATCAAACATTGATTACAAAATTGTAAATTTTAATACAACTGAAGGAAGAAATATATGACCTGGTAATACTCTAATTTTGATTACATGAAAATTAAATTTGTGTTGCATTTTTGGTCTGGTCCTCTCTGTTGTTTTTGGGCACAGCCTCCATCATGACAATCAAAGACTAAATATGGACCATTATCTGGAAAACATCCACTTTGGCCCCTGACTTACTGGAAGGTATCTCAAAGCTGATATCCTTCCCTGTCCCATTAATGAAAAAATGGCTATTTCTTTCCATTCCTCCTAATTGTTATACAGCAATATCTCCATTTGTTTTTCTTGCATTTTCCTCCCTCTCTCCCTGACTACTTCTTCTTCATTTTGTTTTTACAGTGAGGAATTATATAATGGAAAACACAGTTACACATGTTATACAGACAGTACACACTTTGTGCTAATATTTCATTTAAACTGCCCAATGCAGCAAAAAGAAAAAAAAAATTGCTTTATTGTCATGGCCATTCTGTTGCTCTTCTTTTCTTTCTGGAAGATTGAAGGAGAGTTAAATTGTACATAAATAGAATACTGATGTTCAAGAATGACTTTTCAAGGCAACATTTTCTGATTAACAATTTTCAATATTTGATCTCTGAAACAGAAAACTTATTTTCCCTACATATTGACTTCTTTCTCTTTTAATATATTTTTTCTACAGTACAGTTTATAAACTGGGGCTTTATACAATCAATCAATCAGAATAGAGCTTCCAGTTTGAAGGGCTTCGGCGACAGACAGGAATCCGCGATCATGCACGGTTTCTGCCTGGGCTCGCCACTGGAGCACCCCGAGCTGGCTGGTTTCGGGGCTAAGCCACCCCATAGAGGTGGCGAAGAAGGGGGAGACTACCAGCAGGGTCGAGGAGAGCTGCATCTCTCCTCCTCAGCTGGTCAAACTCCCTTTCCCGAAAGTGGTAGGAGTGGTGGTCAGAAATGGCCACCTCAAAGAAGTACTCAACCGGAAAAGAACGTGCAGGAGGAAGATAAGAAGTGAAAGTTTTGGCTGACTGGGCTAAGTTGAAAAAGCAATAACTAAGGTACCCTGGAATTTAAATTTTACAAGAAATAACATCGCTCCCAAAGAAGAGTCGGAAGCAGCGAAAGAAAGTGAAAAGGGAAAGGTTTGGCTTTTTTTCTTCTTCTCTCTCCTTCCTTATATTGACAATTAAGAATAAGAAATTGGAAAAATCCACTTTGGCATCAATAGGCAACTAAGCTGAAAATATAACTAAATGCCAAAGGGACAATAAAGATTTCTGGACATTAAAAACTTTTTCTTCTATAAGCAGGAAGGGAGAGAAAAAGAATAAGGGCAGGATCTGAAAGAGGGAGGAGACTGCCTGGACTTTAAAAGAATCTAAAGTAAAATTTCAATAAGACTTCTAAAAGATACATTTTAACTGAAACTTTGCAACTAAATAGTAACCCCAGGAAGAGAAAGTGGAAAAAAAAGAAAGAGCAAAAAGAAACAGTTTGTGTGTATTTGGATTACTTGGTGACTTTTGGATTTTTGGCTATTATATCTGAATGACTAAAATCAATTGGGTGGTTGTTTAAAATTTTTTACAATGGCATCACTTTTCGATGAATTGAAAATGGAACTTAAAAAGTACAAAGAAGATGCACAAGAAGGGAAGGGTTCCTTTGGCTTCGTTTTTCAATTCTTAGAAATGGAGATTTGGAACTATGAGAAACAACAAGAAAAAACTGCAAAACAAGAAGACTGGGACAAAGAAGAAGCCATCTTTAATGAACAAGTAACTCTATGTGGGGAAGAAAAAGGAAAGGGGGGAAAGAGGATGGAGAATTTAAGACTTAAAAAAACAACCAAAGAAAAGAAAAATAATTCGAAAAATAAGTATAATACTGGAAAACAACAGAAAAGGGGAATACAGAAGAGGGAAGTAGAGGTAGAGAGACAAAGGGGTAAAAGGGGGAGGGAGAAGAAGAGAGGGAAGAAGGAAAGGAAAAGAAGTTACAAAGGTCCGGAGCAAGATATAAAGAAACAGGACCTATTTAGAGATAATGGGTGAAAATTTAACTGAAAGGGGGATTCTGTAAAGGTACATAAGATTGTATTGTTATATTAGTAATAGAAATAACTTTAGAAAATTGGAAACAACATATGATTAGAATGAGGGATAGAATGGTTAGTGTAACTTAGTGAAATGTTTGTGAATAAAGTAAATGAAATAAAATAAATGAGAAAATTGAATTAAGAAGGAATGGGAACACTTTAATTAGTCAATGTTTTATAAAATATAAGTGAACGGGGGGGGAACTGATTATGGAAAGCTAATAATTGTTCCCATAGAGGTATGATATTTAATTGAAAAGTAACGTGAAAAATCTTAAGACCTTAATGAATATTAATATTAATGATAGAATTGAATTGGAATGGAATGTTGTTTTAATTATATACATTCATAATTTTTTCTTTTTTTTAAAAGAATACTGTGTGTAGTTTAAGAATGTACCAAACAGAATCCGAATGGAAGCTATGTATTATACTGAGTGTTATAACTTTAGGGGAAAGATATAAAGGCTCCAATCAGTAACTACAGGAGAAATTTTGTTTAATGAGAAAAGATGATAGACAATTGAAACAATATAAATATAATGATTTGAATTGAGATGAAATAAATACAATAAAATTGAGGAAATTAAAAGAGGGGAGAAGCTATGTAGAAAATATAAAATTATAATAAGATATGGAATAGAATATAAAAATGAGCATGAACCTGAAATTGTGTCTGTACGAAGAAATGTAACTGGGGATTATGTTCCTGTCAGAAAAGATGTTTTAATTGTGTTTCTTTTCTTTTTGTGAAAACTCAAATAAAATTTACAAAAAAAAAAAAAAAAAAGAATAGAGCTGGAAGGAATCTTGGGGTATTTCTTGTAGCTCAAGCAAGAGACCCTATACCCAGTGGTGGGATTCAATTTTTTTTACTACCGGTTCTGTGGGCGTGGCTTGGTGGGCATGGCAGGATACTGTAAAAGGATACTGTAAAATCTCCAGTCAGAGGTGGGATTTGCTGGTTCTCCAAAGTACTCAAAATTTCCACTACCGGTTCTCCAGAACTGGTCAGAACCTGCTGAATACCACCTCTGCCTATATCATTTCAGACAAGTGGCTATCCAATCTTTTCTTAAAAACTTCCAGTGATTTAGTATCCAAAACTTCTGGTGGCAAGTCATTCCACCGGTTAATTGTTCTCACTGTTAAGAAGTTTCTCCTTAATTCTAGGTTGCTTCTCCATTGCTTTCCTGTTTTTCCCTGTGCCAAATTGTTCAGAGAAGCATACCTAGACCAATATTTCTCAAACTTGGCAACTTTAAGCTGTGTAGACTTCAACTTCTAGAATTCCTCAGCCAAACAATTTTGGGAATTGGAGTCCACACCTCTGAAAGTTTGCCAAGGTTGAGAAACATTAACTTAGGGTCAGCCCTGAAGCTGACCTGACTGAAGCCATCTTTACAGCTCCATTGTGGCAACTGGACTTTTGCTTGATATTGGTCTATTACTTGGAACCCTGACACTTAGATTATTCCCTCTTTATTATTGACGCTTCTTCTAAGCCATCAAATTCCAGATGATGATTAGATGGAGTGAGGTTTTTCTGTCTCTCTGTACTATTGCCTGGTGGTCATCTGAATTTTTGCAGGTCTTAGTAGTCACAACAATCTTGTGAGGTACTAAGTTTCATGGCTTATCCTAGTATTTATGGCAATCCATGTCTCTTCAGTCAAAACTACAAAGGATAATTCACCAATTGACTTCATAACTAAGGCTTCACTCCTGTGTCTTTTACCTGAGAATAAATCTTATTAAATTCTGTGGGATTTATTTCTGAGCTAACCATGTATGAAATGGTTCTATCAGTTTCAATGAGCCTTTCACAAACTCATTACAAGTACTCCATCCACTTTCAGACAGATTGAACTGCTATATTGTCCTGTACCAAAATCTCCATTACAGGACCATGGGCAGTTTTTCCAATGTTTTGTACATGTATATGCATCTCTACAGCCCTCTGATCTAGGCAGACTTTAAATTCAAACGACATCTAATGAGATTAAACATAAGAGGGCAGTGTTACGTTGAATTAAGGTTCATAAAATGCAATTAGTACTGACACACACTCTGGCAGTTTATAATCATCTAAATGTAGTAGTATTTCTACCATGGGGACATTTATTACTTTTGGAAGAGATAGCACTGAAGAAACAGGGAACAATGTAGGCAATTATTTTATTTATTGTTATAGAAGCCCATGTATTTGTTATAGGAATTATTTGGTTCACTCCTGATCTGACAAACTGTTCTATCTGAAATTGAAACTCATGCTTTAAAAAAAAGCCATTGCTTAGACAAAGATATTACTAACAGCAAATAAGTCTGCCAGCTTTATATCTGATAGAAGAAAATAGGTCCTTTTTAAAACCAGCCTTTTTTTAAAGGCATTTATAGCCAACTATAATAGGATTGTCTTGACACTTCATAGTTTTAGAATATGGAAAACCAAAGGTTCCATGGATCAATTATCTCTCGGGCACAAATGCTGTCAAGGACATCAGCTTCTGACTTCCAAAAAACTTGGAAGGGATGTTGTACAGCCAGAAAAAGAAATGCAGAAATAACAAACATGACATTAAAAGACCAGGAAAACCTCTTCATGAAGGAAAATAAAACTCCTTTTCAGGGGGTGAGTTCATGAAAAAGATGAGTAATTGGAATGTATTAGAAAATTATGAAATAATGCATGCTATGATAAAAATAGGAAGCTTTTTTCCTTCTCTCATAATACCAGGATATTGGATTATTTGATGAAATCAATGCTGGAAGATTCAGGATTGATTAAAGGAGATACTTTCTCATACAACAGATAGTAACATTAGGCAACATAGGTGGTTTTGGTGGCTACTTTGGACTACCTGTCCTATTCTGGCCACCTCTAGACTGGAAGTTGGGAATTATTGCCCTTTTATGATCTGTGAACTTCAACTCTCAGAATTCTTGAGCCAGGAATTCTGGGAGTTGAAGTTCCCGGGTCATTAAAGCAGCCATAGTTTCCTGACATATAGACTTCAACTTCCAGAATCCTTAGTAACAACAAAACTGCTTGGAAAAGTACAGAATAGGATCTATACATATTTGGAGGATGCTGAAGTTGGAGAAGACTAAGATCATCACTGACTATTCATTATGATGGTTAAACTTTTTGACAATTGGGTGTAGCACACAACTGAATGCCAGTTGCTGGGGAAGCAATACTCAGAATTACTCTTGAATTATCTGCATTGGCTGCTTCTATGTTTTTTATCAGCTAGATCGTTCTTCTGAGCCAAGAGGACTATTGTTATGGTCTGTAAAACATCCAAGGAAAAATTGTTTGATACTCGTAAGAACTAATGGTCCACACTGACCAGAAGTCAGTGTCTCCTGGTTTCTAAAAATGCACCAGAAAGCAAGACAAGAAGCAATGGATGAAAACTGAACAAAGATAGACTAAGGAGAAATTTCCCGACAGTAAGAACAATTAATCAGTGGAACAGCTTGCTCTCAGAAGTTGTAAATGCTCCAACACTGGAAGCTTTTAAGAGATTGGACAACAATTTCTCTAAAATGGTATGTGGCAGTGATGGCTAACCTTTTCATCATCACGTGCTGAAAGTATGCTCATACGCATGTGTGCCTGCACCCATAATGCAATGCATGCAACCCCCCCATGCCACCTGCGCATGCACTCTCATCTCTCATGCACGCCTTGCCCCCGTACTTGCATGGCAGACACCCCAAAATCAGCTGGCTGGTAGGGGGCCACGTACGCATGCGCAGTGGATCTGTTCCAGGCGATGGCTCACATGCCGGCAAAAATGGCTCTGTGTGCCACTCCATTTCACCATCATTGGTATAAGGTCTCCAGCTTGAGAAGGGGGTTGGACTAGAAGACCTCCAAGGTCCCTTCCTACTCTGTTATTCTAGCCTGGTGCCTTAGCCACTAGCAATCATATTTCCTATTCTTAGACCAGAAAGGCAGATGATGTTGAAGGTTTTAATAATTTGCATGGAAAGGGTGTGGTTTAAGTCTTTAGATCTAAAATATATATTGAAATTTTCCCCACACTGAAAGGATTAAATAGAGAAGAGAAAAAACATTGGAGGGTGTGGAAAGTGGTGAGGGGGGAAAAAACGGTAGAGCGATGAAATCTAACTCTTCATTTCTCTGGCACAATAGTCCCTATGTGGAACAGTCTTCCCTACCCTGATATTAAAGTTTTTGTTTTTTAAACGGCTCACTTGGAAACTACCTATTTTGGCATAACAGGTAGTTGATCTTAAAATAGAGTTGATATGTTCTCAGCAAGAACTCTAGAGCAGTAGAAATGTTCGTTGGAACTGAGAGAGGAATAATGTTTCTTGAAACATTTCATATTGTTTCCTGCTCAATGAGACTCCAGGAATCTACTTTTGAAAGAAAACCTGTAACTTCGCACCATGTTTTTTTATCCAGTTGTGGCAGTTGCCACACATGAGTGACTTTAACAGCATCTCCTCCTCCTCCTCCCTCAGCCCACTTATAAACTGAGATCTTGATTTCCAACAACCAAAATGTTTTTTTTACTGCATGTGTTCCCCATCTTGACTTTAAAAGCTTCTTATTGTTTGTGGTGATAAAAGCAGGCATCCGAGGTTGGATGCTTGTTTGGCAAGATGTGTCAATTGTTGATCACTCACTGCTGTCTTATTCCTATTATAAACCATTGGTTTTTTTTTCTATTATACATTTATAATGTTAAGAAAATGATATTTCTAGGAGAAAAAACATTTATAATTCTCTTTCCATTTCATTAAAAGAGGATATCTGTAGCCCAGGGTTCAGGGCTGTCAAACTTGTGGCCTGCAGGCCAGATGCGTCAGGCATGGGCCATGCCCATGCCCAGTTTAGTGAAGGAGAAAAAGTTACAATATGTCATGTGATACCACCATGCTAACACGAGTTTGAGACCCCTGTCAGGGTTGACCAGGGGAGTCTTGATGCTCATTGAAGTTGGTTGTTTGCTAGCAGACATTTCATAACCCAACTAATAATATCATCAGTGTGAGAGAGGGTGGGCTTTGTTTCTTATCTGAAAATGGGCTGCTGGAGGGGATATATTATAGTCCTTGTTTCCTTTCTTGACTTTTAAAATTATCTCTAAGAGAGACAATAAATAACACTCAGATTCTTCTCAGGAAATCAAGAATAATGGAGTATTGCAACTGAATGCCACTCCCTAATAGCAGTAACACTTAGACTTATTCACCACTTAATAGTGCTTTACTATCAGCAAACAATCAGTAGAAGTAGCCTGCAGTACTGCACTCTAACCACTGCATCACTAATAAGGTAAAGGTTCCCCTCACACATCGTGTGTTTCCAGCTCTAGGGGGCAGTGGTCATCTCCATTACAAAGCTAAAGAGCCAGCTCTGTCCGAAGACATCTCAGTGGTCATGTGGCCAGCATGACTAAACATCGAAGGCACAGTTACCTTCCCACCAAAGTGGTCCCTATTTTTCAACTTGCATTTTTACATGCTTTCGAACTGCTAGGTTGGCAGAAGCTGGGACAAGTAACGGGAGCTCACTCCGCTATGCTGCACTAGGGATTTCAACTGCCGAACTGCTGACCTTTATAATCGACAAGCTCGGCATCTTAGCCACTGAGCCACTAATACTGACCATTTATTTAAGGCTGGTCATATGGATTCCTATTTTTATTAGCTTGAATAGAGCCAGCATATAGTTTCTTTTTGCTTCAGTTGGAAGTTTGGAGATTGCACTCCACAGCATCAGTTTTACTATGTGAACTTAAATACCCCCCCCCCCTTATTTTTGCTTTTATATATAAACAAAAGATAAGACTTACTGAAACCAGACTTTCTGTTTTACATTAAAATAAAAATCTCTGCCAAAAGGTAGCATAGTAATGAGAACAAATGAGCTTTATTCCCAAACCTACACATATACAGAGAGAGAGAGAGAGAGAGAGAAAGAGAGAGAGAGAGAGAGCTATAAAGGCTGGTGTCTAAAACTATTGTGGACATAAACACAAGGACAGATTTGGTGCGCGCACACACACAGATATATATGATGAACTCTGAAAAGAGACCTATTGCCCGAGATTGTGAAAACAATACTTATATTACAAACTCACCTGCTTATCTATGCATAAGAAAGAACAGGGATTCCAGCAAAGGATTCCCAAGAGAAACCTATTGTCTCCACTGACAGGGAATGTATCTAATGTATTGTTCTGTAACTCACTGTAATCCCTATTTTTGATTTTATCTAGCCTTGATTGCTGCTGCCCATGCATATTTCCTTTTAGCCAATGGGTAAACATTGGAGTTGTAGGCTACAACTTGTAGCCCTAACAATGCACAGTGACAAATATGCAAGGATAGGCCGTTTCGTTAAATTATTTTCATCCACATTATATACAAGACTCAACATTGGAAAAGTGTTCTCATATATTAGATTTCAAAACAGATGAGAATTGGGTATCTCTAGTGAATGAAGGATGAGGGGCAGGGGTGGGATTCCACCAGTTTGCACCTATTCGCTAGAACCGGTTGCTAACATTCTAAGCAGTTTGAAGAACCGGTTGTTAGAAGAAATTACTGGCCTAATCCTGTAAGGAAGGCAGGAAGGAAACATTTTGGTGTTGCTTACAGAAACTGCCTTTTCTTATTACATTCTTGGCAGGATTAGACTTCCTGTCTCAGGAACATCTCTGGAGTTGTTTTTCCTCTCCTTTGCTGGTACTTTGCTTGTGTGGAGTGACCATTGAAAAAAGTAACTTATGACCATTTTTCACACTTACGACTGTTGCAGCATCCCCACAGTCACGAGAGGCCAGGCGAGGAGATACGTGTCTCGATGTGAGTGATGTTGAGTTGGCCACGCCCAGCCAGTAACATGACCACCAAGCCATGTCCACCCAGTCACATGACCACCAAGCCATGCCCACCAACTAAGCCACGCCCACAGAACCGGTTAGTGAATGTTCCAACAATGGAGATTTTTAAGAAGAAATTGGACAACAATTTGTCTGAAATAGTATAAGGAAGTGATGGCTAACCTTTTCCAAGTTGCGTGCTTGCATGCACCCATGATACAATGTGCACTCGACTCCCCCCACCTTCCTGCACATGCACACACGACCCCCTGCACACGCACCGCATGTCTCTGCACATGTGCGTGCGATCCCCCTCTACATGCACATGCAATCTCTATTCACTGGATGCAATACTGTTGAAGACCATTACAACATATTTTTACTTGAAGTCAAAAGAGTCATCAAACTATATGTACCAACAACAACTCCCAAAACAAAACAAAAAGCAGATTACCCATATCGATAAGGAAACTTCAATCCAAAAAGAGATCACTCTGGCGGAAAAACAAATCTGGTCACGTTGCCAATTTCAAAACCGATACAAAAATTTATGCCACCAGATAAAGACCGAATGCACCAATTATCACATTAAACAAGAGGAAAACCTTCTAAGCACCAATTCCACCCGTGCTTTTTACAATTTTGTAAACAACAAACTAAAAGACTCAAGGTCCATCCCTCCCTTGATAGGACCTGATGGTAAAGACTGCAACGACGACACCATTAAAGCCAACATCTTTAACACATTCTTCGGCTCAGTATTTGTAAACAGCAATGGATCATGCCCAGTATTTCCTAGCCGTACCACAGATAACAACAATGATCTAATACATATCGATTTCACAGAAGACAATGTTGAAAAAGCACTACGCAACCTAAAACCATCTCTATCTATTGGACCGGATGGAATATGTGCCTACTTCTTAAGAAAGCTATCCACTGCCATAGCCAAACCTCTAAGCATAATCTTTGAAAAATCTTTCAGAACCAGCTCCTTGCCTAACCTATGGTCACAAGCCACAGTCATCCCCATCTTCAAAAAGGGAGACCCAAGCCTAGTTGAAAATTACAGGCCAATCTCCTTATGCTGCGTCACCTGTAAAGTCATGGAATCAATTATTAACCAATCCATCATCCTTCACTTAGAGACAAATAACCTACTCTCCAATAAACAATTTGGTTTCAGAAAAAAACTATCCTGTAATCTGCAACTCTTACACTGCAAAAACATATGGACGACACAACTCGACCAGGGCAAAGCAATAGACGCAATCTACATAGACTTCTGTAAAGCCTTTGATTCAGTGGTACACGACAAACTACTCCTAAAAATAAAATCCTATGGTATCTCTGGACAACTGAATAACTGGATAGAAGCATTCCTGTCAAACAGACAACAAATGGTCAAAATCGGGAGCGTACTATCAAATCCAGTACCTGTCAATAGTGGTGTTCCCCAAGGCAGTGTTCTAGGACCAACTCTCTTCATACTCTACATAAACGACCTCTGTGATCATATTAAGAGCAATTGCGTTCTCTTCGCTGATGATGTAAAGCTGTTCAATACCACAGACAATACTGCTACCCTACAAAAGATCTTGACTATGTATCAGAGTGGTCAAACAAATGGCAACTTCAAATCTCAACAAATAAATGCTCTGTCTTACATATTGGCAAAAAAATCAGAAAATAAAATACAAGCTGAATAGTCAAGATCTTGTTGATGACTCAAGCTCTGTAAAGGACCTTGGAATACTCACCTCTAATGATCTAAGTGCTAGAGCCCACTGCAACTACATAGCCAAAAAGGCATTAAGAGTTGTTAACCTAATCCTACGTAGCTTTTTCTCTGGTAATATCACACTACTAACCAGAGCATACAAAACATTTGCTAGACCAATACTCGAATACAGTTCATCAGTCTGGAACCCACACTACGTATCTGATATTAGCACAATTGAGAAAGTCCAGAAATATTTCACAAGAAGAGTTCTCCACTCCTCTACTCGTTGTAGAATACCTTATGCCACCAGACTTGAAATTCTAGAACTTGAAAACCTTGAATTACGCTGCCTTCGGTCTGACTTAAGCATGGTATATAAAATCATACATTGCAATGTCCTACCTGTCAATGAATACTTCAGCTTCAACCATAACAACACAAGAGCACACAATAGATACAAACTCAAAGTAAACCGCACCAAACTTGATTGCAGGAAATACGACTTCAGCAATAGAGTGGTCAATGTCTGGAATACTCTACCCGACTCTGTAGTTTCTTCCCCAAACCCCAAAAACTTTAACCTTAGACTGTCTACTATTGACCTCACCCCTTTCCTAAGAGGCCTGTAGGGGGCGTGCATAAGCGCACCAACGTGCCTACCGTCCCTGTCCTATTGTTTCTCTTATTCTTCTTTTATTTTTCTTATATGTACCCATTTCATGTATTCACAACTATGTATACATTTATACTTATTATCTTGTAAACAATTGGCAAAACAAATAAATAAATAAATAAACCCCCGCACGCCGCATGCCTCTATGCATGCATGCGCATCTCCCATGCATGTTTCTCCTCCTGCGCATGCGTTGCAGATACCTGACAATCAGGTGGCTGGCAGGGGGCGCATGCACATGCGCAGTGGAGCTCTTCTGGGCAACCTCTTGCATGCCGGCAGAAATGGTTCTGCATGCCACTTCTGGCATGCGTGCCATAGGTTTGCCAATTATGGGTATAAGGTTTCCTGTTTGAGCAGGGGATTGCATTGCTCCAAGCTCTCTTCCGACTCTGTCATTCTGTTATTGTTCTACATGGATAGTCCATGGCACCAATAGTAGCATCTTATAGAGAATGTCTTTGGAGATTCTCAATCATCCAGGTCATGGTTGTCCCAAAGGTGCTTTCATCAAAAGGCAGCTGGACTTTGTTAGATAGAACCGAAGAGGCAGCATGAAGAAACTGAAGAAGTTTCTTGGATGAGAAGTGAAATGTTTTTAAAGGGGAAAAAACAAGAAGTCCAATTGCTTTTTGGAAAAAGCCTCTTTGGGACTATAGAGGAGAATCATTCATCCAGGAATGTTTTTAGCACCTGAGGGCAGGACAAGAAGCAATGGATGGAAACTAAACAAGGAGAGAAGCAACCTAGAACTCAGGAGAAATTTCCTGACAATTAGAACAATTAATCAGTGCAACAACTTGCCTCCAGAGGTTGTGAATTTTCCAACCCTGGAAGTTTTTAAGAAGAGATTGGATAGCCATTTGTCTGAAGTGGTGTAGGGTTTCCTGCCTAGGCAAGGGGTTGGACTAGAAGACCTCCAAGGTCCCTTCCAACTCTGTTATTCTATTCTATTCTAAAAATATAATAGTTTAGTCAGCCTCATGCTCCTTGCTATAACAGAAAGGATCTGGTATGAGTATTTGAAACAGTAAAATATACATTATGTTTAATTTAAGTTAAAATATAAATTAAGTGTTTTACATTTTAATCTTCGAATAAACTAAATTTTTCAAACAAAAAAATATAAATTAAGCCTCAAATACATCCCTGTTGGGGGTTGAGTAACTGTTTGCCTCCAAGCATAAAAGACGTAAGGAAGCAGTATTATATTTTGACTATTACGCATATTTTAAAGCCTGTTTACAAGCACATGGTTCTTAAGTGTCCTTATTTCTTATCCAGGAAAGATACTTTGAGTTGGGAATATGAGTGGGAATAATAGATGTGGCAAAGGCTGTAGAAAAAAATAACATTCTCCATCAAATGAACAGACACTTAACCCTATATTCCAATTCCTCTCTTTTCCTATTTGTAATTTTTAATAATGGAAGAAATGATAAATTTATTTAGCCTTGATATAAAAGACATTTAAAGAGCGCTTTTCTGTCCATAACCACCTTCTTTAAATAGCCCCAAGTGACTAAAGTTTGTATTTCAGAGGTATGACATCTTCAAAAAAAAAAATTAAGGTATCTTGTAATATTGCTTCAATTTCTGTAGGTTTGTGCCAGCAGCTTCCACATTTTCACAGCTTAGCATGTCCTGGAGTGTGTCAGGGCTTTCTTTTCTTTCAGAGAGCTCTTATCAGCCCTGGCTTCAGAAAGTGATAGATCTTGACAAGGCCTGATAGTGTAGAATATTTTGAAGGCACCAATTTCCTTATCTTGACAATTCTCTAGGCAAGACAATCGAATACAATGAGTTAATGTCCCACCAGTTAGAGAGGCTAAGCTGACTGGATCATATTGAAACTAACACCTGGATTTTAAAGCTACCTTTCCTAGAGAGGTGAAATTGGTTGCTTATAATAAAATACCAAAACACCTTAAAATATCTCATGTCACTCCTCCGTTTTAATGCTAGTGTCACCTCCAAATATCATTGTAGGATGTTTTTTATCCCTTTATTTCTTTTCATTCATAATATGTTTACTGAACATTTTTATTGTCTGTTGCCCATGGCTGAAAAGTTGTTTCACTAATTGAATCCCTACATAAATAAAAACAAATAAGGGTATTTTTTTCCTGATGTGATCTAAATTTAGTTCCTTAAAAATACCTTGTGATGAATTGGCATTATTATTTTTTTTAAAAAACCCTATTGCACTCATGCAAAACCACTGAGTTTTTTTTTTAAAAAAAAGCAAATATAGGTTTTAAGGGGAGCCTTGGACTTCTTGTTCCCTGTACATGATGATCCTGATTCATAATAATGGGCTTTTGTGGATTTAAGCAAATGGAATTAGAGTTGTATTGGGGTTAGCAGATACAGCAAGCTCACATAAATTTGCTTGCTGTCTGGTTTAGCCTCAGCCACGGAGAAGATAAACTGTGGAAAATCACTGGGGCTGTCCTAAATGTGCAAGAATGGGTCTTAGTCCCAAAGGTGCTTTTTTTCAAGAGGCAACTGCAATTTCTGTTTTTTTCTTTGAAGACATTTAGCTTCTCATCCTTGAAACTTCTTTAGCTCTGAGCTGAGGAGTGAAATGTCTTCAAAGAAAAACCAGTTGCCTCTTGAAAAAACACCTTTGGGACATGACCTAGATGACTGAGAATCTCCATAGACAATGGGTCCCTCCTTCCTTGCCTCAAATCTCTTCCTGCCTCTTTTTCTCCCTATCAGCCAACCAACCTGTTAATCCTGATACGATTATCTGTGTTGTTTAATTGCTTCCCATGCACCGTTCCAGGTAATTTTGTCCTGGAACACCATCTTTTTAGGAATGCAGAGGCAAGATCAATTCCATGATGCTAAAATTACAAGCAGCATGTGGGGTGCGAGCTTCAGCATGTGTGAAGCATATTGCTCTGGCTACAAGGGAAGGATTGTTGTTCTTTTCAGTTAAATCCCAAGGTCTTTTGCACAGTCATTCTCCTGTCTATTTTGCAAAGCAACCAATGACAAATACATTGCCAAGGATTTGATGGTTCACTGCAACTGTGACTCAATAAATATTTTCTCCTGAAACATAGGAAAAAATGCTTTAGTCTCGCCTACAGCTTTGAAGAGGTTTTGATATTTGTTGAGCTATCCTTTAGAACTATTTGCTAATTTCTAAAATGCTACATTGATGTTTGCTTAGCTTTTAGTGCCCTGTGATCAACAAATTAGTGTCTTTGACTCCCCTCCTCTCAGTTTTTTAAATTAAATTCCCCTCCTTTTAGTTCTGCAGTAAACAAAGCTAATTTGTACCTAATACCTCCTCTGTGGCTTTCCTTAATTGCTATATAGTTTTTCCCCTCCTATTTTGGCTAAATGAAATGCATATGTGCCTTGCTTTTAAGTCAATATTATTTGCATTTTGTGTTGTTGAAATAGGTATACCTTTGTTATCACTACAAGCATCATGTATATTTATCATAAAAGAGCAAAATGCTCCAAAGAGCAAATAAGATAAGGTTTGGCAGAATACAGGTATGTGTCTTCACACCTTCTTTTTCTAAAGGATCTAAACTTATCAAAACATGCAGTAATTCAGATAACACCCACCCACTGCCAATATGCTATGTCCAAGTATATATAATGCAAAAATCTACATACCTCAAGTTATCTATTTAGCAAACTTCACAGAACCAATTGAGATTGAAGATAAAGATTTCAGGCGCTTCATTCTAAAAAGCGGCTTTTCCTTTGCTGTCAATGCAAACATCAAAATAGGAAGGAAGGAGAAAAACACACTGCAGACATTTTTACCTTTAATATTAATAGATTTTTGTGATGCATTCTTCATTAAATATGACTAGAATGCATATTTGCTGCTTAATTAGAGACAGTGCAGATTCTAGGTTTTATTTAAGTGTATCAAAAGACAGAGACGTCAACAAAAGTCTGTGTAGTCAAAGTTATGTTTTCCCAGTTACAATGTAATGACTAAAAGTTGGACCATAAGGAAGGGTGAGCACCAGTGGTGGTATGCTACCGGTTCGGACCGGTTTGGACAAACTGGTAGTAAAAAAAAGCCTCTGATGATCAGCTGAGAGGAGGACAAAAAGCCTCCACAATCAGCTGAGAGGAGAGCATGTTCAGTCCTCCTATCCACTGTGTTTTTCTCTTCTTTATCCTTTCAGCTGATTGGTGCTGCGCACAGGGTTAGGCAAAGCACACCCACCAAGCCACACCCACCAAACTGGTGGTAAAACAATTTGAATCCCACCACTGGTGAGCACCCAAAAATTGATACTTTTGAATTGTGGTGCTGAAGAAGACTCTCGAGAGTCCCTTGGACTGCAAGGGGATCAAATCAGTCACTCCTAAAGGAAATCAATCCTGATGTTTTCGGAAAGTCATATATTGAAATTGAAGCTTAAATACTTCAACCACCAAATGAGAAGAGAGGACTCATTGGAAAAGACCCTGATGTTGGGAAAGATTGAAGGCAAGAGGAGAAGAGAACAACAGAGGATGAGATGGTGAGATAATATCACTGATGCAATGAACATGAATTTGGGAAAACTCTGGGAGACAGTGGAGGATAGCGGGAGCCTGGCATGTGATGGTCCATGGGGTTCCAAAGAGTCAGACACACCTTAGTGATTGAACAACAACAAAAACATTACCAGAAACACTAACTACCCACAATCTTAAAAAATCCTCAATTAAAAACTATATGCTAAAGCCAGAATTGTCTTTATTTGACACTAAAAACAATTCTTTTTTGGTGGATATAGACTTTGGAGATAAGATTTACAACTTCCCAAAGGTGAAGACCCTTAAGTTGACTTCTGGAAAGATTAAATCCTGTCTCACTGTTTCTTTAATATTCCTGGGGAGTGTCAACAAACACATGGATAGGAGTGATTTGGTAGACTTTGTCTCTTTAGACTTTCAAACAACTTTTGATGAAGTTCTTAAACAAATGCACTTCAGCAAACAGAGCAGTCACGACACTGTCCTATATTATAGTTCAATAAGTCATTAAAAACTGGAAATAAAGAATAGAACAAACTGGATAATTTTCAAAATGGTGGAATATAGAAAGAAGTTCCTCAAATTTCTATTGAGACTTTCAGATTGGTGAGGTTGATCTGAAGCCCTGTTCTTTCTTAGAATAGACAAAAGACTGCATCCAGATTAATTTTCACATTCCCCATGATTAAAGTCCCATTGATTCAGCATGGACTGAGTTGGGCTTCAACCAAAAGTAATTTTGACAATGAGTAAAGAATAATATACATTTTTGGGAACACTGCCATATAGCAAAAAACAAAGAGTAACATATTAATAGTTTCCACTACTTATATAATCATGCCAAGAAGAACTATTATTTCATTTCAGGTTTTAAGAAAAATGACTTTTTCTATGTGAAACAGAGGTCATTTTGACCATTGTTGGATCTAGTGGAATGGATTTATATACATATTAGATGCAAGTGTTTAATCGGAATTGGAAAAATGAGGTATATTGTTACCTAAATACCACTCAAGGAACAAAGATCTAAGAATTAAATGCAAAATCAAAAAAGGGGGGAAGATGGCTTCCTGACTATACACTAATTTTGTGCTTCTTTCTGAACATGAGAGTAATTTGTAGGAAACTATCCAGATCAATGAAAACATGAAAATGATATGAATAAATCAGTAAGAAGAATAACCAGGGGTATACAAAAAGTTCAAAGTATGTGGGAGCTGGTTTGCGAAATATCTCCTGAGAGTTTTTTCAGTAAAAGTTGTTTTCAGTTCTTTGCTTTTTTTCACTGTTTATTATCAGTTTCTCCTTGCCCATTTTAGGATCCAAATATCTGAAACTACACAAGCTGTAAATGACAATAGTATCCCTCAGTGACTGCTTCATATTCTTACAGTTTGGCACTTTCTGAAAAAGAGGCTGGCATGAAAGTAAAAGCTAGGGATTGTCCCCATGACAACACACTTCTACTACTTCTTTATTTTTACTCAGGAGAGGAAAAAATAATGTTTATTGATATATTGCTGGCTTGAGCTGTACCAATTTGGATGATCACTACATGGCAGTTAAAAAATGAGAGGGTTTTTTTTGTATCTGCTGGTTATCCAGATTTTTATAGTTCAGATATAGTAACAAGCTAATTAAGTACCACCTGAGACGCTTGTCTGTGAGGAGGATTCACAGCTGATTTAAAAAGGATACTCAGAGAGTCTGGTGAAAACCTATCTGTGCTTCTCGAGGCAATACCATCAGGGCTGGGATGCTGCTGGTTATAGCAACCGGTTCGTTGATCACGTGCTTCACGTGTGCTTGTGCCTAACGCGCACTGTGTGTGCATCAACACAACAAAAAAGTCCTTACCTACTATGTTACTTTGGGGGAGTAACACAGCTGAGGAGCGGCAATCCGCTCTTCCATGCTGATCAGCTGGGATAATAAAGATCAATACTGTGCAGGAGTGGTTGGGTGGGCCCACATGATTGTCACAGCGAGCTGGTTCTGAGATAGCTGATCTTCGGAGCAAGGGGTTTATCCGAATCAGTCCAAATCGGCAGAATCCCACCCCTGAATACCATTATGTGAGAACATGACAGTATTCGTTAAGTACTTGAAGGGACCTATGGGGTATACAAAAATACAGGACACAGAGTAATAGTTGTAAGTTAGACGAATGATTAAATGATTATGACATTATTAAATGATTAAATGTTATGAAATCCTTCCAGTTGATAACAGATTAACAGTGCAAGCAATGAGATGGTGAGTTTCCCCCTGAAAAATTGTTCAAGTAGAGGTAATGGTGGATTTGGGAATACTTTAATTTGGAAGTTTTATATTGAATGGGAATCTTAATAAATGCTAAATAGATTCTTCGAATGCATGATTCTCTGATCCAGGTGCAAATCACACTTATTGATTGATTGAGCATATTCCATCAAGTTGGTGTTCTGTTAGCAATCTCATACATTGATCATCCAAGGATGATCTATTGTTCTGACCCAAGCCTCGTTCCAAGCAAACAAATAACAAACAGAGATAAAAGCAAACCTTTTTATTGCTTCTCTGTGAATTCCATTCATTCACAGTAAAACACTATTAAAACTAATTGTCCCAGATAAGAACAAGCCTTGCCAAGGTTGTGCAAGGCTGCCAAGAACACTAGATTAAATTGCAAGGAAATATTCAAAACCAAAAGTCTCCAAACACAAACTAGGATAGCCCAAACTTCCACAAGACTTGAAATGCAAAAACTTCTTTGCTTCCTGCAAAGAATCCCACCTCTGAGGGCTGGCTTTTATCCCTTGCATCACCTTGCAGCCTTACTCCTGAGTTGCCTGTGCTGCTGCAGCTGCTCTTTCCTTCGAGCAGCCCTGCATGCACGCGCACTGGGCACAGGCTCCTCGGGGTCCTCTGCATCACTGCTGCCAGACTCCACAAGCTCCGAAGGCAGCCTCCCACTCTCTGACAGTCCTGGCCCCATCCCTGCATCACATGCAGGCCCCACATCCAAGTCCTCGCTCTCCAAGACCTCAGCCATCTGCACCTGCTGCCAGCGAACCACAACATCTATTCCCAACCTGGCCCTTCAGATATTCCAAAGGTGCACCCATTGTTGCTGTCATCAAGTCCATCTATCTTGTTGCTGGTCATCCTATTGCCTTTCCTTCCATCTTTCCCAAAATTATAGACTTCTCCAGAGAGGTAAGTCTTTGCATAATGCATCAAGAATATGATGCATTCACTTTGCACTGAGTGAGAACTCTGAATTACCTTGTTTATGATACATTTGTGTTTGTTTTTTTTGGATATTCATGATATATTGTGGAATCTTCTCCAACACCCAAATTTCAAGCGCTTTAATATTATTTTTATCCTGCTTCTTCAAAGCCCAACTTTTGGTTCTATAGAGTATCATACTGAAAACCACAACATCAGCAACAACATTGGACAACAATTTTTTTTCACCATGTTCGTCACTGACTGTACCTAGATTTTCAGAAAAGAAGTTTAAGTGTGAATACAGAAAATGAATCTTCACTGATATATTGCACATCATGATCTTATATGCTGTAAGAAGTTTGTCAACCAACTGAATGTAGCTTAGTGCTCTGTAGTTGTCAATCAAATTCTCAATGACATCCTTGAATGCTTTCCAGGTGATTTTCTCCGACCCCACTAACAAATCTTTGAGCTGTTTGTTATCGATGATGTATTGGATCTGTAGACCAAAATATGACTTCCTTAATCTTGGCATCAGTTATTCTCGGAAACATCTGACTCATGTAACAGAAACCTTCATTTCCCTTGTTCATTGCTTTCACACATTTCTTCATTAGTTTGAGGTTCATGAAAAAAGGAGACAACAATATCTATCTTGGGCCATCAAGTGGTTCATGTGCCACATTTTTCTGTCCTGGAACCAAATTCTTTTGGAGTGGTGATTTTTTTTTTTTTTATGTGATGCAACTCTTTTGCACAGCTGTCCTATTTGAATATATAACAACAATACTTGGTATATCTGAGCTCCATTCTAATCAGGAGAGCCACTACATTTAGATCTCCATAGATATTCCAGTTGTACTTGGTATGCTGAATGTATTTCAACAACAATTCTGTGTCTTCACATGTTTGTTTCATGTGTGCAGCATGGCCATCAGGTACTGAAGAGTGTCTATAAAATATATTTTTGGTTCAGGAACCAAAATCATTGTTGTACAATATAATTGGCCTTTTAGAAAATCCGCTTGAACCTCTAGCATCTTCCTTTCCATGTAAGGCTCTAATCTATGTTAAATTATCTAAATTACATTGAATGTCTGCAGAATACCATAAACAATCCATCAAATTATCAGGAGTGAATATTAGAATCCGATTTTATTTATAACTAGCCGATAACCTGGCATTGCCTGGGTATTTTTTTTTTTTATCCCAATCCTGTATTAGACAGGAAAACCCTGTAGTCGGGATTCACACTGTTGTACTGTCTCTCGTGCAGCATCGCAAATCTTCTATTCCTCTCCTCAGGAGTTTCTTGTCTATGCGGGTGTTTCATTTTTGTAGTGTTAGAGGTGTCTTACCTCCACAGTATTTGTTTCCAGAGGGTAAGTCATCTGTGTACCAGAGATGGTATTCAGTGGGTTCTGACCAGTTCTGGAGAACCGGTAGCAGAAATTTTGAATAGTTCATAGAACTGGCAAATGCCACCTCTGACTGGAGATTTTACAGTATCTTTCCCTTGCCATGCCCACAGAACCGGTAGTAAAAAAATTTGAATCCCACCACTGCTGTGTACCAAATTTGGTTGAAACTGCTCAAGGCTTTCCAGAGCTATGCTGGAACACACACACACACACACACACACACACACATGCACACACACCTGTTTTTTTATATATCAATAGTATGCACCTTGGGATGGCTTTCCCAATTTTGCAGATTTGTGTGAGAATCACAAAAATTGCTAGGGGGTATTGAAATATATTATGGGTTGGGGAAAGCAGAAATAAATTAGAGGCAATATAGTTAACCAAGGATATTAATGTATGATAGTAATGATGACAGTGCATATGTGATCACCTGTATTTAGGTACCTGAAGGAAAAATATACTCTTCATCTATTTTTTCCACATGTGGAAAAAGTATTTTGATGGTAGTTTGCAAGGGATTTAGTGCATATGTTGAAATAGTAAGAAAGTGGCTGGAGAAATAATTAAGCATTACACAGGTCAAGTTCTGGTATTTGGGGGCCCAGGGGCAAGAGACACTCTTATCTTTATGTTTCCTCTGCCAATTTCTTTTGTGTTTATATTCTCAACCAACCTACAATAAATGTCCTTAGAGAGTGAAACAATGATGATGAAGCTTCATTCTTATCGCTGCTTAAGTCAGTGTTTCTCAATCTTGGCAACTTTAAGATATGTAGACATCAACTCTGCTGGCTTGGTTGGAAAAGTCAATGAAAGCAAGATGAAATTAACTTGGAAGAGCAAGAAGCAACAGCTTCAAGAGCTGAAAGCACCAGAATTACTATGTGTGTTCTCTATGGCAGTGTTTCTCAATCTTGGCAACTTTAAAATCTGTGGAGCTCAACTCCCAGAATTTCCAAGATGTCTAATGATGCTGGTTCTGATTAAGCATGATCTAAGAGGACAATCTAGTCTTATGTGTTTTAATTGCATTTCTGCTTAATTTCATCCTAAACCATTATATTTGTATCTACAAGAACATCATTAGTGTATTAATTTTCTCATGCAGAATTAGCAGAATGTAGTTGATTGTCCTAGTGGACAATCATTTAATTCTAAATTGCTAATTCTGCATGAGAAAATTGTGGACAATCATCTAAATATGAGCTAGTAGTGTGCAGCAGCAACCAAAAAAGCCAATGCAATCCTAGGTTGCATTAACAGAAGGATAGAATCAAGATCACATGAAGTATTAGATCTGCTTTACAAAGCCTTAGTAAGACCACAAATGGAATGCTGCATCCAGTTTTGGACACCCCATTGTAAAAAAAGATGTTAAGACTTTGGAAAGTGTGAAGAGAAGAAATATGATTAAGGGCATGGAGGTTAAAACATACGAAGAATTATTGAAGGGATTGGGTATGTCTAGTCTAGTGAAAAGAAGGATTGGGGTGACATGATAGCAGTGTTTCCATATTTGAAGGGCTGCCACAAAGAAGAGGGAATCAAGCTATTTTCCAAAGCACCTGAAGGCAGGACAAGAAGCAATGGATGGAAACTAATCATTTCCTGTCAAACAGACAACAAATGGTCAAAATTGGGAGCATCCTATCAAATTCTGTATTATGTCAACAGTGGTGTCCCCAAAGGCAGTGTTCTAGGACAAACTCTTTCCATACTCTACATAAATGGCCTCTGTGATCATATCAAGAGCAACTGCGTTCTCTTTGCTGATGACGTAAAGCTATTCAACACCACAGACAATACTGCTACCCTTCAAAAAGACTTTGACTATGGATCAGAATGGTCAAACAAATGGCAACTTCAAATCTCAACAAATAAATGCTCTGTCCTACATATTGGCAAAAAAATCAGAAAATAAAATATAGGCTGAATAGTCAAGACCTTGTTGATGATCCAAACTCTGTCAAGGATCTTGGAGTACTCATCTCTAATGATCTAAGTGCTAGAGCCCACTGTAACTACATAGCCAAAAAGGCATTAAGAGTTGTTAACCTAATCTTACGTAGCTTTTTCTCTGGAAATATTACACTACTAACTAGAGCATACAAAACATTTGCTAGACCAATACTCAAATACAGCTCATCAGTCTGGAACCCACATTACGTATCTGACATTAGCACAGTTGAGAAAGGCCGGAAATATGTCACAAGAAGAGTTGTCCACTCCTCTACTCGTTGCAGAATACCTTATGCCACCAGACTCGAAATTCTAGACCTAGAAAACCTAGAACTACGCCACCTTCGGTCCGATCTAAGTATAGTACATAAAATCATACATTGCAATGTCCTACCTGTCAATGAATACTTCAGCTTCAACCATAACAACACAAGAGCACACAATAGATACAAACTCAAGGTTAACTGCACCAAACTTGATTGCAGGAAATACGACTTCAGCAACAGAGTGGTCAATGTCTGGAATACTCTACCTGACTCTGTAGTTTCTTCCCCAAACCCCAAAAACTTTAACCTTAGACTGTCTACTATTGACCTCACCCCTTTCCTAAGAGGTCTGCAGGGGGCGTGCATAAGCGCACCAATGTGTCTACCATCCCTGTCCTTTTGTTTCTTTTATTTTTCTTATATGTATCCATGTATTCATAACTATGTTTTTACTTATACCTATTATCTTGTAAGCAATTGACAAAAATAAATAAATAAAATAAAATAAATAATCAAGAAAGAACCAATCTAGAACAAAGGAGAAATTTCCTGACAGTGAGAACAATTAACTAGGGAATGGCTTGCCTTCAGAAGTTCATCACTGAAGGCTTTTAAGAAGAGATTGGACAACCATTTGTCTGAAATGGTATAAAGTCTTCTGCATGTGCAGGATGTTGGATAGAAGACCTACAAGGTTCCTTCCAACTCTGTTAATTCTGTGAAAGGGTTTAGATTATTATGCAGATATAAGAATAAAAAGGGTCAGCCTTTATATATAACTTATACATATGTGGTAGTTTGAAAAGGTGATAAGCAATGTAATTTAAGCCATAGAAACTTTTCCTTACCTTAAAAGTATAGTTAGTCTTGAAAAACTATTTCTAATTTTATATTCCAAAAATAACGATCTTCTTTCATACCCAAACCACTTGAGAGAAATTTCACCTCCTGTTTAATTCCAGCTCAATGATTTTTAACTTTCACTTCCTTCCACAGGATTCCACCTGGCAAATATCCCATTTATTATGAGTCCCAGATATGATAGAGTAATTTTATTTTAGGACTTAAGAAGAAGCAGAATATAAAAGCACAAGGAAATTTGTAATTTGTAGATATTTATGGAGAAATGACTAACATTTGCATGGATAAAATGATGTGTTTCAGGAAAGGACTGTTTGAAATGATACAAAGAAATGCCATTTTTGTTTTAATTGACTAAGATCATTACTTTAGTTTCAAAGAAACTCAATGGGAATGCAAGTGTGCAACAACTGAGATTAGGTTATAAAAATGTATGTCATTATTCCTACATTATCACATAGAAATGCAATAGTGATGGGCAAAATGCCAACCACAGAATTCCATTACTTTTTCTGGTGTGTAGCACACTCAAGTTTTTCAATTCTGCAGACTGTATAATATACAATATATAAAAATAAGGGCAAGTTCCAAGTTTTTATTGCAGGTAATAATTTTTGTTGTGAAGGTTTGTTTGTTTTTTAAAAAAAAACAGAATAGAAGAACTGGAGGAAAAACATCAAGAGATAATGTTTATTTTCCAAATCTAAAAACACCATTCTTCAGTAATGGAGATCCGTCCATCAGAACAAACTTGATAACCTTGCTTTTTTGCTTAGTTCTCTCGGTCCTCACTAGACTGGAGAGGCTACTGATTCAATAATAAACTTCCTACCTGAGGCAGAACCAGGCCTAGGCATCTGAGTAAAATAAGAACAAAACTAGATTCACTAATTAGTAAAGGAGAGAGTGGACAGCAATTTATGTGCTTCTTAAAGCTTCAGATACAATATACAGGGTAGTTCTTGACTTACTACTTCAATTGAACCCAGAATTTCAATTGGGTTAAGTGAGTGCTTGCCCCATTTTACAACCTTTCTTACCACAGTTGTTAAGTTATTGACTGCAGTTGTTAGTAACATGGTTGTTACGTGAATCATTACCCCATTGACTTTGCTTGTGAGAAGATCACAAAAAGGAGATCACATAACCATGGGATATTGCAACTGTCGTGAATAAGAGCCAGTTGCCAGCACCTGAATTTTAATCATGTGACCATGGGAATGCTTCACTGGTCATGAGTGTGGGAAATGGTCATAACTCACTTTTTTCAATGTTGTAACAGTTTCTGTGAAACATTGGAATAGATTTCACTGCTCAGAGATGTTCTAATATGCTTTGGTCTCATTTGTAGAACACCGGAGCAATACCAATCCTGGTATTTTTCTATAATTAGGTACAGTGATTTTACATGGTTGCTTCATTTTTAACTATTTGATAAGGTTTATGGTAGATGGATCAGGAAGTGAGTTATGTCTTTGAATTTCTAGTTAAACGATTGTGACAGTGCCTGATTGAGGTTCCTGGAATATTCCTTAGTTAAGATTCTCAGCAAGCTCCTTGTATAGACTGATATGAAGATTGATGCCAATGAATCTGACACTCTCCATATAAATCTCCTAGCAAATAAAGCTTCTTTAATAGATATCTTGACTCCACTGGATTATAACATTACTCACAGAGAGGAACATAAATTGCAATGCAAAGTCTTTAGAAAGGAGAGATTGAGGCAATTTCAATCAACAGAACCACTAAAGTGCCGATTAAACTTGTTCAACAACATGTTCAAAACAATACGTCTACACCATTAGAATTTTTTTTTTTATTGATTAGAAAACCAGTTACCAACCACATTCATCAATTGTATTTGCAGTTATATGAATCCAGAGTTAAGAAGCAGGGATTGGTTTTAACTTCAGACTGCAATATAGATTTACCCTCCATAAACAATATTTTCTTTCATTCAGAATCATCTACCAGAGAAGGACATAAATAACAATATAATCTTCTTTTTGATCATAAAATACATAAGCAAAAATGTGGCGACTATATGAAGCCACTTATAATTCAATGTTCAAAGGAGAATGGGTTCAGTTCTTTTTCATCGATTTGATGCGCTGTGATGGGAGATAATGCAGCTCTCTGAAAAGGAAATCTAATTTAACAAGAATGCCCAGGTATTATATATATTTAATCTGTGTGATGAAGAATACATCTTGTGTTCATTGAAAACACATTAGATATGGTTGTGAATGTTCTTATTCATTGATCTCCATCCTCCCACACACAAGGTTTTTGGATAAATATTTTAAACAATTGATGGAAAATGTCCCAGATCAAAGTGGTGACCTACTGGTGAAGATGCTCACCTCCCACTCAGGAAGTCCAGGGTTCAATCCTAGGTAGTGGCAGATGTTTCTCTCCTATGACGCTAAGAAAAAAATATTTGCTGCAAACTCCACATGGCGTCAGGAAGGGCATCCAGCCAGTAAATGCTCAGCTCCATCCAGTCATGAATGAAGGTGAATATACATGTCCCAGGGTAGTGTTTCAAGATCCAATCTGAGTCTGTCAGTGGGACCAGAGGTTTTCTCTTCCAAGCTTTTTGACTTGTGCTTGAGAGAAGTTCCCTTAGGATGGGCTCCAGCACAAGTCCGAAAGCTCAGAAGAAGAAAAAGTCTGGTCCCAGTGACTGACCTAAATTGGATCTTCCATCTGGTCACCCTGACTCTTCCCCTATGTAAGATATTACAGGTCAAGAAAAGGGAGTTTTTAATGAGATCTGCCCCGGTTCTCCATATTGGTTGATGGTGGAGATGGAGAGAAATTCCACAGAGAAAATGGTGTCAGAAAGAAAGAGGGAAAAAGAGGAGTCAGAAATGGAAAGAAAACGTGTTCATAACAGAGCTAATGGATATTCCATTCTCTGGCCACACCTGCTGCTTTTTTGACATTTTAACACTGTCCTCATTTCACACTGAAAAGAATCCATCCCTCAATGTAAGAATGATCTCCTCACCTATACTCAAGTGAGCAGTGGCCTGCCAATATTTTTTAGAAAACTGAGTCCGTTTGTGGATTTCTGTTGGGTATCAGGTGGTACATGCAACACTAATGTTATGTGAGCTGCATTGGTTGCCAAATTGTTTCTGAGTGCAGTCCAATGTGTTGGTTAGCATGTTAAATATATATTATTGCACTGTAAGCCACTCAGAATCACTCTGGATAGCAAGATGGGTGGCCTAGAAATTTAATGTCCCAAAGGTACGTTTTCAAGAGGCAACTGGACTTTCTGGTTTTTCTTTGAAGATGTTTCGCTTCTCATCTCAGAAGAAGCTGCTTGGATGAGAAGTGAAACATCTTCAAAGAAAAACCAGAAAGTCCAGTTGCCTCTTGAAAATGTACCTTTGGACAACCATGAGCTGGATGACTGAGAATCTCCATAGACATATAAATTTAATTGATCAGTAACTAAATTATCTAATATGTTTCTATGTTGAATACTCCCTAGTATTCCATAAAAAATATTGTTTAACTGTAGCAAGTATGCAGTTCCTCATTTTTTTTTTTTTTTTAAAGAAAAGGAAGGAAAAACTTTGCGAAACTCTTCTTGTGGCATCTTTCACATAGAGGAGAAAAATTAAAAACTTCAAGTTTCTGAAAAGAGTCTCATTATAAACAAAACCTGAAACAATGCAGTCTTTGCAGACTATAATGTTTGTATGGTGTATCACAGAGATCCTACAGTAATTGTTGGATGTTTCCTGTTTATGAAGAGATAATTGGAAATTGTTTTGTTTTCATGTGTTCCTTGAAATGAGACATATGTGTTTCTTCATTTATCACCAGGGCCAAAAGTTTTCTGGCTTCTGCCATTTAATCAAAGAAGAGAAACAGTCGATGAACCTTTGAGAGTCAAATTCTACTATGAATTAATGGGATGTTTTACCATGAAAGAGCAACAATTAAACTTGGTTTAAAATGAGCTGCAACAGTGGGTAAAAAGCTCTCTTATCTTGGAGAAATCGGGGATTTGGTTGAAGGAGCTACTGATTTATTTCTCCCCACTTCCTTAAACAGACACAAAGCCAAATCTTCCAGATTCTTTTGTCAGCTTGCTGAGAATCTACTGAGTCACCTTTCCTCATATATATATATATATATATTATATTATATTTTTTTTTTATATATATATAATATTTATTTGAGCTTTCACAAAGAGAAAAGAAAATACAAAAAAACATCTTTTTTGAAAGTAGCGTAATCCCGGGTTACATTTCTTCGTACAGACACAAATTCAGGTTCATGCTCATTTTTATATTCTATTCCATATCTTATTACTATTTTACATTTTCTGCATAGCTTCTCCCCTCTTTTAATTTTCTCAATTTTATTTTAATTATCTTATCTCAATTCAGATCATTGTATTTATATTTTTTGTCTGTCCTGTTTTAATTATCTATTATCTTTTCTCATTAAACAAAATTTCTCCTGTAGTTACTGATTGGAGTATGACGCCTTTATATCTTTTCCCTAAAGTTGTAACATTCAATATAATACATAACTTCCATTCGGATTCTGCTTGGTACATTCTTGAAATACACACTGTATTCTTAAAAAAAAAATTATAAATGTATATAATTAAAACAACATTCCATTCCAATTCAATTCTATCATTAATATTAATATTCATTAAAGTCTTAACATGTTTAACATTACTTTTCAATTAAATATACTTCTATGGGAACACTTATAAACTTTCCATAGTTAATTCCCCCCCCCCTTCACTTATATTTTATAAAACATTACTATTTTACATTTTCTACATAGCTTCTCCCCTCTTTTAATTTCCTCAATTTTATTGTATTTATTTCATCTCAATTCAAATCATTATATTTATATTTTTTGTCTGTCCTGTTTTAATTGTCTATCATCTTTTCTCATTAAACAAAATTTCTCCTGTAGTTACTGATTGGAGCCTTTATATCTTTCCCCTAAAGTTATAACACTCAGTATAATACATAGCTTCCATTTGGATTCTGTTTGGTATATTCTTAAACTACACACAGTATTCTTAAAAAAAAAAACCAATTATAAATGTATATAATTAAAACAACATTCCATTCCAATTCAATTCTATCATTAATATTAATATTCATTAAGGTCTTAAGATTTTTCACATTACTTTTCAATTAAATATCATACCTCTATGGGAACAATTATTAGCTTTCCATAATCAGTTCCCCCCCCCTTCACTTATATTTTATAAAACATTGACTAATTAAAGTGTTCCCATTCCTTCTTAATTCAATTTTCTCATTTATTTTATTTCATTTACTTTATTCACAAACATTTCACTAAGTTACACTAACCATTCTATCCCTCATTCTAATCATATGTTGTTTCCAATTTTCTAAAGTTATTTCTATTACTAATATAACAATACAATCTTATGTATCTTCACAGAATCCCCCTTTTAGTTAAATTTTCACCCATTATCTCTAAATAGGTCCTGTTTCTTTATATCTTGCTCTGGACCTTTGTAACTTCTTTTCCTTTCCTTCTTCCCTCTCTTCTTCTCCCTCCCCTTTTTACCCCTTTGTCTCTCTACCTCTATTTCCCTCTTCTGTATTCCCCTTTTCTGTTGTTTTCCAGTATTATACTTATTTTTTGAATTATTTTTCTTTTCTTTGGCTGTTTTTTTAAGTCTTAAATTCTCCATCCTCTTTCCCCCCTTCCCTTTTTCTTCCCCACATAGAGTTACTTGTTCATTAAAGATGGCTTCTTCTTTGTCCCAGTCTTCTTGTTTTGCAGTCTTTTCTTGTTGTTTCTCATAGTTCCAAATCTCCATTTCTAAGAATTGAAAAACGAAGCCAAAAGAACCCTTCCCTTCTTGTGCATCTTCTTTGTACTTTTTAAGTTCCATTTTCAATTCATCCAGAAGTGGTGCCATTGTATAAATTTTTAAACAACCACCCGATTGATTTTAGTCACTCAAATATAATAACCAAGAATCCAAAGATCACCAAATAATCCAAATACACGCAAGCTGTTTCTTTTTTGCTCTTTTTTTTCACTTTCTCTTCCTGGGGTTACTATTTAGTTGCAAAGTTTCAGTTAAAATGTATCTTTTAGAAGTCTTGTTGAAGTTTTACTTTAGATTCTTTTTAATTCCAGGCAGTCTCCTCCCTCTTCCAGATCCTGCCCTTATTCTTTTTCTCTCCCTTCCTGCTTATGAAAAAGAAAAATTTTAATATCCAGAAATCTTTATTATCCCTTTGGCATTTTGTTTTATTTTCAGCTTAATTGCCTATTGATGTCAAAGCAGATTTTTCCAATTTCTTATTTAAGTCTCTTAGTTGTCAGTATAGGGAAGGAGAGAGAAGAGGAAAAAAAGCCAAACCTTTCCCTTTTCACTTTCCTTCGCTGCTTCTGACTCTTCTTTGGGAGCGATGTTATTTTTTGTAAGTTTAAATTTCAGGGTACCTTAGTTGTTGCTTTTACAATTTAACCTGGTCAGCCAAAACTTTCACTTCTTATCTTCCTCCTGCACATTCTTTTCCGGTCGAGTTCTCCTTTGTGGTGGCCATTTCTGATCACCGCTGCAACCGCCTTCGGGAAAGGGAGTAATGGCCAGCTGAGGAGGAGAGATGCGGCTCTCCTCAACCATGCTGGTGGTCTCCCTCCTCTTCACCACTTCTACGGGGTGGCTTAGTCCCGAAACCAGCCGGCTCGGGGCGCTCCAGAGGAGAGCCCAGACAGAAACCGTGCACGATCACGGATTTCTATCTGTCGCCAAAGCCCTTCAAACCGGAAGTCCCACCTTTCCTCATATTGTTGAGTGGCAACCTGTGCACCCCCCCCCAATGCCTTATCTGTGCCTTGTCATCACTGTAAGCTTGCATTTACAAATTTCAGTAGCAAAATGGCTGCTGATGCAATTGTTTGTTCTTCTTTATCCCCACCAAAGAAAGGGGAGAATGAAAGTGAGAAGGATCCCACTGACATTTCCACATTTAACTCTTCTGAAAATAGCCTGGAAGTGCTATTTATGATCACACTTGAGGAGCCTTGTTAGAGAGCATTTTTCAGGGAACTGGGTGTGGAAATTGAAGTGATTCGTCTCCCATGCCTGAGAGTAAACTTAAAAAAATATGCAGCTTCACTCACATCAGCTCCAGATTTTTTTTTATTATTTTTTTTTGCAGCCTAATGGAAGTTTGGAAGACTGAACTGTAGCTTTTTAAAGTTTCCCATAACTGCTTACAAGACTAAATCTAGTATTGAGCTGCATTTGGAAAATGAAATGTTTTGAGCATGAATCTTGGCCTCTAGGTCTGTGGTTGCTGGATTGTGGCTCAAAGAAATTGTCTTGCCTAATTTAAGGAGGACTTAAAATAGGAGGATAATTAGTACGAATATATTGATTCTCCATACAAAGGGGTAAGCATATACTGAATACATTTGGCTTGAGACATGCATAAAATTAATCTATAATATGGTTTCCTTCTTTTATTTTAGCATCAATTGCAAACCTAGAAATGAAAGTTATGAAGAGCCATCCAGACGAGGATGGATTTTATCATGATGTCTGACCAATTTGACTTCCACTATAGAGACTTGGCTGGAGAAACTGAGAGTTTTAGTTTTCAGTTATGAGTATATTTAGCAGCACTACCTCTCACTGGTCACCAAAACAGTGAAAGGAATTGAACCAGAGACTGAAAACTGTGACCTACTCTCTTGTCATCTTTCAGTCTACCCTTCATGGTCTGCCCTTGAAGGTCATCAGAAATTGCAACCAACACAAAATCCAGGTGCTTCTTTGCTGACTAGCACAAGCCAATTCAGCCAAAGAACACCTATTTTGTGACAACTGTCTTGATTCCCTGTAGATTTCTGGGCCCAATTCAAGGGACTGCCTCTTACCTCTAAAGCTGCCTATTGCTTTGGGGACTATCTTCTGTAGATATCCCTTGGACTGCAAGGCGATCAAATCAGTTAGTCCTAGAGGAGATCAACACTAACTGCTCTTTAGAAGGCCAGATCCTGAAGATGAAACTCAAATACTTTCTAATGAGAAGGAAGGACTCACTGGAGAAGAGCCTGATGCTGGGAACGATTGAGGGCAATAGAAGAAGGGAATGAGGTGGCTGGATGGAGCCACGGAAGCAGTTGGCGTGAGCTTAAATGGACTCCAGAAGATGGTAGAGGACAGGAAGGCCTGGAGGAATGTTGTCCATGGGGTCACTATGAGTTGAAAATGACTTTGCAACTAACAATAACAAAATATTCAGATTCCATGCAGTTCCCTTTGGAAACACCAATCTTTCATCTAGACATTTTCTTACATTCTTTCCAGCTAATCATAAGGTGATAATCTGAAAGAGGCCATCTACATGAATAATGTTGAATTAAATAAAGGAATAAAATCTGTTAAGTTTGAAAAATAAGGAGACCAGACATCTGACCAGTGACTTCAACTCTTTAATAATAACAGGAATAGGAATAGAACAGAGCAAACTCTATGGGCAGCAGTAACCCTTTTATAGGGTTGGCTGCTACCCTATTAACCAATAACCTTTGTGATAAGTTCAAATAATAACCAATAAGGAGTGGCCTCATCCTGACCAATCCCTGTTCGTTGTTTGAGGACCAATCAGGTGTGCAGGCCTTCAAACCCTACTTTGCATTTTATGCTAGTTACTTTATTGATTCATAACACCCCTCCCCCTTGGGCTCCGTTTGAGGGGAGCTGTAACAAAATCCTCAAGGTAGACAGGCCGTTTGGTCTGTCTAGATGATTTCCGTGGCTCCACCGGGTTTTGCCCAAAGTCTGGTTCCGGTGGAGCGTTTGGATAGTCTCTATTTTGTTCCGTTTCGCTGCACGGTGCTTCCGTGCTGCTTTCGTTGAGGTTGTTTCTACTAACTAATGGTTCTTCGGGGTTTTGCAGTTCGGATTCCCCCAAGTTCAAGTCCCCTGGAGAAATCAACTCCCTCCCCGTTTCATTTGCCGGTCCTTCCCTGGGCCGAAAGGTATCCGTTGGTCTGCAATCCGTCATATCGAAGTCAATTTCCTCGATATTTCCTCCCCCCTCAGTTTGGGAACCCGGGGATCCATGGCCGCTGGGTGGCAATCTCGAGCGGAGCTGGTCTATGTGGCGTTTCCACACCCTCCCCTCTTCTGTTAGTAGGCGGTAAGATCTGGGCCCTGTGAGGTGGGTGATGGTTGCGGGTATCCACAAAGTGTCGCCGGAAAAGTTTTTTGCAAAGATTAAATTGCCTACCTTAAATTCCCGGCATTTGCTGCTGGAGCCGAAAGGCTTTTCGGGTGCGTATGCGGGGTGGAGCCGGTCAAGGTGCGATCGTAGTTTCCGCCCCATGAGAAGTTCGGCGGGCATTTTGTTGGTGACGCTGTGGGCGTAATATGCTGCAACAATAAAATTCGATTGATTTTTTCATCGATGTCTCCGAATTCCATTTTGTGGAGGGTTTTTTTTACAAACTGTACCATGCGTTCTGCACGTCCGTTTGCCGCAGGGTGCGCAGGCGAGGTCAGCGCATGGTGGATGCCCCGATCAGCAAGATACTGTTCAAAGTGTAATGCAGTGAACTGTGGGCCGTTGTCCGAGACCAAAACGTCCGGGAACCCATGTGTGGCAAATAGTCTATTTAATCTACTGATAACTGAGTCCGTTGTAGTTGTATTCATCCGATGGATCTCGAGCCAATTCGAGTAGGCGTCGACTGTAATAAGGAAGGTGTGTCCCCTTGTAGGCCCCGCAAAGTCAATGTGAATACGGGACCACGGTCCCCTTGGGGTTTCCCATTCGGTTGGGCTTGCTTTAGGTGGGGCATTACTGACGTCTTGGCAACGTTGACAAGTAGCGACCCAGGCCTCGATTTTCTTGTCGATTCCCGGCCACCAGGCATAGCTTCGTGCGAGTGCTTTCATCCGCACTATGCCCGGATGTCCGTCGTGTAATACCGCTAACACAGTTCGTTGTAGTTTGTTCGGAATTATAACTCTATCTCCCCACAAGATGCAGCCCTTTTGGGAAAATAGTTCAGTTTGGCGGGCTTTAAAGGGCGCCCAGTCTGGTGATAGTTGTTCTGTTGGCCACCCACGCTCAACCCAACGTAGGATGTGTTGCAGGACCGGATCTCGTTTTGTTTCGAGGGCAATGTCCCTCGCAGTCAATGGCGGTGCGTGCAGGGCCTCAATTTGTAGCGTTGTAATGGTCAGTGCTGGATCTTCAACTGATTCTGGGAGTGGTGCTCTGCTCAATGCATCAGCGTGGAGAATTGCTTTTCCTGGACGGTGTTGCAAGGTGTAGTTGTACGCCGCCAAGAATTCAGACCAACGAGTCATTCTGGGGGACAATATATACAGGGTTGGTTTATTTCCCGCAATAATCCCCAATAGTGGTTTATGATCAGTAATTATTGTAAATGCACGCCCATACACATATTCATGGAATCTTTTAACTGCAGCCACAATAGCTAAAGCTTCTTTATCCAGCTGACTATAATTCCTTTCAGCTTTAGCTAGAGTTCGTGAGAAAATGCGACGGAAGCTTCTGCTCCGTTTGGCAATACGTGGGCCAGGATTGCTCCAACACCAAACGGCGAGGCGTCGCAAGTAATAGTCAATGGCAGAGTTTCGTTGTACTGCATAAGTACAGAATCAGAAGTTAGCAGTTTTTTAACTTGCTGGAAGGCGTTTTGTTCCCGTTGCCCCCAAACCCACGTTGCTTTTTTGTCTAAAAGTCTATGCAGTGGTTCAGCTACCGTTGCTTTATTTGGTAGAAATACGTTATAGAAATTGATAAGTCCAAGGAACGCCTGAAGATCTGCCTTGTTCCTTGGAGTGGGGGCCCTCTTAATTGCCTTCAATTTGTCCTCAGTGGGATGGATCCCTTGGCTGTCCAGGAGGTATCCCAGAAACTCTACCCTTTCCGTGCATAAGTGGCATTTATTTCTTTTGACTTTGAGGCCGGCGTCTTGGAATTTTTGTAAGACCATTCGGAGTCGTTTTTCTAGAATGTCTCTGTTAGGGGCGGCGATGAGTACATCGTCGAAATACGGTACGACCCCTCTTATTCCTTGCAACAGTCTCTCCATTAAGCTCTGAAAGATCCCGGGAGCGACGCTCACCCCGAACTGGAGTCGGTTGCATTTAAACGCACCCCTATGGGTGACGATAGTTTGCGCTTTGGCGGTGGCAGGGTCTACAGGCAATTGCTGATATGCCTGCGCTAGATCTAATTTAACGAAAATGTTTCCGCCCCCCAAGGAATGGAGCAGGTGCTGCACTACTGGCACTGGATATGCACTTTGCTGAAGTGCGTGGTTAAGGGTGGCCCGATAGTCTCCGCAAATTCTCAGTGACCCATCAGGCTTGATAGGCGTAACTATTGGAGTTTCCCACCGGGCGTGGTCGGTGGGTTCCAGCACGCCCTGGGCTATTAGTTTATCGAGTTGTTCATCGATTTTAGGTTTCAGGGCGAACGGAACCCGACGCGGCTTAAGGCGGATGGGTGCTACCTCAGGGTTCAAATTAAATGATATCGGGGTCCCCTTATACTTGCCTAGTCCGCTCGCGAAGACGTCTCAGAATTCTTGCACGAGGGCCTCCTCCCAATCGTTGCTCTCGGCCCGGTGAACTCCGGCTACGGTGATCCCGAGCGGCTCGAACCATTGTAGGCCTAAAAGGCTAGGCCGGTCACGGTCAACAACAGTCAGTGGCAGTGCGACGGTGCGGTCCTTGAAAGAGACCTGGAATTGGCGGGACCCGACGACGGGAATTCGATTACCCTGGTAATCTTTGAGTATAACCCTTTGAGGGTTGAGGTCTTGGCGGCGAATTGTTGGAATAAGCTGCTGGAGCGTCTTCCAAGATACCATCGAGAGGGATGATCCTGAGTCTACCTCCATCACACAAGGTTTGTTTTCGATCGCGACCTTCACCCGGATTTTTCCAGCGTCTAAGGATGTAGCGTGGCCTATGGTGATTGTTTGGTGGGTTTCTTCCCGTCTGGTTTCTTCGCACCTGGGGTTAGTGGTGGACGGGTTGTTTCTGTAGGAGTGGTTTCCCCATTGGTGGTTCAGTTTGTCTCGGTGTGTACCGAGGAATCCTAAAGACTGGCATTCGCCTGTCGGGGTTTGGAGTTGGAGGCTTGTTTGCTTCTGCAAACCTTTGCGATGTGGCCTCTTTTTCCGCAAACGCGGCAGACTGCGTCGAGGAATTTGCAGCTGGATCGTGGGTGACTCGCTCCACATCCTGCGCAAGGTCGATTTGAACGTTGTGTGAACTGGTCTCGTTCAGTTCGGAGTCGGTTGACCTCTTCCTCGTCACTTTCTGATGGGGATTCTAGGTCTTCGTGGTGAGTCGATACTGGGTGTCTCTCTGGGCGAGGCGAGGTATCATCGGCGAGTTGGTGTAGCGGTGCGCTGGTACGACGCATTCATGCTGCCAACTTTTTAGTAGCTTCCGCTGCCGAGGCTTCTTTAAGGGCATCGGTAAGGCTGATGTCCCCCTTAGCCATGATTTTGCTCTGGATTGTGCAATCGTCTAAACCCAGAACTAGGCGGTCCCGGAGGGCTTCTTCTAAGTTGGAGAACTCGCAGAGGCCTCCAAGGTTTCGAAGGTCTGCGACGTAGTTGGCAAGGCTTTCGCCCTTCCGCTGGCCTCTCTGGTAAAATTCGTGCCTTCTGACTAATGTTGGCACGGTGGGCGCGTAGTGGGCCCGTAGCAAAGGCTCGAGGACATCCCAGTCCATTGCTTTTACTTCGGCTGGCTTGGCAAGTGACTTCGCCATTTTAAACACAGTAGGCCCGCAGTGGGTTAGAAAAACAGCTCTTTTTTTGCTGGCCGTTGCATCTTTCAAGTTGTTGGTCTCCAAAAACATTTGGAACCTATCCATGTATGACTCCCAGTCTTCGGTTTCTGGGTTGAATGGAGTGGGTGGTACGGCACCGCTGGCCATGATTGCCGTTGATAGTGCGTGTTCGACCACGTGCTCTGTTGGTTGCTCTGTAGATCAGTCAGCTCTTCGGTCTCTGCATCCCATCCTCGTCGCCAGTGTTAAGTTTGAAGAATAAGGAGACCAGACATCTGACCAGTGACTTCAACTCTTTAATAATAACAGGAATAGGAATAGAACAGAGCAAACTTTATGGGCAGCAGTAACCCTTTTATAGGGTTGGCTGCTACCCTATTAACCAATAACCTTTGTGATAACTTCAAATAATAACCAATAAGGAGTGGCCTCATCCTGACCAATCCCTGTTCGTTGTTTGAGGACCAATCAGGTGTGCAGGCCTTCAAACCCTACTTTGCATTTTATGCTAGTTACTTTATTGATTCATAACAAAATCCTTTATTTTATTTTGGCTTCTTCCTCTCATCATTCAAAAACAAATAAGTCTTCTGCCCACCCAAATTCGACTGAAAATAAATATATATGTATGGTATTCAGCTTTTTTTGGGTATTTTCCCACGTCATTATAGTTGTGATTTTAAAGTTGTAGCGATGTTTCGGCAGAATCTCATCTGCCATCATCAGGCTTGTATATTGTGTTTCTCTCTCTCTCTCTCTCTCTCTCTCTCTCTCTCTCTCTCTCTCTGTGTGTGTGTGTGTGTGTGTGTATATATAATTTGATAATTTCCATTAATTCATTTTAAAGGATTTATAGCATGACCTGGTGATAAGCAATAAATTCATAAATCTGTATTTAATACCTTATATGAAGTCACTAACTGGAAAAAAAATTATCTTCTGATCAAAGCTTATAGTTAATGAAATATCTGCAGTTCACTCTAATCTGATGTGCTTCAGAAATGTTGGCTCTCTTGCTGTTCCACATCACCAAATTGTAACAACCTTTAAGGTCAGTGGAGAAATGGATGATCTAATCAAGGCACTCTGGTAAAGTACACAGTGTTACCTTGCTTCCTGGAAACTCTGGCATTGCTTAGGCTTCCTTGCGTACATAGTGTATGTACTTGGTACAGTAAAGTGTTGTTTTCTGAAGCTTTTTATAAACAGCCACTTCCAATGAGGCAGATGTTCCAGAAATGATTTACAATCCTGCTTCTTCCCGTGTGTGTCTTTATGTCGTCATGAATATTAACTGAGTTTACAACATGTGTCTGCAGGGAACATGGATCAGAAAGGAATTCCAATAAGATTAATCTCACCAAAGAAGCACTTGGCTATTTTAATCCCAAAAAACAAAATAAATCCAAACAATATAAAAAATAAAAAAATCTGCATGCTGCTGCAGAGAGTTCTTGCTACTGCTCTTTATCTCTAATTATGAAAAATTATAAGGATCTCTCCTGCAAATGTCAGAATTTACAGAAGACTAAATTTAATCCAGCCCACTATTTACTGGTGTATTAATTCTACTAAATTTGTGAAGGGGATGCTACAGAGCAGGGGTCACCAAACTTTTGGACCTCAGGAACCACCAAACTCATGATTTTAAGTCCCGGGGACCACTAATATGAATTTTGACTGACAGTGGCTTGCTGACGTTGGTGGGAGGGAGGGAGGGAGGGAGGGAGGGAGGGAGGGAGGAGAGAGAGAGGGAGAGAGAGAGAGAGAGAGAGAGATCTGATCTAATCTCTCTCTCTCTCTCTCTCTCTCTCACACACACACACACACACACAAACACACAGAGACAGGGATGGGATTCAAATTTCTTAACAACCTGTTCTGTGGGCGTGGTCTAATTTGTGGGTGTGGCTTGGTGGTCATGTGACTGGCTGGTGGTCATGTGACTGGCTTGTATGTAAGGCAGGCAGATTGAGTTGCTCACAGAATCAAAGATTCATTCAGAGATCTATCTTTCTGGCATCGGCTACCTGAGTCTGTCACATAAAATTTGCTTGCAAGCAAATTCATAATATTTGTTAGTAAGCAAACTCACAAAATTAACTCACAACACACCATGTATGTAAATATTGATTTTTTTTATTTAAAAAAGAGCAACTTTTACCCAAAATCAGGCAAAGCAGGCAGGCAGATTGAGTTGCTGACAGAATTACAGATTCATTCAGAGATCTATCTTTCTGCCATCGACTACCTGCACTGAATAATAGAAGTTTCAGTCCTAAGAAAGGTTTGTCTGCTTAAAAGCAGAGCCGAAGATCTAAAGATTAGTTAGAAATCAAGAAATGCAACTGTTTCCTGCTTTCTAGCTAATCTAAAACTTCCGGCACAGCAGAACAGCTGATGTTGGGGGAAAAAAAAAAGGAAAAATAGCAACTTAGCAGGCAAGTTTGCCAGGAAAGGAGTGAGTGGGCGGGGAGGGTTCCTGCAGGCCATGTGGGTGGTGCAGCATTGTGTTCCTGCGCAGCCTGGATTAATTGCTTTGGGGGGTGCTCTGGGGGTGACATTTCTCTGCGGGCCACCAAAATTTTCTCACGGACCACCAGTGGGCCACAGCTCACTGGTTGGCGACCACTGCTATAGAGAGAGTGCTACACAAAAGGATATAACTTCCTATATGTGTAGATATATAATGTCATGTCCAAATGAGATAGAGGGAGTTATTTTGTTTTAAAAATGTGTCATAACAAGATTTCCATGATAGCCTGAAGTCTTAATTTACCTTGATACTTTAAACAGCTTTAAGCCCCCCTCTCCTCCTCCTATACCAAGATGGCATTAGAATTGAAATTTTTTGGTCTGTTCAAGTTGGATTTTTTAAAGATTTAACAGATTAGCATTGTAGTTGGAAGGGACCTTGTACTGTAGGTCATCTAGTCCAACCCCCCGCCCAAGCACCATTTCTAATAAATGGCAGTCCAATCCAGCCTCCAGTTATGAAGCACCCACAACTTGCAAAGGCAAGCTATTCCATTGGTTGATTGTTCTCACTGTCAGAAAATTTCTCCTTATTTCTAGGTTGAATCTCTCCTTGATCAGTTTCCATCCAGAGGTGGTATTCAGCAGGTTCTGACTAGTTCTGGAAAAACAGTAGTGTTTCCCCCATCTATTCTCTGCTGATCAGTTGGGTCTTCTTTTGTTGCTCTGTACAGGAGAATGGAGCTGGAAAGAAGGTTAGTGGGATGGGTAGGGAATGGGATTTTACAGTAACCTCCCCCCAGGAGTGGGAGAGAATGGAGATTTTGCAGTATCCTTCCCCTGCCACGCCCACCAAGCCACACCCACCAAGCCACACCACGCCCACCAAGCCACATCCACAGAACTGGTAGTAATTTTTTTTGAATCCCACCACTGTTTCCATCCATTATTTCTTTTCCAGCCTTAGGGTGCTTGACCCCTTCCTGGAAAATAGCTTGACCTCTTCCTCTATGTGGCAGCCCCTCAAATATTGGATCACAGAATAACATCTGGAAAACCAACTTAAGTTAAGGGCATTCTATTTATTTTGGAATTAAGCCAGGCTGAAAGGTAAACAATGTGTATTTATTAATTGATACACGTGTATCCTGTTTTTACACAAAACGGTGCTTGAAGTTGCTAGCAGCAGCTGAATATCAAGCAAATCAAAAACCAAAATAAAAATAGGTAAAACAGTTAAGTTGGTTCCTAAGGTAAAAAAAACAGCTGCAACTTATTTATGGTCAACAAAAGGCCTTCCAGGCAACATACCATCACCATTTTCTTAATAAATAATAAAATAAATAAAAGGTGTATCATCTCTCTCTAGCAACAGCCCTGTAAAGTATGTGTATAAGTGTCCTGCTTCCAGAATTGTAAGCTTAAATGGTTCAGGATTGTGTCCTGCAAAAAAAAAATGATATACTATGTAAAGAGGAGTTGTTTCAACAAAACTACAAAGTTGACTGAAACCAGCCATGTGGCCTTTTTCAGGCAGAGAGGTTAATGGCTTAGCTTTGTTTGGGGTTTTATAAAACGTTCTGTGGATTGTTGCAGTGCATTTAAAAGGACACATTTCCCATTTAGAATTTTAAAACACAATCCTTCCCTTTTTCTATCTCTCTTCTAAATCACTGGTTCTCAAGGGAAACTATATAAAAATAAACAAACCAAATATTCTTATCCACTGTAGGGAGAAAGAGACAGAAAAAAACACCCTTTCTGATTAATCCTCTGCATCTGGTCTTATTGTTTAAATGGTATTTAAAGTAAAACACAGGCATAGACACCAAAATGGAATCTGGATTTCTTTTTCATCTAGTAATGCAGCATGTCAAGTCCAATAAAATGCTGCCAGCACTTACTTTCTTTCTTTCTTTCTTTCTTTCTTTCTTTCTTTCTTTCTTTCTTTCTTTCTTTCTTTCTTTCTTTCTTTCTTTCTTTCTTTCTTTCTTTCTTTCTTTCTTTCTTCCTTCCTTCCTTCCTTCCTTCCTTCCTTCCTTCCTTCCTCCCTTCCTCCCTCTCCCTCTCTCTTTCTCTCTCTGTGTGTTTCAACATTTTTAAAAATTTATTGGTCATTTTAATAGTCCAAGAGCCAACAAGAATATTAGAAGTTTATAATATAGATGATTATACCAGCAATTTTGCACATATTGTATATCGTTAATAGTTTAACTACTAATCTTCCTTAGATTTTTAAGATCAACTAAATTCAACTGTATGTTGTTTCCAAGATGCTCAGTGATATTTACAGAGATATTAAAAAATAGAGGCACTTTTAGAGAACATTTGACCTATCACTGGATTACAAACCTTTCTCTCATTTTGCCATACTTTGCAAAGACCTTTTGTTTGTTTTGACAGTGCTCTTTTCCTGAAGAGCAATTACAGCTAACTGTATGTTTCCAGTCTGTATTCATTATAGGTCTCCAATTGGTTTAGTCTTTTTGTCCTTTAGACAGTGGAATTGCACATTAGCTTCAGTTCAGACCCTGTGCTTATGGACGTGTAGAATGACTAAGATTTCTAATGTGAACAGAGTAAAAATAACTTCCATCTTGGTTATATCGCTTAAGGAAGTTAGATATGTTGCCCTCTCTTTGCGCCTTACAGCTGTGCGTATCGGTGTGTGACTACATGGGGGAACAGGGTTTATTTTTTATGCCAGTGAAGTTTCTTGACTCTTCTACAATGCCAGTGCAATTTTATAATCTTCTCGATATAAAGGATATAACGTATAATTATAATTAAGTAATTGAAGCCTGATTTTGTTTCATTCCATGTGCTGTTAAGTCAAAAGAGAGTTAACTGAACTTAAACCCATTAATTAAAATTCTCTTATAACTATGTATGTTTATTTGATTCATATCACATCTATTTAGGGGGCCGTTTGTTCTATGCTATTGACTGGAAGCTATGCAGCTCTGTTTACTTCAGGAAAACCATAAATGTAAGTCTATTAATCGTTTTGTATATTAAGACTGCAATTCTAAATGCGGCTTGGAAGGAAAGTTTCACAAAAAGGTCTGGGAGCCCTTTCCAAGCGTGTCTTCCCCTTTCTCCCTTCTGATTTTCTTTTTTAAAGAATGACCTTCCCCATCAGGTAGATTTCCAAGCATATTAGTTAGGACAGGAATCTGTGCTTTCTTAACCTTCTGTCATCTGCTAGCTGGGAAAATAAGCTGCAATAAAAGCAAGAGATCATGAGAGGTGCTGTTAGAACTGGCCTGGGCATTTGTGTATGGAGGCTGCCATTTTGTCAGGAAGGAAGCAAGATTTTCCTCTGGGGAAGAGGATAACATAGGGACTGAGAAGAAGACAGAGGTGACTTTAAAGAGTCCTGCAGCAAAGAAGGCAGGGAAGAAAGGACCAGGAATCTAATGAAGTGTTGAAGCTTGATAAAAAACTGAGGCACCCTCAAAAAACAGAATCTGCACAGAGGAAATTAGAAGAACAGAAGAAAGCTGGTGGAATTAAAACACAATAATAATAAAAAGATAAATAGGAATGAAAATAAGAAGGAATGAGAAGGAAACTTTAGAGGGGCTGGAGTGAATGCAGCATTACTTAAAGAACCCAAGTTACCAGTTTTGGCAAAGACTGTGTAATAATTTGATTTATGGCCAGCTGTTTATATACAACAATGTGGAAAAGGGAAAAAGCATAGGAGATTTTATATACAAAAGTAAAGTGTTAGGAACACTCAGTAAAGAAGGCAATAGTTAATATGTAGTAGCAGTAAGCCTGAGGATTAGGACATTGGATGACGTAGGCATAGGAACAAGAAATAAGATTTACAATTTATGTTAGGAAAACTAAAGTTCTACTTGGATAAACTGCTCAGCAAAAAATAAATCCTTGTAAGAGAATAACACAGTCCTATTTGTCATTCTGCTTGTATCAGTACAACCTGGAAAAAAATGGTCCATGTTTAGTTGGCTGGGTGGTTATTCAGAAGCCACCCCTATTTAGTGTATTTAGGATTATATTTATATTTGTTAATATTTCTGAATAGCATTGTTCACTGCACGAACCAGATTTTTGTCTGCCCAAATTTGACCTGAGACCCAGGAACTGAAATGAATGTTAGCGTTATGATTACTTCAGACCTTACCATAGACAAGGATCTAGAGAATGTTAAACCATATGCTAGGATTCCTTTTCTTTTTGAAATGGTATAATAAGAAATACGTTGTACCAGTAAACATAGAATATAGAATAATAGAGTTGGAAGAGAACTTGAGGGTCTTTTAGTCCAAGTTCTGCTTAAGCAGGAAATCCTACACCATTCCAAACAAATGGCTGTCCACTCAAAGAGATTTCTAGAAGGGAACTTGGAGTCTTCTAGTCCACCCCCCTGCTCAAACAGGAAACCCCATACTACTTCAGACAAATGGTTGTCCAATCTCTTCTTAAAAACCTCCAGTGTTGGAGCACCCACAACTTAGGGAGGCAAATGGTTCCATTGATTAATTGTTCTGCCCATTAATTTCTCCTTATTTCTTGATTAATTCTCTCCTTAACACCATCAATGCCAACTGCTCCACCACAATGACCAAGCCATAATCACACTACGTCCAGATAAGCAGCTGAGCTGGCTGGGGAGAGGTCTTAATGAGGTACCATCAGCCCAAGTGCTAATTAATCTCAGGCAGCCTGCCCTCTCACAATCCTAAAAGACAAATATATATATTTTCTGAGCACACAGATATAGTTTTATAGTTTGGGGCCCAAATCCCATATCCGCTATTAAGATTTACAGACGATTTTCCTATGCTTTAATATATCCCAATGTGTCTATGACTCAGACTTGTAGTATTCAATCATTTGAATCAAGTTATGTATATTTTAACTTTCTGTGCAAATTAAAGTGTACCCATCCTACCAACCATTTTGTAAATGAACTTTCATACTGAAAAAAGAGCGTCAAAGTGGCAAGAATTTTTTCTCTCCAAAATTCCCAATGAATTCATCTAAACAAGCTGGAGATCTTGTGCTAAAATCATAAAACTTAATAAGATTTTAATGTAGAGTAGGCACATTTTTGTTTAATTATTCCATACTGAATTTGGGCACAGAAAAAAAGTCTGTCTTCAAGGTGATTAATGGCCTGATACCAAATCATGGTAAGAAGAAATGAAACTGTCAGGCCTCCAAAACCAAGAAACATACATGTTGATTGTTCTCAGCAGGTGTCTTCATTGTTCCAAACCTATGAAAAAATCTTGCCAAATTGAAGCAGCCTAATGCCTACCTCAAGCATATACTCTGGGAACTATTAAGGAGGGGCTGTCTTCATCCTCTTTGTCTCACACAAGCTATCTCAACCCAGTAACCCTCTTACTCCTTTGGAATGCACTCCCTCCCTCCTGGGAAGACGCCCCTATACATTTCATCAGTGAAAAGCAGTCACCAGCCTGGAATACACAAAGACCCTAATTATGGACTTCCCATAAGCTACCTGGAAAAGAACATCTTCATTAGGAAAAATTGGGTATTACGCAACATATCTCTTATTAGACCAAAGAAGCAATGAAAAAAACCCCTTTTATGGGAAAAAAACTATAAAGAAATAGATATGAAAATCTTTGGGTGTCGTATCTGTTACATGTTTATTCTAAGAAAACAAGAACAAGGTTTTTTCTTAGAGTGGAAGTAAATGTGTACAGCAAATATTTGAATATAGTAAATTTGATTAGGTAATTTGTTATCTGTTACCCAAGGATACCAGCAATCATAATATGTGTTTCTTAAATATGTGTTTCTTAATGCATATTTGTATTCAGAAACAAAATGGAACTGATTGTATTTTTATAAAGCTTGAACAATTTTCATCATTTTTTTCAGGGATTTTTTTTGTTTCTTGAAAAAAGAAATTATGTTAACCAAAGCAATGTTTATCTGCTCAGCTTTTCAAACTCTTGTACACAGTCAATCCTCAATACTTTTCATCGGAAGCAAGTTGTTGCACTGAATTTACATGGGACTGAATGTAAGCAAGGTGTACTTCAAACTGCAACTTCACCCTCTTTTCCATTTACTTAGAAAGAAATTGCACTATACCTTGTGGTATTTATTCCCTGATAACTGCATTGAGCAGAGCCCTTTCTATTTGTAGTGCCAGAGAAGCCAAATTCAGCTTCCTGTGCAAAGTTGATTTAGTAGTTATGGCCTGGATTCATTTTGAAAATATGACAGAATTTCTTGGAACATGTGTAGAATCTCATTTTTTTTAAATCATGGGGTCATCCAACTTTTCTTTCCCTTCATAATGAAAGAGAACATTTTCTGTTTTTTAGAATCACCAGGCATGATTACATCTCTTTATTTGACTATTTGACTTTATTTGACTATTTGAAAATGACTTGATTTAGACATTCTTTATTTCAAAGGAGGTTGATTTAAAATATTTATAATCATGTTAAACCAAGCCCTGGCTTTGGTATTTGGGAGAAGGCCCATTTTCCTAGGGAGTAAAAGAATTTTAATAACAATTATTCAGATAGGGAAGGGTACGTCAGTGTTACTTTGCAGAATGTGGCTGATTTTCTTTTAAAAAAACATTTATAAAAGCCTTTAGATATGTGTATGTGTGTGTATATGTATGTATTTATATATGTATATATGTGTGTGTGTGTGTGTACACACACACACACACACACATGCATATACACACATACATGCATACATACATCTTGCAGGTGATTCTTCTACAAAACAATTGCTCTACCGTGTAGGATTTTGTGGCCACAAAGAAGGACTAGGGGTAACATGATAACAATATCTAAGATGCTGCCACAAAGAAGAGGGAGTCAAGCTATTCTCCAAAGCACCTTCATGCACCTAAACATGAAGTAATGGGTGGGAATTAATCAAGGAGATAACCAACCTAGAACTAGGGAGAACTTTCCTGACAGTTGCAATGACTTGGCTCCAGAAGTTGTCGGTGCTCCAACATAAGAGGTTGTCAAGAAGAGAGTGGACAACTATTTGTTTGAAATGGTTTAGGGTTTCCTGCATGACCAAAAGACCTCCAAGGTTGCCTCAGCCTTCCATCCTTCTGAGGAGGATAAAATGAGGACCAAAATTGTTGAGGGCAATATGTTGACTCTGTGAACAGCTTGTAAAGCACTGTAAAGTGGTATATAAGTGTAAGTGCTATTGCTAAGGTCCATTCCAGCTCTTTTATTCTGATTTCTCCATCTTGCCTTTCTGGCTGAAAATTAAAAGATTTGTTTCTCATCTTATTTTTCTGTTGAGTTTTGTTTTTAATTCATCTTTCTATGGAATGAAGAAAGGGGCATGAACAATTTAGCACAACATTAATAATAATACCTGTAACAGCAACATTTTGGGGGGTGGGTTGGGTTGGAGGTTGATGATCTGTATACAGGAAATATGAAAAGGCTCCCCCTTTTCTCTTTTTCACTTACAAAATTGGCAGATAGATGAGGGGCCAGCATAGGTTGAGAACCCCACTTCAAGAACGCTGGAAAGGATTTGGTTATGATTCAAAAATATCTTTAGATACTTTTGAGTACAGCATTCCGACTTTGAACATTTTCCTCCATTTAAAAAACACCTTCTACCACCCCTAATTAAGGGCTAGATATATCTACTATGCTAATTCTAAATTATACAGTATATTTGGCACTGTAGCCTGGGATATAGTTTGTGAATAAACAGCAAGAATCTTAATGGCTTTCATTTTGTTGTTTGGTGCCCAGAATCATTTGCTTGTGAGATGGGGGGGGTTATATAAATTAGGCAAATAAATAAATAAATCATGACACTTTAAACAAATACATAAAAATCAACTCAGCCTTTCCATTCTTGCTGCCAACTTTCTGGCAGCTATATTTGGTAACTATTGTCTCTCGTTCAGGAAGAAAGAAACAGATTTTCCATGTTTCTCAACTCAGAATGTAAAGTAGCATATCCTTTGCAGAAATTCAAATGCAGCTGATTATGGAGAGACTAGACAACCACCCATAGTTGTGTACCATTCATAAAAAAAAATAATCACCCTGTGGGTTATCTGTGTCTTCCTCAGTCTGGTAGAGGACCTTGGAGTTTGGGGGTTTGGCACAGTCTCTTAGCTGTTCCTAGCACTGCAGACTTCTGGACGGAGAACCTCAAGTGCTGTTCCTGGGTTGTTCCTGTAATGTTTACATATTTCATTGTGCTAAATCCATGCAAGCTACCTGCATTCATAAAATGCCAGGCCTTCTGGAAACACTATGCAGGGATGGGAGAAGGTGGACAAGAGAGAAGAAAAAGCAGATATGTTTTTAACAGATAACAGATAATCAGAGTTGGAAGGGACCTTGTAGGTTTAGTCTAACCCCCCGCCTAAGTAGGAGAACCTATACCATTTCTGACAAATGGCAGTCCAATCTCTTCTTGAAGGTCTCAAGTGATGGCGCTCCCACAACTTCCAAGATAACAGATAACAGATAACAACTTCCAAGATAACAGATAATCAGAGTTGGAAGGGACCTTGTAGGTCTAGTCTAACCCCCCGCCTAAGTAGGAGAACCTATACCATTTCTGACAAATGGCAGTCCAATCTCTTCTTGAAGGTCTCAAGTGATGGCGCTCCCACAACTTCCAAGGGCAAGCTGTTCCATTGGTTGATTGTTCTCACTGTCAGTTTCTCCTTATTTCCAGGTTGAATCTCTCCTTGTTCAGTTTCCATCCGTTATTCCTTGTCTGGACTTCAGGTGCTTTAGAAAATAGTTTGACCCCTTCTTCTCTCTGGCAGCCCCTCAAATATTGGAAGACTGCTATCATGTCTCCCCTGGTCCTTCTCTTCACTAGACTAGCCAAGCCCAGTTCCTCTAACCGTTCTTCATATTTTTTAGTCTCCAGTCCAGTTTTTCCTTGACTTCAGGATGCAATAAAAAATTTTCAGTGTGAAACTGGACTGCCCTCAATATTAGACCTTTAAAAACCAGCTTATGTATTCTAAAGCAATTGTTCTTTCTAGCATCATCTGTTATGTCTCACCTGTGCAAACAAGGTGAGAAGTCCAAATTTCCAAATGAATATAAACAAGCAAACAAGTCCAGTATTGACAGGGTTAAATTCCTTGAGCCGAGAAAGTTCTTGGCAGTCTCACACAAGCTGTCTGCCAAGTCCGACAATAAAGCAAGAACATAAATCACAAGCTATCGCCACACACAGAATCTTCTGAAGCTTCTCTCACAAATTAACACGTTGTCCCGAACAAGTTCTCAGAGTGAACACACCCACTTTTATTCCCTGTGGGGCATGTCAGTCCCTCATCTCAGTCTCTGATTCGTCCTTTCTTTCTACGTTGCAACTTACACTTTTGCCTGCACCGTTGCCTCGCATCAAGCCAGCATTCCTCAGCTTGATCCTCAGTCAGAGGCTCTGATACGGTCTCCTGATTATCTGCCGACACCTGAGGCACAATCAGGGAGGAAGGTCCTGCCGAGTAGGAAAGTCCTGGGGAGGAAGGCAATTCCAAATCCTCTAACAAAGCAGGCTCAAACCTCAGAGCCAAATCCTCCCCTTCCTCACCGTCCAAGTCTTCGTCCTCTAGCAAAGCAGGCTCAAACCTCAGAGCCAAATCCTCCTCTTCCTCATTGTCCAAGTCCTCGACCTCTGACAAAGTAGGCTCAAACCTCCGAGCCACAACAATCATCTTGATTAGAATCAGCTGAACAGATTCGTGATCACAAATTTTCCTAACCTGCAAATGTAATACTTTGCACCAGAGGTGGTATTCAGCAGGTTCTGACCAGTTCTGGAGAACTGGTAGTTTGAGTAGTTTGGAGAACTGGCAAATACCACCTCTGACTGGAGATTTTACAGTATCCTTCCCTTGCCACACCCACCAAGCCACGCCCACAGAACTGATAGTAAAAAAAATGTGAATCCCACCACTGCTTTGCACTCTTCTTCTAAAGGTTCTTTCGAACAAATTCTCCAAGTGCTGAATTCCGTGCTAATAGGGCAAATGATTCTGAAGCTTAAGGAGCAGGGCGAGACAATCTGTCAAACAGGCTGGGTGCAAGGTTAGCACTCAAAACCAGATGGCCTTATTTGAATACTGATACTACCATGGCCAGGTTCCAGTCAAGCCATCTGGTTTAATGATAATCCTCTGGGCTAATATCAAATGTAGTACACAAACTATTCTTGTATGCCTTATCCCGTTATGACACCCAAGTGACCAGAAGTACCAGGAACCTCTGGGAGGGTGCAAAACACACACTTGGACTGACACCTACTGGAAAGGGCCCACAACTGAAAGCTGTGATCAGGGGAACAAAACTGGGCTGGTTAACATGCCCTATGAAACCAGGCTTACCTGTTCTTCTAGCTCTTCAACTGAGGCAATATATATTACATACAGAAATCATTACGAACTTTCATAAAGGTACGTTTCATATAGTATAAGATCAAGTCTGAACCAGCCGGGTTCTTCTTATGCTCTCAGGCTAGATAGCAGAAGAATGAATGAATGAACTCTTTATTGGCCAAGTGTGATTAGACACACAAGGAATTTGTCTTGGTGCATATGCTCTCGGTATACACATAACAATAAAAGGTACATTCATCAAGAATTATAAGGTCCAACACAATATAGTCATAGGGTACAAATAGGCAATCAAATCATACTAGGAAAGAGTCAATATAAATCGTACAGATATAAGCAGGGAATTATTTGTTTAGCAGAGTGATGGCGTTCAGGAAAAAAACTGTTCTTGGATCTAGGAAGGAAACAAGAAACAAGGAAAATTTACAATAGCATGTATGAAAACTAGGATATTAAAGAGAGATTTTATATAAGGTTAAGAGGAATACTACATAATAAGCATATTATTTTCCTTCCTTAAAATAAAAGTTGCATTGATCCATACAGTTCAGAGTGGTAGCTATTTATAGATACTCATTTCATATATCTATCTTTTCTCCTTAATTAAGGCTCAAGATCAATTTGATGCAAAGAATCTAAATTCTGAATAGTTATCAATTAACATAGTCCTTATTATTATAGTCTTCACTATTATTATTGGGTTTATTATGGTTCATTCAACAATCAGCCAGATGTTTAGACTAGATTTGGCATTCTTATCCACCTATTGAGTTCTATCAAAGGACCCGGGACATGTTGTTATTTGATGGTGTTAAAGGTATCATCACAGGATGTAAGCTGTTTCAAGTTTTGCAAATAATAAGTAATGATTTATTATTATTGTCTTCACTATTATTATTGGGTTTATTATGATTCATTGAACAGTCAGTCAGATAGACCGGATTTGACATTTTTATTAACCTATCAATTCCTTCTAAAGGACTTAGGGATGCCGCAACAGTTGTAAGTGTGAAAAATAAGTCACTTTTTTTCAGTTTGCTGTTACTATGAATGGTCACTAAACCAAAGGTTTAGTTGAGGGCTACCTGTATAACCCAAGGCAGATCTGTTAAAGGAACAAGTCAGCGCATTTCAGCTCCAGCCAAGTCTTCAAAAAGATGACAAACTAAGAATAGAATAGAATAGAATAGAATGGAATGGAATGGAATGGAATGGAATGGAATGGAATGGAATGGAATGGAATGGAATAGAATGGAGGGGAAGAGAAGAGGAGAGGAGAGAAGAGAAGAGATGAGAAAAGAAGAGAATATGACTGATTAATTATTGATAGATATTTATGTTTGAAGTATGTGCCCTTGGTTGATAGCTTTACCCTCTAAGACCATTTCTCAGTCTGCTGAAACTCAACATGTATTTTTGGATCCTCAGATGAATTATTTTTGTGTTTAAAATGTGAGGGCTTGCCTTAAGGATAACAGAAGGCTTAAAAGTTGCATTTTTAAGGCCACTTTGTTCCTTAAGTAAAGGAAGACCTTAAAAAAAGAAACACTGATAACAAATTTCATTAGTTCAGTCAGCGCCACCAATGACTGTCTTGTGCCAAGCCAAGGTTTTAATATAAAAAGGCTGAGAGATTAAGTAGTGGCAGTAAATTGTCAATGGTGTCTCTTAAATTATGGAGCGCTTTGAAGTCTGAGGTTTCCTTCTTCCCATTATATGGTACACAAAAAGAAATTCTCATCTTCTGAAGCAGAATTTTTAATGCTATTTTAATTTCAATTAACATTTCTCCCTCTTTCTTTCACTTTCCTCCCATTCATCAATGTGCTTTAAAGGCTAGGTGCCTAGTAATGTGAAAGGCTTGACATTTAGTGCTTATTAATATTAACCTGTATCTTCTCAAAATTCTTTTTTTTTAATGAGATTTTCCCCCTCCATCCTTAATGGACAAGCAATCCTATATCCACAATAATTGTAGACCTTTGTATGGATTATAACATGTTCTCTTCTAATTAAAGGGTCACACTTATATGCTTTATGAGAGAGGGGTGTTAATCCATGTAATATGTTACCAGTGGTCTTTAAAATAAAAGTAGCCTAAAAACCTCTCTCCATCTTATACCCATCTCCACACTACCCATCAGTTGCATTTATTTTTTAGGCAGAGCTACGTAAAGCTATTTTGGTATCCTCATTCCAAATTTAAGCTCTCTTGAGGCTGGCCTTTATTTAATAACTGGATCAAGAGCCTTGGTGGCGCAGTGGTTAGAGTGCAGTACTGCAAGCTACTTCTGCTGCCTGCCAGCTGCCTCCAATTTGGCAGATCGAATCTCACCAGGCTCAAGGTTGACTCAGCCTTCCATCCTTCTGAGGTGGGTAAAATGATGACCCAAATTGTTGGGGGCAATATGCTGACTCTGTAAACTGCTTAGAGAGGCTGTAAAGCACTATAAAGCAGTATATAAGTCTAAAGGCTATTGCTGTTGCTATTTTTTAAAAAAACCTTTTCTGTCAACAAAGTCCCCTGCACTAGATAATTTTTAGCAGGAGTGTGATCCAGGAATACCATTCTGCATAATGTCTATGGAGATTCTCAAACATTCTCATAAGGCAATGAACTGAAGAAGCTTCTTGGATGAGAAGCTGAATGTTTTCAATGGAAAAAAATAATCAAGAACTTCCAGTTGCCTTTTGAAAAAAAAAAGCATCTTTGGACACTGTGCATAATGCATTGGTATGACATTGAATTGTGAAAGGTGTCCTGGGGTTCAAGTTTCTCTTTAGTGTCTATGAGTCTATGGACTCCCCCCACCCAAAAAATAAATATGCTGGCAAGTGGGCTTATTCATTGGCAGAGTCCAACTGCAACATCTGTGCTTTGAGGAAAGCCAAGAAAGGATAAGGGACAGGCTGGTGGTTCCATCTTCTCTCCAGAAAGTTCACTGCCCTGTGTAGGTTCTCCCAGGCATAGCACTGATACCCCAAAGGAATCCATTGCCACCCACACTTAACAGAATAACAGAGATGTAAAGGACCTTGGAGGTCTTCTAGACCAAACAGGAGACCCTATACCATTTCAGACAAATGGGTGTCCAATGTCTTCTTAAAAACCTTCAGTTTCATTCTCTTATTGGCATATAAGAAGGAGGCTGCCTCATCTCTTTCCCAAGTGCAAGAGTTAAATTGCTGACAAATAAATGCACTCATAAGTCAAAGAGTACTACAGGGTGGCGAAACCACTAGTCTCTCTTTCTGCTTTTTCCAGGTTCACTCATCTATATAGAGGTAATTGTCAATTTATGAGCACAATTGGGACTGGAAAATTCATTGTTAAGCAGTGCAGTCATTACATGAGGCATTACGCTACCACACCCAATTTTTTTTTACAAATTTGACATCATGTGACCATGACTTGAAACTTCCTGTGGGCTTCCCCATTGGCTTTGCTTGTTGGAAAACGCTGGGAAGGTTGTAAATAGCGACAACATGACTCTGGGGTGCTACAACCATTGTAAACATCTGTTGTTTGCCAAGTGCCCAAATAACAATCAAGTGTCCATAGGCAAGCTGCACTGTTAAGAAGTGTGTGGGCCAGTGCTGTTCTAACTTTGAAGGTTGCTAAATGAATGAATGTAAATTGAGGACTATACGTAATGAGTCACCCTAAATTTCAGGAGGACATAGGAGTGCTGCTAGGACAAATATGAGTTCCAGGGAGCCTTCTCTTAGATTGCAGGTGCTAATAGAATGCAGATATGCAATACAGGCAGATTTCTGAGGGTAGGTGTTTAGATGGCTACATCAGGGGTGGTGTTCTGACCCACACTCTTTTCCAACAAATCAAACACAATCCAAAAGGAACAGAAACCTTGTAATACTTTTACAAAATAATTAGGTGTGATAAGCACAAGTCTTGCCAAACTATGCAAGACTTGCCAAAAGATAACAGACAAGAAATAATTTGCAAAATAAGAATCTTCAAATACCAACTCAGGATACTGGAATATCCATGAGACTGGAGTTTCAAAATGTCTTTGCCTTCTTCAAAGTATATTCATTTCATATTCTTATCTTCTTGAAGGAGGGGCCATTACCTTGCAGCCTTACTGCCAAGTCGCCCGTGCTGTTGTAACTGCTCTTTCCTCTGAGCAATCCTGCGTGCACGCGCACTTGGCACAGGCTCCTCGGGAACCTCCTCATCGCTGCTGCCAGCCCCCAACAAACTCTGAAGGCAGCAATCTACTCCCTAATGGTCCTGGGCCCTCTTCTGAGTCCTCGCTCTCCTCAGCCATCCGCACCTGCTGCCGGCTAACCACAACAGGTGGGCTTCAAAATTTTTAGCAAAGAGTTCTCTGCCCGGTTGCTGGGTGGGCATGGCTCAAGACAGCTCGACGTTCAGGTGTGCTGCTAGAGGTTTTTCCAGTACCTGGTGGACTGGGGTATGTGGTTGTCCATCATCTCTATGTAGATGAGAAGTCACCCAAGTACACAAGAACCCCCTTATAAAGATGTTCATGTAGCACCTCGTTTATTAACTGCATGAACACCACCAGGGGACCCTGTAGTCCGAAAAGCATGACTTTGAATTGGAAGCTCCTTAGGGGGCAGTTGACAGCACCATGGCAGCAAGAGGGGGGGGTGTTTTTGCCCTTCCTGGGCTCCGGGGGCTTTCCTCGAGCCTCCGGGAGGGTGAAAATGGCCCCCTGGGCTCTGGAGGCTCTCTGGAAGCCAGAAACAGGCCCATTTCCGGCCTTCCTGAACTTCTGGGAGGCCCATTTTTCACCCTCCCTGTGCCTCCGTGAGTGCCCTGCACTTACCTGAATCCAAAATGGGCCCCATGGGGACTCCTGGGCAGGGTGGGGTGGGGTGGGTGGGACCAGCCAGGAGTGGAATTTGGGGATTCTCCAAATTGCATAGAATCTTAGGTAGGGGCTCTCCTGAACCCCTGCAAACACCCAGTAGCTCACCCCTGGTCTACATTGATGTTGGAAGTTGTGCCATACCGGGATATTCTGGCCAGTCTTTCTCTTTGCAAACCTTCATAATGAGAAGAAGACATGTCTTTTCAAAATGAGCTTCTTGTTTTTTTGGATTTCTGACAACATAACTAGGGGTGAGGGAGGGCTGGAACGACTCTTGGCATTTGAAATATATTTTTATTATTCTCCTCCCTTCTGCCTCCTCAGGTTATTGGAACATCAAATGTTACAACCACAGCTTCAAAGAATTATGCAAAGACCACATCTGGTTACAATAATGCTAACAAAAAGAATATTACAAGACAAAGTGGAGCATGAACAACTTGCTTACTACAGGGACACATCAACCCAAAGATTGTTTTTCTTTCTTAATTTTTTTGTAATATGTAGAAAGAAATGGGGTCATTGCCCAAGTTGGTTTTTCTGTAAATCTTGTACGCTTCTAGAAATAGTCTAATATTGGATTAAGTAAAAGACTAGGAGCAGATTAAACAATATAGTCCAAGAGAATAAAACAATAAATAGGCAAGGGCAGGCAGAAGGCAATCTAGATCCAGTGATTCTTTCTCCAAGCAAGTACACAGAATTAATTATTTAAAAGTGTTATTCTAAGGACCTTTGACTTTGCTTACAAAATAGTAGCTATTAAGTCTCACTTGATGCTTTATTTGGAAAGGCAATTCAAATGTGATTCAGCTGAAACTCTAACTCAGACAGATATTTCACATTTGAAATACACTTAGGCAAGAAAAACCAAAAGTACACATATAGACTGGGTGAAACCAGGCTCAATAGCAGTAACTGTGAGAGGGATCTTGGAGTCTTAGTGGACAACCAGCTAAATATGAGCCAGCAGTGTGCAGCAGCAGCCAAAAAAGCTAATATAATCCTAAATTGTATTAACAAAGGGATACAATCGAGATCAAGTGAGGTACTAATACCACTCGCTAAAGTCTTAGTAAGACCACACCTGGAGTACTGCATCCAGTTTTGTTCACCACATTATAAAAAAAGATGTTGAGACTCTAGAAAAAGTACAGAGAAGAGCAACCAGGATGATTAGGGGACTGGAGGCTAAAACATACAACAAACGGCTGCAGGAACTGGGCTTGGCTATTCTAGTAAAGAGAAGGACCAGGGGAGACATGATAGCGGTCTTCCAATATTTGAGGGGCTGCCACAGGGAGGAAGGGATTAAGCTATTTTCTAAAGCGCCTGTAGGCCAGACAAGGAATAATGGATGGAAACTGAACAAGGAGAGATTTAACCTAGAAATAAGCAGAAACTTTCTGACAGTGAGAACAATCAACCAATGGAACAGCTTGCCCTCAGAAGTTGTGGGAGCGCCATCACTTGAGACTTTCAAGAAGAGATTAGACTGCCATTTGTCAGAAATGGTGTAGGGTCTCTTGCTTGGGCAGGGGGGTTGGACTGGATGACCTACAAGGTCCCTTCCAACTCTGATTATCTGTTATCTGTTATCTGATTAAGAATGGAAATATCAAGTTTGATGTCATTAAAAAAAAATGACCCAGAAAAGAAAATCTACTTGATTTTCCAACTCAATTCAAATTGGAGTAAATTGATGAGTTGAATCAAATCAATGATTTGAATCAGATCAAATTGTTCCTTATACCTTAATTTCTAATTACACTTATTCTAATAATGCCCTTTGAAACAAATGTGATTACCCATTCTTCTGTTTCTAGACCATTGCATCAGAAAGAAAACTCAGATTTGCCCACCTGTATGAGTAAGGCACAACTATACTTCCTCAACTAGAAAAGAATTACTAATACCAGAAATGGAGTGATAGTAATTGTTTGCTTCTTATTACAAGATGAAAATAATTAAATAAAATAATGTATACAATCAGCTGAATTCACATACTGTACTAACTGTGGCATTTCCAATTTGGAAAGATGTGACTACTGGTGTATTTAATCTTGTTTTTTTGTATGTAGGTCAATAAAGTGTAACAAAGGTAATATTCCAGTTAGGTCACTTCAAAATAAATTATGTCGATTAGTTGAAGTTAGAAAAGACTTCTGTAGGCAAATGCAATATTGCCAAATTAACCACACATTTATGACAGATATTTAAAATGGCTGATAAATAGCCATGTTGGTTAGTTTGTGTTTGGGTTCTTAAATATATGAGGTGCATAGTGATAAAATGATTGATTTTTGCCTTAGATTAAAAAAAAATAGAGGGCCCTTTTGGGTAAAGCTCATATTGTGGTAACAATATAGAACATCCATGTAATGTTCTTGGTCACAATCAACTTGTGGTTTACCATTAATCTACTAGATTTTTTCAACAACTTGCCTCCACCATCATGTAGCTTTCTTGGTTATCTTCTACCCAAGTTCCAACCAATCACTTCAGGTCCTGCTTTGCATTTCAGAATCAGCCAAGGGCTGCCAGAAGCTGCCACTTAATTCTGGGGAATGGATCTACCTGAAATCTATTCAGTCTCTAGGTGAATATGCAATTCAGTCCTGGTTTACTGGTTTGTTTGTTTTTCCTTTTCATTTAATCCAGTGCTATTGAAAATCTACAGAAATTATAACTGGTCCAAAATAAGATGTCAGATTTCTTAGCAGTGCAAAGTATAGGCTTTCTACTATTCTACTTATAGGCCTTCTGTTCTTCTACTTGGTGGTATTCAGCAGGTTCTGACCAGTTCTGGAGAACCGGTAGCAGAAATTTTGAGTAGTTCGGAGAACTGGTAGCAGAAATTTTTAGTAGTTCAGAGAACTGGCAAATACCGGTTGACTGACTGGCCCTGCCCCCATCTATTCTCTGTCTGCCAAGTCCCAGCTGATCAGCTGGGTCGTCTTTTGTTGCCCTGCACAGGAGAATGGAGCTGGAAAGCAGGCTAGTGGGGTGGGGGTAGAAATGGGGATTTTACAGTAACCTTCCCCTGCCACACCCACCAAGACACACCCACAGAACCGGTAGTAAAAAAAATTGAATCCCAGCACTGCCTTGCGGATCTTCTAGTTCAACCTCCTGCTCAAACAGGAGACTCCATACTATTTCAGAATAGAATAGAACTCTTTATTGGCCAAGTGTGATTGAACACACAAAGAATTTATCTTTGGTGCAAATGCTCTCAGTGTACATAAAGGAAAAGATACATTCATCAAGAATCATAAGATACAACATTTAGTGATAGTCATAGGTTACTAATAAGCAATCAAATCATACTAGGACACAAATACAACAATATAAATTGTAAAGATACAACCAACACAGTTATAGTCATAAGTGGGAAGAGATAGGTAATAGGAAGAATGAGAGGAATAATAGTAATATAGTCTTAGTAAATAAGTTGACAGTGATGTAGGAATTAGTTCTTTAGCAAAGTGATGGCCTTCGGGGGGAAACTGCCCTTGTACTATTTCAGACAAATGCTTGTCCAGTCTCTTTTTGAAAATGTCCAGTGATAGAACATCGACAACCTCTGAAGCAAATTGTTCCATTGGTTTAAACATTTCTCCTTAGTTCTAGGTTGCTTCTCTCCTTGATTAGTTTCCATTCCTAAACGTGTGCTGAAATATCTCTCCTGACTATGAAAACATCACACATAATGTCTGACCAAGGTGACAAGTTTAAGAATTGTTTATATGTGTTGTAATGTTGTAATGAACTTTTTTATATATTTCTTTTTTCTTTACTATATCACGGTATTGTTTTCGTTTCTTTTCTGTTTTTCTATTTTTTTTTTCCTTTTCTGCACTTTCTATTTTTTATTTTCTTCTTTTATTTGTTCAGTTTGTATTAGCTTTTATCTCTTTCATGATCATCTTTGGAATAAAATTTCTATTAAAAAAGAGTTGTATAATCAAAAGATGGAAAATAATAATAATAATAATAATAATAATAATAATAATAATAATAATAATAATAATAATAATAATAATAATACCGTGTTTCTCCAACAATACGGCCCTCCCAATAGGAAGACCCAGCATGTTTTCTAGGCATAAAATGAAATTAAGCCCCTCCCCCCAAATTTAGGCCTATTTTAAAACATGTGAAATTGGGAGGGAAGACGGGGGGAAACTTGCCTCTATGTCTTGCTATCAGCTGCTCCTAACAGCCAATCATGGCGGAGCGTGGAGGGCTCCCTTACTCCCATCAAACACCTTTGCCGCAGACCCGGGTCAGCAGGTGGGCGTCGTCGGTGTGGATGTCCGCCGGCAGCGTTTCAGCCGCTTCTCAGGCCTCCATAGCTTCCACAGTTCCCACCAGTGCTGGCGCCTCTCTCGCCAGCATCGTCTCCCAAAACAACATCTGAGTCGCTCCCGCTTTTCTCCCATCCCCGTAACAACAGGAAAAAAAACATTTTCAGGTACCTGGAAGCGTCGCACGCTGCATTTTGGTTTAATCCCGAGTGGCTGGGTGGGCATGAGAAGAGCTGAGCGAGCATCTCTGCTGCTGCTACCCTTGGTGCTCCAGCCTCGGGCTCTGCAAGTTTCCAAAAGTCCCAGTGCACAGCCCGTTCCTGCATTCCAAGCTCCCAGGCCGAGCTACAGCTGTCCCTCTCTCACCAGCGCTATCTCCAACAACAGCAGCAGCAGCGGCGGGAACCATGGAAGTTACAGAGGTGGCTCCCCCACCCGAGAAGCGGCTGAAATTCTGGCATAAAACAGTGCAGGTGGTTCCAGTGGTACTTGGCACACTGGGTGCTGTGCCTAAAGACCTAGGCAAGCACAATTGGCACTGACAAAATCACCATTGGTCAGCTGCAGAAAGCCACCTTACTGGGATCTGCTCGCATAATCCACCGATACATCACGCAGTCCTAAACACTTGGGAAGTGTTTGACTAGTGATTTGTGATACGAAACCCAGCATAGTCATCTCGTTTGCTGTGTACACTATTGTTTTTTTGTGTATAATAATAATATAATTAACAGCTGCTTTCCACCTATTCAGGGTATAGCCTATAATGCAGATCATCACAATTAACAGATAACAGAATAACAGTTGGGAGGAACCTTAGAGATCTTCTAGTCCTACCATCTTCTCAGGCAGGAGACTCCAGACAAATGGTTGTCCAATCTGTTTTTGAAAGCCTCCAGTATTGGAGCATTCACAACATCTGGAGACACATCTGGAGACAAGTCATTCCACTGATTAATTGTTCAAACTGTCAGGAAATTTATCCTTAGTTCTCGGTTAGTTCCTCAATTAGTTTCCATCCATTCCAGCAGTGGGATCCTACCTGTCCCACTACCTGTTCAGTGATTGTGCACACACACCTCATGTGCGTGCACCTAAGATTCGTGCACCTAAAAGTGTGCGCGCAGCTTTCCATCCACCAGCTGAGGCCTGCAGCGCCAATCAGCTGAGAGGATAAAGAAGAGAAAAGCGCAAGGATGTGAGGGCTGATCCTATGTTTTTCTCTTTCTCCTTTCAGCTTTTCCCCCCTTCTCCCAGCTGATCGTTGGAGGCTTTTTTTAAATTACTGGTTTGGCTGGTAATTTTCGCTACTGGTAGCAAGTTTTGCTACCGGTTCAGGTGAACCGGGCTGAACCAGTAGCACACCATCACTGATCCATTCCTTCTTGTCCTGCCTCCAGGTGCTTGACCCCCTGTTCTTTGTGGCAGCCCCTTAGATATTGGAACATTGCTATCATTTATCATATTACCCCTAATTCTTATTTTCATCGATTACCAATCTTCAATTCATTTCTGCGCAAACATCTTGCAATTGAGTCAAGGCAAGTTATCTATGGCCTCTGACCCAGCACAAGGATGCCACTGTGAGAAGTCAAGGGACGTAGGGTACTAGTAAGAGCGATGGTACATTTTAATTAAAAGTGTTAGGGCTTCTGCTCCAGTACGTGTTTTATATTTAGTACCGGTAGGTAATTCTTTTTATGATGATTCCCGCCCCGCTTCTCTGATGAAACAGCATTATTCCATTACAAAATTAACAAGAAAATAAATCTGTAATTTCATTTCTTTCTCTCTCTCCTCTCCATTAGCTTTGGTAGGAAAAAAAAGAGAGAGATTAATCAAGGAGCAATTTATCTCCAATTCCCGAGGAGCAATGCTTGGCAAAGAAGGGCAACAAGTGTGAAGAGGAAATCACAATTTACTAGTGCAAGGAGATAGACTTTTGTGTCTGGAAAGGGATTTTACCCACTTAAGAGTCCTCCCCACACCCATCACCTGCTAATGTGCCTAATTTGGCTTCTGATGATGTTTATGCCTAGGACACTTTCAATTTGGGTTCCCAAGACCATCTTAAATGACCAAATTAAATGACCTCTGACTGATAATAGTCCAGGCTTTGCTTGAAAATATTGGCATAAAAGGACTTTACCATCTCCCTTGGTCATTAGTTCCTCTTGCGTTCTTTTGCAGATTAGGGATTTTCCGGCTCAAAGACCATAATCACCAATTCTTGCCTTTCTTGATTTTCTTACATGATATTCCTCTCCTGTTAGCAGGTAGCAAATCTAGCCTTGTATTCTACATAACACTGAACCATTTTAATTCCACTTTGATGTGATTCTAGAAAAGCTGTGCCCTAGTAGCTCTAAAGCACCTGTTGGAAGAAAAATCCTTCTGGGTTCAGTTCCAAGTGGGGGGAAAAAAGACACTGGAAACATGGAAGCCACTTGGAAAGATGGTTTATGGATGAACAGGATGGGTTCCTGGGCAGAAAAGGGAAGAGATGCTGAGAATGCCTGGATTTTATGCCCTCTGTTGGGCTTTGAATTTGAGCTGGTGTTCTGATTGGTTGTCAGACTCCCATGGGGCCATGCAGGGGTAACTTGGTAGGTTGTCTTTTGAGTCCCAGGCTCTTGCTGGGTGATGATGTAATGAAAAGGCTTTGGGCAATTCCTATTATGGCTCTGCCTGAAGGAGGTAGAACTTTGTTATGTAGAATAGATCGGCCCAGGCTTTAATGGCCCATTAACAAAGGTGGGAGGGGGTTGAGTTTCTGCCTCTCTGAGTTTCTACTTCTCTTTTTAGGGGAAATATCCTGCCCCTTTAATATTTCCTAGAGTATTTCATTTTTCTAGGAGAGGGGTGGGTTTTACTTCCTACACATCCTTAAATATTTTTGAATGGTCTCAAAGGCTGGAATGAGTTACTTTAAAAAAATCCACTGTCTTCAAAAACACAGATTTACATGTCATAGCTATGTGACTAGAAATCTAGAGATTTTCTTGCACATTTGTTTGTGCATTACTGCTTCTAGCAACGTTACATCAATTGTAGCTTAGTGTGCAGGTTTCCAGTGATGGCTTTCACAAGTCTCCATTTACATTGAAGCTGCATTCTGAAAAAAAGGAAGCTTTGCTTTGAGGTACAAGCAATACTGGATTTGTGTAAAACCATATAAGAGGAGGGGAAAAAAGAAAGATCTTCTCTAGGTAGGGGTTTAAAAAGTGACAATGGACTTTTGCATCACTGGACAATAATTTCTAGTTATTACCCTTTCATAAAAAATGTCTCTGTGCTTTGATAAATAATTCACTTCCAGCCCATTTATCTGTATTAGTTTAGGCTGAGTTCGGGGTTCCTCAAGGAAGAGAGAATTTCTTTTGTAAGATAATGTTAAAAGAGACAAAAATCTATTCAACCCAGCATAAAGGATCTTGAGAGGGAGATAAGATTAGATTACGCTTGACCAAGATCAGTAAATTTTAAACAGAAGCCCAGAAAGAATTATGTAGGTGAAAGGCGAAACACAGAAGAAAGGTTGCAAGCTGTCAGCTAATGAATTAAGGCGACAAGGGGAAGAATCAGAGGAGGGCTGATCTTACGAGACAGAACAGCTCTCCTGCGACCAGTTAGATGAAAAGAAGGACACACTCTTTTTTGCCTGAAGAAAGCACTATTTAAGAACACAGCAATTCTCTTTGTGCGTGTAACATAATAACGTACACAAGCCAGATTTTTTTTTTTAAAAAAAGCACATTGCAGTATTTAAGAGCTTCGCTTGCATTAAACATCTCTTTTGGAAAAATACTTTATTAGTTTTACTTTTAAAAGAACAACACAACTACAAATTATGTACAACAAAAAGAAAAATAGGCCTTGGCATAGACCAAGAGGGAGAGAGAGGAAAGCCTAAGAGAGGGGAAAGGGAAGAGTAAGGGAGGGGAAGGATAGAGTAGGGAAAACAGTTAAAATAAAACCATATTTTGTGACTGTCTGTAAGATCCTTTCTTCTTCAAAAGTATCATCGGCAGTGCTTTTCTTTATCTCTGCTTCGGAGGCCCTCGGCCATAATTTTCCTAGAGATGATCTATCTTTGGTTTAGCCAATTATACAAAGGATTCCAATTGTTGTAATATGATGAGGATTCTTTATTTTTTAGTGCTTGGGTTAGTTTGTCCATTTCGGCGCATTGTAAAATTTTCTGAATAACTATATGTTCAGAGGGAATGGAAGATAATTTCCAACACTGGGCAATGCATTAAACATCTCTACTGTCCATCCACACTCATCTTTTCTCTCACCCATGCTTATTCCATCAGCACTGGAAGACTTTGTGTAATGAGGGAATTGTCAGGGGATCAGAAAACTGTAATGAACAGACTCTAGTAAACAAGGGTGTTAAGTTTGGAGAATAAGGAGACCAGACATCTGACCAGTGACTTCAACTCTTTAATAATAACAGGAATCAGAATGGAACAGAGCAATGCTATGGGCAGCAGTAACCCTTTTATGGGGTTAGCTGCTGCCTTATTAACCAATGAAAATGCGCAACAGGTTCCAACTACTGACCAATAAGGACAGTCCCAAAAGTGGCCAATCAGGGACTGGTTCTGGCCCAATCCCAAGTTGTTGTATAAGGACCAATCAAGTGTGCAGGTTTTCAACCCCTAATTTGCATTTAGGTTATTCACTTTTATTGATTCACAACAAAGGGTGTGCAACCAAAGTGCCTAGCTGAAAAACCTCTGGGCATCTCCTGTCAAGTGCCTTTATTAAGGGGATGTGCATGGTTTAAGCCTTTAAGACTTGCACTTCCCCAAAACATGAGCTCTGTTCTGCACGCTCTTCCAAGAAGTAAAAGCTGATTTTTTTTTAAGCTATTACCTTGAAATGAACTATCTGCAAACAGTTTAGAGTTTATCTTGTTGGTAAAGAGAACAATTTATTTATTTATCTCCTTGTTTGTTTGTTCATATCTTGTCATTATTATTATTTTTTTACAAATAATTGAAGATTACAAAGATATACAGCACCGCTTCCTCCTCCTATTTTCCCCGCAGCAACAACCCTCTGAGGTGAGTTGGGCTGAGAGAGAGTGACTGGCCCAAAGTCAGCCAGTGGGCTTTCTGAGCTATGGTGGGACTCGAATGCATGGTCTCCCTGGCATCTTCACCACTAGACCGAACTGGCTCAATACAATTTCATTTTCATTCAGTTTAGCCAAGAAATAAATAAGTTATCTACATTCTTAAGAAATAAAACACACAAAATTTTACAGCATAACACCACTATCCAGTGTTTTCATTTTATAAGGCTGTACTTCCCCTTAGTAAAAAGCAAACAAGTTGTATCTCTTGATTTGCAACATTATGGAGATTCACAAAACTTTAGATTTCCCAAAGGAAGACTTCAGTTTGGAGTTGGGTGCAACTATCTGGTGCAATAATTATTAGTTTGGAAGACGTATAACATTCAAAGCTATCTTTATAAGAGAAACGGGCTGAAAATACCAGAATGAAAGTGTACATGGAGATATACATAGTCTTTACTTAGGACACAATAAACAAATATCCAGGCCTCAAACACTGAATACCTGCCTTAGCAGTAATACTTGTAAGCAAGATGTTCTTGAGGATGAATTCATTATAGACTGAAGATGAATTAGCAATGTGATGTAGCTGCAGAAAAGCCTTATGCAGTTATAAGTTGTATTAAAAAGTAGAGTTTCTAAATCATAGGAAATTATTATTTCACCTTCCAATGGTGCTTCCAGGTTTGGCCAAATTATTACATATTCAGTGAGGTTGATTGGGTGTTAGAAATGAGGGCTGCACAGTAATCAAGGGAGAATGGATTTGGAAGATGTTGTGGGCGTGAAAGGCTGTTCCTTGTTCTGCACTCCCATGGCTGCCACTACATGATCCATATATTTCAGGAGATGCTGAAAATAAAATGGATGCTCCACATGACCTTTTGAATCTGAACCACTACACAGCTTGATTTGAAACTAAGAGGAGAGATTGAAAAAACCAGGATTGCTTAGTGTTGAGAAAAGAAATTTAGATAAGATATGGTGGAACTTTGCAAATGCACTCTATGAAACGATGTCATACAGAAGAATGCTAAAGCCTGTTTTTTATTATCCCAAAGGGCAGAACAAGTTGACTATTAAGGGGAAAAAAATCTAATAGAGGACTTTGACAGTGGAACCAATTGGTTTCCACCTCTTCAAGCAGAGGCCAGACAGCCATCTGTCATGGATGTTTTAATGTGGATTTCTGTCCAGGACAGGCAATTGGATTTTTTTTGTCCTGAATGGCCTCTTCTAAACCTTTCAATCTATGACTATGTGATAACACAATAATACAACAGAAAAAAGTCCAATAAAAATCATATACACAAGGAAGGGAGAATTCAGCCAGCTTGAAGTAATCACAACTTTTGCAGAAATACAGAACTTTAGAGCTCGCCCCCACCTGAAACAACAACCTAGAACAAATAGGAAACACTTATGACAATTTTAAAAAAATAAGCTTTTGCAAGGGGAATGGAAAATTTTAAAGAAAGTGAAATTGAATACCACATCCTGGGAAGGACATGCTAAGTTGACTATTTGCCCGATACAAGACTTGAATATTGTTGTTAGGCTCTCATGTTATTTATCATTGCTAAAAGTGATTTAGTTATTAATCATTATTAATGATTTAAGAATGATATTTGTAGGACAGCTAGGCTCCAATTTAAGATGGAAGGCTAGCCAAATGTCTTAATGATTTCTACTCCCATTCAAGGGGTGGAGTTCTTACCATTCCCTTCTGACATGAAGACTTGTGTTCTTCCAGCATGTACACACCGATAATGTGCTCACTAATTACTATTGACATGAATTAACTCTAGTGATTTAAATCATCACTTCCAGATATTATTAAGAAAGATAAATTCTGGATAAACTCTGCCCAGTGATGTGTTCAGTGTTTTTGGCAAGTCACTTAATTTATTATTTTCCCAATCTATCCTTTCCAAGAATCTGGATTGTGTTGTTCCTCTGTGCAGTAGATTATGGAGCACAGCAAAAACAAAACAAAACCAGTAGAAAGGTGGAAGAATTTGCTACCACAAGGAACTTTTTCCTTCATTTTTCTTTTTAAGCATATCCACATTCATAAGTAATTTCCCCATCCAGTAATAATCCAAGGTTTCTGAAAACTAAAATATGAAATTATTAAAATAATGAAGTATTTAGTTTAAATATTTTTAATTAGGATTAAAAACAAAAATTAGGATTAAAAATAAAACAAGAATAAATAGGAAACTTAGGAAAAACAAGAATAAATATACACAACCTTTTCTTCTTCAGAATTTTTATGCCTCTTCTATGAAGGATCTCATAATTCCATCTCATCACAATGGTCTTTATTATTTATTTAGCATATGGCGTACATAGCCAGGGAAGTCTACAATGCTTTTTACCACAGAGTAGTTCGGACAGCCTGTTAGCTCATTTTTTTTCATGCATGCACACTATCCACAGAACACCACAGGGGGATGAACTAACTTTGTATAGCTGGCTAGCAGCATTTGTGGAATGTTGGATCATTTATTTATTTATTTGATTTGTCAATTGTTTACAAGATAATAAGTATAAATGTATACATAGTTGTGAATACATGAAATGGGTACATATAAGAAAAATAAAAGAATAAGAGAAACAATAGGACAGGGACGGTAGGCACGTTGGTGCGCTTTATGCACGCCCCTACAGACCTCTTAGGAAAGGGGTGAGGTCAATAGTAGACAGTCTAAGGTTAAAGTTTTTGGGGTTTGGGGAAGAAACTACAGAGTCGGGTAGAGTATTCCAGACATTGACCACTCTATTGCTGAATCTGGGCTTACTGCCTTGCATCCGGGCAGGTCTAGTGCTATCTCTTGCTTCTGCACAGAATACTACTGGCTTTTCACATCAAAGTGGTACCTATTTATCTACTCGCATTTTTAAAATGCTTTCAAACTTCAGGCAGGAGCTAGGAGCAAAAGTCAGGATCTCACTCTGTCACACGGTGTCATGGGCTTGAATTGTTGGGGTGACAACCATCTCTGGCCAACAATTCCAGCATCATTAAGCTGCTGTACCACCATGCCCCCTTACAACTTCACTTTGTCCTTTCTGCTCTACTGCCAGTCCTTTTTTCCTTTTCTTTTAAAAATGGCATTTTTAAATTTTGCTTTCAGCTACATTGTCAAGGAAGGCAAGGAACCCATTTTTACATGTAGATGAATGCTTAATGTTCCTTTCTGGCATTTGAGGTTTGATATGGTATCTTTTTTAATGAACAATATTTTTCACAGCTTCGGTATCCTGCTATCAGTTTGTCTCAATTCAAATGGATGGCATGAAGTCATTAAATTTCATCAAAGGGGTTTTTTCCTTGCTGAGAATGTGCAGCGTATTAGACAGTGCTTCCCAAGTGAATTTAAATAAGCAAACAATGAAGTAACCTGTTTTTCAATGCAGAAGAGGCCTTATTTATAGATCTTCTGATCCATAGGACCTCTGTGATAAATACAGCAATATAAACATGACTATAAGGATATCTTTGTATTCCCTAAAACAGAACAATTTATTAAACTCATTGGCATTCTGCTGTTTCTCCAAGGATAGGGACGTTAACAGCATTTATCGGCTTATCCTGTTTTCCTTCCTCGTTTTTCAGGTAGTTGAGAGAAAGTACAATGGAATACAGAGGTTGCAGCAATTAAATGTTCAATCCAAGGCATTTTTATTGTCAAACTGAAGTATTGCGTGTCTGTACATGTGTGTGTGTGTGTGTGTGTGTGTGTGTTTTCCAAGAGCAGACATGCTCAAGTCCAAGAACTGGACTTGAGCATGTCTGTGTGTTTGTATCTGTGTTTCTTTACTTGAGAAGAAAGGCAGAGAAAAATCACATAAGATTAGCTATCTCTTAGATCAGGGGTGGGGAACTGTGGCCATTTTATGACTTGTGGACTTCAACTCTCAGAATTCCCCAGGAATACTTAGAGTTGAAGTCTGCAAGTCATAAAAGGGCCATAGTTCCCCACCCCTGATCTAAGAGATAGTTAATTTGATTTTTCTTCAGAATTCTGGGAATTCAAATCCACAAGTCATAAAGGGGCCATAATTCCCCATCTCTGTCTTAGACAAAGGGACACAAATAAATCCTTATTTTATTATCTTTAAAATACTATTTAACTCTCTAACCACTTCCTACTCTCTCCTCATGATCATGAGGACTCAGCACCTTTGAAATAGGACCTCAATCAGAAATAATGTCCAAGTAAATGGATATAGGATTACTGCTTTATGCTCAAGGAAGGAGCATTCACATGACATTCATTCAACCAATGCATTTCACTTCAGAAAGGTCATGACTTCCAATAAAGTCTGAGGGATGTCAAGATTTGAAGATGGTAGCATTTCCAGCATATTTAAAATAATTATCTTTGCTTTCACATTTCAGAATTTTTTACAATTTGCATCTTTGCCAAGGGTTTGAGCCTGTCCCTTAGGTTGAGCTCAGCTGCATTCACTCATGTCATAGGCTTGGTAAATAAATGTACACAAACTACAACAGAGTATTTGTACATTCAAATATTACTGAATTGATCAGGTCTCAATAATGCCCCCTGGAATTCCTTGACCAATTGAGTTTGCAGCATGCTCCTTTTGCCAGCATGGGTGGGATGGGCCAATCCAGGGATGGGATCCGACCGGTGTAAATACTGGTTCCGTGATTTACGATTTACGCTGCACGTGTGTGTGAATCGTCGTCAGCTTGCTGCCTGGACAGCTGAGCAGCACTGCCCGTGGGTTGAAAAAGGTAAGAGCCCGGGCGGGTGGGTGGGCCAAAACAGCAGCAGACATAGAACTGGTTTTATGTCTGCTGCTCTTCAGAGCTACCGGTTCTACAGAGCAGGACAGAACCGGTAGAATCCCACCCCTGGGCCAATCCCATTGGGATGAGATGCTTACCTGCAAGGAAGTCTGATTTTGACATGATCTATTTTTCAGGTAATTTATTTATGTATCTACATTACAGGTAAGCCAGACTATAGAATATATTAGGCTTATCTGATGTGGGTGTCCTCCAGATATGTGGATAAACCCCTAGAACTTCTCAACCAGGCCAGCTATTGCTGTGAAGTGTCCAAGATGGGAAGTCTATATTGGAGACTTCTGTTTGGGTTGTTGGAAATAAGGTTGATTTTTGCTTGAAGCATTTCTAGTACCAGTTACTATGTTTGGATATGAATGAATACCTTGATATACAATTCCCTTTTTTCCTGAATAAGGTGAATTGTCTGTACTGCTTGTAATGTTAGTTTCTATCAGCTTGTAGAGCTGAATGAATATTTGATGTAAAGTTGGGTGAATATTACTAGCTTGTAGTACCTTCTGAGAGGGTGAAGGCTGCTAAAACTGAGATACAAGTTTTATGCAAGATCAAAAAATAGTTTTTAAATTCATTTGCATTGTAAAGTCTGTTCCAATATATAGTGAGAGTATCATCAAAATATACAGTATTTTCAGAGGGAGAGAATAGATTAGTTAATTTTCCTGTAATATTTTGGGGTGATAGTGAAGATAACTTTTAATGAAAATATACATCTTTCCCTAGGTCAGTAACTTGAAATATTTTGTTCTAAGGGGGAGATTTATAGGGAGATATGACTAATGAAAATTATTTTTGTTTACACTTTTATTTATTTTAGAAATTCTATGACAATCATCTGATCAACTCTGAGTAGCATATGATAGAAAAATATAAATATAAATCCCTAAATAATATTCCACAATTCCCAGAAAGCTCAACTTAATCAACTAAATAAAAACAACAATATATAGCTTACAATGGTCATCAAGTTGCCATTGCTTTGGGTGTCAAATTCCTTTTAAAAAGAAATGTCTTCATTGTACCAAATGAAAAGAAGTTAGGTATACCTCTGTATACATCATGTTCTATATAATGATGGGGCAACCACCAAAAAGTCCTGCCTCCTCTCTTTCCATCTCTTATGGAAGACGGACTACTTAACAGACTTTATGTATTTAAAGTTCTGTTAATTTTGTATCAAAATCAAAGAAACTGTATATTTTTGTTTTTCCCCTGTGTTGGAAGCACTGAAGCGCTTCTGCAGCACAAGGATTTTCTGGTGATATCATCATTGCCCAGGGAACACCCAGTTGTGAGCTCCTTTTATGTCCCTTGAAGTTGCCCACCAAAGTGGTACTCATTAATCTACTCGCAGTTGCCTGCTTTTGAACTACCAGGTCAGCAGGAGCTGGACCATGTGATGGGAGCTCACGGTGCCCCACAGCAGCAATGGCAGATTGGCAGCCCAGCATTCTAACCTCATGAGACACTACTGTCCGCTGCACTCTCTGTATATTCTTTTGTGATACATTAAGTGTATTATTAATCTCACTGTGCATTCAATAAGTGACTGAAGAATTAAATTAGTAGGAGAAAACTATACAGGCAGAATTCCTTTCATGTCACTTACCTGTCGAGTCAAAGACCAAGCTCTTAACTCCATTTCATTTCCATCTACCTAAACCATCTGATGAATTTTACCCCACCGCTGGCAATGAGGTAAAATATTTTCCTCAAGGTGCAGAGAACTGACTAGCTTAACATGACAGATTGGGTGATACACTCTGCTATACTCTTCAAGGCAAGGAATAGCTGGAGGGTTCCATAAAGAACTAACCAGGAAACATGTTGACACTGCTTTTCAGTAGAATATGTAGACCATATTTAAGGTAACCTTAATTGGAATTTTCCTACTCTTTTTTCCCGAGTTCCTTATTTAGCAAAGTATGTGTTTGTGGGTGCAAGTAAGCCAATTAGAGACAGATGCTATGGTTTAAAATAATGCTTCTTTTAAAGAGTTACATGCTTCAGTTAAAAAATATTGTAGTAAATTGGGTTATTTTTGTTGTTGATTGATTAAGCATGCCTGTGATCTTGTATTGTTGCCCAGTTGTTCTGGATTCCTGTATATGTTGCAATTCTCACTGTAGTTGAGGAATTTCAGGAAAGCAAGCAGGAGGTAGAAATCTAGCCCTTTTGTTGATCAGTCAAAAAGATACATGATGTTACTCTTCTATATCCTCCTATATTCTTTTTTGTATCCTCCTGGTGGGGAGATGAAAAAGATAGACATAGTCCAGCGTTTCTCAACCTTGGCAACTTTAAGGTCTGTGGGCTTCAACTTGCAGAATTCTACCTGCCAGTATTTGCCACAGCTGAGAAACACCGATGGAAACTATTCTCCCTGTAAGAATGTTAATGATATCCATCTTCCAATCAGGTGAAAGTTGAGAAGAAACAAAAATGCTCACTTGCTTGGTATCTCTACTCTTAATGCCTCCAGTGGTCAATAAGATAAAATATAATGCATTGCTTCTGAGGCTACATATTGCTTTGCTCTGCCTAGAGGCAGGACTAACTTCCCATGTAAATAAACCCACCCTTCATCAGAGCTACTGACTGCCTTCCTCTTCTTGTCTAACATGCATTGTTGTGAATGAATTTTCCATTTGATTGGCAAGGAACTTCTATGATGGTGGTTATATGCACAGGGTTCATTCCTGCAAGTGTTCATCAAAAGATGTTAGCTTGGCATGTATTTTCACTAATGACCATGGCACAACAACACAGCCTCTTCACTATTTTTTGTGTGTTTCTCCACCACATCTAAATTCCCTTAGAACATTTGGGGAGGGGGAGCAAGATATCTTCATAGTCATTACACATTTCTCCTTTGAGTCAAAATAAGAATGCCAGAATTTAGTTGTTGTTTTTTTATAGCTGAGGTGCTTTTAACAATGCTACTTAACACTGGACTTAAAAGCATGTTCTCACATCATCAGTCACTTACTGATGAAAAAGACCAAATGTTTATAGGAACCACTGCAAAATGTTTTGGTCCTATAAGGAATATGCCATTCGCTAATCATTACAACTAAACATGTGAAAGAAGCTACCAGGGTGTGGGGTGTGGGGTGTGGGTGTGGAATGTGTCTGTAGTAAAATTCAGCAAGGTTGTGGAGTGCATACCTGTATCTTAGCAACAGGTGTATGGAATGTCTATTTGGCATAATGTGTGTTTGTTTGACTAACGGATGAAATCAGTGTCATATTGATGGATCACATAAGACATTCCAATTTTCTCTCTCTTGTAACTGAGTTTTTAATAAAGAGGGGGAGAATGTGTGTGTGTGTGTGTGTGTGTGTGTGTGTGTGTGAGAGAGAGAGAGAGAGAGAGAGAGAGAGAGAGAGAGAGAGAGAGAGAGAGAGAGAACATTTAAACATACAGAATCTTACTGTAAAGGCTCTAAAAACCAAGAAAGTGTTGTGGCCGCCAGCTGCCAGCAGAGATTCAGACGATGAGGAGGTTGGGGAGGGACTTGGGCTAGTCCTAGAGTCTGGGGAAGTCTCTGATGGATGCTCTGCATTGGAAGCAGAAATAGGGCCAGGGCCGTTCAACATTTCCCAGCTGCCTTCAGAGTTGGAAATAAGTGGGGAAGAAGAACAGCTGGGGCCTGTTCCAGATGCATGTATGCACAGAGCTGTCAGGAAAGGGGAACAACTGAGGACCAGGAGCTGACTCAGGAAGAAAGCCACACATGAACACTGAATGGCCCCTCCCTGGCTGGGGAATAAACAGATGCAAAAGAGGAGTAGTGTCGTAGGAGACAACCATTCAGATTTCTTTCGGAAGATTTGCTCATCATGGTTCTTGCCTCAGAGACTGCTTGAGAGAGTTTGATTTACAGCTTTATGGCTGGAAGCTCCTGGCCTGGCAATTATCCAAGGAACTGATAAAGTCTGTACTCTAGTTAACCCTTGGAAGGATTATTACCTGGACTTTTCTGGGTGTGAATGTCATGAATTCACAGTAGCTAAATAAAGAGGGGGTTTTTTGGGACAAGGAGTCTGTTTCTTGGTTCTGCTAAGGCTGGGTCAGAACAGTAAGATACACTGAGATTCTTCTAAGCCAGGGTTGTCAAACTTGCAGCCTGCAGGCTGGATGCGTCACATGCTGGCCACACCCACACCTGGTTTAGCAAAGGGGAAAAAAGTCATGATACATCACGTGACGATACCGTGATGACGCAAGTTTAACATCCCTGTTCTAAGCAGTTTCCTTTATTGTCCCTCACCTATAGACAGAACTACTTGCACCAATAAACATATACTCCAGAAACTACTAGGAAGGAGTCATCTTAATTCTTTACCTCACAAACTATCTAAACTTTTCTGTCTTTTCCTCCTCTGGAATGCATTCCCTCCCTTCTGGGGATCAAGACTGCATTCCACCACACCTACTTCTGACAATGAGAAGTCATCACGGTATCGTCACGTGATGTATTGTGACTTTTTCCCCTTTCGCTAAACCAGGTGTGGGTGTGGCCAGCATGTGACACATCCAGCCTACTTCCTTTTCCATTTTGATTCCAACACAGACTAGAACTCAGTGCAGGGTTGACTGCTGCCATATGTCTCCCCACATATGTCTAGTACTGGGCATTAGTAAGGTTGTTCCCTGAAATTACAAATAGTTTGATAGGAAAGATAACACCAATGAATCTAGAATTAAGAATACGCAGTAGTCTGCAACAAACTAAAGCTGGGAATGAGGAGCTAAAGAATAATCAATAAGGAGCTAAACTAATAATGGAATCAATATTTTTGACTAAGAAGAAAGCCAGAAATTGGATGCATGGCACAAGACCAGAAGCCAGGAGATCAGTGTCAAGGGCTAGCCAAAAAATACAAGAATTGCATTAAATCCAGGAAGTCTTTGTTGCTTAGGCAACAAAGAAACAGCACAATCAAGAAGTCCATTTATAGTGCTTCTTCTGCAGGATAAACTAGAGTCCTCAATCTTTCAACTTCATCACAAATAAGCAGTTGAAGAAATTTAATATGTAACCAAGACTAAGTTTGTGATCAAACTATACTTCAGTTGCAAAATTTTCCTACAAGCTGATATAATCTAAGAATACCTGGATTATACCCCACCTGGACAATGGTAGCATATCTGCTTCTAAGAACACATTTAAGTAATTTGTATCTTTAAAAGGAGAGTGTGCATTTGCAAGGGTCTATTTCTTCCTCATTTTCACTCCTTCATTTGCCACATCACCATCTTTCTGACCAGGAAGCTACTGTATAACTGAGTGAGAAAAATCAGCAGTTGGTTTTATGGTTGGAGAAGGGTGTGGGGATTTCATAGCTTAAATTCACCACATGAAAGACACTTACTTGACTGTTCTTTAAACATATTTTTGTCATTTAGAAACAAGGCGACAGAAGATTTTTGCCTTCGCAAGCATTTTGAAATAGGCCTATTATAGACACAATTTATTTGCCTAGTTGTCCCATAAAGTCTGTAGAGAGACAGAGGGGGGGGAGATGGAGAGAGAGAGAATGGCAGGGAGAGAGGGGGCGGGGGCAGAGGGGGGCAGAGAGAGAGAGGCACACACAGAGAGGGGGGCACACACACAGAGAGAGGGGGCACACAGAGAGAGAGAGAGGCACAGAGAGGGGGAGAGAGAGACACACAGAGAGGGGAGCAGAGAGAGAGACAGAGAGAGGGAGGCACAGACAGAGAGAGGCAGAGAGGAGGGCAGTGAGGGAGCAGAGAGAGGCAGAGAGAGAGAGAGAGAGGAACACACACAGAGAGAGGGAGGGCGGGAGAGAGAAAGAGAGAGAGGCATAGGGGGCAGAGAGAGAGAGGCACAGAGAGAGAGACAGAGAGAGGGAGGCACGGAGAGAGAGGCAGAGAGGGGGACAGAGAGAGAGGCACAGAGAGAGAGAGAGAGAGAGAGAGGCAGAGAGGGGGACAGAGAGAGGGGCAGTGAGGGGGCAGAGAGAGAGAGAGAGGAACACACATACACAGAGGGAGGGAGGGAGGGAGGGAGGGAGGGAGGGAGAGAGAGAATGCTAATGTCATCATGTTATGACTCATTTCTTTATAAACAGCCCTTTGTACAATTGCAGCTGTGGGCTCCATTGTCTTTGCTTCTCTCCTGCTCCCAAAATCTGTAACAGGCAGGTGATTCCATTTTTGTATGCCCTGAAAAATGACCTGGAAAGAAATACAAATCAACCATAGGGTTCCCGCCCCCCCCCCCCCGCCCCCGGCTTAGGCTTAAATTTGATTTAGAGTTTCCCAATGCGGGTGATAAATATCCCAGAAACACAAAGGCCAAATACTCTTAGAGGACTTAATAAGAATGGACTTAAATGCACATTTGCATTTTGCAGGAATATGCGACCTAAAATGTCAGTCACTTTTTGATGTTTGCATTTTAAAAAATATTGGTATACAGTTCTCTAAGTCAAAAATGCAAACAATCTATGTATATTATGGTGAGGCATAAACAATGATGCTAGCAATACAAGTTGCCTGATACTATTGTATAATAATAATAACATACAAATTGCAAGATGATTATGGAAAAGAAAAGTACATATTTGACCATCCAAAAGACTGGAGAAATAAGAAGTTAGAAAGGAATCCAAGTGGACCTTTTTCCTTTCTCAACTGAAGGTTACGTTTCTTCTAGCTGTAATTGGATTGGCTCAGAATCATGCCAAACAATTTCCTTGAAAATTGAGAAAGAGCTCTGTTTATTTTTGAACTGAATTCTTTGTGTTGTTTTCCCTGCTTCCACTTCTGTACACTTCCTTCCTTTCTCCCACACCTTTAAGTACATGAAGGGAAATGCAGAAGCAAGACAAGTCTTTTCCCTTTTCATATTCTGGTACATGTCATGATATTTCACAGCAGTTAAGGCCTTGTGTATTTTTCAAGAACTTCAGAAGCACAGCATAGCGTAAAATGTCCAGGTAATAGCGGGGTGCCATTATTCTCAATAGAGGAGTGTGAAGAGAGAAACCTACCTTTTTCATAATTCTGTGATGACCCAGGGCGTGGCACAAAAATAACAGTCACCAAAGTAGATAAATTCCCTTTAATGCCTCCAACTTGGCCCCCAATGTCCAGTTATCCTCGGCTGGAGATCAAACTCTTCCAAAAGCAGTCCGAAGGAAGGGAAGAAATGCAGTCTGAACCCAAAGTAAAGATAATAAACCAACACAAACCACGCTGAAGTAATTAACATGACAGGCCAGGATGATAAATTGCAGACTTCCAAAAGATAAGGCAGCACCCACAGTTGGGAGGATGCCAAAACCCAGATAAGCCTCGACAAAGATAATATTCACAATATTGCACATAAAGCATAAACAAATATTTATATCCTGCCAATAATTGTATACTGTTTATGGGAAATCTTTAATTCCAATAGAAGAGAATATTCGTAGTTCAGAGTTGAATTGTGGAGCCCTTGGTGCTCTCTGACCTTTGTGCAATAATATTGCTTAGTTGGATAATGAAAAATCTGCAAGAAAACAACCAAGCTCAGAGAGTACTAAGGTCTCCACAGACCTTTAGTTATTCATTCAGAATGGTTTGTATAAACTTATAACTTGAGGCTTCACCGAGTTTTGAAAAGACTTGAGTTTCCAGAAAAGCTCTACCAAACCATCTTCTATCATTACTGCTACTACTCATCCTACCATCACAAGATGGTTTTCCTATAATGATATGACTTGTAATAATTATCCATACTTCCCTGGCCCTGTGTAATTTCTCAGCAGTATTTGATATCAATCATGGGATCTTTCTAGATTGACTCTGGAGCTTGGAAATTGGACACTGACTCCACTTGTGCTCCTTTCTCTGGTGTCAGTTTCTGTCAGATTTGGTGATGGGGGAAGTGACTGAGCCCAAAGGGCTCAAAACTGTCCTCACTCTTATTTAATATCTGCAAATGGTCACCAGCATAGATCATTGTCAGCACAGGATCAATGATAATGAGCTTGCGGGTGTTACTTATTTCAAAGCATAATATCAAGACACTTCTGCCATAAAATTCCTGTCATTCACTTGTCACACCCTCAAATACACTAAAAGGAGTAGTAACAAATGCATCACAAACAATGCAAAGAACCCTAGTTTCCATTAAACTATATCTACACAAAACTGCCTTTGAGTTTGAAGAAAACACCTGGCAACCACATTCCAGCAAAGGCCTCAGAAAAGCAGGATCAATACCATGAAAAGAAACTCAAATCTCCCCACATTAGGACCCAGCAATACAATGCAAATAATGAAACAAATCATTTACATTATTTACTTCTATACTCAACACACTGAATATGGGGGATTCAAGTCAACATTTTCAAAAATTACACCCAGGCATTTAAAATGAGAAACCAATCAAATTGGAGAACTATGCAAACAACAATCGAAGACCTTCCAAAAATATCCCACCTGACATACACATAGACCATCCTTTAGTCTTATTTTGAGAAAACCCAAAACCCCAAGCATTCTCCCATTGTTTCAAATTGCAAAGAGGAATATTCAATAAACCAACCACTTCCCTCATATTCTCACTCCTAATCCAAATTGCACAATCATTTGTAAAGATACTAAAATGTATACCTTGAGGTAAAACCTGAGGTAAATCACCATTATATTAAACAAAGAAAATTTTAACGCTACTCTGAGGAACACCATTAGTCACATCCTGGAGGTTAAAAAAGGAATTCCACATGCTAGCTCAAATCCATCTACAAAGAAACAACCACCATAAAAATCTTCCCTGAATTTCCTATTCATATCTATACAGCAAACCTTTATGCCACACCAAAACATATACCTTTTCCAAATCCAAGAATACCACATTCACAAAAGCCTTTGAATAGAAGGCTCTCCAAATATCAGTTTCCAATCAAAACACATGACCCAAAGTTCTACACTCCTTCTTGAAAACCACGTTGAATATCCAAACGCAAACAATGCTTATCAAGGAATGTCATTAAGTGTTTGTTCAATACACATTCCATAGCTTTACATAAACAAGATATCAAGGCAATTGGTTGATAGGATTCTGGAACTGACTCACTGGGATAATAATATTCACATTCCCAGAACTAAGCAAAATGCTGCTTTCCCACACCATACTACAAAACATTATCAAAATTTTCAAAGATTTCCTCAGGCAAATTTCCCAGAATCTCATAGCTACGGTCATCTTACTCAGGAGAAAACTTTGAACCTAAACCCAAAGCTCTCTGAACCTTCCAAAAGGAAGAAAAAAATCCTGTCCAGATCTAGGATTAGCTCTCCAAGATAACCTCTTTATGCAGGTCAAAAAACCTTTTCTGATACTGCTCAAAACTAGCTGGCATTCTCAATGCCACTTAGATATTGAAAGACAGTTGCCAACTAACATCCCCCCCCCAAAAAAATTCATCTTTTCATTCACTGCCAAAACAATCACCACAAAGGAAGAGCTACCCTCCTCCCATCTTCCCAAACCAGCCAACTGCAGTTCTAACAAACCACCATGCATCTTCTTAGACTATCATTTGCCCAACTGAGAATCTCTCTCCATTTGCCCAACTGGATGCCATGAATGTCATCCCCAAACCACATTCTATTTTCACCCTCTGTCTCTATTTCTTCTTCCTTTTCTCTACAACATTTTAAAAATTTTGTAAATGATCCGGAATCACTCAGGTGAGATATACATTAGATAGATGGGTGGATTGATAGATCAGATAGATAAATGATAGATCAGGGGTGTCAAACTCAATTTCATTGAGGGCTGCATCAGGGTTTTATTTGACCTTGGAGGGGCCTGAGTGGGCATGTCCAGGGTGGGTGTGGCCAGCTCGACGTCACTCATGTTGGGGCACCTGTGATGGCCTGAGCGCTCTGCCAGAGAAAACAGGCTCCCGAGCTCCATTTTCACTGGCAGAGCCACCATGGGTCACTCCTTCGCTGTTTCCAGGGCCAGATAAAAGGACTCCACGAGCCAGATCTGGGCCTTGGGCCTTGAGTTTGACACCCCTGTGATAGATGATAGATAGATAGAATAGATGCATGATATATCTATCTACGTTATATCTATCTATCATATATCTACGTAGAATTGGTTGCAATGGTTACAGTTGATTTTCTACATGGGACAAATATCACGTCAATTAAAAACCAGGATCCATGAACACTGGGTGGCAGTCAAATGCCACAATCCTAAATCCTTAATCTCTACCCACACCAACACCAAACAGCACCAGTTCAATTGGAGTAACACAAAAATCATCCTACTACCCACCACACTCATGAGTTCATCAAAGCTTGGCACTACATAAGCAATTCCATCAACAGACACATTGACCTATCACCAGCCTACGAACCCCTCAGAATCCAAATCAATTGCACAGCCAACCAGAGACAGCACTGACCCTCAACCAACCCACGCAACCCTCCCCACACCAGCAATTCACTTTCCAATGACTCAGATCCTTATCAAAAGACCTATCACAAGAATCACAATTGACCCATCACAAGACCCTCACTTGACACACCCACACCTGAAACTGTTATAAACAGAAGAATACTGACATCCCCTAAACTCCACTGAAGATGTTATCTAGCCTGGTAACGAAATGTTTAGAAACCAACCCTCAAGCTCGGAAAACGATCCTTTACCCTCATCCTACACCTGAGCTACAGATATTCGCCACTATTGCATACACACACATGCGCACACACACACACAAGCACAGAGAGAGAGAGAGAGAGATGATAGAAGATAGACAGATGATAGACACACAGGTGACTGACTGACTGACTGATTGATTGGCATAGGTAAGTAGGTGGGTAGGAAAGTAGGTAGATGATAGCAATAGCAATAGCACTTAGACTTATATACCACTTCACAGTTCTTTACAGCCCTCTCTAAGCGGTTTACAGAGTCGACATACTGCCCCCAACAATCTGTGTCCTCTATATGATAGATGGTTAGGGTTAGGGTTAGGGTTAGGGTTAGGGTTAGGGTTAGGGTTAGGGTTAGGGTTAGGGTTAGGGTTAGGGAGAGAGAGAGAGAGAGAGAGAGAGAGAGAGAGAGAGAGAGAGAGAGATTTAAATCCAATTTAAATCCCTGTCTATCTGCTACATATGACACAACTGCACTCTATCTCCACCCCTTTTGTTTCCTCGGAAGCTTGGGGAGCCTTACGCTCTCCAAGTTCTTAACATAAATATAGAAAATCAGATAGCTGGAGGATAGTACAATAAAAATAGGATGTTTAAAGGAACAGCCCGTTTACCTAGATAGGTCCCTAAAAGCCTTTGTTGGATTAGAATGTTATCGGGTAAAAATAAGTATAACCTAATTTCTTTTACCTCTGGTTAAGAAGCTCAGGTGGACATTTAGCTTGAAATTAAATAACAAGGAAAGAGTCTGATAAAGATTTTTGTCTCTGAATCTTCCAGGAAAAGGACAATAAGAGGAAGAAAAATAAAAAGACCGTTTGATGTCGGGGAAGCAAATTATCCAGGATTTTAAGAAGCAGTTGATTATATTCAGAAATATAGGCTCAGAGATTGATCTTGTAGATTCAGTTTGAATTTTATTTTAGAAAACCTTCTTTAAGTGTCCCTTAATTGGCGCAACTGTTCTTATGATCTAAACAGAAACTATAAGGAAACTATCTCAACATCTGTTTGTTCAAATTGTGATGCATGTATGTATATTCATTCAAGATACTGCAGTTCCCTAATTTTGGGTATTTCCTGTTTTAGTCTAAAGTATATTATTTTTTGTTTACTCTTTGAAATATTTACTGTTTGTTTAATGTTATTTGTACAGATTTATTGTAAAGCATTTTGAGCACATGAAGAACAGGGACAATTTAAGAATGAAATAAGCAAATGTATAGGCTTGAAAGTGGATGCAATTTGTTCAGTTTTCCTTCTAGGATGAATTTACATACTCGCCCCCCCCCCACCCTATAAAGACAAAAACTGAAATGCTATTACCATTCAGTGTTTCTGTTCCTCAGAATCATGAATCATAGTTTATCAGCAATGAAAATGCATTATTCAAGTGAGTAAATTTGAAGTATATACAAAAATACACGACATTACGTCTTTTTTTTTTTTGGTCCTATCCCATATAACTCTCCTTGAATGACAGGCCACAGTTAAAACTCTGCCTGCCTTATTGTAGACTTTGGCATTTCTATCATAATTTTATAGATTCATAGTAAGCTGCCCCTTCCTCCTTCCTTCCTTCTTTCCACCTTACCTTATTCTCTGTTCTCCTTCTTTTTCACTTTTCTTAAATAATTTATTAAGCATGGCTTTTCCTGTGCACTTGTTAACATAGTGAACAAATTGTACGTTCTAGTACAGGATGATGATTCAGCCAGGGAAAGAAATAAACCAAAAATTCTAAGAATATAGTTGATAACAAGCTAACTGCTTTGTATAACAAGTTGCATAGAAGATTAGGCCATAAAAACTTTTTTGGTCCTAGTATTTCCAAATAAAGCCTGCTCTGAGAACTTTATAAAGCACTCAGATTTTTTTTTGGGGGGGGGGGGGGAGGTTTAGTTGGAGACTTTGAAAGAGCCTTAGACTGTCCTTTTAAACTTGTTTACTAAGATGTAAGTCCCTTTATATACACGCTTACTGCCAAGTAAGTATGAATATGGTTAGGGTCTACCCTGCCTGAATGTGCTAAATATTCCTTGAATAAATTTCATGAGCTTAAGCTCTTTTTGGAAAATGGAAATGTCTTCTGAGGTGATATCAAGCACTAGAATCGCATAAATTAAAACAAATATTCTTTTAAAAATGACATCAGTACCACTTAACTCTGTGCAGGCTGAAATGTGTTTATTAGGGCTGGGCATGCTTTGGAAATTATTCAGAAGTTTTCTGATTCTTGCACAAATACATTTGTCCTCTGCTATTTTTTTTAAAAGCAGATTGACTTTCCACAGAAGTCTGCCAAAGGATGCCATATCTACAAAGAATCTATTCATATGAGTCTTGAGGATACATTTGCACACATCCTTAGGATATGCAAAAAGGAATTTAGGTAAAGTTGCTCCAATTAATTATGAATCATTTATTTGTCAAGCATGTCATATCTTTAATTGAAAAAGAGAGGATCTGCCATTGTTGATACAACAGAATTAAACCTCCATTTCCTGCAAACCTGGCATTCATATGGAACAAAAACTGGTGAGAAGGTGATTTGTCTTGCTATTTGCCCATTCATATTTTCTTGGTTGGGGGAGCTTAGCAGTCATGAAGCTGAGCTTGTCAGAGAGAAAGCTAACAGCCTGGGTTCAAGATCTGAGTGCTGTGATCTGAGAGCGACAGCCGAGCTCCTGTTCTTTCCCCAGCTGCTGTCTAGCTGTCAGTTCGAAAGAATGAAAACGTGACTAGATAAATAGGTACCACTTCAGCAGGAGAGTAACAATGTTCCATTTTTGCTGCATACTTTGCACTGCAGCATGATGTCATGCTGCCATGTGATCATGGAAACGTAATGCTGGCTCCCTCAACTAGGAAATGGAGATGAACACACACACACACACACACACACACACACACACACACACACACAGAGAGAGAGAGAGAGAGAGAGAGAGAGAGAGAGTCAGATACGACTGGATAGGGGAAACATTTATTTTTACCTACTTTCTTGGTCAAATGTGTTATTGTATTGTCAGATGTGTTATTTGTCAACTCATAAAGCATTGACTTGAGACTCATGATTTAATTAGGCAATCGTCGGAACCCTGACAGTATTTATAAAATGAGAATTATGTACAATACAGCAATCGGTTAACAATTGTGATATTTATTTAGCTATCCATCATACAAACATCTGGTGTACAACAAGACCAAAGCAATAAATATCTAAAATCATGACCAACAACAAAAATTAAAAAGTATAAAAGCAGCTGAAACAAAATTAATAGGCAAAGGAATGTTAATAATACTGGAACCACCTCATCAGTTAAATTTTAGTTAAATCGCTATTTATATACCTTTCATTAGTTACCATTAACAACAAAGAAAGAGCCAGTTTGGGGTAGGGGATAAGAGAACAGATTAAAAAGTGGGAGACTATGACTTCTAGTCTCACCTAAGGCACAAAGCGAGTTGAGTGATTTGAGCCAGTCACTTTCTCTCAGCCCTAGGAAGGAGGCAATGGAAAACCACTTCTGAGAAACTGTGCCAAGAAAACTATAGAGACTTGAGCAGAAACGTGTAGAATACGAAAAGTGGATATTTGTACATCTGGTATAGGTGGTTATGATTTCTGGTAAGAGCTTTTTATAAAAAACTTATTCTTTCTGAAAATTTCAAGAATTAGTCTGTTAGGTCCACAATATTTCTATTATGTGCACAAAGATGCAGTTTTCCATACTGGGTTATTTTGGTTTTTGCAACAGCTTAAAATCAGCCCACCTGCAGAAATACACTGTTCTTTTTAACTTCTTCCTAAGTTCTATATATTTATTGACATTGCTCATTCTTACAGGAGAAAGAGGGAGTTCCTGAGGCAATTTCTTCATTATTATACTATTAATATAGCTGATGACTCAGATATTATTTAGAACCAAATCGGATCTCCTATCAAAAGTTGTTCAGCATCCCAAATCCTGAAAAATGATAGGTGCTCTCAACCTATATACTTTTTTCAGAATTTTATAATTAAATTCAAGTTTCTGCAACTCTGCAATTTCTCTGACTTTTGACTATGATCATAGTTTTAATGCAGAATTAGATTTCATTATTCTGTTTGCTCTGCTAAGTCATGTTGCCTATTTACAACCAGAGTTTGGCATGTTAGAAAGGCTTTCTCTGTTATTTTTTCTTTTTTCCTGATGTCAAAGCATTGTTCTGGGAGGCAAGGGAGAACAATGAAAGATCAAAAGTGGGAAACACTTAACATGTTGCTTAAATCAAGTATGATTAATAGCCTCTTGCAAACCTTTAAATGCAATACTTTACTGCTAAAAACAGGGATGGGTTTGTCTATCCCATATTCCTTTTAAAGTCTGAAAGTTAAAAACCAGAATAAACCTATACTTTAATTTTTACTCCTTTGTTTCTATCCCAGTTCACATCAGAACATAACAATGTGCATAGCACGTAATAAGTCTATGCATGTATTTCTTCCTTCATCCTTTTGACTTAGATGTCTCTAGCATTTTTTTTCACTGTAGACACATGGTTTTTTTAAACCAACTTTTTCTATCTATGTAAGATCACCAAATGGAGTCTTTATAATATTCAGTTCTAATTATGTTTCTCGAACAATTTAGCCAAACATTTGAAAATCTAGTGTTCATTTTTTTCTAAACAATTTTTATGGGGGGATTCAATTTTTTTTTACTACTGGTTCTGTGGGCGTGGCTTGGTGGATGTGGCAGGGGAAGGATACTGTAAAATCTCCAGTCAGAGGTGGGATTTGCCAGTTCTCCGAGCTACTCAAAGAGAACCGCTACTGGTTCTCCAAAACTTGTCAGAACCTGCTGAATACCACCTCTGGTCCCACTACTAAGCTGTTTAGATCCTTACAAAGTTTACAGATAAAAAAATGGTTTATGCCATATATAGTAAGTAATTGGCAGGGGATTCAGGAAAGACCAAAAGGAAGTACTTTTTCACACAGCATTAATTACAGAAATCAATGCCATAAGGAATTGCCTTAGCGATAGATGATACAAAATGGGATTAATAATTTTTTGGACTGGGGCAGGGGTGGGATTCTACTGGTTCAGACTGGTTTGGGCGAACCCCTTGATCCAAAAATCAGCTGGCAACGAACTGGTTCACTGCGATTAGCATGTGGGCCCGCCCGCCCCTGCTCTTTCCTGTGCTTTATTTCCTTTTTTAAGAACACAGCTGATTCACTCAGCAGAGCAGTTTGGCGTGCTTCAGCTGTTTTATTCACAGGGACTGCAGTAGAAGGTAAGTATTAGAGCTTTTTAAAATGCAGAGCGCACACATGGAGTGCGCGTTTGGCCCATGCATGAAGTGTGTGTGCATGCACGAAGCATGCAATCATCGAACCTGTTATGTTTGGAGAATAATGGAGACCAGACATCTGACCAGTGACTTCAACTCTTTAATAACAGTAAATAGAATAGAACAGAGCAAGGCTATGGGCAGCAGTAGCCCCCTTTATAGGGTTGGCTGCTACCCTGTTAACCAATACTAAGTGCATCAAGTTCAAACTAATAACCAATAAGAAGTGTCCTAAGTTTGGCCAATCAGGGGCTTGTTATGAACCAATCCTTGTTCGTTGTTTTAGGACCAATCAAATGTGCAGGCTTCCAAAACCTGCTTTGCATTTAGGCTTAGTAATTTTTATTCATTCACAACACCCCTCCCCTTGGGTTCCGTTTGAGGGAGCTGTAACAAAATCCTCAAGATAGACAGGCCGCTTGGTCTGTCTGGATGATTCCGTGGCTCCACGGGTTTGTCCTCAAGTCCGGTTCCGTGGAGCGTTTGGATGATCTTTATTAAGTTCCGTTTCGCTGCACGGTGATTCCGTGCTGCTTCCGTTGTTGTCTCCGCCAATCAGTGTTTCTTCGGGGTTTCGCAGTTCGGTTTCCCCGTGTTCAAGTCCCATGGAAAAGTCAACTCCCTCCCCGCTTCAATTCCCGGTACTTCACTGGGCCGTAGGGTTTCGTTGGCCTGCTATCCGTCATATCGAAGTCAATTTCCTCGATATTTCCTCCCCCTCAGTTGGTGAACCCGGGAGCCATGGGCGCTGGGTAGTAATCTCGAACGGAGTTGGTCTATGTGGCGTTTCCACACCCTCCCATCGTCTGTTAGCAGGCGGTAAGATTTAGGCCCAGTGAGGTGGGTAACGGTTGCGGGTATCCATAAAGGGTCGCCGGAGAAGTTTTTGGCAAAGATTAAATCGCCTACCTTAAATTCCTGGCATTTGCTGCTGGAGCCGAAAGGCTTTTCGGGTGCGTATGCGGGTGGAGCCGGTCGAGGTGAGATCGTAGTTTCCGCCCATAAGAAGTTCAGCGGGCGTTTTGTTGGTAACGCTGTGGGGCGTGATGTGCTGCAACAATAAAATTCGATTGATTTTCTCATCGATGTTTCCAAATCCATTTTGTGGAGGGTCTTTTTACAAACTGTACCATGCGCTCTGCACGTCCGTTCGCCGCAGGGTGCGTGGGCGAGGTTAGCGCATGGCGGATGCCCCGGTCAGCAAGATATTGTTCAAATGGTAATGCTGTGAACTGTGGGTCGTTATCCAGACGAGAACGTCCGGAAACCCATGTGTGGCAAATAACCTGTTTAATTTGTTGATAACTGAGTCCGTTGTAGTTGTGTTCATTCGATGGATCTCGAGCCAATTTGAATAGGCATCGACTGTAATAAGGAAAGTGTGCCCTTTTGTAGGCCCCGCAAAGTCAATATGGATACGGGACCATGGTCCTCTCGGAGTTTCCCATTCGCTTGGGCTTGCTTTAGGTGGGGCGTTGCTGACGCCTTGGCAACGTTGACAAGTAGCAACCCAGGCCTCGATTCTTTGTCGATTCCCGCCACCAGGCATAGCTCCGTGCGAGTGCTTTCATTCGCACGATGCCCGGATGTCCGTCGTGCAATACCGCTAAAACAGTTCGCTCCAGTTTGCCCGGGATTACGACTCTATCGCCCCACAAGATGCAGCCCTTTTGAGAAAACAGTTCGGTTTGGCGGGCTTTAAAAGGCGCCCATTCAGGTGATAGCTGTTCTGTTGGCCAACCACGCTCAACCCAGCGTAGGATGTGTTGCAGGACCGGATCTCGTTTTGTCTCGAGAAATGTCTCTCGCCGTCAATGGCGGCACATGTAGAGTCTCAATTTGCAACGTTGTGATGGTTGGGGCTGGATCTTCAACCAATTCTGGAAGCGGTGTTCTGCTCAATGCATCAGCGTGGAGAATTGATTTCCCGGGCGGTGTTGCAAGGTGTAGTTGTACGCCGCCAAGAATTCAGACCAGCGGGTCATTCTGGGGGACAATATATACGGGGTTGGTTTATTACCCGCAATAATCCCCTGTAGTGGTTTATGATCAGTAATTATTGTAAACGCACGCCCATACACATATTCATGAAAACTTTTAACTGCCTCCACAATAGCTAAAGCTTCTTTATCCAGCTGACTATAATTTCTTTCAGCTTTAGCTAAAGTTCGCAAAAAACGCGACGGGAGCTTCTGCTCCGTTCGTAATACGTGGGCCAGGATTGCTCCAACCCCAAAAGGTGAGGCGTCACAAGTAATAGTTAACGGCAAAGTCTCGTTGTACTGCATAAGTACAGAATCAGAAGTTAGCAATTTCTTTACTTGTTGGAAAGCGTATTGTTCACGTTGTCCCCAAACCCACGCTGCTTTTTTGTCTAAAAGTCTATGTAACGGTTCAGCTACCGTTGCTTTATTGGGTAAAAAGACGTTATAAAAATTGATAAGTCCAAGGAACGCCTGTAGATCTGCCTTGTTCCTTGGAGTGGGGGCCTTCTTAATTGCCTTTAATTTGTCCTCAGTGGGGTGGATTCCTTGACTGTCCAGGAGGTATCCCAAAAACTCCACCCTTCGGTACATAACTGGCATTTATATTTTTAACTTTGAGGCCTGTGTTTTGGAACCTTTGTAAAACTACGCGGAGTCGTTTTTCTAGAATGTCTCTGTTCGGGCGGCGATGAGCACATCGTCGAAATACGGCACGACCCCTCTTATTCCTTGTAACAGCCTTTCCATTAAGCTCTGAAAAATTCCTGGAGCGACACTCACCCCGAACTGGAGCCGGTTGCATTTAAATGCGCCCTATGCGTAACGATAGTTTGCGCCTCCGCGGTGGCCGGGTCTACAGGCAATTGTTGATATGCCTGTGCTAGGTCTAGTTTAGCAAAAACTTTCCCGCCGCCCAGGGAATGGAGCAGGTGTTGCACTACCGGCACTGGATACGCACTTTTGCTGAAGTGCGTGGTTTAGGGTGGCCCGGTAGTCTCCCAAAATTCTCAGTGACCCATCAGGCTTGATAGGCGTCACTATTGGGGTTTCCCACCGGGCGTGGTCGGTGGGTTCCAGCACGCCCTGTTCTATTAGCTTATCGAGTTGTTCATCGATTTTAGGTTTCAGGGCGAACGGCACCCGACGCGGCTTAAGGCGGATGGGTGCTACCCGGGTTCAAGTTAAATGAGATCGGGGTCCCCTTGTACTTGCCTAGTCTGTTCGCAAAACGTCTTGGAATTCTTGCACGAGGGCTTCCTCCCAATCGTTGCTCTCGGCACGGTGGACTCGGCTACAGTGATTCCAAGCGGTCTGAACCATTGAAGGCCTAAAAGACTAGGCCGGTCACGGTCCACGACAGTCAGTGGCAGTGCGACGGTTCGGTCCTTGAAAGAGACCTGAATCGGCGGGACCCGACAACGGGAATTCGGTTACCCTGGTAATCTTTGAGTATAACCCTTTGAGGGTTTAGGTCTTGGCGGCGAATCGTCGGGATGAGCTGTTGAAGCGTCTTCCAGGACACCATCGAGAGGAATGATCCTGAGTCCACCTCCATTACACAAGGTTTGTTTTCGATAGCGACCTCTACTCTGATTTTCCGGCATCAAGGGATGTAGCGTGGCCTATGGTAATTGTTTGGTGGGTCTCTTCCGCCTGGTTTCTTCTCGCCTGGTGGAAGTGGTGGACGGTTTGTTTCTGTAGGAGTGGCTTCCCCATTGGTGATTCAGTTTGTTTCAGGGTGTGCCAAAGAATTCTGAAGACTGGCATTCGGCCTGTCGGGGTTTTGAGTTTTGTTTGCTTCTGCAAACCTTTGCGATGTGACCTCTTTTCCCGCAAATGCGGCAGAGTGCGTCGAGGAATTTGCAGCTGGATCGTGGGTGATTCGCCCCACATCCTGCACAAGGTCGAGATGAGGGTTGTGTGAACTGGTCTCGTTCCGTTTGGAGTCGGTTGACCTCTTCCTCATCGCTTTCTGATGGGGATTCTAGGTCTTCGTGGTGAGTCGATACCTGGTGTCTCTCTGAGCGAGGCGAGGTATCTTTGGCGAGTTGACGTAGCGGTGCGCTGGTGCGGCGCATTCGGGCTGCCGACTTTTTGGTCGCCTCCGCTGCAGTGGCTTTAAGGGCATCGGTGAGGCTGATGTCCCCCTTAGCCATGATTTTGCTCTGAATTGTGCCGTCTTCTAGGCCCAGAACCAGGCGGTCTCTGAGGGCTTCTTCTAAATCAGAGAATCCGCAGAGGCCTCCAAGGTTGCGGAGGTCTGCGATGTAGTTGGCAAGGCTTTCGCCTTTCCGTTGGTCCCTCTGGTAATATTTGTGTCTTCTGACTAAGGTTGGCACGGTGGGCGCGTAGTGGGCCCGTAGCAAAGGCTCGAGGACATCCCAGTCCATCGCTTTTACTTCGGCTGGCTTGGCAAGTGATTTTGCCATTTTAAACACGGTAGGCCCGCAGTGGGTTAGAAATATAGCTCTTTTTTGCTGGTTGTTGCGTCTTTCAAATTGTTGGTCTCCAGAAACATCTGGAACCGATCCATGTATGACTCCCAGTCTTCGGTTTCTGGGTCGAATGGAGCGGGTGGTACGGCACCGCTGGTCATGTTGCCGTTGATGGTGCGTGTTCGACCACGTGCTCGGTTGGTTGCTCTGTAAATCAGTCAGCTCTTCGGTCTCCGGATCCCACCCTCGTCGCCAGTGTTATGTTTGGAGAATAATGGAGACCAGACATCTGACCAGTGACTTCAACTCTTTAATAACAGTAAATAGAATAGAACAGAGCGAGGCTATGGGCAGCAGTAGCCCCCTTTATAGGGTTGGCTGCTACCCTGTTAACCAATACTAAGTGCATCAAGTTCAAACTAATAACCAATAAGAAGTGTCCTAAGTTTGGCCAATCAGGGGCTTGTTATGAACCAATCCTTGTTCGTTGTTTTAGGACCAATCAAATGTGCAGGCTTCCAAAACCTGCTTTGCATTTAGGCTTAGTAATTTTTATTCATTCACAACAGAACCGGTTGTTATACCGGTGGAATCCCACCCCTGGACTGAGGTTATTGATGTTTACTCCTGGTGGCTTTATGCAACAGGCCAAACAATGGGTATCTTGTGAAGTCCTTGGTCCTCTCTGAATTACCCAAATAGGTGATATGATCAGTCAACTATCTAAGAGTGTTGTCATTATCGTCATCATAGTGATTAGAGCATGGTGTTACTTAGTCAGGCAATAATATTTCTGCAAGCAAACAACCAAGCTCAAAGAGCAACTAAGGACTCCATTGGTCAACCTTGAGGTGCAGATATTCTCTTCTAGTGGGATATATTCTCTATCCTGGTTTCTTATCATAATTTCCAGCCAATGAGTAGGGTAGGAACTTAGAGAAGTTGAAGTATAATACATTATGAGAGAATCAGGTTGTCAAAGCAGCTACTGGTAGTTATCATGATGTGACTCTTTCTATTAAAAATTGATAGCTTCTTGTCTTGGCTGGTCAGAAAATAGAATTGTGTCACAATATTTTATTATACAAATTAATTCCTCCTTGAAAGTTTGACAAGTGCTGATACCAAGACTGGAGGTGCTATTTTTCTTGTTAACATGACACATATGGGTGAACAGACAGGCCAGTATTCTCTGTTACTGAAAAGGTCACATCTATTTGCTCCTAATGAATAGATAAAAAGATTCTTTTAAAATAAAATAGAGTTAAGCATCATGGAAATATATCAACTGTTGTATTAAAAAAGGAACCTGATTATTGGTAATACCTAATAGTAAAGAATTAAGTGAATGTTCTAAAGCAGGGGTCTCAAACGCAATTTACCTGGGGGCCGCTGGAGGCAGAGTCTGGGTGAGGCTGGGCCGCACATAGAAGTGTTTAGCCAGCTAGCGACGCATGGAGAACGCACTAATATTATACTTTCATATCACGGTGGGGGCCACAGGATATCGTCCTGCGGGCTGCAATTGGCCCGCGGGCCACGAGAATGAGATCTCTGTTTTAAAGTGTTGGATTGAAGGATGCAATGAATTATTTTACTGCTGAAGCAGATATAACCTGAACAATGGACATTTTATATGTGTTGTAGTTTTTCTTTTGTTCTTCTTTTGCTTATGATGAAATGGGTTTGTTTGTTTTTTGTGATAGGGGGTGGTTCTGGGGTTTTATTACTTACAAGAATAATGTAAGCTTTGATTCCTTGCCCTATTTTTGAATCAGTAATTATCTTTTTATTTCAATCTCATCGTATTTTATTTCCAGAAAAAAAAAATGCCTACAAATCCCTCTTTTTCATACAGTTTGTCCTCCCTTAATTTATAACTGGGGTATAAAATCGTCAACATTTTAGATAAAACATTTGCATATCTCTTTTACTTATAACCAAAGAATAAGTCTTAATCAGTGTTCAATAGCTCTATCCTATACATTTGCAACCATATTGTGATGATATTCTGTGTAATAATAAGGAAGAAGCTGCTAGCAAGGCATTGTGTAACTAGGTCAGATACACATGCTGTATTTCCTCGAGATAATTTAAAGTGGGGGGAATGGTTCCATTAACGTTTGTGCCACATTTGTATCTGATCAACAGCTGTTGTAAAGCTTAATCCTTTGATTTAGCAAACAAAGCAAAAGGGGAAGGTGATCTCCCAGAAAGCATTACACCAATGCAAATGTATTGAATGAATCAGAATTGTAGGAATTGTTGAACTGTTCAGAAAGAACTTTAGAGGTATCACTGCACAGGAAGAATGCGAAATAACTCCAGGCCATTTATATTCCCTATACACTCCTATGAATGACTTTATAATATCTGTATTGGGTTTCACATGCTGGATCTTGTCAATCTGTTCAGACTGGCATCATTCAGCAGATCTGTGAAAGATTCAGTATGCTTCTGGTGAGTTATCTCTCTTTCTGAAACCTCCTATGAAGAGTGGGGGAGAGAGAGTCAGTTTGGTGTTGTGGTTAAGGTATCAGGCTAGAAACCAGGAGACAGTGAGTTCTAGTCCCGCCTTAGGCACCAAGCCATCTGGGTGACCTCGAGCAAGTATTGCCCCCCTCCTCTCTCAGCCCTGAGAAGGAGGCAAAGGCAAATCACTTCCCCCGCAAAACCACAGGGACTTGTCTAGGCAGTCTCCAAGAACAGGACACAATTAATAAAAGAGAATATAGTGAAGTCTGATCACTAGCACTGATGAAGTTACCTAGTTTGGGTAATGAAACATCTGCAAGAAAATAAGCAAGGTCAGAGAATACCAAGGAGTTTTCATTGGACATAATTGAACAGAAGATTAAAAATGAAAATAATAATAATAGATAATTAATAGATTTAACATTCAGAGCCAGAAATAATTCAAGGTTCAACTTTGTGTCCTGCTTGCTCTGGCTAGAACAGTCTGCTTACTAATTCTGGAGGACACATCTTTGGCTTATCACAACTCATGAGGAAGGCAACTTTTCCTTATCCTTTCTTATTCAGCATCCAAAAGTTGTGTTTTCTAACCCCTGGCAGCAAAAGTGGCACTGATCATCCATCTGTTGCACTGTATTTCGCACTTAATGATGCCTTTGCTTCAATTATTGTTCAAAAAACAACTTACATCTAAACTCTAGCAAGACAAAGGAGATGGTGCTGGATTATCAGTGGGTGGAGAGTGTTAAGTATGGAGAATAAGGGAGACCAGACATCTGACCAGTGACTTCAACTCTTTAATAAAGTGATAGAACATAACAGAGCAATGCTATGGGCAGCAGTAACCCTTTTATAGGGTTAGCTGCTGCCTTATTAACCAATGAAAATGTGCAACAAGTTCAAACTACTGACCAATAAGGACAGTCCCAAAAATGGCCAATCAGGGACTGGTTCTGGCCCAATCCCAAGTTGTTGTATAAGGACCAATCAAGTGTGCAGGTTTTCAACCCCTAATTTGCATTTAGGTTATTCACTTTTATTGATTCACAACACCCCTCCCCTTGGGTTCCGTTTGAGGGGAGCTGTGATAAAATCTCAAGATAGGCAGGCCGCTTGGTCTGCCTGGATGATTCCGAGGCTCCACCGGTTTTGTCTAATGTCCGGTTCCGTGGAGCGTTTGGATGACCTTTGTTAACTTCTATTTCGCTGCACGGCGATTCCGTGCTGCATTCACTGTGGTTGTCTCTGCTACTGCGTGTTTCTTCGGGTTTTGCAGTTCGCTTTTCCCCGTATTAAAGTTCCCTGAAGACATCAACTCCCTCCCCGCTTCACGCCCGGTGCTTCGCTGGGCTGTAGGGCCCCGCTGACCTGCTATTAGTTGTATCAAAGTCAATTCCTCGATACTCCCTCCCCTTGAGTTGGTGAACCGGGAAGTCATGGCCGCTGGGTGGTAATCTCGATCGGAGCTGGTCTATGTGGCGTTTCCACACCCTCCCATCGCCTGTTAGCAGGCGGTAAGATCTAGGCCCGGTGAGGTGGGTAACGGTTGCGGTGATCCATAACGGGTCGCCGGAAAAGTTTTTGCAAAGATTAAATCGCCTACCTTAAATTCCCGGCATTTGCTGCTGGAGCCGAAAGGTTTTTCCGGTGCGAAAGCGGGTGGAGCCGGTCAAGGTGCGATCGTATTTTCCGCCCCCATAAGAAGTTCAGCGGGTGTTTTGTTGGTCACGCTGTGGGGCGTGATGTGCTGCAATAAGAGAATTCGATTGATTTTCTCGTCGATGTTGCCAAATTCCATTTTGTGCAGGGTCTTTTTCACAAATTGTACCATGCGTTCTGTATGTCCATTCGCCGCAGGGTGCGCGGGCGAGGTTAGCGCATGGCGGATGCCCCGATCAGCAAGATATTGTTCAAAGGGCAATGCAGTGAACTGTGGGCCGTTGTCCGAGACCAACACGTCCGGAAACCCGTGTGTGGCAAATAGCCTGTTTAATTTATTAATAACTGAGTCAGTTGTAGTTGTGTGCATTCGATGAATCTCGAGCCAGTTAGAATAGGCGTCGACAGTAATCAGGAAAGTGTGACCTTTGGTAGGCCCCGCAAAGTCAATATGAATACGGGACCACGGTCTCCTCGGCGTTTCCCATTCGGTTGGGCTTGCTTTAGGTGGGGCATTGCTGACGTCCTGGCAACGTTGGCACGTAGCGACCCAGGCCTCGATTCTTTTGTCGATTCCCGGCCACCAAGCATAGCTGGGCGTGCGAGTGATTTCATCCGCACAATGCCCGGATGTCCCTCATGCAATACCGCCAACACAGTCTGTTGCAATTTGCCAGGGATTACGACTCGATCTCCCCACAAGATACAGCCTTTTTGGGAAAACAGCTCGGTTTGGCGGGCTTTGAAGGGCGCCCATTCAGGTGCAATTTGGTCCGTCGGCCACCCCCGTTCAACCCAGCGTAGTATGTGTTGCAGAACTGGGTCACGTTTCGTTTCAAAAGCAATGTCTCTAGCCGTCAAGGGTGGTGCATGTAGAGCTTCAATCTGTAGTGTTGAGAGGGTAGGGGCTGGATCCACAACAGCGTCTGGGAGCGGTGTTCTGCTCAATGCATCGGCGTGGAGAATCGATTTCCCCGGGCGGTGTTGCAAGGTGTAGTTGTAGGCCGCCAAGAATTCAGACCAATGGGTCATTCTGGGGGACAATATATACGGGGTTGGTTTATTACCCGCAATGATCCCCAGTAGCGGTTTATGATCAGTGATTATTGTAAACGCACGGCCATAAACATATTCGTGAAATCGTTTCACTGCAGCAACAATAGCTAAAGCTTCTTTGTCCAGCTGACTATAATTTCGTTCAGCTTTAGCTAAGGTTCGCGAAAAAAACGCGATGGGGGCCTCCGCTCCGTTTGGTAACACGTGGGCCAGAATTGCCCCAACCCCAAAAGGTGATGCATCACACGTGATAGTGAGCGGCAGAGTCTCGTTGTACTGCATAAGTACTGAATCAGAAGTTAGCAATTTCTTTACTTGTTGGAAAGCATGTTGTTCCCTTTGTCCCCAAACCCACGTTGCTTTTTTTGTCTAATAGTCTATGCAATGGTTCAGCTACTGTTGCTTTGTGGGGTAAAAACACATTATAGAAATTGATAAGTCCAAGGAACGCCTGTAGGTCTGCTTTGTTCCTTGGAGTGGGTGCCTTTTTAATTGCTCGTAATTTGTCTTCGGTGGGATGAATTCCTTGGCTGTCCAGGAGATATCCCAAAAATTCTACTTTTTCGGTACATAAGTGGCATTTATCTTTTTTTACTCTGAGGCCTGCATTTTGGAATCTTCGTAAAACCTCTCTGAGTCGTTTTTCTAGGATGTCTTTGCTAGGTGCAGCGATGAGTACATCGTCGAAATATGGGACAACGCCTTTTATCCCTTGTAACAACCTTTCCATTAAACTCTGGAAGATTCCAGGGGCGACGCTACCCCGAATTGGAGCCTGTTGCATTTAAATGCGCCCCTATGTGTTACGATCGTTTGCGCCTCGGCTGTGGTTGGGTCTACAGGCAATTGTTGATACGCCTGGGCTAAATCTAGTTTGGCGAAAACTTTTCCGCCGCCCAGAGAATGGAGTAAATGTTGCACTACCGGTACTGGATAAGCACTTTGCTGTAGTGCGTGGTTTAATGTGGCCCGGTAGTCTCCGCAAATTCTTAGGGACCCATCAGGCTTGATAGGCGTCACTATCGGGGTTTCCCAACGGGCGTGGTCGGTGGGTTCCAGGACGCCCTGCACTATCAGCTTATCGAGTTGTTCGTCGATTTTAGGCTTTAAGGCGAACGGCACCCGACGCGGCTTAAGGCGGATGGGTGCTATTTCAGGGTTCAAGTTAAACGAGATTGGGGTCCCCTTATACTTGCCTAGTCCGTTCGCGAAAACGTCTTGGAATTCTTGCACGAGTGCTTCCTCCCAATCGACGCTTTCGGCCTTGTGGACTCCGCTACAGTGATTCCGAGCGGCCTGAACCATTGGAGGCCTAGAAGACTAGGCCTGTCTCGATCCACGACAGTCAGTGGTAGTGCGACGGTGCGGTCCTTGAATGAGACCTGGAATCTGCGGGACCCGACGACGGGATTGGTTGCCCTGATAGTCTTTGAGTATAACCCTTGAGGGTTAAGGTCTTGGCGGCGAATCGTTGGAAGGAGCTGTTGAGCGTTTTCCATGACACCATCGAGAGGGAAGATCCCGAGTCTACCTCCATCACGCAAGGTTTGTTTTCGATGGCGACTTTTACTCGGATTTTCCCGGCATCAAGGGATGTAGTGTGGCCTATGGTGATTGTTTGGTGGGTCTCTTCCCGCCTGGTTTCTTCACGCCTGGTGGAAGTGGTGGACGGCTTATTTCTGTAGGAGTGGTTCAATTTTTCTCGGTGTGTGCCGAAGAATCCTGAAGACTGGAATTCGCCTGTCGGGGTTTGGAGTTCTGTTTGCTTCTGCAAACCTTTGCGATGTGACCGCGCCTCCCGCAATGGCGGCAAAGTGCGTCAAGGAATTTGCAGCCGGATCGTGGGTGATTTGCTCCACAGCCGGCACACGGTCGAAATGAGTGTTGTGTGGACTGGTCTCTCTCCGTTCGAAGTCGGTTGACCTCTTCCTCATCGCTGTCGGACGGGGACTCTAGGTCTTCGTGGTGAGTTGATACCAGGTGTCTCTCTGAGCGAGGCGAGGTATCAGTGGCGAGTTTACGTAGCGGTGCGTTGGTGCGGCGCATTTGGGCTGCCGACTTCTTTGTCGCCTCCGCTGCCGAGGCTTCTTTAAGGGCATCGGTGAGGCTGATGTCCCCCTTAGCCATAATTTTGCTCTGGATAGCGCCGTCTTCTAGGCCCAGAACCAGGCGGTCCCGGAGGGCTTCTTCTAAGTCTGCGAACCCGCAGAGGCCTCCTAGGTTCCGGAGGTCCGCGATGTAATTGGCAAGGCTTTCGCCCTTCCGTTGGTCCCTCTGGTAATATTTGTGTCTTCTTACTAGGGTTGGTACGGTGGGCGCGTAGTGAGCCCGTAGTAACGGCTCGAGGATGTCCCAGTCCATTTCTTTTACCTCTGCTGGCTTGGCAAGCGACTTTGCCATTTTAAACATGGTTGGTCCACAATGAGTTAGAAAGATAGCTCTTTTTTTGCCGGTTGTCGCATCTTTCAAATTGTTGGTTTCCAGAAACATCTGGAACCGATCCATGTAGGCCTCCCAGTCTTCGGTTTCTGGGTTGAATGGAGCGGGTGGTACGACACCGCTGGCCATGTTGCCGTTGATGGTGCGTGTTCGACCACGTGCTCTGTTAGTTGCTCTGTAGGTTAGTCAGCTCTTCGGTCTCCGAATCCCACCCTCGTCGCCAGTGTTAAGTATGGAGAATAAGGGAGACCAGACATCTGACCAGTGACTTCAACTCTTTAATAAAGTGATAGAACATAACAGAGCAATGCTATGGGCAGCAGTAACCCTTTTATAGGGTTAGCTGCTGCCTTATTAACCAATGAAAATGTGCAACAAGTTCAAACTACTGACCAATAAGGACAGTCCCAAAAATGGCCAATCAGGGACTGGTTCTGGCCCAATCCCAAGTTGTTGTATAAGGACCAATCAAGTGTGCAGGTTTTCAACCCCTAATTTGCATTTAGGTTATTCACTTTTATTGATTCACAACAGAGAGGGTTTCCTCTTTTAAATTCTTGGGAGTGCTTATTAGTCAAGACCTCACATGGCTTTTGGCTTCGTATTTCAGTTTTTAGAAATGGAGATTTTAAACTATGAAAAACAACAAGAAACGCCGGCAGAACAAGAAGGGCGGGACAACGAAGAAGCCATCTTTAATGACCAAGCAACTTTAAGTGGGGTAAAAAAGGGAAAGGGGGGAAAGGGAGTTACAAACTTAAGCATTGAAGCAACAAACCCCCCCAAAAGAGTAATTTGAAAAGCAATCATAATATCAGGAAGAAGCATAAGGGAGGATCACAGAAGGGAGAATCAGATAGAAAAGGGAATAAAAAGGGGAGGGAGAAGAAGAGAGGGAAGAGGGAAAGGAAAAGAAGCTACAAAAGACAGAAACACGATATAGAGGTACAGGAAAAGCGTACAAGAATTAAAGGTATAAACCTATTTAATAGACACAGAGACAATGGTTAAAATTTAACTTAAGGAGAGGATTCTGCAAGCGTGTATGGGATAGCATTGTTATATTAGAAATAGAAAAGGGTTAGAAAATATGTTTAGATGATTAAAGTGATAGAAAATTTTTTATTGATGTGTAATGGAATATTTGTTTGTAAAGAGAATAAGGCTCTCAATGATTTAAAAATAAAGTTTAAAAAAACTGAAAAGAAACATGGAAGATTTTTATCAGTTGACAAGATGAATTTGAATAAGAATAATAATTTTATTTACTGTTAATAACTATTGTTTTGTTTTTTATTTAAAGACAGTAATAAGTAAAATATGAAATATAGATGATTAAAGTGAAAGACAACTGATATTACTAGGTAATATTTGTTAAAAGAAATAGAAATGTAAAAGATTGTTATTAATATTAATGGCAGAACTGTACTTGAATAGAATAATTATTCCATTTACTATTGTTGTACATATATACACAGATATATATATATATATATATATGTTTTCTTAAGTTTTCGCGGGTACTTACATGTATGGTGTTCGGCTTGGTTCGGGTATTTTCCCACGTCATTGTAGTTCTTTTAAAGTTGTAGCAACGTTTCAGCAGAATCTCATCTGGGGAACCCAGAGCAGAATGGAGCCCATTAAATGGCTCGTGTGAGGTGCTGTTGCCGGGGTGGGGGGGTGGATTTTATTTTATTATATTAATTTATTTGATTATTTTATTCCTTTTATTAGTTTTATTGTTTTAAATGTGGTTTTATATTTGTAAGCTGCCTTGAATTGCCATGGGCGATAGGCGGCAATAGGCTATTCAATTGCAAAAGGCGGCAATATAAATTAAATAAATAAATAATGAGAGTCTAATCATGAACAAGCCCTTACTGCATATATATACACACACACACACACACATATTTACTTTTTTCTTTTAAGAATTTAATGTGTATTTTTAAGGGAATGTACCAAGCAGAATTCGATTGAAAATAGGTATGTGTTATAAAATAGAGGTTAAAAAATAAATGTTATAACTGTAAAGGTGTAACTTAAAATTTTAAACAAGATTTGAAAAAAGATACAAAGGTGTTACACTCCACTCTAGTAATTTCTAGGGGAAAATTTGTTTTATGAAAAAAGATAATATGAAATTGTAAACAGGACAGATGAAAGTATAAAAACATTAATTAGAAAGATTTTAAAAATTAGAAGAAGATATGTAATTGAATTAAGAAAGGAATGAGATAATTTAAAATAAGGCTATAGGAAGTAAAGAAAGGAAAAGCTATTGAAAAAATTGCGCAAATAGTTATAAAATACGGATTAGAATGTATAAGATAAATAAGTATTGAGTTTATGTCTGTATGGAAAAGTGATAACCCGGGGTCACGCTGTTCTCAAAAAGAGATATTTTATTTGTATTTATGTTTTGTGAAAACTTAAATAAAACTTTTATAAAAAAAAAAAAAAAGACCTCACATGAAAAAACAACACGTCCCTGGCAGTTAGGAAGGCTCAACAGAGACTTCATTTCCTTAGAGTCCTGTGGAAAAATCAGGTGGAACAATGGCTGATGACCTCTTTCTATATTGGTCCATGATAGAAAGTATCCTTACATACTGTATAACAGTATGGTACACTGGTTCAACAGTTGAGGAAAGGAAGGCACTACAGAGAGTGACAAATTCGGCACAAGTAACCATTGGTTGACCCCTAACACCACTGAATGACATCACCAGGCCTCATTGTTTCAGCAGAGTAAGGAAGATACTTGGGGACGATTCACATCCTGGTCAGTGTCTCCATTCTCACTTTTATCATCGGGCGGAAGATACAGAAGTATAGCCAGCTGGAAAAACAGCTTTTATCCATGGGCTGTCAGACTCGTAAATACAACTACAATCACTCCATGCATCCATGAAACATATGACTAGTTTTCTTTTCTTTTCCAATTATCTGTATAAAGGTTATTTTCTATACTATTCATGTCTGTATTTTCTGTTAAGGATTGCACCAGTAAATGCTAAACCCATTTCATTGTATACATGATGTACAATGGCAATAAATACTATAATAATAATAATAATAATCACCATCATAAATATTAATAAATTGGCTAGTGTGTGCATGGCCCCTCCTGACTAGTCCTGGTCACTGCATTCCACTAACTTTTGGTCCTGAGTTGCTGGCCATTTGAAGCAACAAACCTGCCAGGTCTCCTGCGTTCTGACCTAGGCTTCCCCAACAGCACAAAGCCGAGGTCCCATCCTGATAAACCTCTTTTATTTAATTTACAATGAATTCACTCTCCAACAAAGTCCTAGCCAACAGTTTTCACAATAATTCCCAATTACAAACCTTTATCAGGCTTGGAGAGGGGCCGGCCTATATCTCTCCGATGCTGCAATACTTGGCAAGCACGCCGGGATGAAGTAATTGTCTCCTGCAAAACCCCACTCACCTTTTGCTCCCTTTTATACTCTAGGGGAGGAACAATTCACCATCCATCTGTGACTTTACTTCCAAGTTGGCCCTTGTTCCTCAGTTGTCCCCTTTGTCTGACAACTCTGTGCATGCGCACACTGGGAACAGGTTCTAGCTGTTCTTCTGCCTTACTGATGTATGACTCTAAAGGCAGCTGATAACTGTCAGACGGTCCTGGCCCCATCTCTGCTTCCAACACAGAGCACTCGTCAGAGCCTTCTTCAGACTCCAGAACTAGCCCACGTAACTCAAAGGGCAGCAAGAACAATGAACAGTGGAACAGTGCTGTTTGGCTACCATAGATGGTCCACCTGTAAACTTATCTGAGGAACTGTCTCTTGGCATCACATCTACCTGACCTATCAGAGTGGCGAGGTAGGGAATGTTGCGAGTCCCATCCCCTAGGGAGATACACCTGTTGGGACCCAGAAGAAGGACCTTCTCTGTGGTGGCTCCCTCTCTCTGGAACATCATTCTCCCAGAGATTAGAATGGCCCTCACTCTAGCACTCTTCCAGAAAGAGCGGAAGACCTGGTTCTGCCAGTGGGCCTGGGGAACCCAGAGCAGAATGGAGCCCATTAAATGGCTCGTGTGAGGTGCTGTTGCCGGGGTGGGGGGGTGGATTTTATTTTATTATATTAATTTATTTGATTATTTTATTCCTTTTATTAGTTTTATTGTTTTAAATGTGGTTTTATATTTGTAAGCTGCCTTGAATTGCCATGGGCGATAGGCGGCAATAGGCTATTCAATTGCAAAAGGCGGCAATATAAATTAAATAAATAAATAATGAGAGTCTAATCATGAACAAGCCCTTACTGCATTAATCAGGGAATTGGAGGACATGAGTTCTAACATCCCTTCCAACTGTAGAAAAAGAGTACTGGTTAGAATGTAGTAATACTGGCTAATTCAGCTCACTGCCAGGAGTTCAATAATAACTGGACTCAAGGTTGATTCATCCTTCTGAGGCTGATAAAATGAGAACCCATATCATTGGGGTCAATATGCCAACATTTATAAACCTCTGTAAAGCACTATGAAGCAGAAACTTTAAAACTTTAACCTTTTTAAAAAAAAACTTTAAACCCCAAAAACTTTAACCTTAGACTGTCTACTATTGACCTCACCCCTTTCCTAAGAGGTCTGTAGGGGGCGTGCATAAGCGCACCAACGTGCCTACCGTCCCTGTCCTATTGTTTCTCTTATTCTTTTATTTTTCATATATGTACCCATTTCATGTATTCACAACTATGTATACTCTTATACTTATTATCTTGTAAACAATTGGCAAATCAAATAAATAAATAAAAAATAAATAAAAAAGTATATAAGTCTCAGTGCTGTTGCTATTGCTATATGATTCTAAGTGTCCCCTGACTGCTTCTGCTTCTCAGTCAGTCCCCTCTTGGGTACAGAGCCAGATGCTGTTGATAATGGCAGAGACAATTGTGTGTGTGTGTGTTTTAGGCACATAAAATTGAAGGTGCAAGTCCAGGAATGGTAAGGTGAATACAAAATATCATTTATTGTTGATTATGTTGATTGATCAATGACCTAACTTTCTGCCCTATGCAATCCCAGGGCATCTGCTAAGAACCACACCACTTTAAGGTTCTCTCCATTATTCGTTGGAGCTCTGGGTGTTGCATTTTTTTTCAAATATGCAAGTAACAATAAGACATGAGGTAAAGGAGCGTCCTTTTGTAGCCTTCTGTTCCAATGCTCACCTTTGAGCATTTTTGAATTGAAAGTGAGGAAAACTAATGAATGAGCAGTAGAGAGAAGATGTCCCTTTTAAGGTGTTTTTGATCCAGGACCTCCTATAGTCACAAATCAGCAAAATGTATAAGGAGATAGACCAACCTTTAATACTCAAAGAGCCACAAAGTTCCTAATTGGCAGTCTTCCTTTCAATTCTGAAGCCGACCAGACTCTATGGCAGTTTCCCCACCATAGAGTCTCCTCCTAGCGTGGCATCCTTTGTCCTCTACCTGTCCTAACCAAAACCCTATCAACTGTGGAACCGACCGGCAATAGGGAGCCGCAGCAGAGGGATGAAAGAGCCACATGCAACTCCAGAGCCGCAGGTTGCTGACCCCTGAGATAAGTGTTTGTGATCAATTAAGAAAAACTGTATACATAAAAATAGGAAGGAGGTCTTTTAAATAGAGATTTCAGACTCTCTACTTCCTTTCTTCTAAGAGCTGTATGGAAAACTCAGCAAGTTAAGTTTGAGTGTTGATTGTTGAGGCACTAATGTTTTCTGCAGAAGGACATAATGTATATGTTAAAACACATTTCCTGGGCTGAATAGAGAGAATAGAGAGAGTGGAATATGTTTTTTTCTGTTTAACAAATAATGCAGGGAAGCAAATCACAGAACTTCATATTTCTCTTACATTTGCTTTTTTTTTTTTTTTTTTAAATGACAGGATCAAGGGTTGAGAGTGATGGGGTAGCAAAAAAGGATTGATTGTAACTTTTTCCCCCTGGATGTATTATTTTAAAAATAATAATCATTACAAAGTGGAAGCCTTAGGTAGTTGGTACTATCAGATCCATTACAAGGACATTTTATTAACAACCAGTGAGGAGAATAAGCATCTCCTCAGAGTATACAATGAGGGGAATTCCACTACCAGCAAAGGAAATGATGTGAGCTTCCTCTGAGTGAGAAGGCCAAATGTTAACAATGGACTTCTATGCGTCTAGCCCTTCAATGTGCTGAATCACTTTATTGGAGCTTTTACTGCAATTAGAGTATTGTGTTACTCTGGGAAATGGCCTTCTTTTGTCTGGAAAGTCCTTTTCCTCTTAAGGATTCAGAATTCTTCTACATCCTGGTAATTTATATCAGTTAGGTAATAGGCTGCATCCAGAATTGTTCTCCAAGGCCAGATCCTCAAACAGCAGATCCGGTGGGAAGAAATACCAAAAGGTTTCCCTAAGTAATAAAGGAAATATCCCAGCTAGCCTGATTAAAACTTAGCCCTGTTCAGTTTAGTGGGATATACTCTCAAGGAAAACTGAGAAGTAATCCATAGGTTTCACAGCATCATATGGTTTTAAATGAGGATGGGGTGGTGGTGGTTATTTTGTTTGAGTCAATGTTTGTACCCAATTTCAAGGATTCCTCTGCTCCTACAAGATGTGTTGATGAACTAAACACACTGAACAGATTATTAAAACTTAAATTCCCAATGTACTGAAAAGACCAGGTATTCATGCATTCACTATAATACTTTGAAACTGACAGGAGGAATAACAGAATAACAGGGTTGGAAGGGACTTTGGAGATCTTCTAGTCCAACCCCTTGCTCAAGTGGAAAATCTTATATCATTTCAGATGAATAATTGTCCAATCTCTTCTTAAAAACCTCCAGTGTTGGAGCACCCACAATTTCTGAAGGCAAGCAATTCCAGGAATTAATTGTTCTATCAGGAAACTTCTCCTTAGTTCTAAGTTGCTTCTCTCCTTGATTAATTTCCACCCATTGCTTCTTGTCCTGCCCTCAGGTGCTTTGGAGAAGAGCTTGACTCCCTCTTCTTTGTGGCAGCCCCTGAGATATTGGGACACTGCTATCATGTCACCCCTAGTCTGTCTTTTCATTTAAACTAGACATACCCATTTCCTGCAACCGTTCTTCATATGTTTTAACCTCCACTCCCCTAATCATCTTTGTTGCTTTTCTCTGCATTCTTTCTAGAGTTTCAACATTTTTTAAATATTGTAGTGACCAAAACTGAATGCAATACTTCAAGTGTGGTCTTACCAGGCATTATAAACTGGCTATACAGTACTGTAGAGATAGTCAGATAGTGGTGTCAATTTTCTATAACAGCTCCAGCTAGGGAATTCCATGCAGCAAAGCTTTGACCAGCTTGAAGTTATTAAATTTTAAATGAAAATATATTTTTTTTTTCACCTAGTAGTATTGTCAGGTTTATAGCTGTATTCTTAGAGTTCTGACTAGGCTCACTTGATTATTTTGTATAAATACTATAAGTTTGCTTTGTTATGATGTAGACCAACACTACTACCGTTTCAAGACTAAGTCATGAATTGCATATAACTGTCCTGCTTTCTTTGATAGTGTCACATTAAAAAGAGAAAGACTGACAAAGAAGGAATAAAGTTTCAGATAATTAAGAAGATATCAGTACAATGGTGGGATTCTTTTTTTTTTACTACTGATTCTGTGAGCGTGGCTTGGTGGGCATGGTTTGGTGGGTGTGACCGGGAAAGGATACTGCAAAATCTCCATTCCCACCCCACTCCAGGGGAAGGATACTGTAAAATCTCTATTCCCTCCCCACCCAACTAACCTGATTTCCAGCTCTGTTCTCCTGTGCAGGGCAACAAAAGAAGACCCAGCGATCAGCTGGGATTCGGGAGGCAGAGAATAGATGGGGCGGGGCCAATCAGAGGTGGTATTTGCCAGATCTCCAAACTACTCTGGTCAGAACCTGCTGAATACCACCTCTGTAAAGGAAAGTGTACAAGATTAGCAATCATCCAAGGAAGGGCACCATTGTGGATAAACAGTTTCCAGATCTGGGGTGGAGAGACTTCTTTTCCTTAGAATTTAGTAACCTTCTGGAAGAGTTCCCTGGCTAATTGATCTTTGCTGCTGCTTCTTTTCTTCTTCTTTTTTTTAGAACAGAGTCACCCAGAATGTTAATTGTGCTACCTCAAAATATTTGCAGAAGCAAGTTCTGCAAAAACGGATCTGCCAATCAAGAGTCTTTCTTGGAGCAGTTATGGCAAATATGAAAATGAGATAAAAAGAGGGAACAATCATTCCAGACCCAGAAGGGCTTTCCTTTTAATTGGTTTTTTTTTTACTTTCTCCATTTGAATGTTCAAAATAGTAAAGGCAACTCTGTGATAATCCTGTAGGGCAAGGGTGTCAAACTCTATTCCATTAAGGGCTGCATCAGGGTTGTGTTTGACCTCGGGGGCCAGGGTGGGCCTGGCCAGCTTGACATCACTCCTGTCGGGGGCATCTGTGGCGGCCCAAGCGCTCTGTCAGAGAAAACAGGCTCCAGAGCTCCATTTTTAGTTGTGACAGCCTCCTGCCACCCTCTGCCAGTGAAAATGGAGCTCGGGGGGTGGGGAATGAGTGCACCATGGGCCGGTCTTTTGCTGTTTCTAGGACAGCCCTGCAGGCCAGATCTAAGCACCCCATGGAGTGGATCCAGCTCCCAGGCCTTGAGTTTGATACCCCTGTTTGTAGGGTCTCCTCAGTAGAGTCTAAATGATTTCACAAGGATTTAAATGGCTAGCATGGTTTTGAAGGTTTATTGGTTTACTCTAATGTGAACACTGCTAATGTTACTTAGTTTGGATAATGAAACTTCTACAAGAAAACAACCAAGCTTGGAGAACACTAAGAAACCATCTTTAAAAAAAAAAATATTTGTCAGAATTATATAGCCATCCATCTCACACAGTACAACAATCAGTTTCAAGTAATGTTGCTTTCTTTAGAAATATCAGACCCAAAGAATGGAGGTGTTGCACTGATCCCTTAAACTTGCCAAAAGATAGAACTTTTCATAAGAGCAGAGCTTGAATATTTGCCATACATTATTGCCAACAGTTGCACAAAAAAATCTAAACATGTTAATCTGAAAAGGTTTTCCAGTGCACGAACACACCGCAGTCCCTTATGCTGAATCAGGCCATTGTTCTGAGGCTCAAAAAGCCTGAGCCCTCCAAAATTTTAGGCAGAAGCCAGCCCAGGTCTAATTTGAAATATCTGTCCTGACTTTTTTCTGCAAAGTGCATAGACTTCAAAAGAAACTTTGGCTTTTTCTGAAAATAGGATCAGAAAATCACCCCACGTGTATTCTGCACAATGTGGTGTGAATAAATGTTGCGATCTTATCGAAATTGTGGCATGTTTGAACTTTCTTTCCTAAGAACGAAATGCATTGCTAAAATAAATAAATAATAAGCCCACTGCCCTAATGACTCGAGAAGCCAACAGAGGATTTGAATTAAAGTCTATCGTAAATTTTGATCTTTATGTTATCAGAAAGGGCTAGAGGTCTGTATTTGCTGACTACTGAAGATCCCAATCTTAGCATCTTCTAGTATAAATATCCCACCCCTTCGACAAAAGGATCTATCTTGGCTTCACCTTTAGCCTAAATCATTCTCAGACTTTCTGTACTCTTTCTAGACAATGTTGCCACAAGAATATTTATTTCCAAGAAAAGAAAATGATGGATTAACCTAGGTCCTTTTCCACAGCAATGCTGAGTCAGCAGGAGAAAAAAAAAGTGATCTAAGCAGCACTTTTTAGCCAACACAGCAAAAAAATAAATAAATCCCAAAATCAAATCAAAGAAAAAGAAGATAAACCCAGCACATGGCAATAAATTAGAAGCCTTGTGACTTCTTGTTTATTGGTCACAGACCTCTTAATAACATTTTGGTTATCTACGTTTCTTTGCAAATGAGACGACTATGATAAACAAAGCTATTGCTGGAAAAGATCTTAAATGGAATGATCAGAGTGCTATTTGATAAGAAATATCATATAGATGAGAAGAAATGCTACTTTTTATTGTTCTTGTGAAGTTTTTTTTTTTTTTGGGGGGGGAGGGGTAGTTTTAAATGATTTAAACCCGCAACTTTTCTAGAGACAAAAAAAACAAAACCAGTTTTGATCCCCTTGTCTTTTATTTTTGTTTGGGAATAATTTAAACGCTAATCTAGGTCAGGAGTAGGGGAACCTCTTGCCCTTCCAGATGTGGTTGGATGCCAGCTCTCAAAACACTAGGGCAGCAGGGCCAGGGATTAGAGAGTGTTTTCTCTTGTATTCTGAAGGAAAAACTTGGAAAAACATCCCCTTTTCTCCTAGGAGACATTCCTGTGCATCTACTTAAATAGGAAGAGGCAGTAAACAAAAACAAGGGTTCCATTGGGGAACAGAGACTAGGCTAGTCTGTCATTAATCGAAATGGCACAGTTGCATATATCCTATGTTAGCTTCCTTTCTGGGGTAATTTGATCTGTAGTTAATACTCTTTTCTGTCTGAATTGAACTGGGAGGCAGGAAAAAAAAATTACAATCTGTATACCCAGATAATAATTCCCAAAATGTTCCCTCTCAGCAATGCTAGCATTACATTGCTCGTAATTCAATAGACACGTTGTTCGTAATATGGTCTCATAGCATCAGGCACATGTTAGAAACCTGCTTTGTATATTACAAAAGTGAGAAATTCTGCATAAAATGAAATAGGGACTCTTTCAAGTTGGTTCTTGCTTAATGATGGTAACTGGGACTGGAATTTTTATTGCTAAGGGATATGGTTGTACAGTGGAGCTTTGGGTCGGGACTGGAAGCACAACTGACTGCGCATGCGCGCACTAAAAAAATGGTGCCGAAGGGGAAATCAGTGTGGAAAGGGAATCTTTCTGTGCCGATTTTGTTCACCACCGGATTTATGAATCATGACCCGATTCAAAAATCAGGTGGATTTGGTTGTGAACAGGAGCATTCGTGACCCGAGGTCCCACTGTATAGTACAATATCACATGACGTACTACTTAGCAATGACAGTTCCAGCAGCTTCCATCATTAAGTGAAAACCATAGGAGTTATTATGAGAGGACCTCATGTGAACATGACTTCCAACTTCTCATTAGCTTCCCCATTGATTTTGCTTGCAGGAAGCTGTCAGAGAAGGTCACCTGATATGATCACGTGACCATTGGATACTGTAAAGGTCAGAAATCTGGGCTAATTGCTGAATGTCCAAATTGTGATCACATGACTACAGGAGCACTTCGATAGCTGGTACCACTCATTTAGCAGCATTGTAAGCTGAATTGTCGCTGAACAATAAATGGGGATCACTTGTATACAAACCGATAAGAAATTAGTGATGATTACGTAGCATCAATTCAGTATCTATATTTAGGGATTACAAAGATAGAACTACTCCAAGATGAGCAAGAATTAGAAATGTACATTTTATGTCCACACTTACATAGTTGTTCGGATTTGTATTATAATATGTTTAGAATATGCTAACTAATTATATTGCTTTAAGGCCACCAAAGCCACCAAATCTTTGGCTCAAATATAAAATAGATCTCATGACACAAATTGGACTAAACCAGAATCTAGCCCAAAAGTCAAGGATATTTTAGTGAAACCAGAATTTTATGATTGTACTTGAGACCTAAGAGGACATGGCTCTGTCTTAAATCACAACAAAGAGACCACCAAATACACACTGGAAATGTCTGCTAGTTCAGTCTGCTATTTGGAATAGCAGAGCTTAAAAGCTTTAATATAAAAATAAATCTAAAGCCTTTTGTTTAAAAATTGTGTAGTGGAACTGAGAGATATGGAATGAGAAAAAAGCAAAATAACACCACTATCCAAAATTTAAATTGTTAAGAATCTTAATTTAAAGGGCAAATTTCCTAATCATGTTGGGTGTATAAATGAGGATATGAAGGAATTAACCAGCTGATATTTGTAAACAATTCCAGTTTTAGAACTTGAAGCTACTGTGCTTTGGATAGTTACAGGCCTACCCTTCCCCTGTCCCCAACCTCTTAATTCATATTCTCCCAATGAATTTTCTATGTCTCCTTTTGGCTTAAACTGAAAAATATGTTGAATCTTATACATAGGTGCTCCTATTCCCCCATTACTCTGGCTCTCCTCTTTTGCAAACAACCATAAATTTTCAAATTGTGACCAACTTTGCTGAATTCACAGAGATGAAGAGAAGCAGAGAAATAATTCATCAGTGAGATTGATAATGTGCAGATAGCAGTGAAAGAATTGTTATTTAAAAATGTATTTGGACAGATAAATGGCCAAGTCAACATAATTTATGTTCACAAATCACATAGGAAAGAATAATACTATGGAAAATAAAACCTCCAATTGGCAAACATGGTATTATTCATGAATGAAACATGCTTTAGCAACCCGAGTTGATGTGGAAATGTTGAACTCAAGCTCCAGCAAATTAAAAACAAAATCTTCCTTTTTAAGAGGGTAAAAGATCATTTCTGCCATTAGAATACAGATAGTTTGCATCCCAAGAACTACACAGGTCCAACAGATGCTTTTTATGCACCTCCAACAGATGTGTTTTATGCACAGGTGTCTTCTGGACCATTTCTAATTTTAAGTTAAAAGTAGAGAAAGTGAGTTAAGTAGAGAAAACATTTGGAGAACTTCACCCAATGAAGATAAATGCATGGGGCTGAAGAATCGTGGTATCTGGGGATGCTGATGTGTTGATTTGGTCACACCTATTTTCCTTTATCCATTTATGCCTCCCATGTGTTCCATAAGGTACATGTAAAATAGTGTCTGCTTGGACACTAAAACAAATATAAAACAGGTATGTACAGTAGGCTTTATAAAGAAACCTTATCTGCCATTGGTCCAAATTATAGCACTGTGAGATAGAATAGAGTAGAGTAGAGTAGAGTAGAGTAGAGTAGAGTAGAGTAGAGTAGAGTAGAGTAGAGTAGAGTAGAATTCTAGAATAGTGTGATTGGACAAACAAGGAATATGTGTTCATGCATAAGCTCTCAGTGTACATAAAGATATAAATGATAAATCATGATCATAGTCATCATAAATATGATGAATCATAGGATACAACTCAGTGATAATCATAGGATACTAAATAAGCAATCAACATAAATCATACTAGGAAACTAAATAAAACAATATAAATTGTAAAGATACAAGCAACAAGTTATAGTCATAAGCAGAAAAGGAAATAGGTAATAGGAAGGATGAGAAAAATAATAGTAATACAGTTTTAGTAAGTAGTTTGACAGTGTTGTGGGAATTAGTTGTTTAGTAGAGTGATGGTATGGGGGGAAAAATTGTCCTTGTGTCTAGTTCTTCTGGTGTGCAATATCTTATAATGTCATTTTGAGGGTAGAAGTTGAAACAATTTATGTCTGGATGTGAGGGGTCTGTAGATATTTTCACAGCCCTCTTTTTGACTCATGCAGTATACAGTCCTCAATGGAAGGCAGGCTGGTAGCAATGTTTTTTTTCTGCAGTTCTAATTATCCACTGAAGTCTGTGTCTGTCTTGTTTGCTTGTGGAGCCAAACCAGACAGTTATAGAGATACAGATGGCAGACTCAGTGATTCCTCTGGAGAACTGTATCAGCAGCTCCTTAAGGATAAATCTGTTTTGTGCATTAGGACTGGCTAGTAAAGTATAGATGGTGCTTGTAAGGATTGTAGAAGGAATGGCTATATTGGGGGGATAATACAAATGTCAGAATGAAAAGTAAAGGAGAATCTGAGGTGTGGGAGAGAATTCCAATTTACTGAATAAGAACAGTTCTGAGTAAACACACAAAGAATTTACTTGCAACAGCAGCTTTAAGGCCATATGAAAGGTCACTGTAAGAGATTCCACTTAGAAGGTTTGTATTTAGGGAATTTTGTTCACAATAGCATGAGTTGGTTCTTTCAGCCTTACCTCAAGGAATGTATGTTTTTCTTTGAGATCCTTTCATGAATCAGGCTCTGGACTATAAGACTAACAAGGGATTTTCTTTGTGCTTTGCTAGTAGCTTAGAAATGTAGTCTCTCTTTTTCTTTTATGAGAGGGAAGCCATTGCTTCCAGATGCAGGAAGTTGAAGCATGATGTATAGTACAAAATGTGAACTTGGATTTTTATGACCAGTTATGTTTCCCACAGTAGAGATACAGTCACAGTGAATGGTATTGTTAAAAAGCAATGGCACGGAAGAAGAAGAAGAAGGAAATTGTTCATCAGAGTGTTACTGGAATTTTTAGTAAATTATTTACTTCCTTATTTTGGAAAGAAGAAATGACATAGAAGCTAAAGCACATATACATATCAATGTGTCCAGCCATTTATGCTTCAGAATGTTATGCGAGCCAAGCAGAACAATTATAGCTTATTGAATAATAATAATTATTATTACCTTTATTGTCAGACTACATCATGTGTACAATGAGATTGGCTGAGCCAATAAACCACACTTCATACAACCACACACACACAAAAGGTGAAACCAGCTATGATATGGGTTCTACCATATAATGCAACGAGAAACAACCAATCCAACTTTAATTTTCTGTTCTTAAGACTTATAGGCAACTGTAACAATGTACTGCAAATATTAAATTCGCCCAATGTTGCAGGGATCTACAAGAAATAATATGGGATTTTGACTTTTTGGTATTAAGTGGCAGCATTTTAAATCTGAACAAGATTGCAGTAGGCTTTGATCATCAGGGAAGATCCAAGATAACTTGCTACTTGAGGGAGAGGTTATATAAAGCCTTTCTCATTGCATGTAAGGGATCAAAAATTGACAGGAATGACGACCGAACAAGGAAAATTTGAGGCATTTGGATTGTGATGACAGAGAACATTGGATTACACCAGGGGTATAAAACTGGATTTCTTCAAGGGCTGGATCAGCATTGTACATCTCCTCCATAGGCTGGCTGGGGCGGGGGGAGGCAGGACAGTGTTAAGTCTGGAGGAGTGGGCACAATAACGGAGACAAGGCATCGGGTAGTGACTCAACTCTTTAATAGTAACTTCAGAACAGAGCAAAACACTTGGGCAGCAGCAGCTCTTTTATAGAGCTGGCTGCCGCCGCAATAACCAATGGGAACGAGTTTAACCGCGCTTAGTCTTACAATCAGGGATGGCCGCTTTCAGCCAATCAGGTTAGCCGAAGGCAGCCAATCATGATCGTTTACTTGGGGACCAATCCGAGCTGCAGGTTTATGAGCCTGCAGTTGGAGCGGAGCTCGAAGAGTTTTTAATACTGAGTTTATTTAGTTAGTTCGTAACAGACAGGATGCCTCCTGCAGCACCCTGCTAGCCAAAACAGGGAGCAGTTGCTGCATATGGCTCCCCCACATCTCATTTTTGGCCTAGATGGGCTCCTGCAGCACCCTGCAAGCCAAAATGGAGTGCGAAAGGCCATCAAGGCCAAAAATGGGGCATGGGGGGGGGGGGCGTGCGCAGCCCTCCATGCACCAGTGGTGTATTAACCATTAAGCAGACTAAGCACGTGCTTAGGACCCCAGGCCCAAAGGGGACACCACAAAAACTTTTATGTAGCCTAAGCTTGGCTTTGTTTGTACAGTATGTACAAAGGAGGAGGGGCACCAAGATTTGTCCGTGCTTAGGGCACCAGTGAGTCTTAATCCACCACTGCATGCACTGTTTTGGCTGCCAGAGGCACCGTGGGCTGGTCCCTTGCTATTTCCAGGGTAGTCCCATGGGCCAGATTTAAGCACCCCGTAGGCCACATCTGGCCCACGGGCCTTGAGTTTGACACCACTGGCTTACACTAACATGATCCTCAATATTATTGAAGTAAAACCAGATCATTCAATGAAAACTAATAATAAATGCTTTTGCTTAAGCAGTTAGGTAGGATACATTAGATGAAAGTCATTGGAGAAGACCCTGAAGTTTTGAAAAATGGAAGGTGATCAAAAAAAGAAGGTGCCCAAAGAAAAGGTGGCTAGATACTATCACTAATGTCTGAAAAAGCAGTTGGTAACAGACAATCCTGGAGAAATGATGGCCATCAAGACACAAAGCTTCAACAATGACTGAACAACTTTACAAGAATTGCATGGCACACCCAGTTGAGTGGCAATTGACTATTACTTGCAGGTCTGATAACCGGAGATATTCAGAAAACCAACTGAGGGTAATAGACTGTAACTTTGTCGTTTGTATCCTTACGATTTATATTGACTGTTTCCTAGTATGATTTGATTGCTTATTGTACCCTATGACTATTATTAAGTATTGTACCTTATGATTCTTGATCTGATGAATGTATCTTTTCTTTTATGTATGCTGAGAGCATTTGCACCACGATAAATTCCTTGTTTGTCCAATCACACTTGGCCAATAAAGAATTCTATTCTATTTGTTGTTTAGTTGGGTAGGTAGGAAGTCTATGTTGTGTATATGACCTGCCCAAGAAAGTGGAATGACTTGAAGGGGCTTCGTCAGGAACAAAAAGTAGAAGTATTTGTGGTTGCAGCTTGGAATACACACAAGATGGAACATGGCTTATTTTAGGAAAAAGTTATGAAGATTAACGAACCTAACCAAAAGAAAGCATGTGTGCTGTTTCCCTCCTCTCCTTCACCATTCAAATGAAAGAATATCAACTACAGCCATGATAATCAGCATAAATAGCTGGCAAAATGAGCATTAGAAAAGGAGGAAAAATGTACTTTAATTAGGCATCTCTGCATGGTACAGAGGGATTAAAGAATTAATGTACAGTCAGAGATAAGTGTTACATGAAAGTGTTATTGAAGCACATCAATTTCTCTCCTCCCCCTACCTTTCTGTATCTCATTAGCAATACTTGCCCAGTCATCTTAAATACATTTGACCAATCTAATCATATTCTACTGCAAAATAAAGAACTCAAATAATTATTCAACACCAACTCAGTATTTGGGCCCAGTTCAGAAGACTCTGAGATGTGTTGAAAACTGTGTGCTCCTCATTACATGAAATGGATTAACATTCTTCCATGCATCCAAGTGGGTGGACCTTGAGTTGATATGATATGATATGAAAGGGCCAAGTCTGGAAGATATGAATGCCTTAGCAGGCTTCCGGAAGGTGGTGTTTCTTCTGCCATTCAGAATAACTTTGGAACATTTCATATAGCATATAGCACTTAGACTTATATACCGCTTTACAGTGCTTTACAGCCCTTTCTAAGTGGTTTACAGAGTCAGCCTATTGCCTCCAACAATCTGGTTCCTCATTTTACCCACCTCAAGGCTCAAGGCTGAGTCATCCTTGAGCCAAGTGAGATTTGAATTGCCAAATTGCAGTCAGCAGAAGTAGTCTGCAGTAATGCACTCTAACCACTGTGCCACCATGGCTCAATATTATAACTCTGAGTGGAAATCTATGTCTGCTTTGCACTTGATAGAACATGTGTCTGAATATTCTAGCACAGTGGTTCTCTATGTGTGGTTGGAAGACCACCAAAGGGGGGTGATGCCACAGGAGATCCACAAAGGCTTGAAGAAATATTATTATTTAAATCATGAGTTAAGTCTTGGGGGTCAGTGGCCATGGTCCGTAGCCACAAAAGGTATTTAAAGGAGGTCCATGGTGAAGAAAAGGTTGAGAATCATGTTCTAGAACAGGGGTCCCCAACCACTGGGCCCTGGACTGGTACCGGTCCGTGGAACATTTTCTACCGGGCCGCCGGTTTGCTGGGCGCCGCCATCTTGTTTTGATGAGAAAGTGCTTCCGGTGAGCTTTTCCGGTTGGAAAGCGGCGTTTGGGTCCTGAAGGAATCCTCGCACCTTAGTTTCATCGAAGAGGGGGGGCGGCTCCGAACAAAACTAAGGCGCGAGGATTCTTTCAGTCCCCAAGGCAAGGTGAGCCGAGCGACCGTCCCGAAGCCGTCCCGAAGCCCATCAATAAAGGTACAAAGGAGGAGTTGAAGGTGGCGGGGAGAAGCAGGGGACGGCTGGCTGGCCGGTCGCTCGGCTTGCCTTGCCATGCGTGCTGATGCCGGTACCGGGCCACGGATCATTTTGTGATGCCGGTACCGGGCCGTGGCACAAAAAAGGTTGGGGGCCACTGTTCTAGAACATGCAGGTTTATGTGAAAATTGCTTTCCAACAGCTCCACTTCCTTCTGGCATTCAGATACATGTTCAGTCAAGGTAAAGAGGAGAAAGTGAAGGATGGAATAATAATGTATGAATGAGAAAAAGGAGCAGATGGTTGAAATACAAGAGTAGGTACTGAGATATGAACCTTGAGGACAGAGATTGTGGGTACAAAGATCAATGGTAAAGGACATGCTTTGCCTAAAAATGATCCAGGAATCTTAAGAAGAAAAAATTAGTAGCAGATTAGGATTAGGTAAAAAGCAAATTAAATTCATTCTAGGTGGAAGGACATCCTTTTGCACCAAGAATCAGGAAGAAGTAACATGTGAGGAATCTACTCCAGAGTTATCTTTTGCTGGACCTCAAAGTTAGAGTAGAATGATGCTTCTCCCTACAAAACTAAAATGCTCTCAACTTCTGGCCCCCTCCTTCCAAAGTAGCAAAGGTTTAAACCAGTGCTTCCCTGAATAAATTAGTTGGGTCAAAATGTTTTTTCTTTGAGTAAAGACACATTAATCCATTACCCAATCCCAACAGATTTAAGTCATTCCAAATTAAAGTGTTTTACCTACGTTCTATGGAAGGATATTCTAAGTAGCAATTTGGGATAATGAAGGATAAAGTTTGGGAAGCAAATTTCAAATATACCCACTGTAGCAGTATGTTCACACATGAAAGTATGGAAGAATGGAAATGATATTTTGAGAAAGGAAAATAGTATCAAATTCTTGGCTGCCTTTCCTATCTGGAACTTTTCCATTTTCCATTTCATTATCCATCAGGCTACACCTTTTAAAGTTTCAATATTTTGTTTTTTGGAAGGGAAGTGTGTTTAAAATTCATCATAAGAAAGATTTATGTTGACCGAAGATACTTGCTGTTGGTGTTTAATTTTGTCCTAATCATGGCCTTCTACAGTTTTTCCCCAATATATACATCATCTGTAATTTTTCAAATTACAAAGTGCTTTTTCAGGAGGAAACTGGATTTTCTTGTTTTTTCTTTGAAGGCATTTTGCTTCTCACCCAAGAAGCTTCTTCAGCTCTGACTGGATGGTGGGAAATGGAAGGATTTATATTTGTTATAGACAGATGGTAATTTGCATCCTTTTTGAAGGTTGTTGAAGCACTTGGAAGTTTATCTGTATCCTCAGGATCACCTGAATAGTACTAATGGTTCCTGTAGTCTGCACTTTTTTCTAGAAATCCGTTCATACTCCTACATCATTAGAAGGGTCTTCATCCCAAATTGCATAGTTAAAAGTCTGTAGAAATTCTCAGTCATCCAGGTCATGGTTGTCCCAAAGATGCTTTTTCAGGAAGCAACTGGAGTTCCTTTCTTTTTTTCTTTGAAGATGTGTCACTTCATACCATAATTGTACTTCTGCTACTGGTGCTTCCTTCTGGGATGGGGGAGTGGGGGGGGGAGGGATAGATAGACAAAGAGAATGATTGAGAGAAAAAAGTTCTGTTTATTCCTCAGAAATGATAATGTATGCAAATATTGCTGATTTTTATGCTTATATGGAAAGAAAGGAAGGTTGAAAAAGTGTGTCAATTTCAGTTGTAATTTTGGAAGAAAGATTAAATTGGTCATTGGTTAAAAGCATTTCTTATAACCAATCTAGCTAGTCTTTCTTCCAAAATTCATTCATTTCAGCTTTCACGTCTTTCCAAAGTTTTGAAAATGGATTCAATACTCATTATTTAACAGCTATAGAGTCTTTCACTACCTGGCTTTTGTTAAATAGGAGAGAGGTCATGAGATTTTAGCATAATCCATTAATAGATTAGAAGCTAAAATGCTGAATTAACTGGAGTATGGTCCAGGTAACAATAACAATGAAGAATATACCCTATTGGATGGTACTTGTATTCTACAGCCAATAAAATATAGTTAGTCTTCAGTTAGTGATTGCCTCATTTAGCAACCATTCACAGTTACAATGGTGATGAAAAAAAAACCTTTATGGCCAATCCTTGCATTTATGACTTAAGGAAAGTTGAAATAATATCATAAGCACAATCATGGTTTTACTTAGCAACCACTTTACTTAACAATAGAGCTGCCAGTCAAATTGTGTTTACTAAATGAGGACTACCTCTTCCTTTTTATAGGCAAGGTCTAGGGTTTTGCAAACTTAAGTTACCTTTTTGCGGTATTCCTCACTAATGAATACATGAACAGCATTAAAATCCTTGGTCCTTATTTTATTATGATGATATTCTTAGCTTTGGAAGTAGCTGGTGTAGAGTTGGAGGCAATTTTTAATTTAATAAAATAGAGTATGCTGCCAAAGATTACTATTTCTTCCTGCAACAAATAATGTAAGCTTTTTGGCTCTGATCTGATCTGTGAGGGTGACCTTTTTTCGAACCATGAAATCAAAGCCTTATGTCTCCTTGAAGCCTCCACCATGTGTCTGATCAAAATTATTCAGTACAAAGATTCAAGCTTTGAGTTGTTAGCAAAATCTAGCTAGAAATAATATGAATACTTTGCTGTAGGGTTTTAAGGTTATCAAATGTTTTTTCACCTACTATCTGTGGGATGAGAAATCTTCATCTTTGTCCTTTTAGATCTCTTTGATTAAGCATTCTTTTTCCTGAAGAGGGAGGCTGAATATGGCCCTTGAAGGTCAGAAGGTAGAAAGGACCAGGACAACTAAATTTTATTTAAGTTGGATGTTTTCTTCACTTTCAGATGATTGACTACAGGTGCGTATCTCAATTTTGTTGTGGGTTTTATCCTTGTCTTTATTTTATGAAAAATATTATTTTGGTTTGGTTTTGGTTTGGTTTTAATTATTATTGTAGGAGTTTTCTTTCTTTTTCTTTGCTATTATATATCACCCAATAGCAATAGCACTTAGACTTATATATCACTTCAACTGTAATTGAAGCTGAAATAATCATCAAGTTGTTGCTGTTGTACGTTGAGGCACCATGTGACCTGATCCAATTTTTCAGCATTTTTTGCAGCAGTTGTTAAGTGAATTCATTTTACCTAATGGGTGTCCCGCTCCCAAATAGGAATAGCACTTATACAACGCTTCACAGTGCTTTACATCCCTCTCTAAGCAGTTTACAGAGTCAGCATATTGCCCCCAACAATTTTGGGCCCTCATTTTACCCACCTTGGAAGGATGGAAGGTTGGGTCAACCTTGAGCCTGGTGAGATTCGAACTGCCAAATTGCAGGCAGCGGACAGTCAGCAGAAGTAGCCTGCAGTACTGCATTCTAACCACTGCACCACTGTGGCTCTTAGAGGCGCAGTGGCTCAATAGCTTAATAACACTGCAGATGGTCTCAGCTCCAGAAGTTCGAGCCCAAGCACCGTGTGGCAGGGTAAGCTCCTGTCACTTGCTTCAGCTTCTGTCTGTCTAACTATTTGAAAGCATGTTCTATGCAAGTAGATAGATAGGTACTACTTCAATGTGGAGACGAGTTGGCACTCTGTGCAGTCAGTCAGATTCCTGATGGCTTTGAACCTTCCCAGTTGCAGTGTCCATTTGTGAGGCAGCTCTAGGAAGGGAGGGGAATTTGGGTGATGCTGCAGGAAGAACCATTTGTTTTTCTCTCTGGTATGAAGCCAGCTTGCCCTCCTGTGGTGCATCTTGGGAAGTTTGCAAGCATGTCCTATAACAGGACTGGTTACCTTAGCAAAGCCAAACTACTACTTGCAATAACATTGTAGTCTCCTGGCTAATGTAACAATGCCATACACTAATAATAATAATATCACCTAGAAACCTTTTGAAATTGGGGCAGGTTATATGTAAAATTAAGCAAATAATTTAAAAAATGATATAATTCATCACTTCTACGTAACCATTTCTCATTTCTATCACATTAAAATTTCAATCCAACAGCAACATTGCAGCCTTGGGCTTTAGGATGAACATCTCACCTTACATAGAATTGCAATTGAAGTTTACCAATAGCTGTTGTATTTGCCATTTCATCATTTTAAAGTATTTTTATATCCAACTATTGTCTGCCTGCAATATTCTCAGGAGTCTTCCCCAGTTACATTCAAATATTTTTTTTTAATGAATGAGGACTTCAGGGTTTGCAGGTATGCATGCACATGAATGAAGCTGTGCTTACTGGATGGATGAATAGAAAATGCAGTGCTGCAAGAATGTATATTATGGTTCTCCAAAGTCAAGTAGATTCCTGTTTTAAATTTTCAACCCTTTGCTTCAGGGCCTTTTTGCAATCACTGAAGGATTGGTGCTGGCCTATAACTCCAATAGGATGAGAAATGGAAGTGAAACACCAATATTTTTCATGATGAGAATCTGGAGTTTTCTTTCTGGAGTTTTTATGGACAGTAATGTCATTCCTTTTTTCTTGAAGTCTAGTGGCCAAGAGTAATTGTGTAGGGGTATCTTCAGGAGGAGCCAAAATAGTCAGGATGTGGCAGCAATTCATGCAATTAAAAATCTACCTCTTTTTAATGTGATTCTCTCCCCCCCCCCCCCCCAATCTGCTTTTCAGATATTCCTTACATTTGAATCTCTAAAATATAGCTTATTCCAGGAGGTTTTTTTTTTTGCAAACTCTCTTACATTTCTACCAAAGCCTTCAGAGTAATGTATAATAAAATAAAATAAAATGTTAAAAGAGCCCCGAACCTGAAAAGCAGTGTCAAGATTCTTGCCAGAGTAACACTGCTTCGTGAAAATTGGCAGCAACAGGTACTTTGCAGAGGAAGAGATTGCAACTATTTTATTATTCAGGATTTGCATGACACAGACACACTCATGTGTACATACCCCACTTCATGCATTCATTTGTTGGGATTATGAGCTGAGGCAAAAGAAACAAAATACATGTATTATATGCATATGTATTGTAATCATGGGCATAAGTTATTCAGCTGGACTGTCATGAACTGTCAGAGACCTGAGATATTGAAAATTATTTAATAGAATAAATAAATATCTCTAGACAATAAATAATAGGTAAGTAGAAGTATTTTTCAACTCATTACAAGCAATGGCTTTAGTGGACAGGAGACGTTATTGTGCCGGACAGTTTAGGTGTGGAAACATCAAAGAGAACTGGCTCACTGCTGAACCAAGAAGCAAAGAATCTCCACGGGCCAGCATATTTCCAGGAAACCTTGGCCCTTGATGGCTGAAATGATTCTTCTTCAGTATCTGACATTGGGTAGCTCTTTGTGCTTTACTATACTCCGTCCCTTGCTGTAAGGATTGAAGCCTAATCTGCATGAAGAAGAAATGTCCCTTTAAAAATAAGAAAGAGAAAAGGTGCCTTTTGTGATGAATATCATAGTTGCTTCAAGAATTGTAGTAGATGATGGTAACCAAACTGCAAAAAATCAATACTGATCCACCGGTGCCTTTCGCAGTGAAATGGTCCCGTATCAAATCATTGACCAAAAATCAGAATTCTGAGTTAAATGGAGTCATTCTGTCTTTATTCTGACTACAAGTTCAGAGGGGACTGACGTGTTCTGGGTCTCTTCAATAAAACCATGTTACTCATGAAACTGTCTTTGTTGCCTTACCTGGTCTTTAGAATAACATCTATTCCACCAAAGACTTTTAGAAATCCCTTGAAGATCTGGCTGCTCCCAAAGATACTGAAGCCAGAATGAATAATAGAATTGGAAGGGACCTTGTAGATCAGGGGTCGCCAGCCTTTTGGACGTCTGGGACCACCAAACTCATAAATTTTAAATCCCAGGGACCACTAATATGAATTTTGACTGATGGTGGCTTGCTGACATCGGTGGGAGAGAGAGAGAGAGAAATCTGATCTAACCACTCTCTCCCTCCCTCCCTCCCTCTCCGTCTCTGTCTCTCTCTCCCTCTCTCTCTCTCTCTCTCACACACACACACACACACACACACACACACAGGTAGGAGTGGGATTCAAATTTCTTAACAACCAGTTCTGTGGGTGTGGCCTAATTTGTGGGTGTGGCTTGGTGGTCATGTGACTGGCTGGGCATGGCTTATATGTAAATATTATAAATATTTATGTAAATATTGATTTTTTTATAAAAAAAGAGGAACTTTTACCCAAAATCAGGCAAAGCAGGCAGGCAGATTGAGTTGCTCACAGAATCACAGATTCACTTAGAGATCTATGATTCTGCAGTTGGCTACCTGAGTCTGTCACATAAAATTTGCTTGCAAGCAAACTCATAAAATTTGCTAGCAAGCAAACTCACAAAATCAACTCGCAACACACTATGTATGTAAATATTTATTTTTTTTATAAAAAAGAGCAACTTTTGCCCAAAATCAGGCAAAGCAGGCAGGCAAATTGAGTTGTTCACAGAATCACAGATTCATTCAGAGATCTATCTGCCATCGACTAACTGCACTGAATAATAGAAGCTTCAGTCCTAAGGAAAGTTTGGCTCTGCTTGCAGAGCCGAACATCTAAAGATTAGCTAGAAAGCAAGAAATGCAACAATTTCCTGCTTTCTAGCTAACCTAAATCTCCCGGCACAGCAGAACAGCTGATGGTCAGGGGAAAAAAGGAAAAATAGCAACATAGCATGCCAGGTAAGGAGTGACTGGGCGGGGAGGGTTCCCGCGGACCAGGTGGTCAGTGCAGCCTTGTGTTCCCGCACAGCCTGGATTAATTGCTTTGGGGGTTGCTCTGAGGGTGACATTTCTCTGCAGACCACCAAAATTTTCTCATGGACCACTAGTGGGCAGCGGTCCATGGTTGGCAACCACTGTTGTAGATCATCTAGTCCCACACCACCACCACCCGCCCAAGCAGGAGACCCTACACCATTTCTGACAGATGGCAGTCCAATCTCTTCTTGAAAGTCTCAAGTGATGGCGCTCCCACAACTTCTGAGGGCAATCTGTTCCATTGGTTGATTGTTCTCACTGTCAGAAAATTTCTCCTTATTTCCAGGTTGAATCTCTCCTAGTTCAGTTTCCATCCATTATTCCTTGTCTGGCCTTCAGGTGCCTTGGAAAATAGCTTGATCCCTTCCTCTCTGTGGCATCCCTTCAAATATTGGAACACTGCTATTATGTGTCCCCTGGTCCTTCTCTTCACTAGATGAGTAAACTTGCCAAATTGTCTTCCCCCAAATGAGGCACTTTTATTGCAGTGACTGCTTTTTGTTTTCCTACATTGATGTTTGTAAACCTTTTGTAAGCCAGAGTCACTTGGCGATTGGGCAGCCTTAGAACTTGAAGAAATAAACCAACCCTGTGATTGCCAAGCAGTGTTTAACATGCTGGTGAGCCTTATTTCCCCTTGGCACCCTCAGTTTCTCCATCTCTAGGATCTGAAGGACAGATTTCTGAAAAAGGGAGCCCTCCAGAGGCTGTTTCTGGGATTTTGTACTCTGTTTATCCTCAAGGGAGACAATGTGTTAAAAATAAAACCCTTTTTAAAAAAATGCTTCCTTAAGGAAATGTGACTTCTGACAAAAAAGTAGTTTACATCCGCAAAACATTTTGGCATGTCATAATTGAATTACTGTCCAACAGAACATTGCACGTTTCTGTTCAAAATGGTTTGGCACAGAGCATTGTAAAAAAAAAAAAAACAAAAAAACCGTTTGGATGCAGAATAACCAAATATCTGCCACACCCTTTTCAGTCTCAGCTAAAAAGAATGCCAGGAATATACCAGTCATAAGGTTGGTTCTAAGCAAATCTGCTTATGTAAAAATAAATAAAAATAATGACAGGTTGACTTATATTCAGCTTTCTCATATGAGTACAGCAGAATTAAAAGCCATAAGAAAATAATATGGAAAACAACTTAAATTTGCTTAGCCAATTCTACACAGCTGTTGCTAGATTGTGGGGAAAAAATGTTTGGAACATGCCAAAAAAGAGCTGATGAATAAGATGAAGGAAAGAGAACATATTGGCATTGAACATGTTCCTTCCTACTTGAAAAGACCAGTGAAGTTCTTTGTAAGAAAAGGATTTACTTGCATTGTTTTTATTAACGAAAATTGAACTATAAGCATTTTATGTTTGAAAGTATTACGTGTAGTCTCAGCTGGTGTTGGGAATAGCTGAATGCAATGCTGATGACTGTTTATTCGAGATCTGTTTTATTCACTTTTTGAAGATATGAATTCTGTAAAATTCTTGCCAGATCTATAAACCATAAGCAGCCTTGATTCTAGCTTATCCAGATCCATAGACTAGACTTTTCAAACAAACAGACTCATCCTGGAAGAAAACAATGACATGCCACTTTGGTATCTTGCCCAAAAATGACATATACGGCACTAGAAGTCAAACTTTTAAAAACTTTTTCATCACCATTCTTATCGTAATCATCATCATCATCATCATCTCCAATGAGATTTTGGCATGAAATTGGTATGAAATTGGGCTAGAGAAATCTGCTCTGGAAATCTGCCATTCTGTTACTTGCGTATGCAACGTTAAAAACGTCTCCTAGAATTTCCCATGAGAAAAAGGGCCAAGCTTTCCCAAATACACATGCATAAGCAATAAATCATATATCCAAGATTGCTTCATGGTTTAACTCTGATAAATCACCTCAGGAGTTCAATGATAAATGTCCTTGAACTTACTGTTAAAACAGAGCATAAACAACTGTGTTTCCTTCAAGCGGTTAATGGGCCTACAGTTTTTAAATTGCTAGGGAACTCCACGGGGTACTATCCTATTGGGACTGTTGATGAGAACATCCAGAGTGTTTCCATATTTCCTGGGAAACAATTTATCAGGCACTACCCGAATGCAGTCCAAGGAAATTATGGAGCTATTGGAGGAGAACGTGTGCGTGGATTGTAGTTCAGTAGTACAAGTACCTTCATTTTGTGCAGAGGTCCTCAGACTTGGCAACTTTAAGACTTGTGGACTTCAACTCCTGGAATTCTCCAGCCAGCATAGCTGCCAAGTTTGGGAACCCCAGATTTTCATTTCTAAAATCCCAGGTTCAATATTTGCCGTTCTAGAGGGAGTACAAAACGCCATTCCTGACATTTTGCAGAATCGCTGTCTGTAACTGTTTGTTGATAGCTGTGTTACAGAAATACGAGGAGTAGAAAGTCTGTGGGAGAGTTCAGAGTTGCCTGAGTAGATACCTTAATGTGGATTAGAAACAAGACATTTCGACCCCATAAATGAATGGCTAGAAAACTACAAGGAATAGGGATATACAAGACAAAGCTGTAACAATAAAGGCTCCACACAATTAATTTAATACATGTAACATAGGTTTCTCCCCATAATTTTAGCTTTTTAATCATTTTTTTAAATTTCATCCTGGGCTCCCTTTCTTTCTCCTGGTCCTGCGACCTTGGAACAGCATTCAAAGACTTAATGTAATGAGGGGTCCTTGGTTGTTTTCTTGCAGAGGTTTCATTACTCAAACGAGGTAACAAATGAGGTATCAGTATTAGTAAGGAATAGGGTTTTCTCTGATTTTATATTCTAGTGGCCTGCCCCATCAGTGATGGTGGGAATGGTCTTGGAGGTTCTTTTATAGTTTATGGTTAGCGGCATCTAAAAAGACCAAAGGAGTAACTTTTAGTTGACCTATTAAGTGCCTAGATAATCACCCTGGGAGCCCAAAGTTGTCGGAGCATAAGAAGGTTATTGGAGAGCATGATGGATGACTCTTGGAGATGGATGTGTCTCATTGGAGAAGTCACATCCAGGGGGTGGGGAGGAAGACCAGGGTCAAGGGGGAAATGTATGATGTAATTTAGTATCGGCTACACCCAGCTAACGCCAACATGGCCACTTCTAATAAATCAATTTTCTTTTCTCTGAGGTGTGGCTAGAAACTTTTGATTTGAATGGGGGTGGATTTGTTGGAGCCCTGACAGCTAGGCTGTTTATCTGTTCTTTAATTGGTGTACTGCTTACTTCTTGATTGTTGGTCTGATGTTAATCTTGGTGCTAATCTCTGCTTATTTGGGTGTTGATTGCTAGTGGGGAGATGTTTTGGTCTTTTCAAATGTCTGCAAGAAAACAACCAAGCTCAGAGAGCATCAAGAACCCCTCATTTCAACCATGATTCTTCTTCATCAGTATTGAGTGTAGTCTTTGACTTCCACAATTTTATACGTTCAAAACTAGAGTGTAAATAATCTCCTGGCAGAAAATCATAGCCTGGTCACAGAAGACTTCTCTGAAGGGAGAAAGAATCTCCCGAATCAATCCCCAACCATCTCAAAATAGGGCTGGGAGAATCTCTTAGCACTTTGTTGTTAGATTCATATAATTCACCCAATGAAGAATAGCAGAGATCTTTGTTTCTTCAGACAGTTTCTTCAGACAGTGGGGGTGGGGAGAAGAGGTATCTTTTTGCCCTCAATCCCATAGAGTTTAGTTTTGAGTGAGGCAAAACCTTTCAACCTTGACTAACATCTTGCCAAGTTTCAAGATGTGAAACTCCTTAAAAGGAAAAAAAAAATGAAAATACATATTCCATTCACATATGTTTGGAAATTTGGAATGCTTCAAAGAAAGTGTTCTTACATTTTTATTCTACTTTCTGGAGCAACACCTTTCCAAGTGACTCGGGCTATAAATCTGAGAGCCATAGGTTTTTTTTTTCCCCCGCATTACCTCCAGCTTTCAGAAGAAGTGGGGGAAACTTCTCTTCATAAATCTAAAGAAATCCAACACTTCACCTGCTTTGGGTCATATTGCTCATTGTACTCAGAACCCATTTATCTGGCTCGAAAGAGAAAGGGGCCAAGAACAAAGGAAGAAATGAAGGCTGAATATGCTGGCCCGAGTCCCATACAGGCTCGAGCTTCTCCATTTCATTGCTGTCAGCTCCTTTGTTTCTCCCTTCCCTTACCTCCATCCCACACTTGAGGTAAAAGTATCCAGCTAGCAGAGGCATCCTGATTAATTTCACCACCTCACTGATTTCCTAACAATGTGTTTCGTCAGGGGAGCTGAGCTGAATTTCAAATCAGATTTGTCTGGATATTTGCTGCTCTGTCTGCTGAAGGACAGATGATTATATACCGCCCTAATGGACTTCTGGCTTGCCATCACCTCGGGAGCCTCTTAGAGGAACCATTTTGCCTTCATCTGGTATCTTTAACTTTCGAAATACGATATATCGCAGCCCCGGGGCTCAATCTAGCCCAGAGCACATGCTGGATGGGGGAAAATTCTGTTGGTTGGTTGTGTTACACTAATCAGCAGTCTGGTGAGGCCAAGATCTTCATGAAGGCCAGAGGACTAGCTCCAGTTCATGGATCCCCCTTTTCAAGCCAGAAGGATTGCCTATTATTCAACAAAGGCTGCACATATTCATTTATTCATGTATGCAATGATTCATGCAAGGCCAAGCTACTAAATGGTGAATGTTAGCTTCAGAAACTTGATTTGGTGGCTCTGAATCAAAGACTTCAAGACTGTGGCCCAAAGTATTGGGAGGGACACTGGTTAGCTCAAGAGCTCTCCAACAGTGGGGGTTCATAGGAAGGAGGATAATTTTAAAAACAAAACCCTTCAAGCCTAATTTGAGCACTGTCAAAATTCATTCTTGGCTTTATTCTGCCTGGGCAAGTCTGAGAACTGTTGCAATTTATAGACTAAAGCGTATTTATTTTTGTACACCCCTTAACCCAATGCAATCCTTAGTTCACACTAAGGAAGGAGGGCTCCAGCATAAAGCCCTGCCTTAGAATCCAGATTGGATTCTTGTGAGGGTCAATACCAAATGATTAAAACAGTGTCTAGCTTCCTGGCTGATCAGTAACTCAAGACAAAGCAGCATTTCGGGATAAGCTAAAGGCTAAAGCAGAGGTATGCCAAAACAAATAAGCAGGATATGTCAACCTAAGTTTTCCCAGGTCCTTGTAACAAAGTTCCAACCAATCAGGATACAATTCACAGAAGTGCTTCTTCATGTGGACATCTGCCCCCGCCCCACCCCTGAGGATAAATTTTCAATAAGTTACCCATGATAAGGGAAAACCCTGGAGGCAGCTCCAGCAGCTGAGATGTCATTGCCCTTTTCTTGGTGACTGCATGCATACATATTGTACGCTGCCAATTCAGAGATTTCAGGTCAAGTGTGGGAATGTTTAGGCTAGGAACCAATTTGCTTGATCACATTTCTCATTAGGCTGCAGGACTGGCTTCCTAATTGAGCAGCAGAGCGATTACTTTCTCCCCTTCAACCTCCATATGTCTGAAATATTGATTTATAGAAATAAAGCCAAAACAGTGATTGGTTTTTTTTCCTCTGTTTTCTTCCGATGTATGCATGTAAACTCATACATAAACATAAATATAAATACACACTCAACATAGACATAGACATGGAATATATACTAATATATATGCCTGTGCCAGTGACTCTGTCCTTGTTAATTTTATATACGTACATATCTGGAAATGTTGAGTTTATAATACATGATCATGATTACCAGGGGGAAAAAATAGATTCTTTCTTTGATGGGTCCATTTCTTTAAACATCCTTCCTGAATGCAAGCTGTTTGTTTGTGGAATACAGTTTCTACTACATTTTTATGCTGATGCTTTTACTCAGAAATAAAAGCTGCCCAGATGAAGCCTCTTATGTTATTCCCAGACCATGGATTGCTCTCCCCCGGGAACTGCTTTGGACCTCTATTTTTTTCCACTCAAGAAAAGAATTAAGAGTTTCTTCAACCAGGCCTTTTCCATTATGCTAAGAAGAATTTTAACTGTTCTTGCTGATTTTAAACTTGTGTATATTTTATCTTAAGCTTCTGAATGTAGCTTCAGGCAGAAATGTAGGTTTGGAATTGAACTGATCAAACAATCAACATCCAACCCACAAAATGAAATAATTTATTCAATTTCAGTCTTGCCTTTTTACTCAGCTGAAGGCTTAAGAATGTCTTTGCATGACACTTAGAGACACAAGAGGTTTAATGCGATCTTTTGGCAGCATTTAGTCTGCGTTTGACAGAATAAAATAACAAAAATAACAGAACTGGAAGAAACCTCAACAGAATAATAGAATAACAGAGTTGGAAGGGACCTTGGAGGTCTTCTTGTCCAACCCCCTGCTTAGGCAGGAAACCCTACACCATTTCAGACAAATGATTGTCCAATCTCTTCTTAAATCTCTTCCAGTTTTGGAGCATTCACAACTTCTGGAGGCAGGTTGTTCCACAGGTTAATTGCTCTAACTGTCAGGAAATTTCTCCTTAGTTCTAAGTTGCTTTTCTCCTTAATTAGTTTCCACCCATTGCTTCTTGTTCTGTCTTCATAGGCCAGCTTCAAGTGCATCTGGCAGCTTGTGACCTACTAAACAGCTGACTGGAGAATTGCATTTTGTTTTCTCCTTTGATTTTCTGTGGCTGCTGAAACAGCTTTTCTTGCTTTTTTTTTAAAAGAAAGAAATGACCTTTTTTAAAGTAGAGGAAAACAAATCCTCGTTTTGATGACGCCAGCTGCCCTGGTTTCTTAAGACTCAATGCAATAACTTCAGTGAGGCCATTCTAAAAGAAGTGATTGAACACTGTGAATTTCCCCATTCCATCATCCAGGACATTATCCTGAGTCTCCCTCTTCTCATATATAGAAATAGCAATAGCATTTAGACTTATACACCGCTTTATAGTGCTTTACAGCCCTCTCAAAGCAGTTTGCAGAGTCAGCCTATTGCCCCCAACCATTTGGATCCTCATTTTACCCACTTCGGAAGGATGGAAGGCTGAGTCAACCTTGAGCCTGGTGGGATTCGATCTACCAAATTGCAGTGGGAGTAGCTTGCAGTACTGCACCTTAACCACTGCGCCACTAAAAGAAAGACTCCCTAATCTGCCTTTAAATTATTTAAGACAAATCTTTACACTGGGCTTAGAAGTGAGTTGAAAAAGTAATGCTGATCATATGGGATATTATTTCTCTTGCTTACTTAAAGGAGTCTCCAGATACTTGTTCAGAAGTTCATACTAACTCTTTCCACTGAATTAATAAATAAAATGGAGAGGCAGAGTTCTCCATCGTCTACTATCCCTGTGGATGAAATGCTAATTCAAACTTATAGATGACTGAGGACAGGGAATAAAATTCTTCTTATTTAATGTATGTTTCCTAAATTTATACTCAAATTAGTACAGAATTTTAATCCCAGGCCCACAATTCCTTGAATTACAAGGTGAAGCTAGATAATAAAAATGTCTTAAAATTAGTACATTGTGTAAAAAAAATAATCCCCCAAGAAAATAAAAATGTACGTAAGAGGAAGCATACATACTGAAATATATACCATGAGGAAAAGAACATTTAAAAATATGTACATTGGGAGAAATGGGCAGCAATATGCATACAGATGTTTGTGCCATCTTTTTAAAAAGAAATCACCAATAAATATGTTAAGAAGTTGAATTTCAGGTAAAATATTAAACTCCAGCTTGTTGTGAAAGTCATGAAAGCAGAGTTGTGAGTCCCCTTCATGAGTTTGTGTTGTGATGTCTGAATGCTCCTTTTATAGTTTTAGTTTTTCTTGTTGTTATCTTGTTAAATCTTTTCATTTTAACTTTCTCACTGGAAAACAGGAATATAATCAGAGTCCTTTTGGACTGGAGTAGTATATATTTGTAAAAGCAGATAGACAGATAGATAAATAGACAGATAGATTATAGATAGATAGATGATAGACAGACAGACAGACAGACAGACAGACAGATGGATAACAATAGCAATAGCAGAGTTATATACTGCTTCACAGTGCTTTACAGCCCTCTCTAAGCCATTTACAGAGTCAGCATATTGCCCCCAACAATTTGGGCCCTCATTTTACCCACCTCAGAAGGATGGAAGGCTGCGTCAATCTTGAGCTAGTCAGAATCAAACTGCTGGAAGTCAACAGAATTAGCCTACAATACTGCATTCTAACCACTGCACCATGTCTCTTCATGATAATAAATAGACATAGACAGTGGTGGGATTCAATTTTTTTTACTACCGGTTCTGTGGGCGTGGCTTGGTGGATGTGGCAGGGGAAGGATTCTATAAAATCTCCAGTCAGAGGTGGTATTTGTTGGTTCTCTGAACTACTCAAAATTTTGGCTACCGATTCTCCAGAACTGGTCAGAACCTGCTCAATACCACCTCTGGACATAGATAGATGATAGCTAATACAGACAGACAGACAAATAGATAGATTGATAGATTGATAGCTCCATAGATCGATAGACGATAGACAGACAGACAGACAGACAGACAGACAGACATATTTTAGAGATTGTAATGGCTGAAATGGAGCTGGTAATTCAATTCAGTTAGTTCTGCTGAAAAAAAATATTAGTTCTATAGAAATATCACATGACCTTAACATGTGTCAGAATTTCTCCTCTCAAACATTTTCTTCTCTTGTGACCATAGCTGTTGTTTACCTATTACATCAGTATACTTTAGAATTTCTTCATAATTTCTTTGGATAATTTTTTCAATATATAATTAGCATTCCTCCCCCTTCAGGAACAATGAGATTGGTTGATAAAAAATATGACACATCCTGCAATATGCTTAGAGATGCAGATGTTTAAAGAAAGGATTACTGTACCTCTTTTTCTCCACTGAGTTTCATATGTTGCTGGTTATACCCTCATCTTCTTCAAAAAAGGAGAGGAAAGGAGAGCAGAGGAGAGGAGAGGAGAGGAAAGGAAAGGAAAGTTAAAGGGATAACACTGTATGCTTCATCAATCAATAATTTCATTGCTCTCAATTTAAAATGTATTAAGTCTTCAAGTATCCCCCAGGATGTAATAAAAACTAATAACTGTTTTCTTAGTGAATTTTGTGGGAAGCTAGGCACATTCACCCTTCACCAAGTTTTCAGTATTAAATCTTGTAAGTTGTCCTTTAAAATTTCTTCACATTGTGACATATTTGAATCTAAATTCTGGATTCAAAATTATTTCCCATCTAAAAACCATGCAGAGCTGAACACCAGTATAATTGGAGATTTTTTCTAAATTTCATGTAGCCTTGGTACGTATTAATAAACAAGTATGTTTGGCAATTTTTCATATATGTACGTTTTTTATGTTCTTGTCTATCGTCCTTTTAAATCAGAAGGCTAAAATAATAATAACAAAAAAACTCCCAAGAGAAATTGTCCCAATTAAGTCAGTATTTTTATAAACAAAAATTGCAAAGGCAAACCAGGAAAGGCAATAAACTGGAGAATGATGAGATGCATATTACTTACTGGTGAACACAGCAGTCAGTATTGGGAGTTGAGATGAAGGATTTAAAACACAACAGATCAAGGAAATACCACAAGATTAAGAACCAAACTGAGACTTGAATGCCAAACTGTAATGAGTTTATTCAACCATAAGCCTTCCTTCTTAGCAAGGCCCCTGTCCAAAATTTCTCTTGCAAAGAAAAAAAAAAAAGAAATTATGATAACTGGGAAAGCCTAGTGCTGACTGAAGAGAGATGGATTTCTCTTAAAGAATTCTTACGATTATGTTCATATGGCAGTACGTTCTATCACATTGTTTCATCATAATTTGGAATCAAGGGGAAACCTCTTTTTCCTGTACTCCCTATATGAAATACATCTCCCGTGTATTTTCCAGATAACCTATGCTTTGAATTTAGGGCAGGACCAGCAATGCTTCTGGACTAGCACCTTTAGTTACTGCTGGCACTATGCAATACATCTGAGTTATGCATAGAATCTGCAATGGGAGGAAAGCACAGCTGTGAGGATTACAATGTGCTCCATGACAAGTTTTTAATGCTGCAAGGGGAATGTGACAACTGAAAATACAGATTTGAAAAAAGCAGCTGGGACGCTATTTCCTGTTGCTAATCCTGAAACACAAAGCGCCTTCTTTCAGAGTGGAGGGTGCTGACTCTCATCCTATCATTAATTCGCCTTCCATTGAGATATTTATGACAGAATCAAGAATGCTAAATAATGGACAGTAAATGAAAACAAGAGGTTCCAAATAAAGAATGTTGACCTCTAATCTAAATACATTGAATTATTTTCCAGATGTACAAATGTTGTGTAAAGACTTAGGCTGAAAACAACCGTTTATCGTTGAAATTATTATGACTGGTTTAACTGGATGTGGGTTGCCCTAACAACTTCCAGTGAGGCACATCCCAGTATCTATGAAATCCAGCCCAGCTGTCAGGACCCCAAGTAATAGACCCATAGCAAGCAAAACTTCAAGGCTGATGAATCTCTCAAAGAATAGCTTTATTGGATATATCATTGGCACAGATCTGGTGAAAACTGACTCTGAAAGTTTCTGCAGTTTTCATCTAATTAAAAATAAAAGATTTCCTACAACCTCAAACAATCAGTCACATGGTCCAATCAAGGCGCCGTCTGGTTGCCTGGTGACATCACTCCTCCTTCCTCAGGCCAGGTGTGAGAATATCCTTGGTTCCTAAGAGAAAGTATTTTATTTTGTCTACAACACCCCAGCTATCTCTAATCCCTCCTCCCTATCCCTCAGCTCCAGTGTGGCAACACTGAAGCTCCAAGACGGCTTTGATCAGGTCAGCTTCAGGGTTGACAACAGCCGTGTGTGCTCACATTAATGACCACATGTGTCTCATTTGTGTCAGATGGCTGCAGGAGCAATCTCTAAGTGACTTTGTTCAGCCCACAGCTTCACATACTTGCTTATTTAATAAAAAAGAGAGTCTTTTTTCAAAGACAAGGACAACTCTTGTGTTTCCGAGACCTTTTGTGAAGAGAAGCAGCCCAGAATGAGGCCACAAATATTTTGACCTATTTTTAATGTCAGCCTATCTATATTTTCTCAGTATTAATGTAGAACACGGTGGTGTCATGTGATGTATCAGGATTTTTTTTCCCCCTTTGCTAAACCGGGCATGGGGATGGCCAACGCATGATGCATCCGGCCCGTAGGCCGGGAATTTGACAGCCCTGATGTAGAACATAGATCATAGGGTTGGAAGGGGCCTCCCATTCTCTTCTTGAAAACCTCCAATGCTGGAGCACCTACAACTTCTGAAAGTAAGTTGTTTCACTGATTAATTGTTCTCAATGTCAGGAAATTTCTCCTTACTTCTAGGTTGGATCTCTCTTTAATTATATTCATCCTGTTACTTCTTGACTTATCCTCAGATGCTTTGGAGAATAGGTTGACCTGCTCTTTGCTGTGACAGTTCCTCAAGTATTGGATGACTTATCGTTCATGAAATGCTGGAAAACAGTGTTAACATTTGCTCAAAACTGGAAAAACGATGGAGGAGGAGGTGATTAAGAAAATAATGGCATGTGCAGAAATGAGTAAATTAACATTAGTAATTAAAGAGCTAGAAGAAAGAGAGTATTATAAGATTTGAGATTTATTTTATTGATGGTTAGAAAGTAGAGTAAAAAAATTAAAGGGTATAGTAATAATGATATACTATAATTGATCTTTCTGAATAAGTTAAAACATGAATCTAACCTAGTAAGAGTTGGGATTGCTTTCAAGGATAGCTGGAAACTGAAATAAAAAACCAACAAGACTGTAATAATGATATAATATGTTGATTAGAATATAATAAGAATGTAAACTCAATAAGAAATGTATACAAATATTATTATGTGCACAAGATATATGTACCCAGTCGACACATTGTATAACTGAAAGAAGGTTTTATTTGTTGTTTTTGCTATAAAAATAAAAAAAACTTTTACAAAAAAAAAGTATTGGAAGACTGTTATCATGTCACTTCTACTCCTTCTCTTTGTTAGTACTAGGCATACCTAGTTCTCTCAATTATTCATCATATGGTTGAGCGTTCAAGACCCCTTATCATTTTTGCTGTTGTTCTCTGCCTTTTTCTAGGGTCTCAACATCTTTTTTGGTATCATGGTGATGTGATCTTGATACTCATCCTCTAATTTCACATTTTTTTTTCCTGAGGTTGATAGAAACCTCCCATGAATAGGAACATTTTCAAAGATCTTATGTAACCAAGATTTTCAGCCATATCTCTCAGCTCTCTATAGTATCCTTAAGGGAGATAGTTTAGAGGACTATCAGGGAAGAAAACAGCAAAAATGTCATATTGCGCATAATATTTTTGGTCAATGCTTCTTTGTACAAAAGTTAAAATAAATTTTCTAAGAATATATTTCTCCATCAACTTTAGTACAAACAAAAAGGTTATATTTCATGTTTACACAAAGCCATCACTCCCACTGAATTGTCTACAGTGTGTCTTCACTTACAGGAAAGCATATATCTCTTTGCTTTCTTGCTGGTAAAAAACATACACTACACATTTCCTAAGTCTTCAGATCACTTCAGAGAAATGAAGTTTCAGTACTGTGGCTAAAGTAATGATTTACCATAGCATTTCTCAATCTTAACCACTGGCTGGCTGGAAAATTCTAGGAGTTGCAGTCCACACATCTGAAAGTTGCTGATGTTGAGAAACTCGGATTTACGATATACCTATTTACGAGAGGTGAAATCTCATGTCCCAATAGCTCACTGTATATCTAAACATTCCTCCACAACATTTAGCTTACTGTTCTGCAAAGTAGGTGATATTTTTTTTCTGTATTCAAACGTCCCATATGTATGCTAACCTTGCTTTTCTTCCAGCAGGCAGAAAATTATCAAAACAATTTTGTAGCAATATAACTCCACAAGCCAAATATCTCCTTATCCTGAGGCTCCTTGGAAAGAGTCTGTTTCTGAATTTGATTTCAGCTGCCAGTCAAATTCTCTTAGCCAAGTGATTCCTCCCCACCACAAGATCTCCCACCTTACTTGGTTTACATATCTCAGAGAACAGGGTTGAATCCAATGCCTCTTTTTTTTTTTTTCAAATTGGCTTCTGGCTGCTCTGACTGGTACCATGAATCAAACAACTAATCTTGGTCTTTTCTATCTGCATCTAGCTTTAGAGCACATACTTTGCAAACAGGAAACTCCACCACCAACTGACTAACACTGTTAGTGGTAGTCAATGACAGAAAAGTCCTCTTCATGAGAATATAGAAAGCAATTGCCAGCCAGAGCAGACCATAATATGTTACATAGGTATATCTGAAACAAGATAAGGCATTTTTTGTGCTGCATGACTTGTCCATATAAACAAAGCTACTAACTCCTAACTTTCTGTCTCTTCTCCTTTCTCTTATTCTTATAATTGTGGAGGGAAAATTGGTTCTTATCTGCATGCAGGGGTATCTACTTTCAGACTTTCAAACACAGGGGATATCCAGTATATACAATTACAAAGATAAAAAAGGGAAACAGATGTTTAGAATATTGCCATGGTAGGTATTTCTCTCTATTCTAGCTGTAGTAGAGCCTTATCGAAAACTTTACATACTGTATAAATATTTTTTTTAAATCTACCAAGGCTTATTTCTTCATTTCTGGGTAGACTGCCATTCCTATGTGTCCTGTTTCACCTTTTATTCCCAAGGATTGCTCATTTCCTGGGAATGTTTTCCACAGTATCTTTTTTTTTCCTCCCCTCATCACCTCATCACCTCATGAACAGATTGAAGCCTGTGATTCTCTGCTGCTGTTTGCAGTATTTCACTATGGAAATCCATCAGCTGTTCACTTAAATCCTGCATCTCTTCAGCCAATCCCGAAGGAATGCTTTTCCTTGAAGCCCGAGTCAGCTTTGATCTCACACAGCAACAGCTTGAACAAATTTTTATCAAGCCATTGTTGTTTCAAGTACGAATCTTCCATTTTAATTGTCTTTCCAGGATTATTTGGAAGCCCTTCATTTGCTGTTTGCACACTTTGCATTTTGCAAAATATATTGCTCCTATGTCTTCATTCTGGTTCCAACACAGAAGTTCTCAACATCTCTCAAGGAAAAAAAATATAACACGACTAACACCACCCATTGCACATCCCTCTAAGGTGGGTTTACTTTTCTTTGTGAAAAGTCTATTATGTTTAGAACTAGTAAATTTGAGAACTGAATAAGAAGTGTATGTGTCTGTTTGTGTGTATGTCTGTGTTTGTGCATTTCCTATGGCTACACTCCTATTACACTTTTTCTTTGTGAACAAGACAGGAAATCATTCATTTATACATTATTGAAATTAATAAACTTTTACTGAAATTATCAAAATATAAAATGAAAATGAAAATAAGGATTGTAGAGAAGTGGGGAAGGGAAGGAAGGAGAATAGAGAAGTTGAGGTAAAGAGAAAAATGAAAGAAAGCATTAACTTTAAACTCCTTTCAACACAGTTGCATAAAAGTAATAAAGTTACAGCCTCAATTTTTTACTTTTGCATATTTAGTATATACTAACTATTTCTATAACAACAAACTTATCAAATCAGCAAATCCCAAGGTAAGAACATTTTCCCCAGAAACGAAGTTAGATGTATTCTTTTCTTTGATTAAAACAGTTAATTTGGTCACCTCTGTGACAGCAAATCATTCTCAGCAAGAATCTTATAATGCCTAAATGAAATGCCTACTTTCTCCACACCATTAAGTGTGCGAATAAGCAGATTTGTTTCTCTTGTATTGTGAAAGAAAGGAACATAGCTTAGGGTCCTTTTCTTTTGTTTTTATGAACACTACAAGCCTAGGTTTTGTTTTTATTAACATTACCATATAATTCCTAATTTTCAATTCCTAATTTTGGTGCATCTACGCAACAGATAAAATCATGGCAAGGAAAATCATCTTCATACACTATCATATTCAGCTCATCTCTCCTATTGACATGGCAGCCTTTGTAGGGGAATTCCATAGGCTGATCATTTGGGTTGTCTGCCAGGAACAGACAAATTATTTTATTTACTATCTCTGTCAGTATCACATATTTTCATTTATAGGTTTATTCCATCCATTTGATTTTTTTAAAAATCCTTGCACAAATTAGATTTGAATACGTATTCTGAATGTATTTTCTCAGTCTTGTACTTAAAGCCAAGACTCAAACATCTGAATGACATTTTCAGGTATTCATGGTTCCCCAAAGAGACAAATTAAATTGTTTTTTTGGCTTTTACTAGGATGAATTCCCCGGATAAACTGACAAATGTCATCGACTTTAGACTTTTAAGATTTTACAGCTCATTTAACAGCTCAAGAAAATTGTGTCATTTTCTTATAGAAAAATAGCTCCCAATCCCCCTCCTTTCTACATTCAGATGGTCAGCACCATAAATTGAGATTTGTTCCCACAAACAATTTTGCTCTTTCTTCCTTTCTCCCACCTCTTTGTGCAAGTCAAAGCTACGCTGATCTGCAGTTTTCATTTGTGCAGGAGCAGAAATGTCTGGTCAGAAGTTTCTACACAAGTAACTTAACAATGACTTCATTCACTGCTCTGTTTTTTTTTTTTTAAAAAAAATCTCCATTTCAGACATAATAAGAAACCATTCTTGACAGAAAACTTTTTGTTGGCTTACTCATTAATGAAAAAACAAAAAGGAGAAGAGGAGAGGCACAACTGAATACAAATCCCCAATATATTTTTTTTTACATTTTGTCATATTAAGGTGAGATGTAACTATCCCAACACAACTCATGGGTTCATAACTCATATAGGTTTCCCTTGACTTATGAGCATAATTGAGTACAGAATTACAATCATTAAGTTGTGCTGGTCATTAAGTAGGTCATCGCATGATCGCATCCAATTTTATGACCTTTGTTGTGAACCCATTGTACCTAATGAACATTTTTACTTCTGCTGGAAATCAAAAGTAAGCACCAGTTTCTGACAAAAAAATTCATATTTTGTAACTGGGATCATGTGATCGTGGGATGCTCCAAATCAAGGGTCTTCAAACTTGGCAAGTTTAAGACTTGTGGACTTCAACTCCCAGAATTCCTGAGCTAACATGACTGGAGGAAGAATTCTGGGAGTTGAAGTCCACAAATCTTAAAGCTGTCAAGTTTGAAGACCCCTGCTCCAAATGGCTGCAAGTGACTGCCAAAATATGACCACAAGACCATGGGGCGGGCATCCATCAGAACTTCAAAACAGGATCATTAGTAGCTCTTGGGAGGTCTACTGTAACTTTGAATGGTCACTAAGAGACCAGCCTTACTTCGAGAACTACAAGCAAGAGAGTTTGTTGAGGATTTTGTTAACTAATAATTGTGTATCTGCCATACTTTCAAAGGGCAGGGATAACATGACATTATTTTTCATAATTTTCTACATGTTTGGGAATTATTTATTTACAAATATATATACAGTAGTACATGAGCATATACATAAAAATGTGCATGTATACCAGGTTTATGTGAAGATTATTCCTGTTAAATTAATTAATTAAACCTTGATGAAAACAAATCACCGGGGCCTGATGGATTACATTCCAGAGTTTTAAAGGAGCTGGCAGAGGTCATTTCAGAACTACTGCACCATATCTTTCAAAAATCCTGGCACACCAGGGAACTACCAGAGGACTGGAAAAGAGCTGATGTGGTTCCCATCTTCAAAAAAGGGAAAAAAAACAGACCCAGGAAACTATAGACCAATCAGCCTAACATCAATACCCGGGAAGATACTGGAAAAGATAATAAAAAAACAGATCTGCCAACATCTAGAAACAAGTAAAATAATAACTAGCAGTCAGTACGGGTTTTTTTAAAAACCGATCATGCCAAGCCAATCTTATTTCATTTTTCAACACAGTGACTACATTAGTAGACCAGCAAAATACTGTGGACATAATATATTTAGATTTCAGCAAGGCATTTGACAAAGTAGACCACAACCTACTTCTTAGTAAGCTAGAAAAAAGTGGAATAGATAGCACCACTACTAGATGGACTCGCAACTGGCTGGCAAACCGTACTCAACGAGTAGTCCTTAATGGGTTTAAGTCTACATGCAGGGAAGTAAGCAGTGGGGTGCGACAAGGTTCCGTCTTAGGCCCAGTACTCTTCAATATCTTCATTAACGACTTAGATGAGGGAATAGAAGGGGAACTTACCAAATTTGCACATGATACTAAGGTGGCAGGAATAACTAACACGCAAGAAGATAGGCTCAAGATCCAGATGGATCTTGACAAACTGGAACACTAGGCCATATCTAACAAAATTAAATTCAATGTAGAGAAAAGTAAAGTCCTACACTTAGGCAAGAAAAACCAAAAGTACACATATAGACTGAGTGAAACCAGGCTCAATAGCAGTAACTGTGAGAGGGATCTTGGAGTCTTAGTGGACAACCAGCTAAATATGAGCCAGCAGTGTGCAGCAGCAGCCAAAAAAGCTAATGCAATCCTAAGTTGTATTAACAGAGGGATACAATCAAGATCAAGGGAAGTACTAATACTACTCTATAAAGCCTTAGTAAGACCACACCTAGAGTACTGCATCCAGTTTTGTTCACCACATTATAAAAAAGATGTTGAGACTCTAGAAAAAGTACAGAGAAGAGCAACCAGGATGATTAGGGGACTGGAAGCTAAAACATACAATGAACGGTTGCAGGAACTGGGCTTGGCTAGTCTAGTAAAGAGAAGGACCAGGGGAGACATGATAGTGGTCTTCCAATATTTGAGGGGCTACCACAGGGAGGAAGGGGTCAATCTATTTTCTAAAGTGCCTGTAGGCCAGACAAGGAATAATGGATGGAAACTGAACAAGGAGAGATTTAACCTGGAAATAAGGAGAAACTTTCTGACAGTGAGAACAATCAACCAATGGAACAGCTTGCCCTTGGAAGTTGTGGAAGCACCATCACTGGAGGCTTTCAAGAAGCGATTGGACTGCCATTTGTCAGAAATGGTGTAGGGTCTCCCGCTTGGGCAGTGGGTTGGACTAGATGACCTACAAGATCCCTTCCAACTCTGATTATCTGTTAAATCTGTTAAATATACTGCTTTGCAGAGGGGGTCTTCAGCAGATTCTGACCAGTTCTGGAGAACTGGTAGTAGAAATTTTGAGTAGTTCAGAGAACTGGCAAATACCACCTCTGACTGGCCCTGTCCCCATCTATTCTCTGTCTGCCGAGTCCCAGCTGATTGGCTGGGTCTTCTTTTGTTGCCCTGCACAGGAGAACGGAGCTGGAAGGCAGGTTAGTGGGATGGGGAGACAATGAGTGTTTGCAGTATCCTTCCCCTGCCACACCCACCAAGCCACGCCCACCAAGCCACAGTACGCCCAAAAAGCCACGCCCACGGAACTGGTAGTAAAAAAGTTTGAATCCCACCACTGCTGCTTTGGGATCCAACAGATAATGTATTCATTTACATAATTGCTGAAATTTTCCATAAATGGTAAAGATTTTTATTTCATTGCTTTGGGTTATAAATCAGTCTTCCTAACCTTCTTATGACACTCAACTCCAGATTCATTCATCCATAGCCAGTGCAGCTATTTATGATGCAAGTTATAGCCCAGTGGGGAGTGGAGGAGGAAGAGGCACATATTAAGGCTGGCTGTGATTATTTCCTATAAAAGCAGAACTGTATATGTGAGGAGAAGGGGACAAGAACTACTGCTTGCAACTCTTGCCATGCCCCTTTTTATAGGCATTGTAGAGACGTTGAATCAACATAGGAGGTTTTCTGTTGTCATAGTTCTGTCTTGCTTTACCTCATGCACTTTATCCTTTGCATTTGTGATCCCCTCAGTAAGACTGCCACATTAACTTTATCGTACTGTTCCATTGTTGGAAGAAATATCTTTCTGGGTTCAGTTCCAAGTGGGGAAAAAGACACTGGAATCACAGAAGTTGCTTGGAAAGAAGGTTTATTGATGAACAGGATCACATGCCTTGGAGATCTTGGGCGAAGAAAAAGGGAAGAGATGCTGAGAGTCCCTGAGTTTTATACCTTCTCTGGTTTTGAACTTCCTGGGGCACAGGAAGAGTATCCTGATTGGTTGCTGTCAGAAGTCATAGCTAGCTTTGTAGGTTGTCTGTGTGCTAAGTTTGGTTGAATCTTGCTGGGTCATGCAATGAAGGGCAATTAAATGGCTCTGCCTGAAGGAGGTAGATCTTTGTTATGTAGAATAGACTGACCCAGGCCTTAATGGCCCATTAACAAAGATGGGAGGCTGAGTTTCTGCCTCCCTTTTAGGGGAAATATTCTGCCCATTTAATATTTCCTAAAATATTTCATTTTTCAAGCAGAGGGGTGGGTTTTAACTTCCTACACCATAACAAACCATGCTAACTAGACCTCTGATTATGGCCTTCCAATTCTAACATCCTTTTATTTCTCAGCAAAACTCATTCTTTCATCCAAACTAAACAGCTGCAAAGTATGGTTTAAAGTCAGGTTATCCTAGTCTATTCTGTCTTTTGCATCTTGCAGAATTTTATATTTTATCCTTGGTTTCTTGCCCTGACATCTTTTTACTATTATTTAAAAGTTGCATCGTTTTCCAAAAGTGATTTGTATGCAATAGAAATATAATTCTAGTTAATGCATTCTATTTATCACAGAAATTCTCCTAAACATTGAGGATTGAAACTTTTAATAAATCTTTATTAAAGATTTATAATTTTAGTAATAAATCAGTTATAATTAGCTATATAATAAATTAATCATAATTATTATGAAATAAAGTACAATTCATATGGGACATAGTAATACCCAGACAATTTACCTTGTTCTCAATCCAAAAGCCAGTTTTTCTGCTCAATTCTTTTTGATCTTCCATCCTCATAATTTCATTAACACTTTAATTTTCTCTTTATTAATTTTAAGTTTCTTCCTTTTTTGTTTTTTATTCTATGGAAAAACATGCTTAATAAATAAATATTTGGATGGATGGATGGATGGATGGATGGATAGATGGATAGATAGATAGAGATAGATAGAGATAGATAGAGATATAAAGACTGACATGCATTTCTCCTTCTCTTATACAAAAGATAGTCAAAGTGCAACAATCTTGAGTTTTTCTCTCATTCTCTCTTTCATTCCCAGAACAGATCCCACTTTCTTCAAGGCCATGATGCAACTTTTAAATAATGGCAAAAAGATTTTGTATATCAGGACAAGAAATCAAGGGTAAAATCCTCTACAATTTTGGGCACAGGTTTAGCATTCTACAGAAGTGTTTAGAAATGGGATTATTAATAGAAATAGTCTCTGTTTACATGGCTTACCTATTTATGGTCGGTTGGAAAAACACACACATTTTATAGAGTTTGCACAACATGCTAAACCTTAAAAAAAAAACACACACACACATTTGATTAGCCCGAGTAACAGATATTATTCAGTAGAAGATTGTTTAATATCTAAATATCCAATATCTAAAACACTGCTACAAAGAAGAGAAGGTCAAGCTATTCTCCAAAGCACCTGAAGGCAGGACAAGAAGCAATAGATGGAAACTAATCAAGGAGAGAGACAACCTAGAACTAAAGGAATTTCCTGACAGTTAGAACAATTAATCAGTGGAACAATTTGCCTCCAGAAGTTGTGAATGCTCCAACACTGTGGTGTTTAAGAAAGGCCTGGACAACCATTGTCTGAAATGGTTTACGGTTTTCTACTTCAATGGGGGTTGGACTAGAAGACCTCCAAGGTCCTTTCCAATTCTGTTATTCTGTTAAAGCTTTAATCTTTCTGATCAGTAACAGAAAGCACCTTTACCCCTGCAATCTGTTGTTTGGGCAATTTGATAGGTAGCTTAACCCATGATTCAACAAAGCCATCTACATTTCCCTTTTCACCAGGAATCAACGTTTAATCAAAGGTTCACATATATGCATACAATGTCCATTGTTTAGCATTTCTTTTCCAGTAGACAAATTGCCATAGAGGGAGAGGAACCAAAATAGAGCCATTGAAAAGATTCTTTACTATATCCAGAAGGCCAATAAATTTGACTTTGCAGAGTGGGGTGGGGGGAATACGTACACTTAGGACAATAAATATGACAAACTTTTATTTCGTCCAAATATATTTTTTGCTTTATATGGAATTGGAATTTGGATTCCAATTCCTAGGAAAGATCAAAAATTGCATGAGAGAATAATACAAAAGAGGCACTTCTTGAGAAATATGAGACTAAGTCAGTGACACATTTATATTGTTAAAACCCGCTTCTTGTATTAAATCCAGTGTATTTAGTCCAGTAACCAAGTTACAAGTTCACGTTTTACATCCATAATCTATATTAGGGGTTCTTATTGAACCTGGCTGAGTTCCAACTTGGATCAGAAAGCTTTAGGGAGAATCTATGGCTCCACAGTTAGAACATTGTTCCTTCAGAAGTTATCAGCATCAATTTTAAGACTGTTCTTAAACTTTAGATGTGCTTAACATTTCAGAAAGTTTCAGAAAGAACAAAAGCAAGTCTGCAAACATTTTCTGCCCAGCCATCTTTGTTAGTTGTAACTGGAACTCATTCAGCTCACCAGGAACCGTTTGAATTGAACAAAGGAGGAGATTCCTGTAAAGTTGTGTATTACTTCATCTTTATCAAAACAGTCTCAATTCTTAATCTTACTCTTACATTCCACTCTTTTTCTGAAATGCCTCCTTTCCGTGCCAGTCCATTAATTTACTAGATCAGTCCTGCCTCTAAAGATTAACTTTTATGATTTTTCCTATTGTGTATCAGAATGTCTTCAATAACCATTAAAAAAAAAACAGATTAACTCCTGTGTTGCCCAAAGTCTAGGATGACTCCCTTTGTAGCCACACAATCCCAATTTTGGGTATGTGAATTCTGTATACCTTTCCTCCCACTCCCAAAATTAATTTTGGTGGTTCCTAACAATCTCAGAAAGGCTAATCAGGATTGAAACATCCTAGTATCCAGACCAAACTATTTTTGTGTTTTGTCAAAGTAAACTCCATGTCCTTCTTGGCATCAGCAATCGAGCTCAACACAAAGGACACTTTACCTTTTTTTGCCTTTAACAAAGTATTTCTGTAATTTGCCAATGTTTTATTTTTCAACAAGCAACATTTCAATGATTTCCATAGAAATTACCAATCAAAGAACAAAGGAGATTAATCAATTAGTCCAATTGTAGAAAATTTCCCTAGTGGTTTTCTCTAAACCATGACTGAATTTAGATATACTCCAGAAGGTACATTTTGCAGGAAGTATTTAAAGGACATCACTAAGGGTAGGGCTAAATTTTTTCAGGTGTGTGTGTGTGTGTGTGTGTGAGAGAGAGAGAGAGAGAGAGAGAGAGACAAAGAGAGAGGGAGGGAGAGGGAGAGAGGGAGTTTTCAGGATTTCTTTAAAAAATGTAAATAGGAGTGTCAAACTTATCAGGAGCTTAAGAACACAATTTTATTTTAAGCACTGACTTCCACAGTGGGCTTGGTTAGAGTGGCAATGGGTGCCTTGTTGGAAGATCAGAAGGACAAGATTGGGGACAGATCATCCTATGTGACTACTAAGAATCAGCACTGACTTGAAGGCACTTGGATGGGTGACTTTGTACTAGTCCCTTTCTCTCGGCCCAACCCACCTCACAGAGTTGTTGTATGGAAAATAATAATATGGTAATAATAACAATAATAATAATAACAACAACAACAACAGAATAACAGAGTTGGAAGGGACCCTGTAGGTCATCCATTCAAACCCCCTGCTCAAGCGGGAGACCCTATACCATTTCTGACAGATGGGACTCCAATCTCTTCTTGAAAGTCTCAAGTGATGGCGCTCCCACAACTTCCGAAGACAAGCTTTTCCATTGGTTGATTGTTCTCACTGTCAGAAAAATTATCCTTATTTCTAGGTTGAATCTCTCCTTGATCAGTTTCCATCCATTGTTTTTTGTCTGGCCTTTGGGTGGTTTGCAAAATAGATTGTTCCCCTCCTCTGACATCCCTCAAAAATTGGAACAATGTTATCATGTCACCCCTGATCCTTCTCTTCACTAAACTAGCAATGCCCAGTTCTTGGAACCATTCTTCATATGTTTTAGCCTCTAGGCCCCTAAATCATCTTTGTTGCTCTTCTCTGCACTCTTTCTAAAGACACAGGAGGAAGGTGTGTTAGATATGCTCATCTCCTTGGGTTATTTATAAAAATTATAAAGGAGGGATAAGAATGGTGTAGGGTCCCCTCCTTGGGCAGGGGGTTAGACTTGATGACCTACAAGGTCCCTTCCAACTGTGTTAATCTGTAATCTACATGTAAATAAAATAGTGAACAAAATTGCACACTGGTAATTTGGTGGTTGCCACCAAATTTCTGTAGTGTACTTTAGCAGGGTTTTTGTTAAGTTTGGAGAGTAATGGAGACCAGACATCTGACCAGTGACTTCAACTCTTTAATAACAGTAAATAGAACAGAACAGAGCAAGGCTACTGAGCATGCAGAGACCCTTTTGGACAGCAAGATTAACCAATAACATATGCAACAAGTTCAACTAAAAATAAAATAAATATTTGGCCAATTTAGGGCACGACCAATCAGGTTTCTAGATGAGGGTCTATGGTGCATTTAGATGTTCTTGCAAGTAGGCCCACAAGCCAGGACAACAGTGTTACAATGAAGGTCGATAAGCAGCCAGCAAAAAACCCCAAACCAAAAAAAAAAAAAAAAAAAAAAAAAAAAAAACCAAATGTTTTCTCTGGAGAAGGAAAGATCAGGTGTTCATCTGTATTTGCTCTGGATAGTTCTTCAGTTCTTCATGCGGCCGCAGGAATCAAGTGTCTTACAGTCAATCGTGGATTGAGTAGCTTGAGAGCCAAGGGACATGTTCAAAACTGCTATGTAGCCTTTATGGACGCTTGAACCACTGGACCCCCACTTTCTTAAATACTATAGGACACAATTAATTAACAACTTAAAAGAGATCTTCCAAATGGCAGGAAAAAATAATGCCAGTCAGTTGCCTTCTTTTCTGAATCAGGCAGAGAGAGGAAAAATACACTATCTAGAAGGAGTTTGACTTTATGCAAAAATCTTAATAAGACTGTGATTTAAGAAAGTTTTAAATAGATAAAAAGGGAAGTAATTTCAGAAAGCAGAACATTTTTTTTTGAAAAACAAAAATGAAAATGCCTTTGAAAATTGTAAATTGACCAGACAAACAAACAGACCTTCGTGGGAATACTGATTGTTTATTATTATGGAAAGTATTGGTGGGTTTTACAAAATAAGAGTAATATGATCCTCACAGTGTCCTAATTAAAGAGCTAATTGGGAATAAAATGTTAAAGGTAGAGAAAAGTAGAACAGGAAGAATGATCAGAAACCTCTTTTGAATTTTTTTTCTTTATAAAAGAGGGAAATTTGTGACATGATTTTGATGATTAGAAAGAATAAGTTATTAGAAAGAATGGAATTATGATGGAATCTGAGAGAGAGCTTTATTTATTATTATATGTATAACTGCAAAGAAAAAGATTATAAACTGCTTTATAGTTTTTCAGATTTTCTGTTACTGTATTTAATTTTCTTTTTCTTTTTTTCTGTCTCCTTTTTCTTTGCCTCTTTTCTTCTTTTTCATAGTTACTATACTATATTTTTTCTTTGAATGTACTTTTTATTATATAAGTAAAATCCTTTAGGAAAAAAAAAAACAAATTATAAATCCTCTTTACTGCCTGCTTAGTTCTCTGTAAGAAGAAATTGTAATCCTACCATTTACACAATGGGAAAACTAATTCTGTGAAACAGTTGGTTCCATTTGTGACTTAGGTGTTTGGGGTTTGGATTTGTGTGTGTGTGTATGTGATAGAACAAAATGAACTTTATGATTTTGTTAGCCAAAAGGGATTATTTATCCATTTGTTCCCTGCTGTGAAGGTTTTCACAACACAAAAGTATTAGATGGATGTGATTGTAACTATCCTAAAGCAAATGACTGATTGATATATAAGGCCAGCCGAAACATGATTTATAACTCTGGATGGAGCGCAGTTATAACACCCTCATCACCCCCAAGAAAATTAAAACTGAACAAGTATGAAACTAGTATAACAAATCATAGCCATGCATGAATCGTACTTATGTACTATGGCATTGCTATCTTACAAATTGGAAATATAGAACAGTTGTTTTAATTTTTGATTGTGACAATGGTATTTTATGAGTTTTTACCCTCAAGAAATTGTGTGTTCTTAGCATCTCCTCTGGACTGAGAGCAGGGGATATAAATGTTATATCTTTGTGGGATCCTTTTAAATCTGTTCCCCCTTATTCTAGCTCAGATTTTGAAATCTACCTTGTCAGCTAATGCAGCAGCCCCCAACTTTTTGGGCACCAGGGACCAATTCTGAGGAGAGAGATGTATCCGTGGACTAGAGCAGGGGTCCCCAACCGCCGGTCCGCGGAACAAGTCTTACCGGGCCGCTGGTTGCTGGGCGCCGCCATCTTTTTGATAAAAAGTGCTTCCGGTAAGCTTTTCCGGGTAGAAAGCTCACCAGAAGCACTTTTTCATCAAAAGATGGCGGCGCTCTCCGTGAGCTTTTCCGGCAGAAAGCCATTTCTACCCGAAAAAGCTCACCGAGCGCTGGCGCCGCCATCTTTTCATCAAAAAGATGGTGGCGCCCAGTTGATGCCGGTACCGGGCCGCAGCGCCCAGCTGATGCTGGTACCGGGCCGCGGCGTAAAAAAGGTTGG